>NC_080865.1:79282093-80012435 GCF_030435755.1 Ochotona princeps | reverse complement strand
GGCTGCGGGAGAGGACGTCTAGCTCGGATCCCGAACCCAGTCCGCCATGTGCCCATGGCTCATGGCGGGCTGGGCCCGGACATGCCTGGGTGCGGCCTGCTTCCTTCTGGGGTGAGTACGCCGAGGGGGGAGGCCTCCGTGACTGGGCATGTCCGGGACCCACCCAACACCCTCATTGGGTGGTGGGTGAACGGGATTGGGGAGGGGCGCAACCTCGGGCCTGCAGGATTTAACTTCCGGCTGCCAGAGGCGAGCCGAGGGCTGCGGGAGAGGACGTCTAGCTCGGATCCCGAACCCAGTCCGCCATGTGCCCATGGCTCATGGCGGGCTGGGCCCGGACATGCCTGGGTGCGGCCTGCTTCCTTCTGGGGTGAGTACGCCGAGGGGGGAGGCCTCCGTGACTGGGCATGTCCGGGACCCACCCAACACCCTCATTGGGTGGTGGGTGAACGGGATTGGGGAGGGGCGCAACCTCGGGCCTGCAGGATTTAACTTCCGGCTGCCAGAGGCGAGCCGAGGGCTGCGGGAGAGGACGTCTAGCTCGGATCCCGAACCCAGTCCGCCATGTGCCCATGGCTCATGGCGGGCTGGGCCCGGACATGCCTGGGTGCGGCCTGCTTCCTTCTGGGGTGAGTACGCCGAGGGGGGAGGCCTCCGTGACTGGGCATGTCCGGGACCCACCCAACACCCTCATTGGGTGGTGGGTGAACGGGATTGGGGAGGGGCGCAACCTCGGGCCTGCAGGATTTAACTTCCGGCTGCCAGAGGCGAGCCGAGGGCTGCGGGAGAGGACGTCTAGCTCGGATCCCGAACCCAGTCCGCCATGTGCCCATGGCTCATGGCGGGCTGGGCCCGGACATGCCTGGGTGCGGCCTGCTTCCTTCTGGGGTGAGTACGCCGAGGGGGGAGGCCTCCGTGACTGGGCATGTCCGGGACCCACCCAACACCCTCATTGGGTGGTGGGTGAACGGGATTGGGGAGGGGCGCAACCTCGGGCCTGCAGGATTTAACTTCCGGCTGCCAGAGGCGAGCCGAGGGCTGCGGGAGAGGACGTCTAGCTCGGATCCCGAACCCAGTCCGCCATGTGCCCATGGCTCATGGCGGGCTGGGCCCGGACATGCCTGGGTGCGGCCTGCTTCCTTCTGGGGTGAGTACGCCGAGGGGGGAGGCCTCCGTGACTGGGCATGTCCGGGACCCACCCAACACCCTCATTGGGTGGTGGGTGAACGGGATTGGGGAGGGGCGCAACCTCGGGCCTGCAGGATTTAACTTCCGGCTGCCAGAGGCGAGCCGAGGGCTGCGGGAGAGGACGTCTAGCTCGGATCCCGAACCCAGTCCGCCATGTGCCCATGGCTCATGGCGGGCTGGGCCCGGACATGCCTGGGTGCGGCCTGCTTCCTTCTGGGGTGAGTACGCCGAGGGGGGAGGCCTCCGTGACTGGGCATGTCCGGGACCCACCCAACACCCTCATTGGGTGGTGGGTGAACGGGATTGGGGAGGGGCGCAACCTCGGGCCTGCAGGATTTAACTTCCGGCTGCCAGAGGCGAGCCGAGGGCTGCGGGAGAGGACGTCTAGCTCGGATCCCGAACCCAGTCCGCCATGTGCCCATGGCTCATGGCGGGCTGGGCCCGGACATGCCTGGGTGCGGCCTGCTTCCTTCTGGGGTGAGTACGCCGAGGGGGGAGGCCTCCGTGACTGGGCATGTCCGGGACCCACCCAACACCCTCATTGGGTGGTGGGTGAACGGGATTGGGGAGGGGCGCAACCTCGGGCCTGCAGGATTTAACTTCCGGCTGCCAGAGGCGAGCCGAGGGCTGCGGGAGAGGACGTCTAGCTCGGATCCCGAACCCAGTCCGCCATGTGCCCATGGCTCATGGCGGGCTGGGCCCGGACATGCCTGGGTGCGGCCTGCTTCCTTCTGGGGTGAGTACGCCGAGGGGGGAGGCCTCCGTGACTGGGCATGTCCGGGACCCACCCAACACCCTCATTGGGTGGTGGGTGAACGGGATTGGGGAGGGGCGCAACCTCGGGCCTGCAGGATTTAACTTCCGGCTGCCAGAGGCGAGCCGAGGGCTGCGGGAGAGGACGTCTAGCTCGGATCCCGAACCCAGTCCGCCATGTGCCCATGGCTCATGGCGGGCTGGGCCCGGACATGCCTGGGTGCGGCCTGCTTCCTTCTGGGGTGAGTACGCCGAGGGGGGAGGCCTCCGTGACTGGGCATGTCCGGGACCCACCCAACACCCTCATTGGGTGGTGGGTGAACGGGATTGGGGAGGGGCGCAACCTCGGGCCTGCAGGATTTAACTTCCGGCTGCCAGAGGCGAGCCGAGGGCTGCGGGAGAGGACGTCTAGCTCGGATCCCGAACCCAGTCCGCCATGTGCCCATGGCTCATGGCGGGCTGGGCCCGGACATGCCTGGGTGCGGCCTGCTTCCTTCTGGGGTGAGTACGCCGAGGGGGGAGGCCTCCGTGACTGGGCATGTCCGGGACCCACCCAACACCCTCATTGGGTGGTGGGTGAACGGGATTGGGGAGGGGCGCAACCTCGGGCCTGCAGGATTTAACTTCCGGCTGCCAGAGGCGAGCCGAGGGCTGCGGGAGAGGACGTCTAGCTCGGATCCCGAACCCAGTCCGCCATGTGCCCATGGCTCATGGCGGGCTGGGCCCGGACATGCCTGGGTGCGGCCTGCTTCCTTCTGGGGTGAGTACGCCGAGGGGGGAGGCCTCCGTGACTGGGCATGTCCGGGACCCACCCAACACCCTCATTGGGTGGTGGGTGAACGGGATTGGGGAGGGGCGCAACCTCGGGCCTGCAGGATTTAACTTCCGGCTGCCAGAGGCGAGCCGAGGGCTGCGGGAGAGGACGTCTAGCTCGGATCCCGAACCCAGTCCGCCATGTGCCCATGGCTCATGGCGGGCTGGGCCCGGACATGCCTGGGTGCGGCCTGCTTCCTTCTGGGGTGAGTACGCCGAGGGGGGAGGCCTCCGTGACTGGGCATGTCCGGGACCCACCCAACACCCTCATTGGGTGGTGGGTGAACGGGATTGGGGAGGGGCGCAACCTCGGGCCTGCAGGATTTAACTTCCGGCTGCCAGAGGCGAGCCGAGGGCTGCGGGAGAGGACGTCTAGCTCGGATCCCGAACCCAGTCCGCCATGTGCCCATGGCTCATGGCGGGCTGGGCCCGGACATGCCTGGGTGCGGCCTGCTTCCTTCTGGGGTGAGTACGCCGAGGGGGGAGGCCTCCGTGACTGGGCATGTCCGGGACCCACCCAACACCCTCATTGGGTGGTGGTGTGAACGGGATTGGGGAGGGGCGCAACCTCGGGCCTGCAGGATTTAACTTCCGGCTGCCAGAGGCGAGCCGAGGGCTGCGGGAGAGGACGTCTAGCTCGGATCCCGAACCCAGTCCGCCATGTGCCCATGGCTCATGGCGGGCTGGGCCCGGACATGCCTGGGTGCGGCCTGCTTCCTTCTGGGGTGAGTACGCCGAGGGGGGAGGCCTCCGTGACTGGGCATGTCCGGGACCCACCCAACACCCTCATTGGGTGGTGGGTGAACGGGATTGGGGAGGGGCGCAACCTCGGGCCTGCAGGATTTAACTTCCGGCTGCCAGAGGCGAGCCGAGGGCTGCGGGAGAGGACGTCTAGCTCGGATCCCGAACCCAGTCCGCCATGTGCCCATGGCTCATGGCGGGCTGGGCCCGGACATGCCTGGGTGCGGCCTGCTTCCTTCTGGGGTGAGTACGCCGAGGGGGGAGGCCTCCGTGACTGGGCATGTCCGGGACCCACCCAACACCCTCATTGGGTGGTGGGTGAACGGGATTGGGGAGGGGCGCAACCTCGGGCCTGCAGGATTTAACTTCCGGCTGCCAGAGGCGAGCCGAGGGCTGCGGGAGAGGACGTCTAGCTCGGATCCCGAACCCAGTCCGCCATGTGCCCATGGCTCATGGCGGGCTGGGCCCGGACATGCCTGGGTGCGGCCTGCTTCCTTCTGGGGTGAGTACGCCGAGGGGGGAGGCCTCCGTGACTGGGCATGTCCGGGACCCACCCAACACCCTCATTGGGTGGTGGGTGAACGGGATTGGGGAGGGGCGCAACCTCGGGCCTGCAGGATTTAACTTCCGGCTGCCAGAGGCGAGCCGAGGGCTGCGGGAGAGGACGTCTAGCTCGGATCCCGAACCCAGTCCGCCATGTGCCCATGGCTCATGGCGGGCTGGGCCCGGACATGCCTGGGTGCGGCCTGCTTCCTTCTGGGGTGAGTACGCCGAGGGGGGAGGCCTCCGTGACTGGGCATGTCCGGGACCCACCCAACACCCTCATTGGGTGGTGGGTGAACGGGATTGGGGAGGGGCGCAACCTCGGGCCTGCAGGATTTAACTTCCGGCTGCCAGAGGCGAGCCGAGGGCTGCGGGAGAGGACGTCTAGCTCGGATCCCGAACCCAGTCCGCCATGTGCCCATGGCTCATGGCGGGCTGGGCCCGGACATGCCTGGGTGCGGCCTGCTTCCTTCTGGGGTGAGTACGCCGAGGGGGGAGGCCTCCGTGACTGGGCATGTCCGGGACCCACCCAACACCCTCATTGGGTGGTGGGTGAACGGGATTGGGGAGGGGCGCAACCTCGGGCCTGCAGGATTTAACTTCCGGCTGCCAGAGGCGAGCCGAGGGCTGCGGGAGAGGACGTCTAGCTCGGATCCCGAACCCAGTCCGCCATGTGCCCATGGCTCATGGCGGGCTGGGCCCGGACATGCCTGGGTGCGGCCTGCTTCCTTCTGGGGTGAGTACGCCGAGGGGGGAGGCCTCCGTGACTGGGCATGTCCGGGACCCACCCAACACCCTCATTGGGTGGTGGGTGAACGGGATTGGGGAGGGGCGCAACCTCGGGCCTGCAGGATTTAACTTCCGGCTGCCAGAGGCGAGCCGAGGGCTGCGGGAGAGGACGTCTAGCTCGGATCCCGAACCCAGTCCGCCATGTGCCCATGGCTCATGGCGGGCTGGGCCCGGACATGCCTGGGTGCGGCCTGCTTCCTTCTGGGGTGAGTACGCCGAGGGGGGAGGCCTCCGTGACTGGGCATGTCCGGGACCCACCCAACACCCTCATTGGGTGGTGGGTGAACGGGATTGGGGAGGGGCGCAACCTCGGGCCTGCAGGATTTAACTTCCGGCTGCCAGAGGCGAGCCGAGGGCTGCGGGAGAGGACGTCTAGCTCGGATCCCGAACCCAGTCCGCCATGTGCCCATGGCTCATGGCGGGCTGGGCCCGGACATGCCTGGGTGCGGCCTGCTTCCTTCTGGGGTGAGTACGCCGAGGGGGGAGGCCTCCGTGACTGGGCATGTCCGGGACCCACCCAACACCCTCATTGGGTGGTGGGTGAACGGGATTGGGGAGGGGCGCAACCTCGGGCCTGCAGGATTTAACTTCCGGCTGCCAGAGGCGAGCCGAGGGCTGCGGGAGAGGACGTCTAGCTCGGATCCCGAACCCAGTCCGCCATGTGCCCATGGCTCATGGCGGGCTGGGCCCGGACATGCCTGGGTGCGGCCTGCTTCCTTCTGGGGTGAGTACGCCGAGGGGGGAGGCCTCCGTGACTGGGCATGTCCGGGACCCACCCAACACCCTCATTGGGTGGTGGGTGAACGGGATTGGGGAGGGGCGCAACCTCGGGCCTGCAGGATTTAACTTCCGGCTGCCAGAGGCGAGCCGAGGGCTGCGGGAGAGGACGTCTAGCTCGGATCCCGAACCCAGTCCGCCATGTGCCCATGGCTCATGGCGGGCTGGGCCCGGACATGCCTGGGTGCGGCCTGCTTCCTTCTGGGGTGAGTACGCCGAGGGGGGAGGCCTCCGTGACTGGGCATGTCCGGGACCCACCCAACACCCTCATTGGGTGGTGGGTGAACGGGATTGGGGAGGGGCGCAACCTCGGGCCTGCAGGATTTAACTTCCGGCTGCCAGAGGCGAGCCGAGGGCTGCGGGAGAGGACGTCTAGCTCGGATCCCGAACCCAGTCCGCCATGTGCCCATGGCTCATGGCGGGCTGGGCCCGGACATGCCTGGGTGCGGCCTGCTTCCTTCTGGGGTGAGTACGCCGAGGGGGGAGGCCTCCGTGACTGGGCATGTCCGGGACCCACCCAACACCCTCATTGGGTGGTGGGTGAACGGGATTGGGGAGGGGCGCAACCTCGGGCCTGCAGGATTTAACTTCCGGCTGCCAGAGGCGAGCCGAGGGCTGCGGGAGAGGACGTCTAGCTCGGATCCCGAACCCAGTCCGCCATGTGCCCATGGCTCATGGCGGGCTGGGCCCGGACATGCCTGGGTGCGGCCTGCTTCCTTCTGGGGTGAGTACGCCGAGGGGGGAGGCCTCCGTGACTGGGCATGTCCGGGACCCACCCAACACCCTCATTGGGTGGTGGGTGAACGGGATTGGGGAGGGGCGCAACCTCGGGCCTGCAGGATTTAACTTCCGGCTGCCAGAGGCGAGCCGAGGGCTGCGGGAGAGGACGTCTAGCTCGGATCCCGAACCCAGTCCGCCATGTGCCCATGGCTCATGGCGGGCTGGGCCCGGACATGCCTGGGTGCGGCCTGCTTCCTTCTGGGGTGAGTACGCCGAGGGGGGAGGCCTCCGTGACTGGGCATGTCCGGGACCCACCCAACACCCTCATTGGGTGGTGGGTGAACGGGATTGGGGAGGGGCGCAACCTCGGGCCTGCAGGATTTAACTTCCGGCTGCCAGAGGCGAGCCGAGGGCTGCGGGAGAGGACGTCTAGCTCGGATCCCGAACCCAGTCCGCCATGTGCCCATGGCTCATGGCGGGCTGGGCCCGGACATGCCTGGGTGCGGCCTGCTTCCTTCTGGGGTGAGTACGCCGAGGGGGGAGGCCTCCGTGACTGGGCATGTCCGGGACCCACCCAACACCCTCATTGGGTGGTGGGTGAACGGGATTGGGGAGGGGCGCAACCTCGGGCCTGCAGGATTTAACTTCCGGCTGCCAGAGGCGAGCCGAGGGCTGCGGGAGAGGACGTCTAGCTCGGATCCCGAACCCAGTCCGCCATGTGCCCATGGCTCATGGCGGGCTGGGCCCGGACATGCCTGGGTGCGGCCTGCTTCCTTCTGGGGTGAGTACGCCGAGGGGGGAGGCCTCCGTGACTGGGCATGTCCGGGACCCACCCAACACCCTCATTGGGTGGTGGGTGAACGGGATTGGGGAGGGGCGCAACCTCGGGCCTGCAGGATTTAACTTCCGGCTGCCAGAGGCGAGCCGAGGGCTGCGGGAGAGGACGTCTAGCTCGGATCCCGAACCCAGTCCGCCATGTGCCCATGGCTCATGGCGGGCTGGGCCCGGACATGCCTGGGTGCGGCCTGCTTCCTTCTGGGGTGAGTACGCCGAGGGGGGAGGCCTCCGTGACTGGGCATGTCCGGGACCCACCCAACACCCTCATTGGGTGGTGGGTGAACGGGATTGGGGAGGGGCGCAACCTCGGGCCTGCAGGATTTAACTTCCGGCTGCCAGAGGCGAGCCGAGGGCTGCGGGAGAGGACGTCTAGCTCGGATCCCGAACCCAGTCCGCCATGTGCCCATGGCTCATGGCGGGCTGGGCCCGGACATGCCTGGGTGCGGCCTGCTTCCTTCTGGGGTGAGTACGCCGAGGGGGGAGGCCTCCGTGACTGGGCATGTCCGGGACCCACCCAACACCCTCATTGGGTGGTGGGTGAACGGGATTGGGGAGGGGCGCAACCTCGGGCCTGCAGGATTTAACTTCCGGCTGCCAGAGGCGAGCCGAGGGCTGCGGGAGAGGACGTCTAGCTCGGATCCCGAACCCAGTCCGCCATGTGCCCATGGCTCATGGCGGGCTGGGCCCGGACATGCCTGGGTGCGGCCTGCTTCCTTCTGGGGTGAGTACGCCGAGGGGGGAGGCCTCCGTGACTGGGCATGTCCGGGACCCACCCAACACCCTCATTGGGTGGTGGGTGAACGGGATTGGGGAGGGGCGCAACCTCGGGCCTGCAGGATTTAACTTCCGGCTGCCAGAGGCGAGCCGAGGGCTGCGGGAGAGGACGTCTAGCTCGGATCCCGAACCCAGTCCGCCATGTGCCCATGGCTCATGGCGGGCTGGGCCCGGACATGCCTGGGTGCGGCCTGCTTCCTTCTGGGGTGAGTACGCCGAGGGGGGAGGCCTCCGTGACTGGGCATGTCCGGGACCCACCCAACACCCTCATTGGGTGGTGGGTGAACGGGATTGGGGAGGGGCGCAACCTCGGGCCTGCAGGATTTAACTTCCGGCTGCCAGAGGCGAGCCGAGGGCTGCGGGAGAGGACGTCTAGCTCGGATCCCGAACCCAGTCCGCCATGTGCCCATGGCTCATGGCGGGCTGGGCCCGGACATGCCTGGGTGCGGCCTGCTTCCTTCTGGGGTGAGTACGCCGAGGGGGGAGGCCTCCGTGACTGGGCATGTCCGGGACCCACCCAACACCCTCATTGGGTGGTGGGTGAACGGGATTGGGGAGGGGCGCAACCTCGGGCCTGCAGGATTTAACTTCCGGCTGCCAGAGGCGAGCCGAGGGCTGCGGGAGAGGACGTCTAGCTCGGATCCCGAACCCAGTCCGCCATGTGCCCATGGCTCATGGCGGGCTGGGCCCGGACATGCCTGGGTGCGGCCTGCTTCCTTCTGGGGTGAGTACGCCGAGGGGGGAGGCCTCCGTGACTGGGCATGTCCGGGACCCACCCAACACCCTCATTGGGTGGTGGGTGAACGGGATTGGGGAGGGGCGCAACCTCGGGCCTGCAGGATTTAACTTCCGGCTGCCAGAGGCGAGCCGAGGGCTGCGGGAGAGGACGTCTAGCTCGGATCCCGAACCCAGTCCGCCATGTGCCCATGGCTCATGGCGGGCTGGGCCCGGACATGCCTGGGTGCGGCCTGCTTCCTTCTGGGGTGAGTACGCCGAGGGGGGAGGCCTCCGTGACTGGGCATGTCCGGGACCCACCCAACACCCTCATTGGGTGGTGGGTGAACGGGATTGGGGAGGGGCGCAACCTCGGGCCTGCAGGATTTAACTTCCGGCTGCCAGAGGCGAGCCGAGGGCTGCGGGAGAGGACGTCTAGCTCGGATCCCGAACCCAGTCCGCCATGTGCCCATGGCTCATGGCGGGCTGGGCCCGGACATGCCTGGGTGCGGCCTGCTTCCTTCTGGGGTGAGTACGCCGAGGGGGGAGGCCTCCGTGACTGGGCATGTCCGGGACCCACCCAACACCCTCATTGGGTGGTGGGTGAACGGGATTGGGGAGGGGCGCAACCTCGGGCCTGCAGGATTTAACTTCCGGCTGCCAGAGGCGAGCCGAGGGCTGCGGGAGAGGACGTCTAGCTCGGATCCCGAACCCAGTCCGCCATGTGCCCATGGCTCATGGCGGGCTGGGCCCGGACATGCCTGGGTGCGGCCTGCTTCCTTCTGGGGTGAGTACGCCGAGGGGGGAGGCCTCCGTGACTGGGCATGTCCGGGACCCACCCAACACCCTCATTGGGTGGTGGGTGAACGGGATTGGGGAGGGGCGCAACCTCGGGCCTGCAGGATTTAACTTCCGGCTGCCAGAGGCGAGCCGAGGGCTGCGGGAGAGGACGTCTAGCTCGGATCCCGAACCCAGTCCGCCATGTGCCCATGGCTCATGGCGGGCTGGGCCCGGACATGCCTGGGTGCGGCCTGCTTCCTTCTGGGGTGAGTACGCCGAGGGGGGAGGCCTCCGTGACTGGGCATGTCCGGGACCCACCCAACACCCTCATTGGGTGGTGGGTGAACGGGATTGGGGAGGGGCGCAACCTCGGGCCTGCAGGATTTAACTTCCGGCTGCCAGAGGCGAGCCGAGGGCTGCGGGAGAGGACGTCTAGCT
This sequence comes from Ochotona princeps, assembly GCF_030435755.1. Taxonomy (NCBI): domain Eukaryota; kingdom Metazoa; phylum Chordata; class Mammalia; order Lagomorpha; family Ochotonidae; genus Ochotona; species Ochotona princeps. Next base: position 80,002,568 of record NC_080865.1, on the reverse strand, counting down.
CGGATCCCGAACCCAGTCCGCCATGTGCCCATGGCTCATGGCGGGCTGGGCCCGGACATGCCTGGGTGCGGCCTGCTTCCTTCTGGGGTGAGTACGCCGAGGGGGGAGGCCTCCGTGACTGGGCATGTCCGGGACCCACCCAACACCCTCATTGGGTGGTGGGTGAACGGGATTGGGGAGGGGCGCAACCTCGGGCCTGCAGGATTTAACTTCCGGCTGCCAGAGGCGAGCCGAGGGCTGCGGGAGAGGACGTCTAGCTCGGATCCCGAACCCAGTCCGCCATGTGCCCATGGCTCATGGCGGGCTGGGCCCGGACATGCCTGGGTGCGGCCTGCTTCCTTCTGGGGTGAGTACGCCGAGGGGGGAGGCCTCCGTGACTGGGCATGTCCGGGACCCACCCAACACCCTCATTGGGTGGTGGGTGAACGGGATTGGGGAGGGGCGCAACCTCGGGCCTGCAGGATTTAACTTCCGGCTGCCAGAGGCGAGCCGAGGGCTGCGGGAGAGGACGTCTAGCTCGGATCCCGAACCCAGTCCGCCATGTGCCCATGGCTCATGGCGGGCTGGGCCCGGACATGCCTGGGTGCGGCCTGCTTCCTTCTGGGGTGAGTACGCCGAGGGGGGAGGCCTCCGTGACTGGGCATGTCCGGGACCCACCCAACACCCTCATTGGGTGGTGGGTGAACGGGATTGGGGAGGGGCGCAACCTCGGGCCTGCAGGATTTAACTTCCGGCTGCCAGAGGCGAGCCGAGGGCTGCGGGAGAGGACGTCTAGCTCGGATCCCGAACCCAGTCCGCCATGTGCCCATGGCTCATGGCGGGCTGGGCCCGGACATGCCTGGGTGCGGCCTGCTTCCTTCTGGGGTGAGTACGCCGAGGGGGGAGGCCTCCGTGACTGGGCATGTCCGGGACCCACCCAACACCCTCATTGGGTGGTGGGTGAACGGGATTGGGGAGGGGCGCAACCTCGGGCCTGCAGGATTTAACTTCCGGCTGCCAGAGGCGAGCCGAGGGCTGCGGGAGAGGACGTCTAGCTCGGATCCCGAACCCAGTCCGCCATGTGCCCATGGCTCATGGCGGGCTGGGCCCGGACATGCCTGGGTGCGGCCTGCTTCCTTCTGGGGTGAGTACGCCGAGGGGGGAGGCCTCCGTGACTGGGCATGTCCGGGACCCACCCAACACCCTCATTGGGTGGTGGGTGAACGGGATTGGGGAGGGGCGCAACCTCGGGCCTGCAGGATTTAACTTCCGGCTGCCAGAGGCGAGCCGAGGGCTGCGGGAGAGGACGTCTAGCTCGGATCCCGAACCCAGTCCGCCATGTGCCCATGGCTCATGGCGGGCTGGGCCCGGACATGCCTGGGTGCGGCCTGCTTCCTTCTGGGGTGAGTACGCCGAGGGGGGAGGCCTCCGTGACTGGGCATGTCCGGGACCCACCCAACACCCTCATTGGGTGGTGGGTGAACGGGATTGGGGAGGGGCGCAACCTCGGGCCTGCAGGATTTAACTTCCGGCTGCCAGAGGCGAGCCGAGGGCTGCGGGAGAGGACGTCTAGCTCGGATCCCGAACCCAGTCCGCCATGTGCCCATGGCTCATGGCGGGCTGGGCCCGGACATGCCTGGGTGCGGCCTGCTTCCTTCTGGGGTGAGTACGCCGAGGGGGGAGGCCTCCGTGACTGGGCATGTCCGGGACCCACCCAACACCCTCATTGGGTGGTGGGTGAACGGGATTGGGGAGGGGCGCAACCTCGGGCCTGCAGGATTTAACTTCCGGCTGCCAGAGGCGAGCCGAGGGCTGCGGGAGAGGACGTCTAGCTCGGATCCCGAACCCAGTCCGCCATGTGCCCATGGCTCATGGCGGGCTGGGCCCGGACATGCCTGGGTGCGGCCTGCTTCCTTCTGGGGTGAGTACGCCGAGGGGGGAGGCCTCCGTGACTGGGCATGTCCGGGACCCACCCAACACCCTCATTGGGTGGTGGGTGAACGGGATTGGGGAGGGGCGCAACCTCGGGCCTGCAGGATTTAACTTCCGGCTGCCAGAGGCGAGCCGAGGGCTGCGGGAGAGGACGTCTAGCTCGGATCCCGAACCCAGTCCGCCATGTGCCCATGGCTCATGGCGGGCTGGGCCCGGACATGCCTGGGTGCGGCCTGCTTCCTTCTGGGGTGAGTACGCCGAGGGGGGAGGCCTCCGTGACTGGGCATGTCCGGGACCCACCCAACACCCTCATTGGGTGGTGGGTGAACGGGATTGGGGAGGGGCGCAACCTCGGGCCTGCAGGATTTAACTTCCGGCTGCCAGAGGCGAGCCGAGGGCTGCGGGAGAGGACGTCTAGCTCGGATCCCGAACCCAGTCCGCCATGTGCCCATGGCTCATGGCGGGCTGGGCCCGGACATGCCTGGGTGCGGCCTGCTTCCTTCTGGGGTGAGTACGCCGAGGGGGGAGGCCTCCGTGACTGGGCATGTCCGGGACCCACCCAACACCCTCATTGGGTGGTGGGTGAACGGGATTGGGGAGGGGCGCAACCTCGGGCCTGCAGGATTTAACTTCCGGCTGCCAGAGGCGAGCCGAGGGCTGCGGGAGAGGACGTCTAGCTCGGATCCCGAACCCAGTCCGCCATGTGCCCATGGCTCATGGCGGGCTGGGCCCGGACATGCCTGGGTGCGGCCTGCTTCCTTCTGGGGTGAGTACGCCGAGGGGGGAGGCCTCCGTGACTGGGCATGTCCGGGACCCACCCAACACCCTCATTGGGTGGTGGGTGAACGGGATTGGGGAGGGGCGCAACCTCGGGCCTGCAGGATTTAACTTCCGGCTGCCAGAGGCGAGCCGAGGGCTGCGGGAGAGGACGTCTAGCTCGGATCCCGAACCCAGTCCGCCATGTGCCCATGGCTCATGGCGGGCTGGGCCCGGACATGCCTGGGTGCGGCCTGCTTCCTTCTGGGGTGAGTACGCCGAGGGGGGAGGCCTCCGTGACTGGGCATGTCCGGGACCCACCCAACACCCTCATTGGGTGGTGGGTGAACGGGATTGGGGAGGGGCGCAACCTCGGGCCTGCAGGATTTAACTTCCGGCTGCCAGAGGCGAGCCGAGGGCTGCGGGAGAGGACGTCTAGCTCGGATCCCGAACCCAGTCCGCCATGTGCCCATGGCTCATGGCGGGCTGGGCCCGGACATGCCTGGGTGCGGCCTGCTTCCTTCTGGGGTGAGTACGCCGAGGGGGGAGGCCTCCGTGACTGGGCATGTCCGGGACCCACCCAACACCCTCATTGGGTGGTGGGTGAACGGGATTGGGGAGGGGCGCAACCTCGGGCCTGCAGGATTTAACTTCCGGCTGCCAGAGGCGAGCCGAGGGCTGCGGGAGAGGACGTCTAGCTCGGATCCCGAACCCAGTCCGCCATGTGCCCATGGCTCATGGCGGGCTGGGCCCGGACATGCCTGGGTGCGGCCTGCTTCCTTCTGGGGTGAGTACGCCGAGGGGGGAGGCCTCCGTGACTGGGCATGTCCGGGACCCACCCAACACCCTCATTGGGTGGTGGGTGAACGGGATTGGGGAGGGGCGCAACCTCGGGCCTGCAGGATTTAACTTCCGGCTGCCAGAGGCGAGCCGAGGGCTGCGGGAGAGGACGTCTAGCTCGGATCCCGAACCCAGTCCGCCATGTGCCCATGGCTCATGGCGGGCTGGGCCCGGACATGCCTGGGTGCGGCCTGCTTCCTTCTGGGGTGAGTACGCCGAGGGGGGAGGCCTCCGTGACTGGGCATGTCCGGGACCCACCCAACACCCTCATTGGGTGGTGGGTGAACGGGATTGGGGAGGGGCGCAACCTCGGGCCTGCAGGATTTAACTTCCGGCTGCCAGAGGCGAGCCGAGGGCTGCGGGAGAGGACGTCTAGCTCGGATCCCGAACCCAGTCCGCCATGTGCCCATGGCTCATGGCGGGCTGGGCCCGGACATGCCTGGGTGCGGCCTGCTTCCTTCTGGGGTGAGTACGCCGAGGGGGGAGGCCTCCGTGACTGGGCATGTCCGGGACCCACCCAACACCCTCATTGGGTGGTGGGTGAACGGGATTGGGGAGGGGCGCAACCTCGGGCCTGCAGGATTTAACTTCCGGCTGCCAGAGGCGAGCCGAGGGCTGCGGGAGAGGACGTCTAGCTCGGATCCCGAACCCAGTCCGCCATGTGCCCATGGCTCATGGCGGGCTGGGCCCGGACATGCCTGGGTGCGGCCTGCTTCCTTCTGGGGTGAGTACGCCGAGGGGGGAGGCCTCCGTGACTGGGCATGTCCGGGACCCACCCAACACCCTCATTGGGTGGTGGGTGAACGGGATTGGGGAGGGGCGCAACCTCGGGCCTGCAGGATTTAACTTCCGGCTGCCAGAGGCGAGCCGAGGGCTGCGGGAGAGGACGTCTAGCTCGGATCCCGAACCCAGTCCGCCATGTGCCCATGGCTCATGGCGGGCTGGGCCCGGACATGCCTGGGTGCGGCCTGCTTCCTTCTGGGGTGAGTACGCCGAGGGGGGAGGCCTCCGTGACTGGGCATGTCCGGGACCCACCCAACACCCTCATTGGGTGGTGGGTGAACGGGATTGGGGAGGGGCGCAACCTCGGGCCTGCAGGATTTAACTTCCGGCTGCCAGAGGCGAGCCGAGGGCTGCGGGAGAGGACGTCTAGCTCGGATCCCGAACCCAGTCCGCCATGTGCCCATGGCTCATGGCGGGCTGGGCCCGGACATGCCTGGGTGCGGCCTGCTTCCTTCTGGGGTGAGTACGCCGAGGGGGGAGGCCTCCGTGACTGGGCATGTCCGGGACCCACCCAACACCCTCATTGGGTGGTGGGTGAACGGGATTGGGGAGGGGCGCAACCTCGGGCCTGCAGGATTTAACTTCCGGCTGCCAGAGGCGAGCCGAGGGCTGCGGGAGAGGACGTCTAGCTCGGATCCCGAACCCAGTCCGCCATGTGCCCATGGCTCATGGCGGGCTGGGCCCGGACATGCCTGGGTGCGGCCTGCTTCCTTCTGGGGTGAGTACGCCGAGGGGGGAGGCCTCCGTGACTGGGCATGTCCGGGACCCACCCAACACCCTCATTGGGTGGTGGGTGAACGGGATTGGGGAGGGGCGCAACCTCGGGCCTGCAGGATTTAACTTCCGGCTGCCAGAGGCGAGCCGAGGGCTGCGGGAGAGGACGTCTAGCTCGGATCCCGAACCCAGTCCGCCATGTGCCCATGGCTCATGGCGGGCTGGGCCCGGACATGCCTGGGTGCGGCCTGCTTCCTTCTGGGGTGAGTACGCCGAGGGGGGAGGCCTCCGTGACTGGGCATGTCCGGGACCCACCCAACACCCTCATTGGGTGGTGGGTGAACGGGATTGGGGAGGGGCGCAACCTCGGGCCTGCAGGATTTAACTTCCGGCTGCCAGAGGCGAGCCGAGGGCTGCGGGAGAGGACGTCTAGCTCGGATCCCGAACCCAGTCCGCCATGTGCCCATGGCTCATGGCGGGCTGGGCCCGGACATGCCTGGGTGCGGCCTGCTTCCTTCTGGGGTGAGTACGCCGAGGGGGGAGGCCTCCGTGACTGGGCATGTCCGGGACCCACCCAACACCCTCATTGGGTGGTGGGTGAACGGGATTGGGGAGGGGCGCAACCTCGGGCCTGCAGGATTTAACTTCCGGCTGCCAGAGGCGAGCCGAGGGCTGCGGGAGAGGACGTCTAGCTCGGATCCCGAACCCAGTCCGCCATGTGCCCATGGCTCATGGCGGGCTGGGCCCGGACATGCCTGGGTGCGGCCTGCTTCCTTCTGGGGTGAGTACGCCGAGGGGGGAGGCCTCCGTGACTGGGCATGTCCGGGACCCACCCAACACCCTCATTGGGTGGTGGGTGAACGGGATTGGGGAGGGGCGCAACCTCGGGCCTGCAGGATTTAACTTCCGGCTGCCAGAGGCGAGCCGAGGGCTGCGGGAGAGGACGTCTAGCTCGGATCCCGAACCCAGTCCGCCATGTGCCCATGGCTCATGGCGGGCTGGGCCCGGACATGCCTGGGTGCGGCCTGCTTCCTTCTGGGGTGAGTACGCCGAGGGGGGAGGCCTCCGTGACTGGGCATGTCCGGGACCCACCCAACACCCTCATTGGGTGGTGGGTGAACGGGATTGGGGAGGGGCGCAACCTCGGGCCTGCAGGATTTAACTTCCGGCTGCCAGAGGCGAGCCGAGGGCTGCGGGAGAGGACGTCTAGCTCGGATCCCGAACCCAGTCCGCCATGTGCCCATGGCTCATGGCGGGCTGGGCCCGGGCGGCCAGTGCGCCATTTGGCGCCAGGCTGTGCCTACTGGCCGCCCGGCCGGGGAGCTCTGGGGTATTGGACATCTGAATCGCTGCTGAGATAGCTCTAGAGTGACCCCACTGTTTCTGGGATCTGAGTCAATCCTAAAGATTCCCAATGCCAGTAACTCTTCCTTTGAAGAACTTCCAATCCCTTAATAATGCTGAGCTTTGAACACCTATCAAATAAAAGATAAGCTCCGGCTTGTGTAGCAGGCTGGCACCTAATGGTCCTCGGAGCAACCACGTGCAGGTGCGTGATTTACAGCTAGGAACGGTCCCAATCTGGAAAGCCACAGCTGGGATGAGGTTCCCACCAAGGGGTGCATGTGCTGGAATGGGGGCTGCGTTCTATCTAGGAAACAGTTGCAGTCACCCGAGGCACTAGTGTGGGCTGGGATTGGATGCACCAGGCCGGTTCAGATCCCAGCACCATCTGGTGTTATGGAGAAACAGGGTAGATGTGGGACTGACTAGGCTGGGTCTCAATCCCCTTCTGAGCCATGTGTGAGCTGTATGTGGGTATGGACGAGCCATGGCTGGGCTGAAACATCCAACAACAAGAGTCAGAATGGGGTGAAAGCCAGCCAGGAAAAGCCACTGTTCCTGCTAGGACAGGAGGTGAACTGAGTAGGGTTGGCTCAAGAACCCCCTGGCAAGCGCAAAATCTGGCATTGGGAGGGGTTCTGATGGAGGAGCCTGGGCAACTCCTCTGGCAGGACACAGTCCCTGCAGGTAAGCGCGAGAAGCATGATTGGAAACAGCCCAGAATAGGCCATGGAAAGTTTCCCACTGGCATGCATTCGGCATGGGTCAGGAGCAGGCCAGGCTGAATCAGTTCATGTCATCCTCTGGCAAATCCGATCACCAGAACAGAGTGTGGAATGGGCCGGGTTTGGTTGCGACAAAACCAGTACACATTCTGGAACGCCAGGGCGTGGTTGCCTGTACTGGATATGAATGCAACACCCATCCAGCACACGTGAGATCCAGGAAGAGAGGGGCAGAGCTGGCGGGGGGGTTAAGGGGCTGGTCCCCTCGCTGGACAACCACTCCCACTGGAGAGTGTTGGCTGGGATAGAGACAGACACGACTAAGCAAGGCTACAACACCTGTGCGCTGCATGTGGACAAGATCAGGGCCACAGCATCAGCTGGCAGAAGCTGGCACTGGGGACTAATTCTGTCGAGTCAAATCACAGGACCACCTAAAGAGTGCATAAACCGGGACAGAGAGACCTGGGAGGGAAAAAGTGGGTTCCCCCTTCTTGGGTCACTATTCCCGTGGGAGGGCATGAAAACTAGGACGGGGGCTGGGATGGCTAGACAGAGGCACTCAACAACATCTGTGAGGGCTGGATGGTTGAGTCGATTAGATAGAACTAAGCTTTAATACCCATTGACAAGTACCAGAGCCAAATGGGATGGGGGACAGACTGGTCTTCTGCTACACAAATTGGCAAACCAGGGTAGGGGGCAGGCTTGGTGGGGGTTATTGTGGGTCGCCCCGACTAGGCTGCAGCTCCCACTGGTTGATGTAAGGACCGAACCAGACTGGACTGCAACACCCATTGGTTCCAGTGCAACTCGGGACTGAAAACAGAACCAACACAGCAATTGCAACCACCAGCTGATCAGGGTGATGGACTGTGCCGGGCCCTGTGCTTGCTAGAACATACAAGAATCTGGTCTGGGAATACCTCAAAGTATCTTTGGAGATCTCCCCACTTGAACTGCTGGACTCAGAATTCTAACCAAGAAAAGACAGAAGACAGAACAGGACAATCATTCATCTCAGCTACATGTTGGCAGCGAAATATGGGACAAATGGAGACTTCATGATGGACCATATCAATCAGTGGACCACCTCATCGAGCGAAACTGGCAGTGACTCATAACTGGAGAACTATTAACTCTACTTGAGCACATATCTCAGAGCATGCCCCACATATGGGACTTGGGGTGGGCGGGAAACCGGGTGGGGCTTCTCCCTCAATATCCCCTTTTACCTCAGATACATGATGGAAACAATATGGACATAATAGCATTGCCCACCTCCCTATCCCCCTGAACCTTTTTTTTTTTTTTTTTTTTTTTCCTTCTCTTTCTTGATTTTCCTTCAACTATAGTTAACTATGTAAAGATTGTCAACAACAATACAATAAAATGGATTATATATAAAAAAAAAAAAAAAAAAAAAAAAAAAAAAAAAAAAAAACAATACTGACTTTGGAATCTTACAACTCAAAATAGGTTCATGTGGCCCTCAGATATAATGGCCAGCAGGTTCTGGCAAGATCAGCACCACCAACAACCTAGTTATTTTTATATATATATATATATATATATATATATATATATATATATATATATATATATAATATTATATTAGATATAATATATATATAAAGATTCATTTCTTTTTATTGGAAAGGCAGATATACAGAGAGGAGGAGACAGAGAGGAAGATCTGTTGATTCATTCCCCCAGGGGCCACAACAGCCACAGCTGAGCCAATCCGAAGCCAGGAGCCAGGAGCCTCTTCTGGGTCTCCCACATGAGTACAGGATCCCAAGGCTTTGGGCCGTCCTTGACTGCTTTCCCAGGCCACAAGCAGGGAGGTGGATGGGAAGTGAAGCAGTCAGGATATAAACTGATGTCCATATGGGATGCCAGTGCTTACAGCTGGACAATTAGCCTGTAGAGTCACCTTGGACCCTGAAACTGTTAAATCTCAAAATTCAAGACAAAGTGGAAATCAAAAGCATGCACAGGTTTGACGTTGTGGCACAGTGAGTAATCCCACTGCCTGCAACACTGGCATTCCACGTGGACACGAGGTACAGTCCCAATTGCTCTACTTTTGACCCTGCTTCCTGCTGACATGCCTGGGAATGCAGCAGAAGATGGCCTAAGTGTATAGGCCCTTGCTACCCACGTGGGAAATTTGGAGGAAGCTCTTGGCCACTGACTACTGACTAGTCCAGCTCTGACCATTGTTGCCATTTGAAAAGTGATTCAGCAGATGGATGATCTCTCTCTCTCTCTCTGTAACTCTGCCTTTTAAATAAATAAATGAATCTTCAAAAAAGGAGAATTGTATTGTTCCCAAGAACTTTTTGAAGATGCCCTCATATGCATTATTGTGTAATCAGTGTTTTATTTTGCATGAACACTAAGAAGAAAATCTCTCTCCAGCTCTGCTTCAAATAAATAAAAAACATAGTTATGTAAATAAAAGAGCAGGGAGTGTTGTGGCTCTTCAGCTGCTCCATTTCCCATTTACCTCCCTGCTGATGTACCTGGAAAAGCAGCAAATGATGGCATAAGCCTGTACCTATGTGCGAAATATGGGTGGATTTCCAGGCTCCTAGCTTTGACTTGATCCAGCCTCCAGTTTTATAGCCGTTTGGAAGCAAAGCAAATAGCTCTCTCTTTCTGCCTCTCCCTTTCTCTGTGTAACTCTGCATTTCAAATGAAGAAACCACCTCTTCTTAAAGAAAGATAAAGGAATGAGAAAACATCTCAAGAGACGTGACTAAGGTTATCAGTATCATAAGGGAAAAAAGAACATGCATTGGGCCGGGCACAGTAGCCTAGAGGCTAAAGTCCTCGCCTTGGACGCACCAGGATCCCATATGGGTGCCAGTTCTAATCTCAGTGGCCCTGCTTCCCATCCAGCTCCCTGGTTGTTGCCTGGGAAGGCAGTTGAGGATAGCCCAAAGCCTTGGGACCCTGCACCCATGTGAGAGATCCAGATCAAGCTCCTGGCTCCTGGCTTCAGATCAGCGCAGCACCATCCACTGTGGCCACTTGGGGAGTGAATCAGCGGATGGAAGATCTTCCTCTCTGTCTCTCCTCCTCTCCGTATACCTCACTTTCCAATAAAAATAAAATAAATCTAAAAATAAAAAGGAACATGGACAACAGGAAAATAAACTCAGTTGCATTTATCGTACCCCACTGCACCTAGTGCTCGGTTAAAAGGTAATGGCAATATGACCCAGCAATCCCGCTCTTAGGAATATACCCAACAGAAGTGAAATCTGCATACGAGAAGGGGATCTGTAATCCTATATTCACAGCAGCACAATCCACAATAGCAATGTCATGGAAACAAACCAGATGTGCGTCTAAGGAAGAATGGTTAAAAAAACTGCGGTACATCTATTCAATGGAATATTATTCAGCTGTCAAGAAGAACGATATTATTCTATTCAAACCCAGGTGGTCCCAACTAGAAACTATTATGCTCAGCGAAATGAGTCAATCACAAAAGAATAAATACCATATATTCTCTCTCATATAAGGAAGCCAACATGGAAAGGTAGAGTTCATCAAGTGCCCATCGAGTTCTGATCTAAATATAGATTGCTACAAGTCAGGTCCCACGGCAAGAGAAGGTGAAAATTCTCTGTTCTAGGCATGTAGGCATTCCATGGATGAAGTAATAGCAGAGTATACTTAGCATGTTGTGAACATGAATATGGCAAATTGGCAGTTTCCGTCAGTTGCTGGCAATAGTTTAGAGTGATGACAAATATTATTTTGATTTTTTTGTGTGTTATTTAGTTATGAGGAAAGTGTATGGTAAGCAGTCCATTTGATGCTTTACTAATTTCCTCGTTGTTGAGAAGTCCGAGTTGATTATGTATTTAATATGATAACCATTTGTGTGCTGTGAATTGCATTAAGAGTTATGTAGGGCAGAGATGATGCTTACTAAATGTACAAAATGGACTGATGAGATTAGCCAGTTAAATCTTTTCACCAGTAAGGCACTCAACAGCCCATGAGATATTTATTAAAAATGTCAAGTAAATCCTCTTATTTTTGTATCATAGTGTCAAATAGCAGTAAAATAAACATGTTAAGATCCTTAAAAAAAAAAAAACTCAGTGTTAAAAAAAAAAAAAAAAAAAGGTAATGGCAAGGGCCAGTGCTGTGATGAAGCACATAAACAGCCTTCTGCAACCCTGGCATCTGTATGGGTGCCAGTTTGAGTCCCAGTGCCCCATTTTTGATCCAGCTCCCTGCTAATGCACCTGGGGAAAGCAGCAGAAGATGGCTCAAGAGCTGGAGTCCCTGCCATCCACATTGGAGACCTAGAAGTATTCCCTGGCTCCTGGCTTCAGCCTGTCTCAGCCCTGATCAGTGTGGCCATCTGCAGAGTGAACCAGCAAACAGATCTCTCCCTCTCTCTGTTTAATTGTGACTTTTAAATAAATATTTTAAAAAATATTATTTTTATTGGAAAGACAGATATACAGAGAAAAGGAGAGACAGAGATCTTCTATCTGCTGGTTCATTTCCCAAGTGGCTGACACAGCCTAAGCTGAGCTGATCCGAAGCCAGGAGCCTGTAGCCTCTTCTGGGTCTCCCCTGTGAGTCGCTGCAGGGTCCCAAGGCTTTTAGCCATTTTCCATTGCTTTCCCAGGCCACAAGCAGGGAGCTGGATGGGAAGTGGAGCAGCCACAACAGAGATTAGCACCATATGGGATCCTGGCGCTTGCAAGGCAAGGATTTAGCCATTGAGCCATTGTACTGGGCTTTAAATAATCTTGAACAAAAATGATAAATGCAGACATCAAATTTCAATGACATATGAAAGAGACTTCTTTGTCTCCAAATAGACGAAAAAGAAATGTGAAATAATCACTTCCGAAAACATTTAAATGTTATTCAACGGTTGCAGAAATTTTGTCAAAAAACTATGTCAATTTTGTCAAAAAAACTATTTACACTTGTTTTTAAAAGGCCCTATTATTCAAGCAATAGTGAGGTTTACTTAAGATTTTTTTTTTGTGGGGTTGGGGTAGATGGAATTGGTATAAGTAGGATTGTTGAAATGAAGATAATACAAGATAGAACAGACAGTCCAATGCCCAGAAATGTTATGGTAAACTGACTAATAAAAGCAAATTATTTTCTTTAAAGCAAAGCACTTAAAATTTTACCAGTACATTAGAGAACGCTTTATGGAGAAAATGGGTCATGAAAATTGAACAAGCTTTGAACAGCAAGAAGGGAGGTCGAAGGCATCCAGATTAGCGAACAACATGAATGGAGGCACAGAGGCAGGAAAGGAACACGGACTACAGGCATACTGCGGTGGGCACGAGGTCAGACTCCAGGAACACACTGACAGAGAAACAAGGCATGTTGACATTTATATAAAAGCACTTATGATGTGCTATCAGAACAGAAATGAGGAACAATTTTGCCTGCTGAATTCGGGGAAAATCATAAAAGAAGGTAAGATAAATGGGGTCTTGCCCTGTGAGGAAAGTGGAGTGAGTGAGGAGTATTTCTGGCAAAGCAAACAGCACTGACAAAGAACATGCAAGGGCAAGCGTGTTAAAGGTACAACTTACATAACATGCACAGGTACTAGGGAATTAGAACTGATTTTAAAATAGGCAGCATAACAGAATTGCGAAGGACCTATATTCTAGAAGTGATAAGGAACTAACAGGAAATTTTAAACTACAAAAATGCTATCTTATTATTATCATTTTAAAAGTATAGAATAACTTTTTCTACATTTTATATTAACAGTTTGGTGCCCTGAGTAGCATTATTCTCTGCCTAGCAATTTCTAACCACAACTTTTTATCACTTCATACAATTCTAATTTCTGATACAAAAGGTACTTCATAGTAAACAGATTATACCACAGCATTTTATGATAGTAATCATACAATAAGAAACATACCCCTATGTCAGTATCAGATTTTGATGAGTTTAGGCTTTCCTGAGAAGGAGATGGGGACACACGTCCTGTAAACAAAATAAAAAATTTTAAAAGAAATGTATATATACCAATACATCCATCACAAACAACATTCAGAAATAATGCCCAAGTAAACCCAGTTAGTACAGAATGTACCATTCTGAAATATGCATTTCCAAACAAGTCAAACGTGCTATTAGCAAGAAAGTATTTGTTTTTCATTATGCTTATATAAATGGGTTAATTATTGCTCCATTTTAGTAACAATACTGCCAAATGCTCAATATTCAAAGAGAATAAATTCTTGCTCATCATGACAAGTAGCAAGGAGTACAATAAAGGGGAAGAGGCTGGGTCTCAACGTTCACTGAACAATAGTATTTCTATTGTAGCTAGGGCCATTGAAAGCAACTATAAGGATCTAGAATGACAAACACCCACTGCATAGGAAACATAGTTTAATTGCTTGTTAAGTCATCATTACCTTCAATTATGTATTACAACATAATGTAAGCAAAACCCACAAGAGTTCACTAAACTACATGGGGCTTAACCTGTCAATTTATTGAATCTCTCTGGAATTCTATATTCCTCAAATCAGTGCTTCAGTTACATACAGCCAATGCTCTTCTCCATGGCTCCCTCTGCTCTCCTTTTCTCCCACTTCTTAACCTCTTATTTTCAGCTTTAGGAGACAGGAGGGGAGCAGTGGAGAAATCTGCAACACAGTTTAATAATTTTAAGAAAACGTCTTATGCCCTTGGAGCTCCTATTTACATCAATTCTACATACTTTCCCAAAAACTTACTATGATATAGAAGTAGTTCATGAAAAAATATGTAATCAGCACGCACAATGTTCCGAGGTGTCTCTTTTCTACTTAATATTTCTTTATACACCCCCTGATATATGGACAGTTGCCATTTACTTTCCATGACCATTTACTTAATCACTGCTTACTTATTGGGCATGTATATGAGTGTTATTCTCTTCTAGTTTAAATAGATACTTCATTTTAATCAGGAAAGAAAGGAAGGTTGTTGAGGAAACCAAGCAACTTTGTTCACAGTAGTTAAGAAAATTAACTATCCTAAAAGAGGATAAATCAAAAGCTTTTTGTAGCTCTTTTCACAGGTTTTTTGCTGTTGATTTTTCTCTTTTAGTTTTTAGATAGTATAGAAAGCAGTGATTGTTGCAAATATGAGCCAAATATTATTCCCAAAATAAAAAGAATCTAGTTTTTTCCAGATTTTTTTTTAAATGAAAAAAATACCTTCAGTGTTATATTTCATTCGCATATTGTTGAAATAGTCAAAAGCATTTTTTAAAGCCCATATTCTGACTACATTGTCTTGTCCAGCTGAGGCAAGTAATCGGCCACAATGAGAAAATTTCATAGTCCAAACAGCGCCCTAAGAAAATAAAGAAGTCTCATAGTTACAACTTTAAAACTTTACTGACATTATCTTTAAGCCAGAGTTTGAAATGATGCCAACCTATACACAAGACAGTAACGCTCACCACTTCAGGCCAAGAAGGGTCCTTTGTGTTTAAGACCAAGGCAAAAGTGCCGTAATACAGACGGAGCATCACTAATACAAAAATCTTAAATCTGAAATATTCCGAAATCATGTTAGAGGTTAAAAAAAAAAAAAAAGATTTTGGAGCATTTCAAATTTCAGGATTTCTGATTAGTGATACTACATAGCTAAATTCTACAGAAATATTCCCAAATTAAAAATAACAACAACAACAACAGAAACTCCGTATCTGAAACTCTTCTGATCCTAAGCATTTTAGACAGATTAAAGAAACGGAAGATAAAATTGCTATATTGTGTCACAACCTAAACCACATTCATGGAAATGGGAACTTCACAGTGACCAGAAAATACAATTAGAAAAGCTCTAATCCTAATTTGGAATCTTACTCCCCACATTGATTGTAAAACAGAGATGGGAAGGAGAGTCCTCAGCACAGCAGTAATAACTCTTGATCAAGACTGAGGGAAAATGAGTGAATCAACCTAGCTTAACCATGATCCTCACAGAAGTGGGCACTTGCAAAAGTATTGAAATGGTATGGTCCTATCTTGCTTTATCTTTATAGAAACAAGATTTTGCAGTATATCACTAGAAGCTCCAAATAATGAAACCATTGGGAAAATGTGTACGTGTGCACGCACATGAGTGTTATGGGGTGGGATGGGAAGGTTGAGTCTGGGTATTGAAAAAAATTAACCGAGGACCTGCACTGTGGTTGTTGGTTCAAGTCCTGGCTACCTCACTTCTTATTCAGCTCCTAGCTAACGTGCCTGGGAAAGCAGCAGAGGCCAGCCCGAGTCCTTGGGCCCCTGCTTGTGGGAGACTAGCATCCTGCTTTGGATCAGCTCAGCTCTGGTAGTTGCAGCCATTTGGGGAGTGAACTAGCAGATGGAAGATCTTTCTGTGTTTTTCCTCTCTCATTCTGCTTTCAATTAAATAAATCTTTAAAAAGCCCCACAAAACATATACCCTTACATTAGAAAATACCAAACCCTATTGCCACATATACTATTATAACATACATCTAGGTATATTGAGATTATCCAAGTTAGAAGCAACAGAGAATTTACTGGAATAATATTTATTTCTACAAAATGCAAGTATATTTAAAGGTCTGTCACAAAATTTTACTTAGAACATTTATCTAATTCTGAGTTTTATTTCTGCTTTTCCTTTGTTGCTAGCATTTGGAGGGAGTAACTGGAATTCAAGAATTTGCACTTTCATCCATGTTGGTACATGTGAAGTTAATAGAGAATTAGAACTTCTAACTCTACCTAATTTTCTTGAGTATTTCACTTTTCAATGTATATGCTGAACTTCTGAAATAGTTGTATCAATTACTTAAAATCTAGCAGGGAACATCTTAAATATGCTTCAAAGTAACAGACTACCCCCTACCTGCTTTAAAGTTCGATCCCTTCACATAGCTTAATGATACAGACCTAAGTTTACTTACTCAATGACTAACTTTTTCAATAATAATTTAGAAGGGTCAGTGTTGTAGAGCATCAAGTTAAGCCACCAGTTGCAACATCAGCATTCCATATCAGAATGCTGGTTTGAAGCCTGGCTGCTCTACTCCTGATCCAGTTCCCTGCTAATGTGCCTAGTAAGGCAGTGGAAGATTGCTCAAGTCCTGGGGCCCCTGCCACCCATGTGGAGACCCAGATAGAGTTTCTGCATCCTGGCTCCAGCCCTGGACATATTTTTGTCTTTCTCTTTCTCTCTATTGTTGTTTCAATGCAAATAAATCAGCCTTTAAAAAAACAATTTAGAGATAGAATCTATATTACCTATTCAGTAAATACTATTAGTATGTTTTATTCTTCTTGAGGCAGGCTAGTACAATTACACATGTAAGAAGAGATTAGTTTTATTGAAGCCAACAAGAGCCCTATTAAGCCTGAAAAATTTAAAAGTTGCTTACCATATGTTCACCACTAAGATCTTGCACCACTTTTATCTGATCAAAATCATAAGGTCCTTTGAAACCATGAGCTGCTTTAAATTTAACTGGTCTTGTATATGGCATTCCTTCATCATCACTTGATGAAGGATCATCTTGATCAGTATGAAACACTGAATAGAACAGTAATGGAAATCATTATTAGCTAATACAGAGACAGCTGTTGTTATCTTTTCATCTTCAGCTTATCAAGAGAATTCATTAAGTGAGAAAGCAAAATTCACCTATTATTATATAGCATACTGATTAAAAGCATGAAGTCTGTTGTCAGATAGCTTCAAATTTACCTGTCATTTACTACCACCACAAGCACAGGCAAATTAATCAACTTGTTTATGCTTCTTAGGTTTGTCATCTACAAATTGAAGATAATGAAAATATTCACATCCTAGAGTATGTATGGGTTTACTACAGGTAAAGGTGCTTAAAGAGCAAGCATCATGGGGGCTGGAGTAGTGGCACAGCACACTAATGCTTCGCTTCACATCCAGCTCCCTGCTTGTAGCCTGGGAAGGCAGTCAAGGACAGCCCAAAGCCTTGGGACCCTGCACCCATGTGGGAGACCCAGAAGAGGCTCCTGGGTCTGGATCTGCTCAGCTCTGGCTGTTGTGGCCATTTGGGGAATGAACCAGCAGAGGGAAGATCTTTCTCTCTCTCTCTGTAAACCTCTCTTTGAAATTAAAAATTAATCTTAAAAAAGTATCATGTGATTTTACTGAATAAAACAAATAGGTACACTTACAAAGGCATAGGAGATTAAGATTTGTGAACCTCTGGAAAATTTAACTAATTTTGCATATATTTATGAAAACCAACCTTGTAAACTAAAACTAACTGAAAATTGATTATTAAACACTGAATCCTTCTACATTCAGTGTTTATGATCCTGCTGTCAAATCAAAATACGTACAATTTAATGTTTAAGATGCCTAAATTCATTTTTCTTCACTCACAAAATTAAAGAAATAACTTATGATTTACTGAAATACTAAAATGTTAGCTATAAAGGTTTATTATTTTCAATAAAATAGAGTGTTGTATATACCCCAAGGTTAAATTTTGATAATCAGATTAGCTATTCAGTAGAAATGTTCTTTCTTACCTTCATCTCTAACACTTTTGACTTTATTGATAGCACGTTCGCCATATTCCTCTGCAAGGTGCTTTGCTCTCTTTACTGACTTTCCAAGAAACTTCTTTAGTTGAGTCCTTAACAAAAATACAAAAAACCCACATTGTTAATCCAACAAACCACAAAATTTCAATGATTTACAAACATATTATCTTTGACTGGTAAAGTACATTATTTTGAAATAAACTTGTTTTTGGATATAAATCAGTGTTTGAGTTTCCAAATTATTTATTCTGTGAAATAACCCCATGCATGTATTTTAAAATATTTATTTATTTATTATTTGAAAGGAAGAATTGCAGAGAGAGAAGGAGAAATATATATATAGACAGATCTTCCATCCTCTGCTACTCTCCCCAAAGGGCCACTGCAGCCAGAGCTGAGTCAGTGTGAAGTCAGGAGTTTCTTCTGCGTCTCCCATTTGGGCCCCTCCTCCACTGCTTTCCCAGGCCATTAGTGCAGAGGTGTATTGGAAATGGATTCACTGGGACTCACAGGCCCAGCACATGAATATTAAAAATATGTATATTTATTTATTTGAAAGAGTTACGGAGAGAAAGCGAAATACCTAAAAATCTTCCATTCACTGTCTGCTCCCCAATGGTCACAATTGCTAGGGCAGGGCCAGACCAAAGCCAGGAGTAAGGAGCTTTACCCAAATCTCCTATATATGTGTAGGAATCCAAGTACTTGAGTCATATTTTATTGCTTTCTTTGGCAGGCATATTAGCAGGGAGATGGATTGGAATTGAAGCAGCAGGGATTGGAACTGTTGCCCATAAGGGATGTTGGCATTGCAGGCAGTGGCTTAGGTTGCTATGGCAGCCCGAAGCATATTTAAGTCAATATGCATACTTAAGTCAATATGGCTACAAAGGAAATACAGGGAATTTCTTAAATTTATTCTGTTATATTCTAGAGCACTGGTTTTCAGTGGTGGCTAATAATTGATACATAGAAGTAAGATGGTAAGAGAAATCTAATTTAGAGGGTCTAGAGTAAGACCATGAATCCATTACCCTGGGAAAATTGCTTCAGAGTTGTCTTATTTTAAAAGATTTATTTTTATTTGAAAGACAGATTTGGGGGCCCAGTGTGATGGTTCAGTGGGTAAATTTTTGCCTTGCATGTGCCAGGATGCTATATGAGTTTCAGTTTATGTCCTGGCTACTCCATTTCCCATCCAGTTCCATGCTAGTGGTCTGGGAAAGCAGTAGAAATGGTCCAAAGCCTTAGGACCCTGCATCTATGTGAGAGACCTGGAAGAAGCTCCTGGCTTCAGATTGGCTCAGCTCTCTCCATTATGGCGATTTGGGAAGTGAGCCAGCAGATGGAAGATCTTTCTGTCTCTCCTCTCTGCAAACTTGTTTTTCCAATAAAAATAAATAAAATTTCAAAAATAAAAAAGGCAGATTTTAGCACATATGCTGCTGAAGAAAGCACTGAAAGCAGGTTTTAAAGAGAGAGAAGAAATAGAGAAGGTTTTCTATCTGCTGGCTTGCTCTTGAAATGGCTGCAAGCCAGAACTGAGCCGATCTGAAGCCAGGAGCCAGGAGCATCTACTGGGTCTCCCTTGTAGGTACAGGGTTCCAAGTGCATAGGTCATCCTCCATTGATTTCCAGTCCGTAAGAGGGAAGTGAGATCAAAAATGGAGCAGCCAGGGCTAGAATCAGGGCCCATATGAGATGCCAGTGCTGCAAGGTGGAGGATTAGCCTGTTGAACCCCTGCACTGGCCCCTTAGAGTTATCTTAAAACACATTTTACCAAAAAAAAGGGGAGAAGAGATATTAATTCTTAAAAACACAATAGCCAAGGGCCCGGCAGCGTGGCCTAGCGGCCCTTGAACGTCCCGGGATCCCATATGGGCGCCGGTTCTAATCCTGGCAGCTCCACTTCCCATCCAGCTCCCTGCTTGTGGCCTGGGAAGGCAGTCGAGGACGGCCCAATGCATTGGGACACTGCACCCGTGTGGGACACTTGGAAGAGGTTCCTGGTTCCCGGCTTCAGATCGGCGCAGCATCGGCCCATTGCGGCTCACTTGGGGAGTGAATGATCGGATGGAAGATCTTCCTCTCTGTCTCTCTTCCTCTGTATATCTGACTTTGTAATAAAAATAAAATCTTTAAAAAAAAAACACAATAGTCAAAGATGGTTTCTTTCTTTTTTCTTTCAGTGTCAGTATCTACATTTAATAAACTTAAGCTAAGCTTTCCTAGTAGGTACACCCAAACACAGCCCAGCGCTGTAGCCTAGAGGCTAAAGTCCTCGCCTTGAATGCGCCCACTTCCCATCCAGCTCCCTGCTGTGGCCTGGGAAAGCAGTCGAGGACGGCCCAAAGCCCTGGGACCCTGAACCTGCGTGGGAGACCCAGAAGAGGCTCCTGGCTCCTGGCTTTGGATCAGCTCAACTCTGGCCATTGTGGCTACTTAGAGAGTGAATCAGCAGATGGAAGATCTTCCTCTCTGTCTCCCCTCCTCCATGTATATCCACCTAGCCAATAAAAATAAATCAGTCTTTTAAAAAGTACTCATTTTAAGCCTCCATAAATAGTACTTATTGTTTTCTCAATTATCTAAGCTTCAAATTTAATACATTAAGATCATTTTTTAAAACAATGTACAGTATGTGATATTTAAAATAAAAAACTTACAAATCAGGGGTACATTTTACCAGTTCAAATAAGCTCATGTTAGGGATAATACTTGGCTAACTCTATTACTTTTATAATCTTATTTTCTTTATAATATTATTAACATAGTTAAGAGGGAAGCATGCCCATGTGGGCCTCTGATTAGGATGGGAAGGGTCAGGTATGGTGTAAGGCATGTGGGACAAACGTTTCAACTTTTTTTCTCCCATGTCCACATGGGGAAGAGAAGGAGAGAGCTGTTCTTTGCTGTCTAACTACATCAGTGCCTAGAGATGGGTGATGGTACTTTAATGACACCTTAGAGATCTCTATGTGAGGAAGTGTTCCGAGGGTATCACTTGAGTGATTTTGAGTTCTGAGAAGCTGTTCATTTCATTGCTACAGGGTTGAGAAGCTGTTTTCAGGACTACTGGCTGACAAAGTTCACCTTAGTACATCCACAGACTCAGGAACATGATGCAAAGCTTGGTCAAGAGAGTGGTCCAACCTGTTCTGCTCTCCATTCTCTGAGGAGGCACAGCAGAACTTCTCTGCTGGCCTAGATGAGCTAGGTGTCAAGTCCCCTGTGTGCATCTACTGCTTTTTAAGTGTCAGATCATACAACTATCTCAAAAAGACACCTCTTGACTTTAGATCAGTGCCTCCAATGGCATCTCACATTTTTACCATAACCAGATAGTGTTATTTGTGTAATTACATGGGTAATGTCTCTCTCATTTAACTGGAACTTCTATGAGGGCAGAAACTATGACTGTCTTCCTAATGGTCACATACTCAGCACTTAACTTCCATGTCTGGCTAACTCAAAGACTGTAATGTATTTACTGTTGATACTGCTATGAATATATGCTTTCGACATATTCAATTTTCAAAGACATGCAGGTTGACACACTATTGGCAGAGTGTAATACCATCTTTGTGAGGAAAATTTATGCTTTGGAGAATATATTCAGCTTACCAGTGATTATTTATGGGTGTGAAGTCTGGGAAATTTTCACTTTACAGATTTCTGTTATTACTTGTGATAACCAGAAAACAGAGATTATACGTAAATCATCTTTAAACCATCACAAGGTCTCTGTTGTCTATAATTCTGGTTCTGTTTTCTACAGAAGTGGAGGTTTATTACTATTTTCAAAACCCCCAAAATCCCAAATCTCAATTATTTTGGATTAATATTTCTAAAATATTTTCATACCTTCTTAAATAGCACTTCACAAGCAAAATCTTTTCCCTTGATGAATAGGGACATCACTATCATCTTTATTGTTCTATATCACATTAATGGTCTTCCTTTTTTTTTTTTTAAGATTTATTTTTATTACAAGCCAGATATACAGAGAGGAGGAGAGACAGAGAGAAAGATCTTCCATCCGATGATTCACTCCCCAAGTGAGCCGCAACGGCCGGTGCGCACCGATCCGATGCCGGGAACCAGGAACCTCTTCCAAGTCTCCCACACGGGTGCAGTGTCCCAATGCATTGGGCCGTCCTTGACTGCTTTCCCAGGCCACAAGCAGGGAGCTGGATGGGAAGTGGAGCTGCTGGGATTAGAACCGGCGCCCATATGGGATCCCGGGGCTTTCAAGGCGAGGACTTTAGCCGCTAGGCCACGCTGCCGGGCCCCATTCATGGTCTTTCAAACAGGTGGCCTATATTATCAGTTCCACCCTCAAGGGTGCAGGGAAGCAAGAACCCTGGGCTAATGTCTTCAGCTTATCAGCTGCCTCAATGGTTTACTCCAGCATTCAGTGCAGATATTACTATGTACTATGGGTGTTACAGCACGAGAAAAGTTGAAAAGTGCTGTGGTTCAGATAGTTGTGCTGTGTTTGATTCCTTTTAGAATTTTTTCATTGATCTCTCTATCCACAGTACTACCTGACACTGTTACCTGTGTTGTCATAGTTTGCTGCAGAGTGGCTGGGACCTGAACTGGAATCAGCATTCTAATGCCGGATGCCAGCATCCCAAGTGGTGGCTTGGCACACTGTCTTACAATGAGGACCCTGGTAGTTGCTACATTTCAAACAAAACCTTGAAATTAAGACATGTACTGTAACTCACGTTTTCTGTTTTAACCTTCCACCATCAGTATCAGTTTGTTGAGACTGTAACTTCTCTTCATCATCTGACTGTGCTGCATCATTACTGTAAGAAGGAAAAGTCATTGGTGGGAGGGTTTGGGGAGGGGTGGGAGAACCCAAGTATCTATGTAACTGTGTCACATAATACAATGTAGTTAATGAAGTTAAATAATAAATAATTAAAAAAAAAAAGAAGGAAAAGTCATTTTACACTTGATCTTAGCCAAAAGGCTGGGAAGCAAAGAAAAATCATTTTTAAAGAAACTATTTTACTATATACTTCTCAAAATTCTCTATTTTAGTTGTCACCAAATCAGAACATTAAAAAATGTATTAAACTTCATATAATTTTACATTGTCATACTGAAAACTTGAGAAGCTTAGAAACTAAAGCATCTTTAAACAAAGTACAACATACAAATTATAAGTGAATACAATTTAGTCTTTATAAAAAACTTACTAACTTTTTTGCTAGGTGAAATGTACCATACAGAACTGACAGAATAACTTGTAGACAACTTCCTGCCTTCTTATCAGTTACATCAAGTATTATATTTAAAAACTCTTGCTTTTATAAAAGGTCTACTTATATCTCAAAATGAAGTCTACTGCTTCACTCTAGAGCAATTTCTAACCCTATAGAAATAGTATCATTTGTCATAAAATTTATGATCATTAGAGAAAAGAGTCAGGAGGCTAATAAATATTTACCTTTTAGCTTTAAAATGCTTCTACACTGTCTCTAGTATAACATTAATCATTTTTAAAGTACAGAAACTAAACACTATGGAATCTAAGATTTGTTCCATTTCCCCTAAGTAACTAGACAATCATAAGAGAGAACAAAGTTAAAGAATTCATAAATCAGCTAGCTGTATTAATTCCAGATTTAAAAAATAATACTGAATGAAACCATCATTCTGAAATACTACAAAGATAAATAACATTATTTGACATACCTTACATACTCTTTCGTTCTTCTCATGATGTGTAGGGTGAGAGGATTAATACCTGTTGGCAATTTCTCTTCTGCAAGACTCAGAGGTATTTCTTCTCCAGTATCCAGATTCTTAATCATTACACTGGCTAAAATTTCCTGATGTAAAAAATATAATACCAAGAAAATCTATACTCATCTCTGGAGTCTAAGGTATGGCCTTACCAGTTATATTCGACATTGAGCAAAATCATTTTTAACACTTATATGGTGATATAATTCACATAGTATAAACACACTCATTTGAAGCAAATAATTCACTGGTTTTCCCATCAGAGTTATGCTTCCACCACCACGGTCAGAATATTTCCATCACTCTAAAAGGAAATTTGTCCATTAGCATTCACACTTTATTTCTCTTTCCTCCTAGCCCCTAGCAACTACTCAACTACTTTCTATCTCTATGGATTTGTCTATTCTAGAAATTTCATGTAAGTTAAGTCATACAACACACAGTCTTTTTTGTCTGCTTTCTTTTGTTTAGAATGAACTTTCCAAGGTTCATTTATTATTGTAGCATGGACCAATACTTCCTTCTTTGAAACTGTTGGAATTATATTGCTTCTTGGAAATATCAGCACTTCATTTATTAATTCATTGGTAAAAGACATTGAAGTTGATTATACCTTTTAGCTATGAATATTTACATACTGTTTTATATGTAAATATACGCTTTTGTATATATGTAGGAAAATATGGCTTATGATTATTGGTAATAATAATACTGTTTAACTGCTGAGAAACTGTTAAACTATTTTCCATAGTTAATGGTTTTTAAAATGTGCTATTTTAAAGAAATAAAAATCAAGATTTTGTTTCAAAACTTCATTCTGGATCAGTTGGCCAACAGGTGTATGCTGCTAAATATTAATGATAAGAAACCATTAAAATAGTAAAACCCATTTTAGTTTTTAAAAATATACACCATTTTATATTACCGAAATGTAGACCTTGCTTTCAATATATTTACTAACATATAATTACATGAGAGCAAGAAGCCAGAGAAATAAGATCCAGCATATCAAAACACAAAACCAACAATATTTAATTCATATTTTTTTCTTCTACATGATTTGTTTTGCCCATCAGCAATATACTTTAAATGCTTTTTAAATTCTGTTAAACTAAATCACACAAAATTCACCATTTTAAGCATTTCTAGTATATAGTTTAGGACCACTAGGTACACTTGAAATGCTGTACGACCGTCACTACCACCCATCTTCAGAACTGGGTTTTTCCCATCATGATTTTTATGCTTTACATTTTTAAGAATAAAAATAACTACCTCATCAGTAAGTTCTCTCCCCGAATTGGATCTAGGTCTTTGAGGGCCCATCACTTCACCGGCTACTGTCTGCCCATCAGGTGCTTTCCCATTTTCCTGAAATTACATTTTTATAGCAGAAAATAGACTGAGTCAATTTCTATAAAATTTCAATTATTTATTACCATACACAGTTATAAAGAATCCCATAATTCAGATAATGGAAAATACTAAAAATTTAAGTGGAACACTCCATTTCAACCCTTTGTCATTCCCAGCATGCTGAAAAAAAATCAAGTACCAAAACTGCTGCTACCCATGAAATAATGCCTTAGTCACGAAAACAAATAAATCTTCTATTTGAACCAGGCCAAAAAAACAAACAAAGAAAAAAAAGCAGTTCTCTACTAAGACTGCATCAAGTCAGACCATAAGTGGATATTTTGAAGGCAGGGATCAAAAGTGTATTTTTCTGAAAACACACAGACAGTAAATATTTCAGGCATTTTTATCCATATAAAGACTCCGCTGTGTACTTTTTCATTTTTTAAAAAACAATACTTTTAAAATGTAAAGATCATTCTTAGCTTGGGACCCTACAAACAGGCCACTGCCAATCCCTGTTATGATTATACCAAGACTACAGTGTCATTTCTCTCAGCCTTTCAGGCTGCCCCACCACGGCTACCACCCAAATAACCTTGAGTCTCAGAATCTGGCTATGGTAAAATCTAGATTACCAAGTCTTATATATAGCCCACTTCCTAAGCACATGAAAATGTCATGATTGGGAAAAGAAAACCATAAAAATATTAGTAAATGAAGACTATAATAGGTATTTATTAATACCAGCAGTGTTACAAACAGCAGCATCTATTAGTTTTTGAATACCCACTACCTGCTCAACTTGACACACTGTTATCTCATTTCATCTTTGCAAGAAAGCTTTAAGGAAGGTTCTTTTCCCACTTTATTATCGGGGCACCTGAGACTCAGATGCTACATTGCTTGCTTGTTAAGCTAACCCAGCTAATTAGTAGCAGAGCTGGACAAGGGAAGGAAGGAAGCCAGTTGGGGGACAAGAAAATATTTGGCCTAAAGAAGAGGAAGATTCAATAATCAACAAACCAGTCAGTTGCACAAAGGCGATAAAACCTACATCAAATATAACACTAATTCACCAACCTGGGCAGTAACTATTTTATCTCCACTGGTAGCACTTGCCAAATCAAGAGAAGGCTGAGAATCCCTGACTGTACTCTCTGAAGCCATGTTTGTAGTTAGGAGAGAATCAGACGTAATATTCTCTTTGGGTACTGCAACGATAACAATAATAACAACAACTAGTATTTAAATAGGTCCTTATAGAGCTTACAAAGTGCTTTATCCTTTATTTGCTTGATTCTTATAACAACCCTGTCATAACAGTGGTCTTATTATCATGTTCTATACAGGGATACCATGTTTGAAATTATTTAACTTTCACAACACTATGCAACTCATACATCTTAAGAGATGTGGGACTTGAATTCAAGCCTTCACTTTCCAAATCCCATGTTCGTTTCATCACATAGCATTGTCTCTTAGGGGGGGTAACAGATTTCAAAGTTCAAAGTTTGCTGAAATGTTAATTACAGTATTGTAACTTAACATCGATGTAAATGTTTCTCATTTCTTTCTATCACTAAGGAAATGCTTTTTATAATGTGGTCATCAGTGTGGTTTTCTATGTATGAACTGAAACAAAAGCAGACAGTTGAATGATTTCATCTCAAAATCCCCGACAAATTAGTTATTTCTCAAACAATACTTGCCGTCTAGATCAGGTGTTTTAAGAGCCTCAAATTCCAATTCACTTTTCTTTTTTCTTGGTGGTGGTGCAGGACGAGACGGAGGTGGGGGTCTAGGAGGTGGAAAATTAGTTGGAGGGGGTGGGCGTGCTGGAACAGGCTTCTTTGTACTGGCCACAATATCAGGTTCTGGAGTAAGATGCCTTGGGGGTTTGGCAGGAGCCACTTCTTCCACAGCAAGAAAATGAGCAGGTAAGGTATCTGAGGATGTTGGTTCTAGAACATAACTTTGTTTTTCTTCGGCTACTTCCTTGTCCAATATTTCTGTTTCCACTTCAGCCACATGAAGCTGCTCAGTTGAACTTATTTCAGTTAACTTAGTAGGTTCATCAACTGGCTTCTCACAGGTATTATCAGTAGGAAAACATTTCTTTGATTCGAATTCATTTTCTTCACATACATTCTGACTCTCTGCCTTTATCGACTCTTCTTCCTGCAGTCCTTGGCCTACAGCTAACAGTTCAGGTATACTGCTAAAATCTGTTGCAGCTCCAAGAGGACCGGTACTCTGATCAGAGAGTTCTTTTCCTTTAGAATCCAAAGGGTCATCTTCAAGCTGTAGTACTTTCTGACTCTCCTCAATAATACTTTCAATAATCTGATGAAAGGTTAGAAAACAGTTTTTAAAAGCAATGCTATTTACAAGAATATAATAGCAGCTTAACATTTTTGCAGTACTTACAATGCGCCAGGCAATGTTCTTAACTCTGAAGATACTGTAGTATTTCTCTCATCATTTTAACCATCAGGTAACTAAAGCATAGAGATATCAGGAAACAATATGGACATAATAGTCTTATCCACTTCCCTATAGCCCCTGAAACTTTTTACTGTAATTAACTATGTAAAGATTGTCAACAATATAATTTAAAAAAAAGAGAGATATCAAGTAATTTGTCCAAGGTAAAAAAGGTAGTAAGAATGAGGGTGGTATAAACCAGGAATTTGGTTCTAGAATCCACACTCTTAAGCATTATGCCAGAGAATATGTGGTTAGGACACAGTCACAAAAGTTCCTTTATGTAAAACAAGCTTAATCTCTAAATTTACACTAAGATTTATAATTCATTTACATATCTTTAAAAATATTTACCTTTTTATTGGAAAGTCAGGTTTACAGAGAGGAGATACAAAGAGAAATTTCTTCCGTCCGCTAGTTCACTCCCTAAGTGGCCACAATGGCTAGAGCTGAGCTGATCTGAAGCCAGGAGCCCAGAGTCTCTTTCAGGTCTCCCACATGTATGCAGGATCCCAAAGCTTTGGGCCATGCTCCACTGCTTTCCCAGGCCACAAGCAGGGAGTTGGATGGGAAGTGGAGCAGCCAAGATACGAACCGGCACCCATATGGGATCTTGGAGCATACAAGGCTAGGATTTTAGCCACTAGACTACCATACCAGGCTTATTCATTTACATATTTTTGCTAAATTATAGTTAGTTACAGTAACTGCTCCCACTGGTTCAAGTTTAATTAGCAAAACCACAAGAATAAAATCTACTTAGGACAAGAATTACACTGAGAAGAAAGGCAAGTATGAGACCTAGTGCCTAAAGACATGGTTTAGAATGCCACTATCCCGTATTGCAGTACCTGGATTTAAGTTATGGTTCCATCCCAAATTTCTGTTGCCTGCTAACATCAATATGGGAGGCAGCAGGTGACAATTCAAGTAGTTGGGGCCCCACCACCCATGTGGGAGATCTTGACTGAGTTTCTGATTTATAACTTCAGGCCTAGACCTGTCCCAGCCATTGTGGAATGAACCAGTGAATACCAGTCCTCTCTCTTTATCACGTTTCTCATAAATAGATAAAGTCTTTACAAAAGAACTCATCTTGTTTAACCCTGAACTCAAGCATATGATGAGAGAAAACAGGCAGATGTAGGAAGATGCATAATTTTCCACATCCACACCAACGGCAGGTTCATGGAAAGAGTTCATTCAGTTCACCTGGTCTTTTCTCTCCTTTTATGTCTACAGCTATAAAAAACATATACAGGCTTTCTATGAATACCAGTATTTAGAAAAAAGTACATATCCCAGTCTTATTACTAATACATTGCCTCCTGGCCCATTTATTCCTCCACCATGCTCAATCACCCAGTTTCTCATTTTTTAATTCCTTTGTTGCTGAAAGCTAATGGAATGTGTCATAGAAACAACCTGTTTTGGCTGACCACAACTTCATACTAATGCATACAATTGTTGCTCAATAATATTTATCGCTGATTTCAAAATGTATTTAATTTGTAGTTTTCCTGTCTTCAAATTTTTAATAATAGAAATTACCTCACTTTTACCAGAGGAATATTATAATTTACCTAATCTGTCAGCTAGTTGTACCAAGCACTGAGGATCTAAAGTGACAATAGAAGCCAGTTTACAATGGATTTAAGGAGGAAGAAGAGATAAAGACAACTACAGCTAGTAGAGTCTGTGTTTTTCCAAAGTTAAGCTATAAATAGATGAGGCTGCAAGAAAGTGATCCAGCGTTTTTAAAAACTGAAGGGAAGGAACCACTGGAAAGGAAGATAACAGCAAACTTCTGAGGAAGTTAGTATGTATTAGACCAAGCATAAATGTCATTTAATCATCACACAGCCCTTGTCAGGTAGCTGGATTATTTTCCTTTCCAAAGCAGGAATTTGTGGTAACACATTAAGAATTTTTCTGAGGGCCCGGCGGCGTGGCCTAGCGGCTAAAGTCCTCGCCTTGAAAGCCCCGGGATCCCATATGGGCGCCGGTTCTTATCCCGGCAGCTCCACTTCCCATCCAGCTCCCTGCTTGTGGCCTGGGAAAGCAGTCGAGGATGGCCCAATGCTTTGGGACCCTGCACCCGCATGGGAGACCTGGAAGAGGTTCCTGGTTCCCGGCATCGGATCGGTGTGCATCGACCCGTTGCGGCTCACTTGGGGAGTGAATCATCGGACGGAAGATCTTCCTCTCTGTCTCTCCTTCTCTCTGTATATCCGGCTGTAATAAAATGAATAAATCTTTGAAAAAAAAAAAAGAATTTTTCTGAATGTCCACAAGCTAATAAGCCAATATTGAAATTCAAGTCTGTCAAAAATCCAGTGTTCTTTTGTCTTACACCAGGGCCTTATTCTGAAATATTCCCAATCCCCCAATTTTTGGAGCACCGATATGACACTTTAAGTGGAAAATTCCACATCCAACCTAATGTGGTGAATTCACAGGCAAAATGAAAACACATCAAAAATACCATATAAAGTTATGTTCAAGCTATATGTATAAGTTGTATATAAAATAAATGAATTTTGGTTTTAGATGTGGATATTCCTAAGATATCTCATTATGGATATACAAATACCCCAAATCTGAAATCTGAAACCTGCAGCACTTCCTTTTCCAAACATTTTGGATAAAAGATACTCAATTGTGCACTAAATTCTCAGCAACCAATAACATGAAAAAGAGATAAGAAAAGCAAGCAAGTTTGCAGATAAGGGAATGTGCAGATGAAGGAAAGGACGGGATTTAGGCTTCTTGGTTTCTAATGTTTACCTGCAGCTTAAAATCAGATTATTTTCTGAAAGTGAGGGGCATGCACGTGAGTACAATGAATATAAGGTAAAAATTTTAGGTAGGCCTAAAATAACGATTTTGCATAATGGAGTGTCTTATGCCACAAGAGAGGTCAAAATGAGGTTGAAATCATGTCTTCCCTCTTTTCTAATCTTCTGTATGAGAGCAATCTCTCCTGCCTCTGAACAGCATCAATCTTATTGTTCATCGTATGACAAACTCTAACATAAATCCACAAAAGTACATGGGCTAGCTCGGTCCAATCACTCTCCGTTCACTAGATAATTAGTTCCTAGAAATTAGAGCCCATATTTTCCGACTACTGATATGTCCTAACAATACCTAGCAATGGTGTCTAACTCTTTTTTTTTTTTTTCCTTCTAGAAGATTACAAAAAGAGAAAAACCAAGAGAACAGTATCAAGGCCAACACAGAGATAACACAAAAGTACTGTTTGCTTCCAAAAGCTCACTGCTTTGCTGGTGACTATAAAATAAAAACCAAGGTATTCCAGAATCTGGCCCTAACTTTGATTTCTAGATTCATGCCCAAACGTTCTACACATTCCTGATCTCCACACCTTTGGCAATATATTTCTCCTATCTCTGCCTGCCCAAATGTTGCCCATTTATAAAGAACTAGCTCAGATGCTAGTTCTTCCATGAAGTCTTGCTCATTCCTACTCTCAGGCAGGAAGGTCTACATTATATTCTTACAAACATCAGTCTGCTAGTTTATTTGGACATGCAATATATTTAGTTTTATGCCTGTCCAATTTCTTCTACTAAAAGGCAAACTCCTTGAAAGTATGGACTGTATCCTAGTCCAGGTATATCTCCCACAATCTATTTCATTAAGCCTGATATAGTTCATTATCTGAAAAGGCTAGAAATTCAAATGTAATACCTAAAAATCTTTTTTTTTAAAAGATTTATTATTGTTGGAAAGCCGGATATACACAGAGGAGGAGAGACAGAGAGGAAGATCCTCCATCCGATGTTTCACTCCCCAAGTGAGCCGCAACGGGCCGGTGCGCGCCAATCCGAAACCAGGAACCTGGAACCTCTTCCGGGTCTCCCACGCGGGTGCAGGGTCCCAAAACCTTGGCCCGTCCTCGACTGCTTTCCCAGGCCCACAGGCAGGGAGCTGGATGGGAAGTGGAGCTGCCGGGATTAGAACCGGCGCCCATATGGGATCCCAGGGCGTTCAAGGTGAGGACCCTAGCCGCTAGGCCATGCCGCCAGGCCCGTAATGCCTAAAATCTTAAACTATGCATTACTGCCCCACAGCGTTTTATATTTTTTTAGATCCCAATATCTCCTTAAAACCACTCTTGTTATTGACTATAGAAAGATTATAAACAGGTAACCAAGAAGAAATTCTTTAACATAGAAAGAAAAAATTAGAAGAAATAGAACGTTTTCAAGTTTCAACAATAAAAATGGTTAGATACACTGTAGTACATTTGTTTGATGTAGAACCAATAAAGGCTGGTAGAACAAATAAAAGCTGAATTGTAGAAATATGAGGAAAATTTACACATGGTAAGAAGCAAAATAAGAAAATGTCTATATTACAGCTGGGCAAAAATTGCATGCAAATATGTGACAATGAGAAAAAATGCTACAAAATTAAGTCAGCTGCTTGTTATAGAAATGTAATTTCTTGTTTTGAAGAAAAGTTGTTCTATTTCTGTTATAAACACACACACACACACTGATACACAATACCAACACTTCTCTTAAGTGGTAAAGTTTTCTTTTTGAATGAAAACAGATATGACCAACATTAAAGTATGCAGTCCACTGAATTTCTACACTGCATAAAGGTAGAACAATGGAAATTCACCGAAGGCAATATTGCTCTATACTCTCCAGACATGAGCTGATGTCTGTCACCTAGTACAGAGTAGCCAACAAATCTGCTAAATACCCTACAACTTGTACACCAGGACCCTCTTCCCTCCTCAACCAAGAGTTGATGAAGCCAAAACACTAAGATTGTAGCCTTTGGAGAAAGTCTGTGATTGACAATGTTCCATTTTGCTAGTCTCTAGAAACTAGTCACCTTGTTCTAGGCCTAAGGCACAAAACATAAAAAATGAATGAACAATTACCAAACACAGGCACTCTGAACGAGCCATTTTCGAATTTTTTATCCTGTGCTCAGGAGCAAATCAACCTCTGAAGCTACACAGCATCAATTATTTTGAAGACATCAAAGGTCATTATTACAGCAAGCCCATGCCATAACATAGGACTCTCAGAGAAACATCTGAATTTCCTGTAGCGAGTTTTTATAACTGCAATAATAACTTTAATAACAGGGATTATTGTTAAAAAAATGCAGACAGAAAAAAACATTCTAACAAAATACTGATTCAATGATACATTAACAATTAGAATATAAAAATAACTTTCAAAAACCGTGATACATCTTCAATTATAAATTTGACCAATTCAATACACAGTAAAATCTCTACCATGTACATAGTCTTACACAAATTTAGAACATTTTGTTATACATAAGATATAAATATGACATATGCTGTAAGCTAATATTGAACAGCTTTCCAACCTTTTTAGATACATCTTGTTTCGATTCTTGTACTGGGGACTCATTTCCGACTTTGTGGGCAGTGTTCTCTGGTTCCTGTTTTAGAAACAAAAAAATAGAGACCAAACTGTAAATTATTTCTGTGAAATCTGCCAAAGATGAACACACATGAGAAAATATAGTATTCATAAACCAAAGGTCTTTAAAGGGTTTAGATATTTGTATACTGATACATGCTCATGGATTTTATGTCAATGGAGACAATGTGATTTACACAAGAAAAGTTACCAATCAGCAACTCTCCATTTTTCTACTGTAAAAAGATATTTACCTCCAACCATGAAAATTTGCTCAATTTATAATATTAAAAAATTGTAATGGAAGGTGAGAACTTCTAAGTACTTCTGTAGCTGAAAAGGATGAAAGATTTAAGCCTAGGGTTGAATCACAAGTCTTAGTTTTCCTACAGTATTGTTCTATAAATGTACATACATATGTATAAATATAAATGTGGATAAATATAAGAGTAAATAACACAGAAAATCACATTCAGACAGCAGTTTTCTTACAACTCTGCAAGCTTTGGATAAAATGAATAAAGACAATCATAAATTAAATAAAACCTTCAAAATAGTATCAGATGAAAAAAATTAAACCCACCAAAAATACATATATATCTACGTATACATTTATATATACATACGTACATATATATATATAATTGGGAGGTCAGAGATAGTAAAAATGGATATTGCATTTCTGCTAGGAAAAAATAAGAGTAAAATAAGAGTCATATATTTGTAACTTGTAACATAAAATTATTTTCCATCTTAAGCTGCTCTTATAGAAATACAGAAACTAGATGGCTATAATCAATATTGAGAAAAATGCCCAATCCTCAGTGTAAATCAGTTTGCTAGAAGGTCATTATAACCATTTTGACAGATAAGTGACCCAAGGCACACAGGATGCAGATGAGTATCAAGTGGTATTAGGGACAGATGTTTGGCACAATTAATAAATTGCCCACTTGGGCAATTTTATTGGAGTGTCTGCTTTGAGTCCTAGCTGTTCTATATTTGATCCAGTTTCCTGTTAATAATGTAGATCATGGGAGGCAAGAGATGATGGCTCAAGTACTGAGTCCTTGTTACCCACATGTGAATTCTAGATTGACATAGGCACCTGGCTTTGGTGTGGCTGCACGCTGCTCACTGTGGGCATTTAGGAAGTGAAGCAGCAGAAGGAAGAGCTGAATCTTTCTCCTCTTCCCCAGTCTTTCTTTCAAATACAATGAAAATAAGTAAATGAAGACATTTGTAAAGCATAGAAAGTTGGAACGATTTTTGAAAATTATTTACAAAAGGTATACAAACACAAGTATCAGGGCATGTTCATGATGGGCTTTAGACAAAATTACTCCAGAGATTACTGCAGTGCTTAAGATTCAATGTGTTAATGAAATTCCTACGGGAGTTAACAACAGATCTGATCTGAAAAGCATTTTCACTAAATTTCTCCACATTTGGAGAATACTAACAATCTTATGTAGATTGTTCTAGAAGACAGTTGTTCCATGGTACCTTAAGTTTTATGTAAAATTCAAATTCCACTGTGGCTCATAAGTGCCTAATATGATATGGTCCTTGCCTGCATCTGACAATCTATACTTCTCAGCTCCATCTCTCACCATTTTTAATTATGCTCTGACCTAGTGGATGGCTCCTTGCCATTAGGATCTCAGTTAAGTGTTATTTTTTACCAGAAAAGCCTTTATCGACGATTTTAATCAGCTTAACCTCCCCTTGACCTTCTGTAGCAATATTTTATTTTCTTTACCTTTGTTGCACCTACCACCATTTAAAATGACCATATTTACTTGCTCATTCTTTTGTCTCTTATTTAACCAACTAGAATGTAAGCTCCAGGAGAACAAGGAATTTGTTTGTTCTATCACCATTTGCCCAGTTCTTAAAAGAGTACCTGGCACTAAGTTATCATTTGTTAAATGAATACTGTTAAAGATGCACATTTTTTTTAGTTAATAAATATATCTTTTAAAAATGCATTTACTTTGAAAGACAGACTGAAAGAGAAGACACACACAAACACAACTTCCATCTGTTTGTTCACCTCCAGAGTGGACACACAGCCTGGGGGTGGGTCAGGTGGAAGCCAGAAATGCTCATGTGGGCAGCATATTTGCATGGAAATGATCTATAATCACAGAAATCTTTATTACCATTTATTAAAGATCATTAAATTAAAAGCATTAATTATAAATAAATTCAGGTCACTCCTAGCTTTTACTAATGTAAGAGCTGAAGTTAATTAGCGCACCCAAAGTGAAATTACAAAAAAAAAAAAAAAAAAAAATAGAGGGACCAGCATGATGGCCTAGTGGCTAAATCCTTGCCTTGCAACCACCAGCATCCCATATGGGTGCCGGTTCTAATCCCGGCTGCTCCACATACCATCCAGCTCCCTGCTTGTGGCCTGGGAAAGCAGTCAAGGATGGTCCAAAGCCTAGGGACCCTGCAAATGTGTGGGAGACTGGAAGAAGCTCCTGCAGGGTTCCTGGCTTTGGACTGGCTTGGCTCTGGCCATTGTAACCCACCTGGGGAGTGAACCAGTGGATGGAACAACTTTTCCAACAAAGATAAATAAATCTTTTTAAAAATAGAAATGAAATGTGGCATTCCCTCTTTTTTTTTGTGGAGAAAAAAAGGGAAAGGCACTCCAAACTGGCTATTATATCACCTATCAATTCCTTTTAATACTTCCTTTTGACTGTGTCTCATGCCTTGGAATTCTGTGCCTTAATAGGTTTCTCTGGACTTAAGTTTCTTTGTTCCAAACTTTCTTCCACCTTTCCACCAGTTTTCTTAATTCCCTAGCAAAAATTATAAAAAACTGTACTATCTAGTACAGTTGTAAAACAGAAAAATTGACTTCATATTTCCTTCCTCAAAATTTAAAAACCAGAGTTTTCGATCTGATATTCAAGGTTCATCATAACCTGGCTCACTGTACTTCTCTAACATTCTACCACTAACATTTTTTTATACCAGTAAGTAACACTGCTGTTTCAATATCCATGTCAGTATCATGCTCTTTCAAATTCCATTTCTTTACATATTAATTAGTTTACATTATCTCCTAACTCTGCTTGCTCCATTTCCTCTACCGACACAGGCAAAGCTTTCAATTTTCAAAGCCCAGCATAAGTTTTACTTCCTTCCTGAAACATTTCCCTATTCCATGTAATAAAGCTTTTGTGTCTGTTCTTTTCTTCCGCTTGCTCTTCCAAACTCCTTGTAGGATTTAACACCTATAAATATCAAGATATCTTATTTGTACATCACCCACTGGGGTACTTGTCTCTTTAGTGAGACTGTCAAATCATCAAAAAATATCACACAGCAAACCTTTCTTTGTATTAGTTAAGATATCAGTGCATATATTGTTACACAAAACATGCACTCAATAGGCTCAGTGTATCTCTACCACAGAGGACTACTTGGCAATACAAACAAACGTATCATTGGTGGACAAAATGGATATATCTCATCCATTCAGCTGATAACAAAGGTCACATAATATATGATTTCAAGTACAGAATCTTCTCAAAATGACAAAATTATAGATGGAAAGCAAATTTAGGAATGGTGTGAAGGGTATAGTGCATGTGGCTATAGAGGGGCAGTACAAGGGAGAGTTGGATGATGATCAGGTCACCGGCGTCTTGATTGTGCTAGTGGCTTTATGAGCATACACATGTGATACACTGTCACAGAAACTCCCTTTGTACCAAATTCTGTGCTTAGATATAATCACTGGGAAAACTGGGCAAAGGACACACAGGATATCTTTGTACTAGCTTTGAAGCTTCTTGTGAATCCATATTTCAAAATCAAAACTTAAAAATGGGATAACATCTGGGCCTGGCAGCGTGGCCTGGCGGCTAAAGTCCTCGCCTTGGGCGCGCCCCAGAATCCCATAGGTTCTGGTCCCGGCTGCTCCACTTCCCACCCAGCTCCCTGCTTGTGGTCTGGGAAAGCAGTCGAGGATGGCCCAATGCATTGGGACAATGCACCCGTGTGGGAGACCTGGAGGAAGTTCCTGGCTCCTGGTTTTGGATCGACCCAGCGCCGGCCATTGTGGTCACTTGGGGAGTGGATCATCGGATGGAAGATCTTCCTCTCTATCTCTCCTCCTCTCTGTATATGACTTTCCAATAAAAATATATAAAAATATTTTTAAAAATTGGGATAACATCCAAATTCATATTTATTTATTAAATAGGTACTTTATTTTATTTAGGCTAGGTAAACTTATAATTTCTTGGATAAATTGAACTCCCCAAATCTACTTGTTAAAATCTTACAATCTTAGAGCTAAGTGGTTTTTCAAATCTATAAGCTAAACTTCAATATCTCATATGCTCTTGGGTGCATGACTAGGTATGGGGATAGCTACATTTTTAACCACAAATAGGTATTTTAAGAGATACTTGAAAATAGAATTAAAACATAGGTTTACTTCGGTACAAAAAATTTAAAAATCCATGTATAGCTTTTTCATGCTACATATTGTGAATGAACTTCTTGAAGACTGAGTACGTGCTGCTCCAAGCACATTTAGACAATGTACATGAAATTATTTAGATTCTTTTTATTAGAGCTGAGATGTTGTTCGTGACATCAGCATTCCATGATTTGAATCCTGGTTGATGTGCTTCTAATCCAACTCCGTTATTGTGCTTGGGAAAGCAGCAAAAGAAAAAAAAAAAAAAAAAAAGAACCAAGTAATGAGGTGTTGTTACTCATATGGAAGACCTGGATGGAGTTTCAGGTTCCTGGTTTTGGTCTGGCCTAGCCATGGCTTTTGTGCTTACAGTAAACCAGCTGATGAAAGATCTCTCTCTCTGCTTCTTCTCTAACTCTGTCTCTTCTTCTCTAACTCTGCCTTTCGAACAAATAAATAAATCTTTGAAAAGCCAAATATTTGAAAAAGATTCATATATATATATATATAGCATGTACAGATTTAAAAAATTTTGAAAAACTATTTTGATTAAACAGCTTGTAAATACAAAACACCTTTTATAACACAGAATATTATAACTTTTCTTAAGTGCTCAGTTAAGAATCATTTCTATTAACTGTTGAATCTCTTGCATATTTTTCTTCATTTTCATTTAAATATCTCCCTCTCACAGATAACTGATATTCCATAGTTTCATTGCCTTGATATTACCTAAAGTTTTACCATTCATGCATCTCTCAACAACCTATTTCTAACCAATCTGTAAATACTATATATATTTTCTTTTTAATTTATTTTTAAAATTTATTTATTTTTATGGGAAAGTCAGATATACAGAGAAGAGGAGAGACAGAGAGGAAGATCTTTCATCTGCTGATTCACTCCCCAAGCAGCTGCAATGGCCGGAGCTTAGCTCAATCTGAAGCCAGGAGCCAGGAGCCTCTTCTGGGTCTCTTTCACAGGTGCAACGTCCCAAGGGTTTGGGCCATCCTCAACTGCTTTCCCAGGCCACAAGCAGGGAGCTGGATGGGAAGTGGAACTGCTGGGTTTGGAACCTGGACCCATATGGGATCCTGGGGCATACAAGGCTAGGACTTAAGTCTCTAGATTACTACTGCACTGGGCCCCTATATATATTTTCTATGGCTTATTTATCCCCGAGTACTAACTAAAGTACTAGTACTGAAACGTATCCAAGTTTTGTGTACAATAAATTCATTCATTTCTACTGCTATGGAATGTTCTACACACACACACACACACACACCCATAATCACAGTACAATTTGTC
This sequence comes from Ochotona princeps, assembly GCF_030435755.1. Classification (NCBI taxonomy): domain Eukaryota; kingdom Metazoa; phylum Chordata; class Mammalia; order Lagomorpha; family Ochotonidae; genus Ochotona; species Ochotona princeps. The sequence goes on along the minus strand of NC_080865.1, from coordinate 79,964,097 downwards.
AAAGTGACTGGTTTGCAATGTATGTACATGGTAGGTATACTTGAACTGAAAAAAAAAAGTGTTTCATAGCTATGGACACAGGCACACAAGCATACACATACAAATATATAATCTATTTGATAAAAATAGCTCAGGTTGGTAATATTATTGTATTTTAAATGGCCCTTGATGCAATAACGTCAATACCAAACTCCTCTGCTAGGATTTAAAACTGAGACTGAGTTTTATATATTGTGAAGTTATCAATAAATGTGTCCACAAGTATACAAGTGCTTTGGTTACTTCAGTTTTGTCATGCAGATTTTATTTTCTCACTTAATATATATCCAGAGGTATTGTATAATATTATTTTATCCCAAAAATGATAGTCTAAACAAGAAATGAATATAAATCTAAAATTAGTAAAAGTTAAAATCTAAAATCTCTTTTATAACATTTAATTAGCTATTTCAATAGTACTCAATTATACCCAGTAGGTTATGTGACAATGTTATTACAACAACAACAACAAAAATACATAAAATGAAGCAAAAGCAAGAAAGTGTATACAATCTCTAAAAATATTTTCGAAAAGGCACAACTTACTTTAAATGTTGAAAGCCCGACTTTTTCTGGAGACCTGTTCAGAAAATAAAAGTAAGGAGGCATTGAATATCGGAGATGAGAAGAGAAACACTTGTACATAGTTTATTAAAATTGAATCTACATGTTAAAAACATGTATATAGTTTCTGACTGGAAAGTCCTGCTTCATAAAAGGCAATGCAGAAACCAGAAAAAAGCAGAGGAAAGTGACTCACATATAATCTTACCACCTGGACTAGAGATTCAAGTATATAATAAAGATATATAACATAACATCTTTGCAAATAAAAGTGTATGCATCCTTAATGACAAATTTCCCTAAAATAAATTTTTAAAGAAGTGTAAATACAGGTCAACAGTATGTAAACTTCTCCGATTTTTGACAAACTTTCGAACTGCTATCTAAACTGCTGAACCAGTTTATAGTCCCACTGCTGTATGAGTACTTGTTTTTGATAGCCCTGCCAAAAGTATCATTTTAAAATATTTTACCAATTTGACAGGCAAAAGAATATCTCATTGTTGTAACCTGTACTTTGATTTTAGTGTATGCATTACATATTTATATTGTTTTTGAAAAAAGATACTTTTGTTCTCAGCTACATTCTCTACTAGAGCGAAACTCTTTAAATGGACTACTCCACATACATACGTAATAATTGTAAAAACAACTTTCACCAATTATTTTTATCCCTTCCTTCAAATATTTGCTTCCAAGTCGGAATAGTATGATAACGGATTCAAAGCATAAGGGAGAGAGCCATCTTATGGCCATTTATTGACTTTAAGGTTATATTGTCAGAAATATTACGAAAGGATTTTAAATAATATGTCATCCCTAAATTTCTCTCTATAAAGTGATACGATTATATATCATAAATCTTTGGGCTGAAAGGCATCTTTTAGACCATCTAATCTCATAGCCTCCTTTTACAGATAAAGAAATAGGTCCCAAGAAATTAAGTAACTTTTTTTTTTCTTAAAATCTAATTTAGAGGCAGCACAAAGAGAAGCATCAAGTACTCCTACCATATTCTTTGCATATCAAATTGAGCAATTACACTGGTGGAGAAATCCTTGATCTACAGTCAAAACTCAGTTGGATAAAAACATCACATTTGCATAACAAATAATCAGTTTACTTAATACACATTTATGGAATGCCCATTATGTACCAGGACTAGAGACAACGGGTTTTTTTAAAGCTTGATTAAAGGGTTTTTTGCTTTTTGAAAAAAAAAAAAGTAGCTATCTACAGTGTTCGGTCAATATATATTTGTGTAACAAATGACAACTTCTAGAACAGAAAACTTTTATATCACCAATTATCTGGCTCTCCCTGACACAATTACACAGAGTTGATTAGGACCAAGGCTATTCACATTTCTCTTTAAAAAACTCTTCACAAATGGATGCTTAAATAATACAAGTAAAATCAAAACAACAACAAAAAAATTTCCTAAAACACCAACCAAAAAAACCTTGGAGATCAAATTTCCATGTGGCGCAACTCAGGAACACCGCCAGCAACACAAGTGTAAAGTCAACAGAAGATGAGATTAAAACAGTGAGGTCCTGAATGAGGCAGAGAAGGAAAGAAAGGGGGTAGGTGTTGTGGCATAGCAGCTTAAGTTGTCACTTGTGACACCAACACCACACATCACAGCACTGGTATTCTACTTCAGGCTTTAATCCAGCTTCCTGTTAATGTGCCTGGAACGATTGTTGGAGTGGTTGGGCTCTAATCATCCGTATGGGAGATCCAGTGGAGTTCCTGGTTCCTGCTTTCAGTCTGCTCAACCATGGCTGTTGGGAGCAAATCAGTGGATGCAACATCTGTGTCTAAGTGCATGTCTGTTGTACTGCTTTTTAAATAAATGAATAAATATTTTTTAAAAAGAACAGGCGAGGTAGCACTGTGGCATCTCAGGTTAAACAGCTGCTTGTAGTGCAGAATCCCACAAGGGCACTGGTTCGAGTCCCAGTTGTTGCACTTCCAATCCAATTCACTGCTAATGTACCTGGGAAAGCAGCAGAAAATGGCCCATGTGGGAAACCCAGATGAAGCTCCTGGCTCCTGGCTCTGGCCTGGCACACTACAGCCACTACAGCCATTTGGGAAGTGAACTGGCAGATAAAAGTTCTCTCTCTCTCCCCCACCTTAAATTTGCCTTTTAAGTAAACTTAAACTTTTAAGTAATATTTATATTGCCTTTTATAAATTTTATAAATTTGCCTTTTAAAGTGAAAACATACACATACATATTATATATTTTCAAAAGGTAATGTGGGAAAGAAATCTGACTTTCCTATGACTGTCACATCCAGGTTTTTTAGATTCCTCTCAGAAAAAAAAGAAAAAGAATAGGATGCCACACTTAGATCTTATAGGTAACTATTTTCAAGAACAGCATTTTCTGGTTATTGATCTAAAGCATCTAAATTATTGACACATGGAATTATTCCAGATTGAGCCTGGCAGTGCTTTACATTAACCATGCATATTGCTTATTACTTTCTTTGAAATAAGGAGGCATAGTGAAAACAGGCTTTCAACCAGATGAAACTTCCTTGACTACTGTTTCTACCATTTACTCTATGAGTGATTAAAACTCTTAATCATTTGAATTCTCCAAGCTTCAGTCTCCTCCTTTATAAAACAAAAAGTGTGTGTGTGGGAGGGGGGGAAGAACCATAAGCTTTTTAGGGCTGCTATAAGGATTAAACAGGCGTACATGGGGTACATGATAAACAGTAACTTCTTAAAGCTTTTAATCGCTCTAGGTTTCTCAAAGGCCCTCTAACAGTCTGGCCGTAGTGGTAAGACTGAAAAAAAGATTTAGAACACAGAGTCTACCAAGCTCAAGTCCCTTTAACAAGAGGGAACATGACACGCAATCAACCCATCCAGCAACCCAGATTATACTGTGTTAGTGATTAAATTGGGATTCTATCAGTAACTGGTGATTTCATCAAACAAAAACAGGTAACATCATATCTGAAGCCTATTTTAAGTGTTACAAAGTTAAGGTCCTGGTAGGTAGTAAAACATTTTTAGCTACTACTATAGCTTCTCCAAATCTGTTAAGACTATGATACAGCTCAATCTGTAAGACCAAAATTTTTTTCTGATAATAAAACAAATTCTTTTAGAGATTTACTTATTTTTGAAAGAGTTATAGAGGCCCGGGCATGATAGCCTAATCACTTAATCCTCGCCTTGCATATGCTGGGATCCCATATGGGCGCTGGTCTGTACCCCGTCTGCTCTACTTCCTTTCAGCTCCCTGCCTGTAGCCTGGGAAAGCAGTTGAGGATGGGACCCTGACTTGGGACCATGCGGGAGACCCAGAGGAAGCTCCTGGCTCCTGGCTTTGTATCAGCTCAGCTCCAGCTGCTGTGGCCACTTGGGGAGTGAACCAGCAGATGGAATATCTTTCTCTCTGTAGATCTGCCTTTCCAACAAAAATAAATCTTTAAAAAAAAGTTACAGAGGGAGGGAGAAGAAGGGGGAGAGAGGGTAAGAGTAGAAAGGGATGGGAGGGAGGAGGAGAGAGAGGGAGAGGAGAGCGAGGGGAAGAGACACTGATTTAACATTTTTTCCACATATGCCTTCAACAGCCAGAGCTGAGCTAGGCTGAAGCCAGAACCCAAGCCCGATCTTCCCACATGGATGGCAGGGACACACACAAGTACTTGACTCACCACCTGTGACCTCCTGGGGTGTGCATTAGTGGGAAGACAGAAGCAGGGTGAAGCCAGGACTAGAAAGCTAGGTAATCTGTAGGTATTCCAATCAGTAGCTCAAGTGCTGGGCTAAATGCCTGTCTTTGTGATACATTTTTTTGGTTCATTTACGGAACATCAGTACCTAGCAAAAAATGGAACTATGCACAATTTGCAAAGTTGGTTAAAATGATTTGAGAGGAAAAGAAATTCTTATCACCATAAGCAGCAGTAAATCATGATTTAGTATCCCCCACATGAGGCTTTCCTAATAGGGACCTTTTAAACGAACAATAAAGTAATCACCATCATTTATTAAACATGCTTCAAAAACTATGCTAACTTAGCCTGACATATTTTAGTTTCTTTCTCAGAACCCTCCTACTAAGTTGTACTCACTTTGCTTTACAGAACAACAGAAACTAAGCCTTGGATCAGAGGAGGTCATTTAAATTGCACAGCTAATAAATATGTAGGCCCAAATTTGAGCTTGTGAAGTTTGACTCCAGGGCTACTCTCAACCACACTGCAAAACTCTCTCGTTTGTTGGCAAGGTTTTAAAAGAAGACAGTTATGAAAATATTGTTACTGGTGCTATATATGAGTACCCAAGCAAAAGTGATCAACACTACTTCTAGAGTTGCACTAAACTGATTTAAATGAAAGGCTCTGAATCCTGACCTGCCCTTAACATCTATAATTAACACCTAATTGACCTAGCACTTCCAAATAATGTATGTACATTTTCAGAGAAATAAAGCTTTTCTTTCAGTGCCAAGCTTAGGATAGTATTTTAATACTATTTTTGAATCTAAAATTTCAAAAGCAGCTTATGAATAAGTACATGAATAAGCTAAGCCCTGCAGTTTCAGTAATCTTTCTCTTGCAAATATACAATTTTCCCTTTCTTAATTAGCACAAATACTGCACTATATTTGAATGCAGTAATGCCTAATGCCCTCCAGGAATCCTAAAGTGCAGGGGATTTGTTTGCCTACACACTGAGGGACCAATCCTTAGCTATATGCTAGGAATGTCTGTGCTCTACAGTTTTGTTTCCTTCCTCATTGTAAGCAGTCACTTCTTAAATCCTCACTTTCAGTAGTCACTTCTTAAAGCTGGCCATGTGTCTACTTTTAAAAAGTTTCTTCCCAGTGCCTATCTAGTTTTTGGTTCTAGTAAGCATTGGACTAGGAAACCAGATTCTCAAGGAACAAGCTAGTGATTCTCACGGTCTCCCCAGGAGACCCTATCATGTGGCTGGCTTTCTTCCTTCCTCTCTTTCTTTTTTCTTTATTGTTCAGAGGCTTCTAATAGGATATTTCTTGTTTTCAGTTGTATCCGAGAATGAGAATGATCATTACCAAAGAAGTGGCCAGCAGGTAAGCGAGGTGTTCCTAATTTTCAGTATCCTCAGACAACTCAACACTTCTTTGTAACTCAGTTTCAAGGTAGAAAAAATAACGCTATATTATTCAGTGTGTTTAATGTGTCTAATCAAAACAACCATTCATTTTCAAGTTTGAGGATAGGAGGGAGAAAAGGGAAAGCAACTAGATGTCAAGAAAATTAAGTTCTACTCTGAGATCTCCTACCATCTAGCCACAAGATTTGAAAAAAAGGGTTTTTAAAAGTTCCTTTAATTTTAACATCATTCTAAATTAGTTGTGGAATGAAGATATCTTTTAAACCAGCAGTATCGAGAGGGTATACCTAAGAAGCCGTTGAACTTGACTGGACAATAAGATGCTGGACTCTATGTTTGGTATACGCTTGCAATGGGGGAATCTCAACTGAACTTGAGCTGTGGTTATGCAACAAGGTGGAGGAATCCACCATGGTGGGAGGGTTTGGGGAGGGGTGGGAGAACCCAAGTATCTATGTAATTGTGTCACATAATACAATGTAATTAATGAAGTTAAATAATAAATAATTAAAAAAATAAAAATAAAAAAAAATAAACCAGCAGTATCTAAATTTTATATCCTCTAATTTCCCTTAAATTTGAGATATGGTATATGAAATACAGACATAATCTGACACACACAAATCCAGAAATGTCCAGTAATACTTTGTTACATCCAGTTAACTAAGTTTCTTCACAATATTCTGTAGACAATAAATACAGCAAATTTGACTTCTCTATTTATAATGGCAAGGTAATTTTCCCTGTAAAAAATCCCAAATGCCCACATAAAGGAACTTTTATTACACTTCACACAAGTGGAAACTCTTAGAAAATCCTGAAATTGTATACTTGTTTGTGTGTGTCAGGGTGATAGAACTCATTTTAAAGAAAATTTAATAAACCAAAAATGAAAGCCGCAAGAGTTCACATTTCATTTCAAATGGCTATATCACAAGAAACTTTAAGTTCACACAGTATGCCAATTACTAAAGCTTTAAGTCATAAATGTGCTTCCTACAAGTTGAACAAAATCATGAGTATGCTTCTTGCTCACCTAATAAGAAAACCAAACCAAAACAAAAAGTTTTCAAAATATTAATAGTAATTGCAACTGCACTAAGTCTTAATTTTTTTTGTAGCGGTGTATTACAACTGTTCTATCTTAACTATTCTCCCCTCCAGTCTTACAATGGGTGTCCTTCATGTACCCTTACAAGTTCATCATGCTGCCACTGAAGTGTCTCCCAACAATGTAGGAGATTATCAGCCTTTTAAATTTTTTTAAACTTTTAATTAAACAAATTAAAACTGTGTATGGGGAACAATAAAATTTATATACTTATGTACCTTATATAATTATTAAATGAAACTAATACATCATTACTTCATATACTAGTACTTTTTTGAGGTGAGAAATCTGAAAAGTCATCTTTTAGTAATTCTAAAATATATAATACATTATCATTAACTAATGTCACAGTGCTCTAGAATACATTTCAAATATTTATTCCTCATGTCTTAGGGAAACTGTACCTTTAACCAACAACACCACATACCTCTCAACTCTTCAGCCTTGGTAAGTATCATTCTACTTTCTCACTTCTACAAATTTGACTTTTTAGATTCCAGATACAAGTGAGATCATTCAGACTTTGTCTTTCTGTTGCTGGCTTTATTTCACTAAGCATCCAGTCCTCCATGTTTGTCTATGTTGGCACAAATGATAAAACAGCCCCCTTTATAATGCTGACTAGCATTGGATCAGGTATGAGAGACTTCAGGCAATTTACAGAAAACACAAAGAAAAGATCGTTTATTTTGGTGAAAAAATATTTTTAAATTCATGTGTGTTTTTTATAGTGTTTTCCCATGAACTTTTAAAAGACTTGCTTCACGTGCAGATTTCAAAAACTGTACCGAAATAAACTATCTTCATTCCACTTGAAGTACCTTTATATATGGTATATTTTATCCATCATTTATTAACAGACATTTAGGTTGATTCCACATCTTGGCTATTGTGAATACTTCTGCAATACAGCTACTACAGCCATTTGGGGAGTAGACTAGCAGATGGAAGAGCTTTCTCTGTCTTTCCTCTCTGCAAATCTTCTTTTTCAAAAAAAATAAATCTTAAAAAAGAACATTGCACTATTACAGTTTGAATGACTAGTGACTACTTTAAAATTTACTGTATATGGGTGACATGGTCATTTTTTCATCCAATTTTGGTTTACAGCTCTTCCCTATATTCCCATTGAACTGGGATCTTTTTGATTTTTACTTGTTAAATTTTTTTGGTGAAGTATTAAGCCTTTTCAGTATACTGTAAATTTAAAACATATTATCTCAAAAACTAATTAAAAAAGAAAAGAAAGGAAAAGGGAAGGAGGATGAGGGAGGTAATACCATTATGCTCTTAGAGTTATTTCCACAAATCCCAATGAATCTGCTAAAACTGATTAAAATGCTTGAAAATTAAAAATAATTAAAAATGGGAGTACAGACATCCTTGACATACCGATTTCATTTCCTTTGTCTTATACACTCAGAAGTGGAATTATAAGATCATATCTCAGTCCTATTCTTAGTTTTTTGAGGAAGCTAAATACTGCTTTTCACAGTGGCTGTACTAAGTTACATTCCCATCAACAATGTACAAGGGTTCCCTTTCTACAGGGCCAATACTTACATGTTGTCTTTCTGATTAAGAGCCATTTGAAAAAGGTATGACGTGGTAGTTCAGTTTAATTTGCATTCCTTGACAATTACCTATGTTGAGCACTTTTGTTGCACAGTCTGTGTGTATCTTGTTTTGAGCAATGTCTCTTTAGTTCACCAAATGTTTTCAAATCAGGTTATTAATATATGTGAGTGTGTGTGTGTGTGTGTGTGTGTATTTATGGTTTTCAAATATACGCTCGATTCAAATTTTATTTTTATTTGGTAGTTCCACATCAGAATTTGCTTTTGTCGCCTGTGCTTTTGATATAATAAAAAACTCCATTGTCTAATGTAGAAAACACAACTTTTTATTTTGCAGCAATTTCAAAATGAAGACAGTGTTTATCAACAGTGTTATTAATTTAGACATGAAAAGCAATTTCCGAAACATCTTCAAAATAAAGTTTACTTTAAATATATACTAGTGTTTTACTTAAGTAACCTTATGGCTTACAGATCAATCCCTAAAGTGTTTGCATGGATTCCAGTTAGGTAGGTATTGAATATAAACACAATTTTCACATTAGTACTTCAGCAACTTTATATATACATATTCCATAAAAAAGTTATTTTAACACACACACACACACATTACTGTTCAGTTTATACTAACAAAGCTTGTGTTTCAATATAAAATAAAGTGTGACAGATGCTTTCTCTAGTCTCTATCTACTTAGCATTTTAATTAGTTTTCCCTTTTCAGCTAGCATGTTAGTGTTCAGTAGCAATATTTTTCAGTACATAGAACAGCAGCCAATATTTTAAATTTTACATGCTCTGATTAATTTGTAGGGCAGATATTACTTTTCCCTCATATCCTAGTTTGATACAATGATAACATTTGTATATCTGAAAATTTCCTTAGAATAATGTAATTACTCCCAAATAACAGGTATCTTGGTCACTGGAACCTGGATTCTGGTGACCATACCAGTTGACAAAGTTGCCCCATGAATTTTATCAGAAAGGAAAATATCAAATCCTCTATAAACTCTGACAGAACACTCCTGTATTCATTATAACAGCAGTGAAAAGTATAAATATACAAAAGAAAAGCGACATTTTTACTTAGCCCTTTTAAATGGCTGGAATTTGAAACTTGCTAAAATCTGACTCTTTACATATGAAGATACTATTCATCTATTTTAGGGGGAAAAAAAATCAAAAGAAAATGTATAGGACCTGGGGTGTTTTTTGAGATTTGGATGTAATATAACATTTATTGGTTTTCCATCTCCATCGTTAAAAATAAGAATATTATCTATTGATGTAATTTACCTTGGTTAAAGAAACTTATACTAATCCTTCTAAAAGTCTTCAAAGGAAGTTTAAAAAATCAGAAGTCAAGAATTTTTTTTTAGTTTTTCAAGCAAACTTAAGATCATTTAGACCAACTATTTCATTTTCTGTGTGAGTAAAAGGAGTCCAAAAAAGGATCAATTAACTCATTTAATATTTAAACTACTTATTTATAGAATCTAGAAGTCAGAGTTACACAGAGGAAGAGATCTTCCATCTGCAGGTTCACTTCCCAGATGGCCCCAACAGCCCAGCACTGTCGTGTCCAAAGCTGAAGCTGAAGTCAAGAGCCTCATCAAGGTTTTCCGTGTGGTTGCCGGAGTCCAAATATTTGGGCCATTTTCCACTGCTTTTCCCAGGAACATTAACGGGAAGCTGGACTGGAAGTAGAGCAGCTTGGATTTAAACTCTTGTCCACATGGGATGCTTGCATCACAAGTGGCAGTGTTAACAGCTACACCACAAAGTTGGTCTCTTGTTTAACTACTGCTTTATCATCATTTACCATACACAGTGACAGACACTAAATATAAAGTAATAATAATAAAAACATATTCCCTGTCAACCTAGAACATATGCTAAAGTCAAAAGGCCTAGTTAAGACTAGGATCCAAATTCCTTTGTTGATTTTAACAATCCACACAGACTCTTTAAAAAAATATCTACTGGGGCCACTGTGGTGGCTTAGCAAACTAATCCTCCACCTCTAGCCATCATGACCATTTGGGGAATGAACCATCAGAAAGATCTCTTTGTTTCTCCCTCTTTCTTTCTATAACTCTTTCAAGTAAAATAAATTAGATCTCTTAAAAAGAAAAAGGGCTGGCATTATGGCACAGTGGGATAACCCTCTACCCTGCGGTGCCAGCATCCTCTGTGGGCACCATTTCCTGTTCTGGCTGCTCCACTTTCAATCCAGTTTATGGCCTAGCAAGGCAGCGAAGGATGGCTCAAGTCTTTGGGGCCCTACACCCACGCACGAGGCCCAGAAGAAGCTCCTTGCTCCTGGCTTCAGGTCAGCTGAGCTCTGGTCATTGGGGCCATTTGGGGAGTGAACTTGTAGGCAGAAGATCTCTCCATGTATTTCCTTTCCTCTGTAAAATCTGCCTTTCAAATAAAAATAATAAATCATTAAAAATAAAAAAAGATGTGTTTATTGATTTTGAAAGGTGGAGTAGAGAAAGAAAAAGACATTTTCCATCCATTGGTTTACTCCCTAAAGGGTCCCAACCGCAGAGGCTAGATGTGGTCAAGCCAGGAACCTAGCATCTTTCCAGGTCTCCCATGTAGATGACAAAGGCCCAAGTCCTTGAGCTATATTACACTGCCTTCCCAGGCACATGAGCAGGAAAATAGATCAGAAGTACAGCAGTCAGTCATTTATTAAAACCTTGATTTATCTAGAAGTACCGCTATAAATTTCTCAGAGAAAGCTTTAGGGTCCCAGGGACTGAAAGGACCCTAAATAGAAGGGCCATAATTTCGGCTAAACAATAGGAGACCAGCAGCTGAAATCAGAAGACCCAAGTTTTAATCCTCAATCTGTTAATCTATATGACAAAAAAAAAAATTGGGGGGAGGTTTCCAACTTTTAGACATTTAAGACATTGAAAGCTTAGACAAAACTGGGAGGAAATCATGCAGCATATATACACCATGCTAACTATGCTCAAAAATGACCAATGTCAACAACCTACCCTCTATCGCCTGCCACATTACTTTAAAGCAAATTCCAGAAATGACTGAACAATTCTGTATGCTTCCTAAAAGGACAAGAATTTCTCTTTAAAACACAACTACAACACCAATGTAAAATTTAGTAATTTCTTATTTTATAGACAATAGAATTCCAAGAATGCCTCAGTTTTGTTTTGTGGTCAGTAAATTTCAATAAGGGAAGGTTATACATTGCAATTCGTTGATATGTGTTTTTTTCATTAAACAGTAAGTGCCCCTTCAATTTCTTCTACCACTTGTGTTGAAAAAGCTAGGTTCCTCCTGAATAATTGTTTGTTGTCTGAAATCTTATTAATTGCATCTCCATGGTGACAATGTCAAATATTTTTAAGGAAAATGAGGAGAGACTGGAGTAATGGAAAAGGTATGCACCTAAGGAAAATTCCAAAAACCTGTAAGAACAGTATCAAAAAGGTTAGTGCTCAGAAGGCACTGACAGTTGAAAAAAAATAACAAGGACAAAGATCTCCTTTTATGAAAAACGTATTTATTTAAAACCAGAGTGACAAGAGAATGAGAGAGAAAGAGAATGAGAGAGCAAGAGAGAGAGAGAGACTGAATATTTCTTCTATTTGCTGGTTCATTCGCCAAATGGCTACAACAGCTAAAGCTGGGCTAGGCTGAACGAAGGGGCTGGGAACTCGATCCTGGCAGCTTACATAGGTAGCAGCCTGGCTATTTTCCTCTGCCCTTCCAGGATCATTGGTAGGAAGCTGGATCAGAAGCAGAGCAGCTAGTACTCAAAACATACTTTTAAATGGGATACCAGCGTCATAGGTGGAGGCTTAAACTGCTGTGCCACAATGCTCTTTGCCACAAAGATAGCCCAAAGTTTTTTCTTTAATTCATATTTAGAACAACAAAAAGTGTAGGTTGGCTTATATGTGAATAATTACATGTTATTATAAAACCTACATTACCCACAATACGCTATGTTAACCGGTAATGGGGAGGGAGTGCAGGGAAATCTTTCAGGACCATAAAAAGAGTGAAGAAAAAGTACAATATAGCCTATCAAGATCAAATCTGGTAATTCATAGACAACAGACTCAAAGCGGCACTAAACAATAGTAAAACTACTATACCAATGCATGAGGGGGGAATCGGGTGCGATCCTGACAACCTCTTAACAGGAGGTCATGTGCGTGGAGCAGGGGGGCACTCCAGGGTGGAGCAGGTGGCAAGGAGAAAACCTGGATCGCAACCATGAAGACTCCCAGACTTTCACCACAAACTATTAATACGAGCAACAAGGACTATATCCCAACTGCCAAGGAGGCCACAGGGAATTGGATGCCCTCGGAGGCCGAGTACTCTGAGGTCACCTACCCCCAACCGGAGCTTCCGCAGGGGATGGAAGAAGTCCAAACACTACCGTGCAGAAACCAACGTCATCGGAAAGACAACCAGAAGCCCTGAGCAGTCCGCAGAAACAGAAGAACAATAAACGTCCTTCGAGATCAGGGAGGAGAGCTTTCTCTGGTCCGAGCCTGGCTCCACCTCTGGACCCCCACCCTCCCTCGCAATGACCATTGGGATCGCTACGAAAACCCCTCATAGCAAACAAACAATCACACAAACTAAAAAACCTAAAATAAATAGACAAACAACAAAAAGTAGAGCTTGGAATCTGACAGGAAAGAGCTGGCGTGGATTGGCTCATGCCTCGCTGGGTGGGACACAAAGATTAGTCACTCTTCACCATGGTGTTGGGGACTTTCCTGCACACCTCACCCCGAAAAAAAAATGTTCTGCACCTTAATTGTTGACAAATGTCTTGTTAGAGTTACAAGCCAGTCTAGATTACCCTAAAATCTGCCAAGATCAGTAAAATTATACTTCAACACAACAAATGGCTAAATACTAAAATGAAATAGACACGAGACAGCTGAATGGTACCTTATAGCCATTTTAAGGTATATAGCAGCCGGTCCTGTATACAAACTAAAATTGAAATGTCAATGAGCAAATCATAGGTTGTGGTTAAGAACTTGTTTTTTTTTTTTTTTAACATACTGGTTATGCAAAACCATGTCAATTCCATAATGTTACAAATTGCTGTTAATGTTATATTGGGACTCTTAATTGACTGGGATGATATTCTACCAGCTCTAACTTTGGACCAGAAATGGTCTCCCCAAGAAACTGTTCAACCCATCTGGACAATAAGTAGCTGGACTCTATGTTTGGTATATGTTTGCAAGGAAAGAATCTTGATTGAATTTGAACTGTAATACTGCATCAAGGTGGAGAAATCCACCAGGGCGGAGGGGCGTGGGGGGGATTCCCAGAGCCTATGAAATTGTCACATAATGCAAAATAATTAATAAAAAAATTTAAAAATGTGCACCTGAAAAAAAATGAATTGACATATAAAGGAATGCCAATTAAACTCACAGGAGATCTCTCACAGGAAACTCTACAGGCAAGAAGAGAATGGAGGGACATATTCCAGATTCTAAAAGAAAAAAATTGTCGGCCCAGGATAACATATCCAGCAAAGATTTTCTTTTGTCTTTGAAAATGAAATAAAATTCTTCCATAGTCAAGAAAAATTAAAAGAATTTGCCTTTTCCAAACCTGCCCTACAAATGATACTTCAAGATGTTCTCTTGACAGAGAAGAGGAATAGCACCTACCAAAACCAAAGGCAAATGGGAAGAACATCCTAGCAAAATGACAACAGAAGACTAAACCAGTGAACAACCCATTGCTAAAATGACAGGACCAAAGTACCATCCATACATATTAAACTCTGAATGTAAATGGCTTAAGCTCAAACGTCATAGATTAGTAGACTGGATTAAAAAACAAAACCCATCTGTTTATTGTGTAGAAGAGACGCATTTCACCAGAAAGATCAGCGGAAAATATATCGCATGGGTTTTGTTGTTTTCTGTTAGTTTTATCTCAAACACTTTCTTCTAATTAAATCATTCAATGACTCGTAGATCATGCAGTGGCATCATTTTTCTTCAAGAAGGTTCTTGATTTTCATTTCTTCAGCTACACGTTAGTCATTTAATAGCATGTTATTTAACTTCTGGGTGTTGCTAATTTCTTTTTTCTCCTGGATGTTGATTTTTTTTTGTGGCTCTTCATTTAAGGGGATGTATAGTAGCTGTGTAATGGAGACTGTCATATCTAGTAACATGTCATTTAACTTCATGGCATTATAAATTTCTACTTTTCTTTCTATTGTTGATTTTGTATCATGATTTTTCATTTAAGGGGATGTACAGTAGCTGTGAAATGGAGACTAACATCCAGATGTGAGGATGTAGTGTGATATGCATTTCTGCTTCCAGACAAAGATGGACTTACAATGAAACTGTTCACTATATCTTGACAATAGGATGCTGGACTCTCTGCCATTGTCCATGCCCACAATGATGGACATATGAATGTGTATGAAGTTAGTAATGATGTTAGTAATGATATAGAGGAACTAGGTGGGGGGGAGGGAATTGGGGAGGGGATAAGGGAATATGGAACTGTATCATAAAATGATAATAATAGTAATAAAATGTAAAAAAAAAATGCTAGAAATGGAACCTCTAAAAAAAAAAGCCAGAAAAGCAGCTATCTTCAAATATTAGAAGTAACATACAACAGAACTGGGATTAAGAGTAGGAATTAGAAGCCAGTGGAGTTTTGCTTAACCTAATGAATTTAAATACAACTAGAGTTTACAAACAAGAATGAGCTACTTCTTTGATAAAGTACTCAAACAGAAACTGAATGATACCTTAACAGGGATTTTACTGTTGGTTGGAACAAATGACCTCTATGGTATTTTGTTTCTAAGATCACAATCTCTCAAAACTGCAGTTTCTATGACTGTAAAAATGAAGGAGCTGGAATATAATGTTAAATTCTTTCATTCAGTCAACAAATTCTTATTGTATACCTGTGGTATAGTTGGTAAAGCCACTGTCTGTGATGCTGTTACTTCATATGAGGGCTGCCTCATTTTTTTAAGATTAAAAAAAACCCACTTATTTATTTTTCATTTAAGAGGCAGAATTACAAAGAAGAAGAGACAGAGAGGTCCTTCATTTGCTGGCTTATTCCACAAATGGCCACAATGGGGTTCTGATCAAGCTCCCTGATAATGGCCTAGGAAGCAGTGGAGGATGGCCCAAGTGCTAGGGCTGCTGTAACCATGTGGAAGACTCAGAAGAACCACCTGGTTCCTGGCTTTGCCCCAGCTCAGTCTCATCCCTAGTGGCCATTTGGGAAGCGAACTAGCAGTTCAAAGTTCCCTCTTTCTCTAATCCTGTCTTTGAAATAAATAAGGACTAAAAAAAAAATAGAACACTGAGTTTCTGTGGAGGGCCACAGCCCATAAGCCACTCTTCCTCCAGTCTCTCACCTGTTAGCTGTCGACACAGCCTCGGACCTTTTGGGCTCGGTGTTTTCTCTACCCTTACCTGAGATTTATCTGAAAACACACACAATTTATAAGCTTCTGTGAATGGGAAGGGATCAGTGTGAGGACTAAACCAACATTTGCTTCATATTCATCTTAGCAATCGGGAACTCAAAGAACCAGCTCCTAATAAAATACAAAATGCACTTACCAACCCCATTTCATGAATTCTCATTGTAGTTGATAAAAAATAATATCCCCACATAATTGATCAGCAAACAGAATAATGGATGGTAGGTCCTTTTAGTGATTTATTTATTTATTGGGGCCTTGCAAAACTCTTTCGTAGAGATGAAAAATTTGACAGATTCCTTAAAGAAAAAAGGAGCAATGATACAGAATGAGGGAGTAAAGAGAGACTCAGCTGGATAAATTGGTCGTTTGGCAAACATTTCTCCTACAGGATGGTGATTACAAAGAGTTTAGCAGGACTGAATCCTATAGGCTTATTTCACTGCCCTCCTGTTTCTCCCATTGCCACTAGAAAAAATATAAAACTTGTATAAGCTTAAGCAACATAACAAGCAACTAAATTATAGAGAGTTGAGAACCACTTGTGCATACAAAAAAGGTCCTGGGACTTCAAGGTCCTTAAGGTGAACAGACTATGAAGAGGTAAGGCCTTAGCCAAGTCAGTAAGCTAAGTAGTTAATTAAAGCATTTTGAATTGTAAAACCCAGCAAGCTGAAACTGTAAGAAACAGTAAGATCCACAGGAAACTAAGACCTAAACTGAACTGCTAAGAGTAAATAGGGAATCAGAAGGCTTCTGGTACTCAGAAACACTGACTTGAGGTTTTTTATGGGGCTTGTGTTATGGTACAGCAAGCTAGTATGCCACATGTGACGCCAGCATCAGATATAAAAGCACGGGTCTGAGTTCTGGCTGCTCTGCTTCTCATAGTCCAGATCTCTGCTAATGTTCCTGGGAAAGCAATGGACGATGGTCCAAACACTTGGGCCCCTGCTACCCATGTGGGAGACCTGGATGGAGAGCTGGGCTCCTGGAATCAGGCTGGCCCAGCCACGGCTGTTGTGGTCATTTGGGCGAGTTAATCGACAGATGAAAGATGTCTTTCTCTCTTTCTCTCTCTCCCTCCCCCTTTCATTTTCTGTCAGTTTGTCAAATAAACAAATCTCCCCCACTCCATTAGATCTAGGAAGGAAAATAAAACAAAACTAAAGGAAAAAGCATAACTAAACACCAACCAAGCAATGAATTCCAGGTTAAAAAAAATGAGGGCCCGGCGCAGTAGCCTAGCAGCTAAAGTCCTAGCCTTGAACGTACCGGGATCCCATATGCACGCAGGTTCTAATTCTGGCAGCCCCCCTTCCCATCCAGCTCCCTGCTTGTAGCCCAGGAAAGCAGTTGAGGACGGCCCAAAGCATTGGAACCCTGCACCCGTGTGGGAGACCCAGAAGCAGCTCTGGGCTCCTGGCTTCAGATTGGTGCAGCTCCAGCCATTGCAGCTGTTTGGGGAGTGAATCATTGGATGTAAGATCTTCCTCTCTGTCTCTCCTCCTCTCTCTATATCTGCCTTGCCGGTAAAAATAAATAAATATTTTTAAAAAACTGAATAGATATCAAATTTAAAGAAAAATACAATTGCTTTGGTTTTAAAGCTTGCTCTTAAGTGCACAAGTTTCAAAAATATGGTATGAAGTACAATGAAGTTCAAATATATTTACTGACTGTATGAATATTATTCTTGTGGAAGTGTTTTACTAGATTCTATCTAAGTGAGAAAATCCTCCATTGAAGGCTAAGATACCAAGCAGAAGCTTTGGGGCCAGCACTATAGCTCAACATGTTAATTCTCTACCTGCAAGTGCCAGTATCCCACATGGCTGCCTATTTGAGCCCCAGCTGCTGCATTTCAATCTAATTTCCTGGTAATGTACATAGGAAAGCAACAGCGGCTGGACAAAGTCCTTGTGATCCTGTGTCCACATGGCAGTCTTTGAAGAAGCTCCTGTCTCTCCTTCTCTATGTAAATCTGCCTTTCAAAAATCAATCTTAAAAACAAAAACAAAAAACACACCTTCAACCTAATAGTGCTCCAATGGTGAAAATTACCTCTAAAAGGAAATGATCTGCTGGCTTTTTGAACCCAAGTGTACCTGTGAAGCACCATGTCCATTCTCACAATTCAATTTTAAGGTGGGTACCTCAATAACCTGTAAAACCTAGGAACAGCAGCAAATGTAACTGCTAGGAAATAAAAAACTAGCCTTATTTTCCCAGTGCATTCTACAAGGTAATGTTTTATGTAGGTTACAGAAAATGGAATCACTGAAGCTTCCCTGGATAAGAGCAATAATTTGTTATTAAAAAGAATAACCGAAAGCTGAAAAAATCATTAGGACTATTACCTAACAGGAAAATTAACTGAATCTTCAGGACATGAATTACATTTTATTATCCTTTGAATAGTTTTAAATACAGTAGGAGCCTAGAAATAGAATATAGCTAAAGATACTCAGATATTACTTTTTACTAATGGAGATAGATGGTGAAAAAATTTGGCACAGTGGCCTTGCCTCTGGAATGTAGTATTCATGGGATTAGTTGTGTATGATCTTAAACAAAATCAAGGGAAACGTAAAGTAGACCATTAAGCAAGTACATCTTTATAAAATGACAAACTGATATTTAAAAGATCACCTACGTACCACAGGTTTATCCCATATTCCTTGGTCTAGTCAAACATTTTAAACAGAAAAGATCCTGCTCTCTACATTTTTAGCCATTCAATAAATATTTACACTGAAACAATAACTTCAGGCTAAGGCAACTACATCACAATGGCCCAATCTGCCAAAGTAGTTAGAATAAGGTCATATCTGATAATGAGGCAAGGTAAATTCTAGTAAAGTTAAGACAGAAACAGGTAACTATTTCATGCTTGCCTGGAAAAGACAACACCAATACAATCATGTAGAATCACTACGTATCATTCAAAAACTCATTTCACAGATAAAACTACATATATTTAGGGGATACCATGTGATGTTTTCATACATGTCCATATTTTATAATATTAAAAGGGAAGCATACTTATTTCCTCAAAATATTTTTACGGCAAAAATGTTTAAAAAAACAAACAAACCTTTCCCCTAGCTTTTTTCAGACAAATTGTACATTATTACCTACAGTCACCCTACTATATAGCAGAATACCAGGAGTTGCTTTTCCTACATTAGTGCCCAATGATCAACCATTCTCCATCCCTCCCTGCTACTCCTCCAGCCTGGGGTAATAACCACTACTCTGCTCCTGACTGCTATGGCATCAACTTTTTTAGATTCCACGTATAAGTCAGATCTTGTAGCATTTGTCCATTGATCCCAGCTTATTTCATTTAATCTCAGCTACTTCTGTGTTGTCATGGTAGGTGTTCATCTTTTTTATGGCTGAGCAATATTCCACTGTGTATACATGTCACAATTGATCCATTCATCAGTGGACTTAAGATGATGCCATTTCTTTTTTTAAAGTATTTATTTTCACCTACTTGAAAGGCAGACAGACAGACATGCAGAAAGACAGGGTCTCACCTGCTCATTTACTTCTCATAGGCCTGCAGCAGCTTGGCTGCCAGAGCTGGGCCAGCCCAAAATTGGGAGCCAAGACCTCCACCCAGGTCTCTCAACATGGGTGGCAGGGGCCCAAGCACTTGAGCCATCATCTGCTGCCTCCCTTGATTCAATGGCAGGAAGCTGGATAAGAAGCTGAGATCCTGGGACTCAAATAAAGATTCGGATATGAGATGCACGCATTCCAAGTTATGGCAGACCCACTGAACTACAATGCTGTCCTTGATACCATTTCTTCTTAAAAGATTTATTCATTCATTTGAAAGTAAGAGCTACAGAGAGAGGCAGAAACAGAAAAATATATCTTCTATTCTATTGGTTCATTTCCCAAATGGCTGCAACAACCAGGGCTGACACAGGCTAAAACTAGGAGCTTCATCTAGGTCTCCCACATAGGTGATAGTGGTCCAAAGACCTACGCCATCCTTCACTGCCTTTCCCAGGCAGATGGGAAGTAGAAGAGCTAGAACATGAACCGGCACCCACATGGGATGGCAGTATTACAGGCAGCAGCTTTACATGCTATGCCACAATGCCATCCAAATTTCATTTCTAGATTGTTATGAATGGGGCTGTAATAAACGCAGATGTTTACTTGACAGATTGATTTTAGTTCATATGTGTATCTATACTAAGTAGTAGGACTGCTGGTTCATATGGCAGTCCTATTTTTAATTTTTTGAGGAACATCCACATTGTTTTCTGATGTAACTTATTTTTTCCCAAAGTAAACAAACAAGAAGCTGAGCTACAAGCTTAAGCACAAAAACTTTATCAAACTACAGTTTTTACAAGTTACTAAAATATTCAATGAAATATTAATTTTACAAAATAAACACCATTAATTTTAAATACAAATGAATACACTACACAGCCTGTCACAACATTCTTTTCAAAAATTTAAATAAATTATATTGTTAATAATTCATATTTCAAGACTCCTTGATTTTCTTTCAAATTTATTGCTCATCATCAAGGATGAACAGAGGAACAAAATCTGGAATAAACTATTTCACTTTTAAACTATAGATAATCTGCTGTTATTATTTTTGATAAAAGGTTTGAGGGGAAAGGTTGTTATAAACTAATGATTTGTGATTTCTGTGTCACTAAATAGCTTTTAATTATTCATCCTCTCCCTTATAATCGTGAATAAAACCAAATTTCAGTAAGATATAATAATAAGTACTTTCTAAATTCAATTTTGTTAAGGACCTATTTATTTTTATTGGAAAGGCAGATTTACAGAAAGAAGAAGAGACCGAAAAAAGATCTTCCATCTATTGGCTCACTCCCCAACTGGCCGCAATGGCTGGAACTGAGCCAATCCGAAGCCAGAAGCCAGGAGTTTCTTCCAGGTCTCCCACATAGTTGCATGGTCACAAGGCTTTGGGCCATCCTCCATAGATTTCCTAGGCCACAAGCAGGAAGATGGGTGAGAAATAGAACGGCCGGGACACAAACTGGTGTTCATGTGGGAACCCAGTTCTTATAGGCTGTGGATTAGTCAATTGTTTCATCACATTGGGGCCCCCAAATTCAATTTCTACGTTTTATGCTATCAAATTTCTATTGCTCTATTCTCTTATGAAATATGTATCAACTTAATACTCCAGAAAAATTTAAGTTACCTAGAATGCTTACCTACATAAAACATTATACAGAATTAATTGAAACTCTTTATTATTCAGTATAAAAACGAGCATTCAACTTTATTGGCATCATAAATAATAAGTGCTGACAATGTCATAATTCTAAATACCTCACTAATGTGATGGCCATTGTGATAGATTCAATTAAGTGGAAAATGTTTCTAACTATCACATATACCTATTGTGACTGCTAGAAAATATACAGAAAAGGAGAAAGTAGAAAACACTGTGTTTCAAATTAGTGGCTTATGGCCAAAAGTATGAATCAAAGTTATTAAAAAAAAATTCTCAACAATAACACAATACTGTGGCCTAACTAAACAACTGACTAGAATCTATGAGAATCTATGAGAATCTATGAGACGTCTACAGGAAAAAAATCTGGGAATGAGAGTTTTTGTGAAGCTCTAAAGCCCAATCAGCAGAACCCAAAACCTGAGGGATCTGTCCTTAGGGACAAAGAACACAAACTTTGAAATGTCATGAATAGTGGGGTGAATGCCCAGTGTTTTCAGTAGCAAGATCATTTTCTGATGCCATGCCATAATCAACTAAGTCATAGCTTAACATTTTAGAAGGGCAGAAAAACCTTACATTTGATTGTTTTAAACAGTAAATCCTACATAAATAGAAGTCACTCTTAATATGATGGCAAAATGTGATAAGTTTAGAAAAGAAAAGTAGGGAGGAACTTGGTGTGATACAGTTCCCTTCAAAATCATACTACCTACTACAGGCAAGTAAAGTCTATCTCCTCATGCCTGTTTGACAAGTCCCCTGTTGTCAATATTTATCGTACCTATGTCACATAACTGCCAGAGAGCCAGGAATGATAACATAAATAAAAGAACATGAAACAAATCTCAAACACTGGCTGGTATTACAGCATTATGCCAATTTTCAGTGGTGAACATATTCATCTCTAAAAACAGAAAATTTATGTTATAAGGAATTGATATGAGTGTAGGATAACCAGCAACACCTCCAAGGCTTCACTTTAACATCCAGTAACTAGAGAATACATGAAAGCTAATGGTTAAATGGTAGAATTAGGGTGAGGGAATTCATTTTTGAAGGAATACTTTCTCCTTTTAAAAGGGAATACTTTGGGCCTGGCGGCATGGCCTAGCAGCTAAAGTCCTCGCCTTGAACGCCCCAGGATCCCATATGGGCGCCGGTTCTAGTCCCGGCAGCTCCACTTCCCATCCAGCTCCCTGCTTGTGGCCTGGGAAAGCAGTCGAGGACAGCCCAATGCATTGGGACCCTGCACCCGTGTGGGAGACCCGGAAGAGGTTACTGGTTCCCAGCTTCGGATCGGCACGCACCGGCCCGTTGTGGCTCACTTGGGGAGTGAAACATCGGATGGAAGATCTTCCCCTCTGTCTCTCCTCCTCTCTGTATATCTGACTTGTAATACAAAAAATAAATCTTTTTAAAAAAGGGAATACCTTCCCTTTTAGTGACAGGGGAAGAAAAGCATATTTTTAAAAAAGTTTTTAAAAGAGCACTCAAATTTTGGGGGCCAGTGTGGTGGCATATCAGCTAAAGCAACTGCTTGTGATGCCAGCACCCTACATATCAGAGAACCTATTTGAGCCCCACAGCTTCTTCCAGGTCTCCCACACGGGGGGCAGGGTCCCACGGCTTTGGGCCATCCTCAACTGGTTTCCCAGACTACAGGCAGGGAACTAGAAGAGAAGTGGGGCAGCCAGGATATGAACCAGCACTTATATGGGATCCCGGCACACGCAAGGTGAGAACTTCAGCTACTAGGCTACCATGCCAGGCCCAAAATTTTACTTTTTGCTTTTTAAAAAGAGATAACTTATTTATGGAAATCGATACCAATATTGATGCCAGTTATTGACAGGTTAACAGCATCCAATTTAGTTAACCCAAAAACTGTGCCTATTTAGAAGTTATTAAATACCACACAATTTTAATAAGCATGAGCATGAAAATCAAACATTACCAGAAACAACTTATATTTTAAAATATTTCTTCAGTATCTACTTTTTGCAAGACAAACTTAAAAAAAATCATTTATTTTTATTGGAAAAGTAGATTTACAGAAAGAGACAGATTTTCCATCCGCTGATTCTATTCCTTAAGTGGCTACAATGGCAGGAGTTGAGCTGATCTGATGCCAGGAGCTTCTTCTGGGTCTCCCCTGCAAGTACAAGGTCCCAAGGTCCTGGGTCATCTTGCACTGCTTTCCCAGGCCATAAGCAGGGAGCTGGATGGGAAGTGGAGCAGCTGGGATTGGAACCAAAGCAGCATCATATGGGATGCTGAGATGTTTGAAGGCGGAAGATTAGCCAATTCATGCACTGCTCCAGGCCCAAGACACGCATTTTTAATATAAAACTAGTTATGTGAACTGCAAGTTTCTAAGAAATAAAAATAAGTCTTAAGGATCCATACAAATATTCAATGTTTTTCTTTCTCCTTCCTTCTCTCCTCTCTCCTTCTCCATCCCCTTCTTTTCCTTTCCTTCTCCCCCCGCCCCCCCCCCCCCCCCCCGCTTTCCTTCTCAGACAGAGGAGAAGTTTTATTTGTGAAGTGAACATAAAAAGAAAAAAGGGAAAAGCACCTCCCAGAACAGACAGGCTGGGATCCAGGAGATGAGGTGTCTCTTGAAAGGAGAGAGATCTCATTGCTTACATTTGTTTTCCTGTTTATTCAAAGATGAAAATGAAAGGTAACATTTCCTACTACATTTGTAGACAGTTTCCTCCATTCTTCCTATAGCTCCTGGAAATCATTTTTTGTTTAAAGTTAGATTATTGATTCAGTAGCTTCTAAGAGTCAGGATGCTTTTGAGTCATTTCAGGTAATTCATGATGATACTGAGTCTAAAAATCATATTTGCAAATATATTTCCCAAATGATACCTTTGATCTTGAAATGTATTCTACTTGATGTTACAAGGGGATTACCAGTAAGGAAATATATTTAATCTTCAAGACAATGGTTGACACTGGAACTGCGAAAATCAGTATGAGAAATATTATACCTATTATGTTTTTATTAAATTTTGTATGTTTAAAAATGTTTGGAGACAAAAAGGTTTTGTGTATTTGAAAGCAAATGATCCTGATGGAATGCCAAACTGGAAACTGCCAGACAGCTGCAGCTGCTAATAAAACGCTAAGACCTGAAGGCTTTAGCAGAACATGATTATATGGTAATCCTAGTATCTGAGAGAAGGCAAAAGAGAAGAATAACTGATAGACTGGTTGCTATAGTAACCAAGATAAATTTGTATACTGATTGGGGAAAAACATTGGGGCTGCCATCAGGTATCAGGCCTACATTATGTCTTAGGTGCTTTTTTGCTCAGTTTCGAACTGTGAGATGACAGACTAACACAAAGACTGCTTAGTTTGAAACAAGCAAATAGAATTCCACTTGGCAGAATCAGGAAAGCATCCAATTAAAGGGTTAGCTAGTAAGTGAAATAATATCTAACAATAGGAAGGGAAAGAACTTAGGAAAGTGTTTACTAATTAGTTTAGCTCTGGATAGAAAATAAAAACGTTGGCTAATTATTAGTCCAATTTGAATATCAGCAGAACATCAAACAGCATCTACAATTTTATTACTTACATTTTGCTTATAGCATTTCTGTTTTTCTTCTTTTTTGAATTTTTCTTTATATTTAAAAGGAGATTTAAACAGAGAAGGAGAGTAAGAGAGAGATTTTCCATCCTCTAGCCCACTCCCTAATGCCTGCAATGGCCAGAGCCGTGAAGCCAGCAGCCAGGAGCTCCTCCCTGGTCTCCCACATTGTTAAAGGGTCCCAACGACTTGAACCATCCTCTGCTGCTTTCCCAGGCACAATAGTAGGGGGCTGGCTTGAAGGTGGATCAACTGGGACTCCAACCAGTGCCCACATGGGATGCCAGCGCTGGAGGTGGAGGACTAGCTTGGTATGCCACTGTACTAGCCCCTGTTTACAGCATTTCTTACAGGCTATTAATCTCTTACAAAAACAGACTTTTTAAGATTTCTTTTTTATTATTAGAAAGTCAGATATACATAGAGGAGGTGAGACAGAGAGGAAGGTCTTCCATCCAATTATATTTAACCGACGTTTGTTGTGTGTTTGTGTATATCTAAAACAATGCTAAATGGTGCTATTTGTGTTATCTCTTGCTGTCTATGCCCAAAGAGGAGGACACAGCCCTGCCCCCTTGTCATATCTGCTGCTATGGCTACCTTACCTCTGCTGCCTGCATCACAACCTGCAAAATCTTTCATATTCCCTCCCTCCATTTTCACTATCACTACCACAACCCCTAGCCACACTTCACACTGGAAGTTACTATCAAAACTGCAAGCAGAATATGAGGAAATAAACAACCTTTTCAAGGGGCTTGCCTGGCAAATTTACCTGTCTGTTCTAGCAACGAATTGAAGAGAACACACAGTACATTGTGAAAAGGTTATACAAGCCTCCAATACCAGAAATTAGAAATGCTATTTTCTAAAAGACTACCAAAGAACCGTATATCTTAGTTTTAAAAATCAAAAATCATCTATCCTGCTTTATGAAATAGGTTATGATCATAAAAACAAAGTTTTAACTTAACAGTTTTCACAAATTCCAACTGAGTGCTCAAATTTCTACACATACTGTCCTACCTGCCTCCATGATTCACCAGTGACAACTGTTTGACACTTGAACAAATGTATGAGTGTGATAAAAAAAAATAGCATTTACATTTCTATCAATCCACAAGGCCAACCACAATAAAATATGTAATCTATGATTAAATGCCAAGTCAGGAACAAACTGCCAATGTTAAAGAATCTTTCATAAAGAAATTTACATCACAAAAATATTTTAAAATTATAACTGAGATCAATTTTCAGCTCAGAGAAATGCTTCTGATGCTTAAATAAATTGAGATGCTGAGGTCAGTACTGTGGCTCAGTGGGTTAAGCCGCTGGTAGGGAGACTGGGAAGACTGGGATGTTGGCCAAGGACTTGGGCTCCTGTATCTAAGAGGGAGACCTGGTTAGATTTCCTGGCTCCCGGCTTCAGCCTGGCCTATTCCTGGCTATTGCAGCCATTTGGAAAACGGAAAGCAAGCCAGCAGGCAGATCTCTGTCTCTCCCCTTCTTTCTGATGCATAGTCCTTCGAATGAATAAATCAAGAAAACTTTTTTTTTTTTTAGATAATCAAAACATTGTTTTCAACAAAGGCAGCAATTCAATTTTTTAGTTTTTTGACCAACAATTTTTTAGTTTTTAGGATGGTGTGACGTCAGTTCTCCTAACTTAAGATGTTGCCATTATTCCAGTGTAACCGTGGTAAACTGCAGTGAACACCGAGCAGAAGTCAGAAAGTAAATAACACAAGTAACAACCGCTATTGTTAAACAGGCTACCCTTCCACAGTTTTTCAATCTTGAATTGGGGAAAATTATTGAGCAAATGTTAGGATCCTAGACTAGTCAATGTTTTTTGAGGGGTAAAATATGAAGAAACCAAGAGTCTCCTTCGAGAGCGGCAGAGCATCTCAGGAGCTAACAGGGCAGGTAGCAGAAACCTATTGCAACAATATCCAGAAACACTTCTGCCTTCCTTCCATAGACTTGGCAGCGTGGGATAAATGAGGAATTAAGAGATTTGGGCTGTAGTTCCAACTCTGCCCTGAATCAGCAACAAGACACTTCTCTTTGAACCAGGGTTTCACTTTCATTTAAATGGGGAGGCTGGGCTAAATGATCTCCAGCCCCTTCCTACAGTAAAAAATGCTATGTTTCTATCCTTCTGAGGTCTCAAAAATATTTTGGCTGCCACTAAACAAACAATAGAGTGCTGTAAATGATACGTTTATATCATGGTCTTGGTGTCAGCTTTATAATCCAAATGACTTAGCAAGGGCATTTATCACAAACACACTTCAATCAGGAAACATTTCATTTCAAATCTATGATCTGTAACCACAGACAATAGCCATACTGTTTGATATATATATGTGGAAAGATTTCCCAAGACCCTAAATTTTTCCATAAAAACACAGTATTAAACCTCAATACAATAACGAAACATTTAGAGTTGAAAGGGGCTCTCAAGTATGCCATCTCTTGAATTTGAAGATGAGGAAATGCAATGAGTCCACGGCTCGTTTCTACTGTAACACGGTTTCTCCCCCCTTCCCACTCTTTCAAGAGTCAGCACAGTAGCAGAGATTACTCAAGACTCAAGAAACGGATTTGGGTTCTAATCCTAGATATGTCATTATCTTGCTGTGGCACCTTGGACAAGTCACTTTCTCTGGGCCTCAGCTTCCACAACAGCTTGTGTGAAGCTGTTTAACTAGCTGGCCCAACTACATGCAACAGGCTTATAAAATTCCTATCTGACAAAATGAAAACGCTTTTTTGAAAGACAAAATAGGAAATTCCTAGTGAAGAGAACTGCAAGTTTGGGCTGCTGTTTTCCTAAAGATGCATTAGTACAATTTAGCAAGTTGGTAAATAAAGCATGTTACTACAGAATCTGAAAATTCCCTCACTTCGTTGCATGCATAGTGTGAGTCAGTAAGGATATACTGGGGGGGGGGGGGGGGGAGATCCTGCTAGATTAGAAATGTGAAGAGCTGGTTTCAAATCCCAGCTCTGCCACTTGAAAGCTGTTTCGCATGATAATTCTTTTAACCTCTCTGAGCCTAACGTTTATCATATGTAATTAGAAAAAAGGAAAACTAACCTAAAGCATTATCAAAACAAAACACCATAGGTGTCTCTCTCTCCCTCCTCTTTCGAGAGGCACCCCACCTCCCGGCTCTTCGGAGGTGCTTTCCCCTTCCTCTTCCTTCCCTGCTCACCTGGTCCCTTCACAAATAAACTTATCTGTTTGCAACAGAAAAAAAAAAAAAAAAAAAAAACACCATAAATGTGGTAGACACTGCAAAGCTGGGTGAATGGAAGTGATCTGCCACTGTGGAAAGGTAGGCTACATCGGACTCAAAATGTTTTTTTCTTTATATACTTAAAATTTTATATATGAAACAAATGAAATCTGCTCCCTTTGTATAAAAAAAAAGCTTTTCTTTTAAAAAATTAGGCGGAATCTAATTAAATTTTCTCAAAGAGCATATCTAAAAAAACAAAAAAACCCTAAAGACACCATTGGAGTGGAAATGTAAGATTTTGATACATTTGAGGAAATGGACTACACATCTGTGTTTTGCTGATCAATAAAATATACAGCATAACTTTGAACTGCCAGCTCAGTGTTACTACAATTCCATGAAATGATCTTGTATACTCCCAAATACAACAGCGAGGGACGTTTCTTAAGGTCCTCAAATTTGGTGTGCCACAGCAGTTCACATCCAAGGAGAGAAGATAATTTCTGATAACCAAACATTGAGTGATTCATCCTTTTCTACAACTCCAGATTTCTCATTTCTAAGTTGTTTAGCTGCTGGGCAAAGAGTCTTCACAGCACCTTATGCAAATGACAAGATGGGGGTGGGGAGGAAAATGTAAATGATGCCTATCTTTTTCTGTGCTCACAACACTGCTAGCTCTTTTCAGATGCAATTCTCAAGAAAAGTCCATTCTCTTCCAAATCCTCTATTCTGGCAAGGAAGTGTGAAATTCACAAACTGACCAGGGAGCTTTATCCACCTATTTGGGTAGGTTAGAGTTAAAACTAGAAAGCTAAATCTCAAAGGACTTTTTAACTTTTTACCTAGTATCAAAGTGCTTGAGAAGCTAAATTATCCCATAGGGGAAGAAGTGACTCTATCAACTCTATCAAAATGAGTCATTCGGTTTAGATAAGTAAAATAGCTCCGAGTTCTGTATACTTCCTCTCAAAGTAAGCACTGTGTAAAGTCAACAAATTTGCCCAGAAAGGAAGGAGTAGGGTATGAACAATTGAATGTTTTTTTCTGTTCCAGGTACTAGGCAGTTTACACAGGTCTGATAAAACTTTATTGTCCTTCGATATTTAACTTAACCATTGAACAAGAACAATGCCTACACAGTTCTGAATGGAAAGAATCCTGAGAAGGGACTGCTGTTTTCCCTCCTGAACCTGATACACATCACAAGCACTTAAGGATTTGGGCTCTCATTTAACCTGAGTTAACAGTTCATTACTTTGAAAGCAAAACCACACACACATACTTTAATTTCAGGGGAATCTACTTGGAAATCCTATTATATTTCCTATCCTCTATTATCTAGCTAAGAACTTGCTTTAGATGTTAACTTGAAGTTCATTCAGTAGGGTCTACTCAAGATTTGCCACTGCCATCTGAAACCCCACCACAGTGACAGGAAGGCTGACAGAACACACGCCGACATATATTTCTGACTTTCTTGCTGTCATTTCTGTGCCATCTGCTGTGTATAACAGACACTGGGTTTTAGAAGAATCTCTGAACTCCGCGGACAGCTTAATTTGCATTCTACAGGGAATTTCTTCCTCAGGGTAAGCAAGTGAATTAAAGCCAGTTGAACTTCCAGAACTGTATTAGTGATCAACACTAATACACAAATTGTACCAATTCGGAAGCTCTTACAGTGGGAAACGAACTGCGTCCAGTTCCACTCCCCTCCCTGAGTTCGCGACGTCGCTTTTCAAAACTGCACCAACTTTGAAAAGCAGGGTGGGTAAAGTAGTTCAAAAGTCCTGGTCAAGCAAAGCATTCTAACTCTGCACTTCCTACTCATAATCACCGAAACATCTTGCAGAATTGGATAGAGGGCACCAAGTTGGGATTGTCCTCCCAAACAGCAGATTACCAGCACTTGTTTGTACCTCCGTAGTTGGTTGTGTACGCACTCTCTCTAATGGTAAGGATCTTGTGTTCGATTTCTTTTGCCTACTGGCACGATGCTATTTTAATAAAAACACCGTTGATCTAGAGTACATCAGACAGAGGATTTTCTTAATGCCCAACCTTCACCGCCCTCCTGCCCCCGCTCCTTTTCGTTCCGTGCTGAGGAAGAGGGCGGCAAATAGGGGAGAGTTCTAGCCACCTCGGCAAGCAACGGCTGCATTAGCGATGAAAGGCAGGAAAAAAAAAAAAACAAAAACAAAAACAAACAAAACCGGGGAAGTGCAATTTCTACTGTCACTGCTCCTTTAATCTATGGTCCCCGAGGCCAAAACAGATGTTTGAAAGGTAAGCTCTGAACCGCACAAATAACAAATCTCCGGCTCCAGGGAACTAATCAGTCCCACGCAGACGGTAGGACAGGACGAGAAAAGAGCTCCCAGAGAGCCTCGGGGACTGTTGGCCAAGCAAAGGGGACTGGGGGTGCCCAAGGTGGGCGCATCCCCCTCCTTGGACACACACCGACCCCAGCAGCCGCAGCTCGGGGTTCCGAAAGTGCTCAAGTGAGACTGCGAGCACAGCGGTGGTGGACCCAGCGGGATTTTGGGAGGGCTGGAGGAGGAGAGCACCGAAGAAGCCAAGGGACTGCGATGCCCGACTGCTGGGCCGTAGCTGCAGTTACTTACCCTATCGGGGAGCCGCCGCCTAGGTGCACATCTTCAGGGGCATCATAGAATTCCTCGGTGTCGCTTTCCGACGCCATTTATAGGACACACCCGCGAGTGAGGGGGCCGGCGCCGCCTGGAGGAAGGGTGACTCTCGTCTCCTCCTCGTCGTCCTCCACCCCGGCGAGACTGAGGCGATGGGTCCCGGGTGAGGCTGAGGACGGAGTAGACAATCTGGAGTGAGGGGCCGGTTCCGGACAGGGGGACGCCCTCAGTGCCGGACTGCGGGAATGAGCAGTAGAGCAACCCCCTGAGAAGGCGGCAGTGGGTCACCGAGACTGTGCTGCTGCAGCCGCTCCCAAAGATTGGTCTACCTAGAGCCTGAGAGAAGAGGCGGTGGCTCTTCTCAGTGGGGGAGGGCGGGCGTGCCGGCGACAGCAGCTCCGATTTCTCCCGCAGCAGCAATTACAGCAGCTGGGAGAGCTAGTTGCCCGAAAAATACCGACGCCTTCTTACTCTCGCGAGACTTCGGGAAGTAGGGGGGGGTGGGAGAGAAACGGTAAAGCGTGGGCGGAGCGAAGAGGTGGCGGGGGCGGTTCCAGAGAGGCAGCGCTGGGATTACTTACGCGCGAGAAGCCTATCAAAACGGCGCAAGCGCGTGAAGGCGTGGTGGTGGGGGCGGAAGTAGTCGAGAAGGGAGAGGGTGAGCCTCTTGAGGGGAGGAGTCTACGGCCTGCGCGGAAGCCGCGTGGTTCCCCCGGTGTGAGGGCGCTCGCCCGACGTAGGTGGGCTCTTTCTGGACGTTCTAGCCACTAACCTCTATTAATTCTGAAGTTGCCAAGAGAGACGCTTCAGTGCGGGGGAAGGGGAAGGTTTCAGTCTGGTTTTTTTTTTTTTTTTTTTTTTTTTGTCTGGTTGTGAGGAAATGCTGTCGGGAAACATTGGTGCGGGCTCTTTGGCTTAAATTGGTGTTATTATTCCAGCCTGGACTATCCCACCCTAAGGCGCCGGCAGGCCCACCACGAGAACTTTACAGGAGTAACCCGCCCTACTCACTACAAGGTCTCTAATTGAGAACCCTGCCGGCCAGAGGGCGGGTGAAGTCCGTGAGAGATATATGGGGAGTGTCCTAGTTCCTTAGAGTGGTGATGGATTTATTGCTGGAGCTGAGCCAGGGTAAGGCCTCCGGTTACCTTTTCTCCACATTTGTCTATCGCTGCTCACACTTAGTGTAAGAGACATACTTGCATACTGCCCAAGATTTTCATCACCCAACTAGTCAATACTTACTGAGCAGATATCATTAGAAGACTAATAGCATCTGCCCAATGCTGAAAATAGGTACTTTTTAAAAACCATACATGTCCTTTCTTAAACAGCAAATCATTGCCTATCAAACCGTTAACACTGACTTTTCAACATGATCAGGAGGCAGTTTCCTACTAATGTCGTGTTAGGCGGGCTGTTTAAGCTGTGCAGCCTCAAGTAGTAAGATAATAAGTAGAAAAAAACCACACTGGGCCCAGTGTTGACCTCCAGTTCAGCTTGAAGTTCTTCTAGCCATCAGCTTGTTTGGTGCACTAACACCCCAGGGAGTTTAGGGAAAATGCTGCATAATCACCCACCCAGTTTATGATTTTGTTTTCTAGCTGGTAAATAAATACCAGTAAATAACTCCATTCAGTTCAGGTCAGACTATTGCCAAATGAAATTTGGAATAGACCAATCTGTTAAATAATTTATATAAAAAACAAACTTTGTAGAGCCTTCTGTATTTCAGAATTTTGAGGGTATGGCTTTTGTCAAAACTTAAGAATGATTAGTTTTTATGAGTTTTAAGCAAGATAATTAAAATATTTTTAACATCTTTATAAAAAGTGACCTTGGTGATGTGATGGATATGTTCATTAGTGTAAGTAAATATTCCTACTATATATATATATATATATATAGTAAACATCACATTGTATCCCATGATTATGAGGGTACTTAAGTGAAAAAGTTTGCAGAAAATGGAATTGACGGCTAAGGTTATTTTGGTGTCAACATTTTATAACTCCACACATACATTTGTTTGTAGAATATTCAATTTTCCATGTATGTTTTGAAGACTCCTTATATATAGAATTCTCATTTATGAATTAAAAATGAATAGAGTCAGTGTCATAGCATAGCAGATTAAGCTGGGGCTTGGGTCACTCCTCCCATCTCAAATTTGAGTGCAGCTTTGAGGCCAGACTACTCCATTTTCAATTCAACATCCTGTTTATCCCTCTTAGGAAACGCTAAATAATGGTGCAAGGGCCTGGATCCCCACTATTTGTTTGGGAGACTCAGATGAAGTTCTGGGCTCCTGTCTTCACCCTGGCCCAGCTCTTGCTGTTTTAAGCATTAGAGGATGAACCAATGAATGCGACATCTTTCTGTCTGCATTTCAAGTAAATTGAAATAGACATGTTTTAATATTTAATAAAAAGGTTTGTTTCTTAAATGTAAAAATGGATCTCAAGCTTTAAAATGCTCTTATTCAGTAAGAAAGACATACTTTTATCTCTTATGGATTATGAAAAAATAAAACTTTATATGAAAAGATATAGCCACCTGAATGTATTATCTTCCTAGTTTATTTAAGTGAATTTATGTATTCTTTTAACAAGTTTTCTTTATTTGGTAGAGACATGAATCACTTTGCACATTAAACAAAAATATATTTTAAAAATATCATGAATGGAAATCAGTCAACTCAGTAAAAGTATACTATTTGATGTTATGCATTGTTCTAGGTACAAAAGACAAATTGAGAATGAAAAAAACACTATCCAGGGACTCATGATCCAGCAATAGGGACAAATCTGGTGTCTTAGCTTGGTGCTCTTTTCCAAGTCACCATACCAACTCTCCTCGACATTTTCAGGTATGTTAAAGATTATATTTAGAAACAATCAAATGGAATAGGAATCGTAAGTTGATAACATTTTTAGATTTTTTAAAATTGACTAAGTGCTTTTACCAATTTCATCATTAAGTAAATTGCTGAGACTGTAAAACACATGCATAGCACCCCTTGTTTTTTTGAAGATATCAAACAATAAGTATTTTGCTTGGAAATCTGAAAATGAGGGGTTTTTTTGGTAAGATGATTTATTTTTATTAGAAATTCAGATTTGCAGAGAAAAGGAGAGACAGAAAGAAAGATCTGCCATAGACTGGTCCACCCTCCAAATGGCTGCAACAACGAGAACTGAACCAATCCGAAGCCAGGAGCTAGCAGCTTCTTCTGGGTTTCCCATTGGGCACAGAGTCCCAAGGCTTTGAAGCATCTTCTGCTGTTTCCCCATGCCATAAGCAGGAGTTGGATGGGACATGAAGCAGTTGGGATGCAAACCAGCACCCATAAGGGATCCTGGCTCTTGCAAGGTAAGGATTTAGCCATTGAACCAAAGCGGCAGCCCCATATCTTGAGTTTTAAAGCAACACATTTTAGTCTTAGTCCAAATAATTGGATTTGAATATTTTCTTCATGTTAGAAATGGGTATTTTTAATCAAATTAATTTCATATAAAATTATTGCTTTTATATATCTTCTTTTTATTATTTTATTTATGTAAGGTGAATAAATTTCATGTATTTCATAGTACAGATTTAAGAGCATAGTGATACTTCTCATCCTGCAGTCCTCCTGCACACATTTCCACCTCCCTCTTCCTCCTCCTCTTTTTTTCTTTAACCGTGACATAATTTCCATTTATTTCATAGCCACATGTTTAATCCTACATTGGAAAAAAACTTTAACTTTGCCCTTAAATAAAAGGTATGAACAGTAATCAGTCTCCCAAATGTCAATTTTATTCATATAGATTACATTTTTGTACTCTATATGTATTAGTTACAACTGAGCAGGGAAACATGCTTTTTTGTTTTGTTGTGGATTGGCCTATTTCACTGACAAAAATGTTTTCCATTTGCCTACATTTTGAATTTCATTTTCTATAGCTGATTAATATTCCACACTGTTTTGTATGTATGTATGTATACATATATGCAACATTTTCTTTATTTCGTCATCAATATGGGTATATGATGGGCATATGATGGGCATATGTGTTGACTTCATCTTACTCATTGTGGATGAAGCTGCTATAAACATGGCAATGCATATAACTTTTCATAGGCTGATTTCATTTCAGTTGGGTAAATTGCCAGGAGTGGGATGCCTAGGTCATATGGTAGATCTATTTTCACATTTCTGAGGAAATTTGTATACTGTCTTCCATAATGATTGCACAGTTTACATTCCCACCAAGAGTGGATTAGCTAAAATCAGTCCCTAGAAAGAACAGTCTGAACAAATGGTACTGGGAAACTTGGATCTCCACGTTGAGAAGACCAAAACAATATCCCTACCTTACACCCTTACAAAAATAGACTCAAAGTGCATCAAGAATTGAAAGCTGTGATCTGATAAGCATCAAGTTACTGGAGGGAAGCATCAGGGAACAGGGCATTGGCAGAAACAGAGGCTTCTGAGAAAAGACCCCAGAAGCACAGGTGGTAAAAATCAAAATAGACAAATAGGATTGCATCAGGCTAAAATCTTCTGCACTTACAAGGACAATCTTCAACAAAACAAAGAAAAATATTTGCAAGCTATGTAACTGTAACTGATAATTAATATCCAGAATTTGTAAATAGCTCAAGAAACTTAAAAACTAAACAATATAGTTTTTAAAATGTGCAAAGGACATGAATAGAAGTTTTGCCTAGGATGAAATCCAAGTGACCAACAGACATAAAAAAATGCTTAGGATCACTAGTAATCAGAAAAATGCAAATAAAAACCACAATGAGGTTTCACCTCACCCAATTCCAATGCTTATTGTGCAGAAATTAGAAAACAATAAACGATTCAAAGGATTTGGGGGAAAAGGTTCCTAAGTGCAGCTATTTTAAAAAATAAAATCTGCTGTATTTGAACCAGGGTGTTCACGTCTCTGCTTGCCTGGTCCTCATGTTTCCAGAGACTGCTCTAAGAATCTGTTTAAAAAAAAAAAAAAAAAGGAAAATTGGACCCGGTGCAGTAGCCTAGTGGCTGAAGTCCTTGTCTTGCATGTGCCAGGATCCCATGTAGGTGCCAGTTCATGTTCCAGCTGCTCCATTTCCCATCCAGCTCCCTGCTTGTGGCCTGGGAAAGCAGTAGAGGACGGCCCAAAGCATTGGGACCCTGCACCCATGTGGGAGACCTGGAAGAAAGCTACTGGCTCCTGACTTTTGATTGGCTTAGCTCCAGCCATTGCAACCACTTGGGGAATGAACCAGCAGATGGAAGATCTTTCTGTCTCTCCTCCTTGTACATCTGACTTTCCAATAAAAAATAAAGAAAAGAAAAATGATAGGTCCAAAGTGGTGATCAATACTTTAAACCGCTGGACAAGTTTATTTTATTGTCTGTACTTGTAAATAATGTTTTATTAGAACACAGCAAGGCCAATTTTTTTATGTGCTGTTTCTGGCTGTTTTCATGGCAAAATTGAGTAGTTGAGAGAGTCTGTATTGCTTGCAAGGCCTTTTACAGAAAAGTTTTGCTGGCTTTTGGTCCTTTGGATATGGTTTCCTAGGTTACCCCGGAAGTGAAAATACCCCTGAAGGAAATGGTTATTTGAATTAGTTTCACAACAGAATCATAGGGTGCCAAAAATCAAACTTACAGATAAAAATAAGGATAAAACCTTTTCCAACTTGGCTCATTACCAATGACTATAAAAACTGCACAGGCCTAAGTCTACATTGGTTTAAGGAAAATTTTTATGCTTGGCTTACTCACTTATCTGTGTAGCAAAAACTCTGTTCTCCAAAGGTCACAGCCGTAGTATGGAACAACTTGTCTGCAAGATGCTTGTTCTCCCCTTTAGACAAGAAAAAATACAAGCTAACTGTGTCATCTAAATAGCTTTGGCCCAACCCCTTTTGCTATGGACAAGAGTTAAAGTGAGAAATGTCTTTTATCTGGAGTTCAGTGATGTGAGGTGTGATGTTATAATGAAACGAATATTGTCATTTCTGTGAATTTTGAAGTATCACAATTCATTAAAAAAAAATCATTCTGAAACTGACCAAAATTTGTTAGGGCCATGACAAAATTCTATGATCATCAACTTTGAATTATCTCTTTGAAAGATCAATTGTGATATAGATAATAACAGTAAATATTTTAAAAATTTTATTTGACTTTAGAGGCTTGCTATCATTTTTAGAGTAAACCAGTATACTTTCTTAATGATGGGTAATGTATGTGAATCGAGTTTTTCAATGCCTAAGTACTTTAACAGTTATAAGTAGAGAAAGATAGTCTAGAAGTATATTAAAAATCACAGAAAAGCCAGCCTGGGATTGAAAATGTCTTATGTAACATAATATTATGTAGTCATACTGTTCAGGACTATGGAAGAAAATTAACTGGAATTACCTTAAGTCATAAAGGAAGTTAATTAGATTACATAATCAAAACATTTATTACATGTGCTTGTCCCATTATGATGTATATATCAGAAAACCGTTTAAGTCTAAGGTGAATTTTCAATTTGCTGCTACAAGATTTCATCAGCTGGGAACACTAGGTGAAAGTAAAAACGTGTGCTCAGCTGAATCAAGCCACATAAGACTATTTAAAACATGTAACAGAACCTCACATTTACCAGGTATTTCATTTTACTGTGTTTTAGGTCCCATCCATTCACATTTGAAAACTTTTGTTTTGGTCTCAGATGACTCTCTTTTTTCCTTTTCATAATTTAAAAGTTGTAACTTTTCTATTGATCAGTTTCAAAAGCAAGCATCAGATCTTAAAAATAACATTTATTATAGGATTTATAAATTTACCCATTTAGCATATATAACATTGTACTACCATTTTGAATAGGTTAATGTCTTTCTGTGTATATATTACAGATTGAATTCCTGATTGCTGTGCTCCTAGCCCCGGTTTTCTTGTAAACTCAGTGACTTTTATAAGTTTGTGTAGCAGAATGATTTTTAGGTGTACTGTTTTATCTTGATGATTTCATCTTGAATTGATGTTAGTCCGAATGAGGTGGCTTCAAGTATAGCTGAATCAGGACTGCAGATAAACCAGTGCTCTCTATTACTGACATCTTTGCTTACCTCTTATCTATGTTTATTGTGACACACTGGTCTCAATTTTCCCATTGCAGACAACTTTACTCCCAGCAAAGATGGCAACAAGCAACTTCAGATTATCATGTCTTAATGATTCTCAAGGAAGCAAAACTTTCTTCCTGAGTTTATACGAATATACCTCATCTTATTGCATTTCACCTTATTGCAACTTGCAAATCTTATGTATTTTACAAATTGGAGGTTTATGACAGCCCTGTGTCAAGGCAGTCTGTTGGAAACATTTTTCCAATAGCATGTGCTTACATGGTGTCTCAGTGTCATGTTTTAGTATTTCTCAAATTATTTCAAACTTTTTCATTATTATTGTATCTGTCATGGTGATCTTTGATGTTACTATTGTAGTTGTTTTGAGGGATCACAAGCTGCATCGCTGCAGTGAATTTTATAGATAAATGTTGTATCTCTCTCACTCACCTCGGGAGTCCCTATTCCCTGGGACACAACAATATTGAAATTTGGCCAATTAAACATACAGTGTTCATGGAAGAAAGAATAGCTGCAAGTCTTGCACTTTAAAGCAAAACCCAGAAATTACACTTAGGAAGGCATGTTAAAACACTAGCTGGGCCAAAAGTTAAGCCTATTACTCTGAAACAGTTAGCTAAGTTGTGAAAGTAGTAGGAAAGTTCTTAAAGAAAATTCAGAAGTGTTACTCCAGTAAACACATGAATGATAAGAAACAGCCCTGTTACTGATATGGAGAAGTTCCTAGTGCTCTGGAATGAAGATCAAAGCAACCACAACATTCTTTTAAGCCAAAGCCCAATCCAGAGCAAAGCCCTAACACTTCAATATCATGAGGACTAAAAGATGTAAGGCGGCTAAGGAAGTTTGCTCTAATAGACGTTGGCTAATGGGGTATAAGGAAAAAAGCCATTTTCATAGGAAGAAATTCAAGGTGAAGTAGTGAATGTTTACATATAGTAAGATGCCACAAGCTGTCTAGGAGACCAAGCTAAAATATTGATAAGGTGGCTACACTAAACAACAAATTTTCAGTGTAAATTAAATAGCCTTGTATTGAAAGATGATGCCATCTGGAACTTTTTTTTAAAGATTTATTTATTTTATTACAAAGTCAGATATACAGAGAGGAGGAGAGACAGAGAGGAAGATCTTCCGTCCGATGATTCACTCCCCAAGTGAGCCACAACGGGCTGGTGCGCGCTGATCCGAAGCCGGAAACCAGGAACCTCTTCCAGGTCTCCCACGTGGGTGCAGGGTCCCAAAGCATTGGGCCATCCTCGACTGCTTTCCCAGGCCACAAGCAGGGAGCTGCAAAAAGGGAAGTGGAGCTGCTGGGATTAGAACCGGCACCCATATGGGATCCTGGCGCATTCAAGTCGAGGACTTTAGCCACTAGGCCATGCTGCTGGGCCCCATCTGGAACTTTTATAACTAGAGACAGTCAATACGTGGCCTCAAAATTTTCAAGGACAGCCTGACTTTTTTGCTTCGGGCTAATGCAGCTAATGGCTTTATGTTAAACTCAATGCACATTTTCCTTTATGTAAATCCTAGGGCCCTTGAGAATTATACTGAGTCTACTCTGCCTTTGATCTATCAATAGAACAAAATCTGGGTGACAGTACCTCAGTTTATGATGTGTTACTGAAATCTTAAGACCACTTTTAAGACCTAATACTTAATCCAAATGATTAATTTTAAACACTTACTGCTCATTAACAACACATATGATCACCCAAATGTTCCGATGGCGATGTGTACAGTGAGACTCATGTTTATTTCTATACTTACTCATATGACATTCATTCTATACCCCATGGTCAAGGAGTACTTTCAAGTCTTATTATTAAAGAAATACATTTTATGAGACTGTAGTTGCTATAGATACTGATTCTTCCAATGAAACTCCTAGAAAAAGCACTAACCATTCTAGATAGACGTCATTAAGGAAATTTGTGACCCATGGGAAGAGGTCAAAATGTCAGTATTTACTTGAGTTTGGAGGAAGTTGATTCCGACCTTCATGGATGACTTTAAGAAGTTCAGGACTTCAGTGGAAGCAGTAACTACAGACGGGGTAGAAGCAAGAGAAATAGAAATGGAGCTTGAAGATGTGACTGCATTGCTCCAATTGCATGATAAAACTTGAATGGATGAGAAGTTGCTTCTTATCATTAACTAAAGAAAATGGTTTCTTTTTTTTTAAAGATTTATTTATTTGAAAGTCCAAATTATAGATAAGGAGAAATGGAGAGAGAGAGAGAGAGAGAGAGAGAGAGAGATCTATCCTCAGATTCACTCCCTCAAATGGTGACAATGATCAGGGCAGGACCAGGCTGAAACCAGGAACCAGGGAGCTTATCTGGGTCTTCCATGTAGGTAGCAGGGACACAAGCACTTGGGCCTTCCTCCATTGCTTTACTCAAGCCATTATCAAGGAGTTGAATCTTAAGTGGAGCAGCCAGGACACAAACCGGCACACATAAGGGATACTGGTATTGTAGGTGGCAACTTCAGTGCCACACTGCCGACTCCAGAAAGCAGTTTCTTGATCTAAAATATACTGGTGAGCACTTTTGAAATGACAGCTAAAGATTTAGCCTGTTAGGTAAACTTAGTTGATTAAAAGTATGGAAGGACTGACTCTAAATTTTGAAAAGTCTATTGTAGCTAAAACACTATTGCATGCTGAAGAGAAATCGATAACAAAAGGAAGAGCTAATCTGCAAGGCAAGCTTCATTTGTCCTTTTTTTTTTTTTTTTTTTTTTTTTTAAGAAATTGCCATGGATGCTGCAGCCTTCAGTAACTACCACCTGACAGCAGCTATCAAGATGCAATCAGGGACCAGTATGGTAGCGCAGTGGCTAAAGTCCTCACCTTGCATGCACCAGGATCCCTTAGGGGTGTTCCCTGCAGCCCTGCTTCCCATCAGCTCCCTGCTTGTGGTGTGGGAAAGCAGTTGAAGATGGCCCAAAGCCTTGGGACCCTGCACCCGCGTGGCAGACCCTGAAAGAACTCCTGGCTCCTGGATTTGGATTTGCTCTCAACTCTGGCCATTGCATCCACTTGAGAAGTAAATCAGCAGATGGAAGATCTTTCCATCTCTCCTTCTCACTGTGAATCTGACTTTCTGATAAAGATAAAATGAATCTTTAAAAACAGATGAAAGCAAATTGTAGCACTGGAAAACATCACAAGTCACTGAAGGCTCAGATAATCTTTATAGTCTACAGTATACTGTAAATATAACTTTTATATGTATACTGGAAAATTTTAAAAAATTGTTGTGATTGAATAATTGCAATGTCTATTATGATTTGGTTCCTGGAATACTTGTATCTATGAGGTTTGCTTGCATCTATACTAAATCTCATGGAAAGTATGGGTTGGTTTTAGGAAGCTTGTCTAGCTAGGGTCATAGAGAACTCGCATTTGTCAAGCCTATGTCAGCTCCTTCCCGGACACACACGAAGTTGAGACTATTGTGATTATTTTCATCACTAGGACCACATGCAGTATATAATAGGTGATTTTTCCAAGAAAAGGATGCTAGCAGACAGGAACAAGATGCTTACCGTAAATTATTAAGGGATAATTTATTTATAGTTATTGAATGGTAAGAGTTCATAATATGTTACAGATTTTACAGAATTATTGTTATAGATGTTATAGAATTCTTCATGTGGAATAAGCCTATTGCATAAATAATTTATATATCTATATGTGTATGGCTATGAATATAGAAAGTTTCGGAGGAATATTTCCAAAGGATTGATCATAGTTGCCTCCAGTTGCTGATAAAAATCTTACTACTGCTCTTCTAGTATCACTATCTGGTTTTTCTCTGCTCATGTATCCCCTCCGCCTTTTTAAAGACTTACTTATGTATTTGAAGGGCACAGTTACAAAGGAAAAAAAGGAGAGACAGAGACCTTCCATCTGCTGGTTTACTCCCTCAAATGGATACAATGGCCAGGACTATGGGACTGAAACCATGAGGTTAATCTCTTCTCCCAAATAGAGGAAGGAGCCTAAGGACTTAGGCCATTCTCTGCTGCTTTCGCAGATGCATTAAGATGGAACTGAATCAGAAGTGGAGCAGCCAGGACATGAATCAGCATCCATATGGGATGGAGTCACAAGTGGCGACGTAACCCACTGTATCACTATACTGTTCCCCATTCATTCTTTCTTCAACAGAATTAACAACAGATTAAGGGTTAATAGTGGTATGACTCAGTCCTTTTTGTATGGGTTTTTCATCCCTCTGATCTAAGCTCTTGGTTTGAGCTTACTCATAACTCCAACATTCTGTGTTCAGGATCTGACATATGTGACCCAGATCATCTGTGGGTGGCACTCCCTTTAGTCATTGTACAGTCCTTAAAAGTGAAACTCCTAAATTTTCATTTATTTTCTTTTATTTTTGCCTGTATTTTTCTTCTTTGCAGTCTAATCTTCTGAATGTTGGGCTTCTACAATTTGCCTTGACCACAGTTTTCCTGTATGTTCTTTGTGTAGTACTTAATTCTGGATTTGAAACCTAACTTGCCTTGCTGGAGCCTTTTCCCTGCTTCCGTCATCCCATCTGATTTTACTGCCTTGTCCAACTGAGTCATAATGGTTGGGAATACCTATTCTATTAAACCTTGTTTGCCCACTTATATCTTGATTGTGGGAAATAGTTTTGCAATTTTTATGACAGTTTCATGGGCAAAATAACCGTTTCATCAAAGGCATACAACTTGTTTAAAAACTAATCATGTAGTGGCTGGTGATGTGGTGTAGCACGAAAAGCCACAACCTGTGGTGCTGGCATCTTGTATCGATGGCAGCTTATTCTAATATGAGCTACTCTACTTCTGATCTAGCTCCCTGCTAATGTACCTGAGAAAAATCAAGGAAAAATGGCCCAGATACTTGGGTTCGTATACCCATGTGGGCAGCTCAGATGGAAGACCTCTCTCTCTTCCTTTCTCTCTCTGTAACTCTGCCTTTCAAATAAATAAAAATAAATAATTCTTTT
Source organism: Ochotona princeps (assembly GCF_030435755.1). Classification (NCBI taxonomy): domain Eukaryota; kingdom Metazoa; phylum Chordata; class Mammalia; order Lagomorpha; family Ochotonidae; genus Ochotona; species Ochotona princeps. The sequence goes on along the minus strand of NC_080865.1, from coordinate 79,921,276 downwards.
TAAAAAGAAAAGCTAATAATGTAGATGTTTGAAGAGGTAGTCATGTTTATCCTGAATCAAACACTGGACAATGTATGCACATATTGACAATACATAGAGGTTTTGCATATCACTTTTAATGAACTAATCCTAAATATGACCTCAGTTATGGACAAATCTCAAAGTTATGAACTAAAAAGAAAGATAGAGGTAGGGTAAGATAAAAAGGGAATAATTTATTCTGTACCTGTGATCTGGCTGGTATGTTACATGCTACCTCAGTTCTTTAATTCACAGACCTCCCTCTATACATTTTTATTTTCATTTTTTCATTTTATTGAGGTGGGCCTGAAGCCGAGTGGCAGAGTCAGAATTTGTACTTGAGCCTGGCCATTAAAGGCACACTTTACCCGTTATACCATAGTAGGTGCCTACCTTTATCTCTGATTTTCCTTTTACAGGTTGAAGAATGAGCAAAGTTCCAGTTACGATGAGCAGAGGTTATCTAGCAAATGCAAATTCAGACTCTGAAGGTAAGTCTAGCTTAAATCCAGTTCTAGAATTCTGAAATCACCCATGAAACCAAAGCAATCATTGACTCTTTTGCGGATGACATCATAATTGGGTACCATGATGGCGGACTACCAAGGTTTCTCATGTAGGATAATGAAAGATTGGCATTGGATTAGTAAGTTGGATGAGCAGCCTGATGAGAGAGCACTAAATGTAGACTGAATCTGAGCATTTGCATATTTCAGTAAGTAACCATTTGATATTGTCTTTTTCCTATCATCTTTAGTATTTCCTACTAGTACTCCTGTTAGATGTACATAGATTATTCTCATACCCTGCATATGTCTTATATTTCATATTTTTGTTGATATGTTTTGTGATATCTGTTATGACATGCTCATTCAAATTTTATCTTTGTACATATTTGAAACCTGAGTTTGAAGTGCATTATTCCAGGAAAATGTTACAGTTAGTTCTTTTAACCACCTCAAATCCTACCAATCCAGAACTGGCTTAAACCTAATTTGTGGTGTGAGGATTTGTGAATCCTGGGCCAGAGAACAGGTTTGGGGTATGAAGTTTCAAGGCACTTTTTTTTTCTGATTTTTCTCCCTTATACCCGCAGCAGAATCATATCTCCACCATTTGTCTCCTAGTGATAGTTTTTCTTCTTGTTCATCTGTTACATTTGGATGTTCTGAAGTAAAAGAGAAAAAAGGGGTTGCTGTATACCTGGCCCAACTTCTAGCCTTATTTAGGTTCCAGGATTTGATTCCTTTGCCTTTTCTGGTCCACTAAAAAGTTCTGTATGGTTGATAGGAACCAGAAGCTATCTTAAGGTAAATTCTAGCTTTATAGCTTCCTTTTCCTTCTCATTTAATGATGGCATATCCTTAATGGTTTTTATTCTCACCACCTCAACTATCAGCCATACATTTAAAATGATATTCTATCTGTCCTAGCTCTCTACCTACCTGTCATATATCATTTATCAAGGTGTTAATATGTGCGATGCTGGGAGGTATTTATTTGGCCATCTTGTCTTACTATGGAACCTCAATTCAGTTCTATTTTGCAGAAAGATGGGAATTTGTATGGAGTTTTCACTGAGGTAATCTTTTAGGGCAAAGCGAAAACTATAACAAGTTCTGTCTTTGGAGCTTTATTAACTAGGTCATTCCATTGATATGGTGGTTACATTGTAGTGTTTAAAATTAATGGTTGTTAGGTTTTGGATCAGATAGTGTGCCATAGCTTATTCTGCTAACTTCACATTCTGAAGAGGCTGGTTACCTTTTGGGCTGGAGAACTGGAGAAAGTGAATCCATCACTGCTTGAGTAAAAGTATGCATTTAAAAAACATTTATTTTTATTGGAAAGATATGTTTTATAGAAAGAAGGAGAAATGAAGATCTTCCATCTGTTGGCTTACTCCCCAAATGGCTGAGCTGAGCTGATCCAAAGCCAGGAGTAGGAGCTTCTTCCAGGTCTCCTATGTGGGTGCAGGGTCCTTAACATTTTGGGCCATCCTCTGTTGCTTTCACAGGCCATAAGCAGGGAGTGGATGGGAAGTGGAGCAGCTGGAAAATGAGCTATTGCCAATATGGGATCTCGACACTTACAAGGGGAAGATTAGCCAATTATTGAGTCATCACACTGGGCCCAGCATCTTTTTTTTTTTTTTAATAAATGGATTCTGAAGATATCTGGTCTGTCTGTGCAGTATGAAGCTTCAATTCATTAGAAACTTAGCTACTGTATTACTGTATTACTGAGGTGCCGTAACCTTTGTCTAAGTGGTTATTGATTTCCTTAGTGGAACCTAAGTCTTCTTTCTTTGGGTCTTTATAGTTATCCAACATCTGTCATTTAAGTTGGGAGACACAGGTCAATGAAGCTAGTAACATGAACCAGTTTCTTCTTGCCATATAGCCTATGTGGGATGTTCAGATTCTAAGCCATGACTTATTTTTTTAAGATTGATTCATTTTTATTGAAAAGGCAGATTTACAAAGAGAAGGAGATGCAGAGAGAAAAGTCTTCCATTTGCTGGTTCACAAGTGGTTGCCATGGCCAGAACTAAGCTGATCCAAAGCCAGGAGCTAGGAGCTTCCTCTGGGTCTCCCACTCAGGTCCCAAAGCTTTGAGCCATCCTCTATTGTTTTCCTAGGCCACCAGCAGGGAGCTGGATGGGAAGTGAAGCAGCTAGGACACAACCAGTGTCCTTATGGCATCTCAGCAAGGATTTGCCACTGAGCCATTGCATCAGGCTCCTAAGCCATGACTTTTACCACCCATGGGAATCACTCTGGGCCCATTCAGTCAATTGTAAGTTCAAAAGTCCAGGCAAGAAGTGATTTACTAGTAATACCCTGAGCTATATTGCCCAAGATAATTATTAGGATAGTTGTGGAAGATGTTTATGATACTATAGGGAAAATGCTGAGGCCAGGGTTGTGGCATAACAGACTAAGCCTCCTTCAGTTATCCCAATATTCCAATTGGTTGTTAGTTTGAGTATCAGTTTTTCTTCTTCCAATCCAGCAGCTTGCTAACATACCTGGGAAAACAGTGGTACATTGCCCAAGTTTTTGGGCCCCTGTACTCACACTAGGCCTCTGCACTCTGGGGAAACCTAGAAAAATGTCCTGGCTCTTGGTTTCAGCCTTATTAAGTCCTTGCTGTTTCCACCATTTGGGGAGTGAATCAATGGATAAAAGATTCTTTTTATTTATTTATTTATTTGAATAGAAGGTTCTTTCTATATATCTCCTCTCCGTGCAACTTTGTCTTTCAAACAAGTAAAAAAGAACTCTTAAAAAAGAAAATGTTCTTTGATGATCTTGTATGATATGGAAAGTGGGAGAATTTGTCGAAGGCTTAGACTCCAAACCAGGGGTTGCCTTTCCCAAGAAAAAAGTGTTGAAAATGAGTCTCTGATTGTTTTACCTTGAAGAATGAGGATTTTTTTTTTTAAATGAAAGAATTTGGTTGTTAAAGAGAATACAAATGCAGAATTCTGATCACACCAGTGATTTTATTTTTTCTTTTTTTTCTTTATATATATATATGTATATATATAAAGATTTATTCATTTCCACGGGAAAGATATACAGAGAGGAGGAGAGACAGAGAGGATCTTCCATCCGATGATTCACTCCCCAGGTGAGCCCAACGTCCAGTGCTGTGCCGATCCAAAGCCAGGAGCCAGGAACTTCCTCCAGGTCTCCTATGCAGGTGTAGGTTCCCAAGGCTTTGGGCCGTCCTCGACTGCTTTCCCAGGCCACAAGCAGGGAGCTGGATGGGAAGTGGAGCTGCCGGGATTAGAACCGGCGCCCATATGGGATCCTGGCGCATTCAGGGCGAGTACTTTAGCCACTAGGCCACGCTGCAGGGCCCATACCAGTGATTTTCAACCCAAATTTTCCATCCCATCAACAAACTTTTCTCTTGCCAGAATTTTAGATATGCTGGTCAGAGGATGCATGCTGGTTGAAAAAGAACTTCAGATATTTTTTATATCTGACTCCACCAGGAAGCTCCCCTTTTGGAATCATTTATTTCAATATTAACTGAAAATGTTTCTTTTTTTAAAAAAGATATTTATTTACTTATTTGAAAGGCAGAGTTATGGGGGTGGTGAAGAGGAGTGAGTGTGTATGTGTGTGTGTGTGTGTGTGTGAGAGAGAGAGACAGAGAGAGACAGAGAGAGACAGAGAGAGAGAGAGAGAGAGAGAGAGAGAGAGAGAGAGAGAGAGAGTGTATGCATTGATCTTCCATCTGTTAGTTTACTCCTCAAATGCCCACAACAACCAGAGTTGGCCCAGGCTGAAATCAGTAGCCAAGAATTCCCGCCTGGTCTCCCACACAGGTGGCAGGGGCCCAAGTACTTAGATTATCTTCTGCTGTCTTCTTAGGCATATTAGAGGAGGTTAGCTTGGAAGTGGAGCAGCTGGAATTCAAACTAGCCACTCCAGTGTGGGATGCTGGTGTTGAAAGCAGGGGCTTAACTCATTGCACCATAATCCTGACCCCAATTGAATGAATTTATTATTCCTATTTGTTTGTATAGCAGGTTACCAGATGCTTACAGAACATATTAGCAAGAGATTAACAGAAATAAGCAAATTCTCAGTGCTTGGACAATTTCCATTTAATTCCTAATAAATACCTTGAAGAAAAAAATATATATTTCAAGTCAGTCAACATGGAATTATTACAACTTGGGAGATGCAGGCAATGATAGAAAGAAAATGTTCATGGGGTCAGCTACTTAAAAGGAGGATCTGGAGCAAAGATGCCTAGTGGGTTAGAGGACTACATGCCATATAGGAGTGAGTGGTTCCAGTCTGGCTCTGCTTTCAAACACAGCTTTCTGCTGATAAGCACGGGTCATGGTCCAAGTAGTTGGGTTCCTACAACCCACATGGAAGACCTGGAGTGAGTTCCTGGATCCTGGCTGTGGCCTGGCCTACCTAGTTTGTTGCTAAGTAATTGGGGGAGTGATTCAGAATATGGGAGCATGATCTCTGAGTGTGTCTGTCTGTCTCCCCCCTGTGTGTGCATGCATTAAATAAATGGAAGATCTGGAGATTGATAACAAAACCTGCCATAGACTCTTACAGTTTATAAAAAATTATAACATGTGTATGTGTGTGTATGCATACATGTACATGAGATGTAGAGTTCTTGTTATTAAAATTTAGGTTTTTCTCAAAATACATTCCTGTCTTTAGAAAGTCCTAAAATTTAAAATGTGCCCGTACATAGTCACAGATGCATTTCTGGGCAAACATGGTTAAGACCGCGATGTCTAAAGTGAACAGTGCTTGTTGAGCAGCATCTCTGACTACTACAGTGGTTTTCAAACTGTACTGTTACCTGGTGAAATGTACATTCTGAGTCTTCACCCAGTTTTATTGAATTTTGATATCTACAAGGGTCCAGAAACTCAAGGGTTTTTTTTAATCTTAAAGGCAGAGTTAGAGAGAGAGAGAGAGAGAGAGAGAGAAATCAAGATCTTCTACCTGCTGGTTCACTCCCCAAATGGTTGCAATGGCCAGAACTGGGCTGTTACAAAGTCAAGAGCCTGGAGCTTTTTCCAGGTATCCCATGTGGGTGCAGGGGCTCAAGGATTTGGCCCATTTTTGGCTGCTTTTCAAGGTACATTAGCAGGGAGCTGGATCAGAAATGGAGTAGCTAATACTCAAACTAGTTCCATTATGGGATGCTGGCACTGCAAGTAGAGTCTTAAACTACTATGCTACAGCACCAGCCCTTGAAAATAACATTGTAGGAAGCTTACCTAAAGTGACAGTAGTGTAGACAGTCCTTAGAAAATACTTTAGGACCTGGTGCAGTAGCCTAGCGACTAAGGTCCTTACCTTGCAACCACCAGGACCCCAGATGGGTGCTGCTTCGTGTCTTGGTGGCTTCGCTTCCCATCCAGCTCCCTGCTTGTGACCTGAGAAAGCAGTCAAGGGTGGCCAAAAGCCTTGGGACCCTGCACCTGTGTGAGAGACCCAGAAGAATCTCCTGGCTCCTGGCTTTAAGGCAGCTCAGCTCTGGCCGTTGAGGCCACATGGGGAGTGAATCAGCAGACAAAGATCTTCCTGTCTGTCTCTCCTTCTCTCTGTAAATCTGCCTTTTCAATACAAATAAAGAAATCTTTTTTTTTTTTAAAAAAAAACAGTGCTTTAAATAAGGTTTATTTGAGGAATTTTACATTATTTTTCATATCCTAAGTATTTTCCATGTCTTCCTTCCTCTTCCAAATGACTGTGGGATTAGAAGGGGGAAGTCTAAAGTGGGAACTTTAAAAAAAAAGAAACAACTATCAGTAAATGCTTGATGATGATTAGTGGTAGTGGGAATGCTTTTGAAGATGCATATTTCTAAATCCTGTATGATGGCAAGGTAAAGCTTGAGGAAGCTAAGGAAATAGAGCCAAACTGGTAGGTGAATAACACCAAAGGGTAGACTTAGACAATCCAAAATCCAGAATTCAAAACTGATTTTTTTTGTATGTGAGGAAAACAGAAGAGTCAGAAGACATGTGAGATAACTAACATCTAGATCTAGAAGAAGCTGGATACAGGATAGACACGAGTGCTTCAAAAAGTTTATGGAGGGGTAGGTATTGTGGCACAGCAAGTTTAGCTGCTGCTTGGAACAGCAGAAGCTCATGTCAGAATCCCTGGGATTGAGTTTCCATTCTATTTCCAGTTATCTAGCATCTGTTGATGTGCACCCTGGAAGGCAGCAGATGATGGCTGGAGGGCTCAGGGCCCTGTCACTCACGTGTGAGACCTAGGGTGAAGTTCCAGGCTGCTAGCTTTGGTCTGGCCCAACCTTGGCTGTTGTGGGCATTTGGGGAAGTGAAACAGCAGATGGAAAATATCTCTCTCTCTCTGCCTATGTTTCCCTGCCTTTAAAATAACTAACACATTTTAAAAGTTTATGGGAAAATGGAATTAAAAGATACTGTGGTGCAAAAAAGTTTTGAAATACATGCACATCAGCTGGCAGAAGCTGGCACTGGGGGCTAGTTCTGTCAAGTTAAACCACAGAACCACGTGGAGAGTGCATAATCTGGGAGTGGGAGAGTCCTGGGAGGGAAATAGTGGGCTGCTCCCTCTTGGGTTACCACTTCCATGGAAGGGCACGAAAACTAGGACAGGGGCTGGGGTGGCTAGACAGAGAGGCACCCCACAACATCCGTGAATGCTGAATAGTTGAGCTGGTTAGATGGAACAAGGTTTTAATACCCATTGACATGTATGAGCAGAAGGGGATGTGGGACAGACTGGACTAGTCTGCCACACATACTGGCAAACCAGGGGAGGGGGCAGGCCTGGTGGGGGTTATTGTGGGTCGCTCTGACTAGGCTGCAGCTCCCACTGGTTTATGTGAGGGCCAAGTATGTGCTGGGCAGAACCAGGCTGGACTGCGGCAAAAACCCATTGGTTCCAATGGAAGACAGGGATGGAAACAGAACCAACCCAGCAGTTGCAACCACCAGCTGATCGGGGTGATGAACTGTGCCTGGCCCTGTGCTTGCTAGTACATACAAGAATCTGGTCTGGGAACACCTCAGACAAAGTTTGTTTGGGGATCCCCCCAAATGAGCTTCTGGTCTCAGAACCCTAACCATGAAAAAACAGAGGGCAGAACAAGTTGATCAACCACCTCAGCTATATGTTGGCAATGAAAATACTGGGCAAATGGAGACTCTATGATGGACTATGTCAATCAGTAGATTCTCCAACGACCTCATCGTGCTTGGAGTGGTGAGAGTGGCAGTAATTCATAACTGTTGAACTATCAAAACCACTTGAGCAAGAATCTTGGAGCATGCCCCACATCAGGGATCTGGGGTGGGTGAGAGACTGGGTGGGGCTTCTCCCTTAAAATCCCCTTTAACATCAGATATATTAAGAAAACAATACAGAACTAATTGTCTTGCCCATCTTCCTGTAGTGCTTGAACCTTTTGACCCTAATTATGTCAAGACTGTTAAATAAATAAATAAATAAATAAGAAAGTTAATTTTCCAAATTTCTATCAATCTTCTAAAAATATTTGGTAACAAAATTTGAATTCTCACAAATAATTTTCTAGAACGGTGAATTTTTTGAAGAAAACCTTTAAGTAGTGGGAAATGAAACATTTTATAGATTTTTATTTTTAATGTCCTATGATGGGGAGAGAGGACTGTAGTGATGTCAAGAGTATAAAGCTTATTCCTAGGCATCTAACTGTTGGATGTCTTGCTACAGGCTCTGTGTGACTTGTGTACATTATTTTTGAAAATTCAACTGGAAAATGTAGACAAATACATAAATTTGGCTTATATTTAAATAAGTGTAAATGGCTTATGATAAACAAGTATGTTTTACTTTCTTCCCATCACTCTATAATAGTTATACACTGAATGAATATAAGCTAAGAAATTCCTATTACCTAGTGATGTCATAGCTGTTATGGTGTTGTATCACAATGTGTTATGTTTTTGTTTATGGTAAACTGGTCCAAACAAGTCTATACTGTCAATGATATAGAAGCATATTATACAGTTATGTATAGCACAAAATATATTTGACAATGATAATAAATGATTACTATTGAAAAAAATACATGCACAGTTCTGTCATAATGAACACTGTTGAGAGCTTTTTGAAGATTTTTATGTCTACATGGGTTAAAAGAAGGTCCAAAACACATATAACTTTTTATTCGTTTTTCTGTGAACTTTTTAAAGTGCTCTTGTGTAATTGGCAACTACAGATGGCAGAAGCCAGGGAAAGAGTCTGGAGAATCAAGAAAAACTGCAGCCTGTTGTGAATGTTACAATTCTGGGGTCAGAAACCAGGCACTGCATGGTAGCAGAGCTGCTACCACAAGCAGAGAGGAGAAGGCAGGGAGAAACAGGACATCCCAGGAGCAGCCAGAAGGAAACTGAACAAGTGGGTGAGGATGGGTAATCAGGAAATTAGTATTATTTCAACCCCAGGCCCAAAGCTGTGTCTATTGAAAGCCGAAATAACAAAGGATTTTTCTCCCTTGGGATACAGAAAATTTAAAAACAACTGTTTTCTGAAGGAATATATTATTGTAATAAAATAGGGGAAATCAGTGGGGTGGGGGGGGAGGAGAGTGGAAATTCCAGAGCCTTTGGAGTTGTATCATAGAATAAATAAATACATTTTAACAAAACCCTATGTAGTAACCTGGGACTAGAAAGTGGAAATAGGAAAGATGATTTTGAAAAAGTAGAACTCTGAGAGTCTAGTGTGTCTGTTGCCATTCCTCTGTATTAAATGGAGTGTTAACAGTGAATTTTGGAAGGCTCTAGTTAATGGTTTCTGCTGCAGAGAGATGAGCACTACTTTGCCATCACTATGTAGCCTTTCTTCAAGTTTGTCTTTCAGTGTTTTTATTTCAGTTGTATTCTTGAAGACATTGAGAGCCAATTGTTAGAGAAATATGAGGAGAGAGCCAATCAAAGCATTCCAGGTCCACTTCAGTGCATCTGCAACCACAGTAGAGCTTTCAGTTAGAGAACAAGGTCCTCAACCTTGTTCCTGAGAGCAGGAAGAATGTGAGCCATTTTTATGCCAAACCAGTCCTCCTCAGACTAGGCTTGTGGCAATATCTTGCTGCCTGGTGTCTGTAGAAGCACATTGTGCTTTGAAGGATTTGATGATAAGCATTCCAACCACTTTTGAGCTCTAGCTTTCTTAATCTGACAACACATGCACCAAGATAATTTTCTTGATACCTCATGGCTTTTTCAAATATTCAGGTTCCTATGTTTTTGGAAAGCAGTAGCAGTTCCCTCCCTTGAATGCCTTATGTGTGTTTAGGTCAGTGAGGTAAAAGGAGTAAAGGGGTCCCGTACACAAGACATCCCTGCTTAATCAGGGTACAGGTTAGAAAAAATTTCCCCCATCCAAGTCTCAGATCTTCATATTTCTCAACGGCCAGACTTTTAACTGTGGTTAAGCACCCTGATCTAGGAGGAAGGCTCAACTTTTCTGATGTCTTCTTTGTTTTGAAATGACAACAACAGGTGTCCTCTATTTCTATGGTCTCATTTGTAATTCCAGAAATATCTTCAAGGGTTTTTTTTTTTTTTTTTTTTTTTTAAGCTGGGCTGGTTGAGTTTCTTCAGAACTTTTTAGGTAAACAGCTGTTGATAAGAATGTGATGATATAGGGAAGCCATTTAGGGAAGCTGCTGTAGGAATAAATTGTCTTGGATCTCTGGATTGAGTTTCTATCTAAAAAAGAAATTTTGGGAGACTTCATTGTACTCTGAGTTTACTGTGAGGCTCTGGAATGTTGCTACATTGCCAACTGTAAATTTATCCCAAGGAAAAATGACTCTCTAAAATTATAAATATTTTCTTAGGAGATGTGTTAACTTACCTTTAGTGATTTTATATTAATTATCAAATAAAGCAAGAATTATTATGGCTGTATCCTTGAGAAGGTTGAGGTTGATGTCAGTGAGGACAACCATGTTCTTTTGCACTGTTGGTGGCAGTATTTTGTGTAAATAAGATGATTCTAATATGGTAATATAGCAGCATATTTACAAAATGGAACTACGTACAGCTATGGTATGTTGAAAGTATTTGTGGAGATTTGTGTTTTTTTAATTACTGATGGGGTTGGTTCACTCAATAATTTGTTCATTTTTGAAAGACATAGGGCGTGCAAGAATTGAATAAGACATAGTTTATTATTTTAAAGACCTCAGTGCGTAAGAGAGTAGTTGAAATACATTGTAATGTTAAACATAACGGAAGTGTTGTTTTCAGTTTTGGCTATATATCAAATTACTTGGAGAGCTTTAAAAATGCTGATGCATAGGTGGCGCCTGAAAGAGAAGGACACTCTTCACCTGAATCTTGAATACTGATAGCTCACCATATTAAAAAGAGGAGGAAGAGCATTGTAGGCAGTGGAAATAGCAATCACAAAGGCACAGCTGGGAGAACTGCAAGCTCAGAAACATGAGATTTTAGTAAACAAGAGAAGGGACTGTGGAGACCCGGGTTTGGAGAAGTAGGCAAGAATAATTCTTAAAGGGCCCAGAAGAGATTCTTGATTTCTGTATTTTTTTAATGGAACCAGTGAAGGGTTTTAAGCCATGGTTATTATCAGAATTTTGATTTAAAAGCTCAGTGCAGTAGCAGTGCTTGAAGAGTGAATGGCCTAAAACTGGGTTAAAGAGACCTATTTAGAAGGCTATTGTAGTAATCCAGGTGAGAAGTTCTGTGGTTCTGGACTTAGGCCATGGCAATAGTCGTTAAGAGATGGATGTTAGAAATATTTGGCAAGTAAAATTAGCTTGGAACATGGAAGGGACACAAGGCTCAAAGAGGAATGGGTGTATGGAGCCTCCAACTTGGGAGATTAGGAAAATAAAAATACGCTGGACAGACACAACTCAGAAATGGAAGACAGTTTGAGGAAACGTGTTTGAGTTTAGCGATTTTTTTTTTAATGTGAAGTGATGGATAATCAGGGAGAAATCATGAAAATGCGTTTGGATATAGAAGGCTGGAGATTTCAGAAGTGGATGGTGCTGAAGATAGAAAATTTAGATTTGTGCTTATCTAAGTGAAAGCAACTGAGTGAATAGATGCATTTCCTGAAACTTTAAAAACTTTTACATTTTCTTCCTCTTTGGCTTTCTTTACCTAATTGCCCTGTGGTGACAATAAGTGCATAATAGTTCAAAATGTCCCTAAACTTAGTTAATATGATAATAAAATATACATTAAAGATCTTTAATTTGGTAAAATTATTATTAATATTTCAATATTAGTGGGTTATATCTGTAGACCAAGGATCCCAGATTGAAGCTAGGTTAAGTTGTTGTTTATCGTAATTCAAGGAGAACTGAGAAGACTTGACATTTACCTTATTTTTTAAAATGTATTTGAGAGTACTTATTATTTTTTAAAATGTATTTGAGAGGGATGCAACTGGAAGCGTGGAATTCAGTCAGTGTCTCCTACGTGGGTGGCAAGAACCCAAATTACTGGAGTCATGGCTATTGTCTTCCAGAATTTATATTAGCAGGAAGTGGCAATCTGGAGCCAGAGCCAAGTACTGAGCCTGGGCATTCCACTGTGATATGTAGGTGTCTTTCGAAAAATTTTTTTGTGATGAATGTGATGCTAATACAAAAAGAGCAGATTCAATGTAGTTCATAGATACAATTCTAAAAATATAATGATACTTCCATTCTTTTTTCTTTTTAAATTTTTAAGGTAATTTACATTGTAGCCAAAGTCTTAATGCTCCACTGAAAGAATTCACAAGTAAACAGACCTTAGTTCAGTGGAAATATAGGCAAGGCTATTCATCTAATGAAATGAAAAGATGTACATTTTGGTCATACACAGAAAATTTGAAAATGATTACAGACCATTAAAACTCTAGTAGTATATCATTTGTAACCATTGTTTGACAAAAATAAAGAATAAGGTTTGGCAAAACTGTATTTGCAGAAATGAAAAAAGAAAGAAATATCTGTATCATATGTGGATGTCTTAACTGGCATCTTAACCTCTATGCCAAATTCCTGCCCTACCTAGTTATCTATATGAGAAATCAAGAAGCATCCTGTGAATTTATTCTAAAGTAGCAGTTGTCAACCTTGCCATCACTTCAGAATCGGTTCAGTTCAGGAGAGCTTTGAAGAATCCTGATACTTAGGACACACTCTGGACCAATTAAACAGAACTTTTGAAAATGGGACCTGACCAGGCATTAATTTTTTAAAGACTTATTTATTTTATTGGAAAGGCAGATTTACAGAGAGAAGGAGATACAGAGAGAAGTATCTTCCATCTGCTCATTTATTCCCTAAGTGGCCGCAACAGCTGGAGCTGAGCCGATCTGAAACCAGGAGCCTGGAGCTTCTTCCTAATTTCTCACGTGGATGCAGGATCCCAAGACCATGGACCATCCTCTTCTGGTTTCCCAGGCCCCAAGCAGGGAGCTGTCTGGGAAGTGGAGCAACCAGGATATGAAGCAGCACCCATATGGGATCCAGGCTTATGCAAGGCAAGGATTCAGCCACTAAGCCATTGTACCAGGCCATAGACATTAATTTTTATTAAATTTCTTCAGGTAATTTGGGTATCCAAGGTTGAGATTTTATACTCTAGATGATGAGAACCTAGAGATATGGGGGTGTTAGATACTGACTAAAGTGGCAGGTAATTAGTGGTACTGGGCATTATGTGTGTCTAATAATGAAATTGGGCACAACGTACATCTAGTAATGAATTGCCCTTGGAGCCAGATCTGAGGCCAAACCTGAATTGCCATAGCTGAGACCTAGACCTAAGGAGCTACAATATAAGAGAAAAAGCAGTAGGCTAGTCAGAGCGCAAGGAGTCAACAGCTTTGGCACTAGCAACGACACTGATGGTGAGCCCCTCCATTCAGGACAATTTTATCAAAAGCCAAAGCAGTGTGCCAGACCTAGTCTAGGTGCTAGGGATATAGCGGCAAAAATGAAAGTCAAGATCTTTTCTCTCCTAGACCATGGATCTACTGTGTCTGTTGATGGGCATGGACAAACAAAACAACATCAGGCAGTGCTAAATGCTGTGTAACACACACATATCTGAAAAGTGTGAAAAGATAGATATGAGTGGGTATCTATTTGGTCTGGTAGATCAGGGAAGGTTGCTGTCTACAGAGGTGACATTTAAGGTAAAGATACAAACTATAAGAAGAGGTCAACCATATGAAGAACAAAGAAAAAATTCTTAGCAACAAAGCAGCAAAAATACCAGGACTCCAAGGCAAGAACAAGTTTGGCATTTCTGAGGAATAGAAGGGAAGCTAATTGTAGTTGGACCAGATTGAAAAGTGGCACAAGATGAGGTTCTAGAGCAGGGCTGGGGAACCTTTTTTTTTTCTGTCAAGGGCTATTTGAATATTTCTAACATCCTTTACAGGCCATGCAAAATAAGCAACTTAAAAAATCAATCTGTTAGGGCCTGGTGGCGTGGCCTAGTGGCTAAGGTCCTCACCAGGATCCCATATGGTCGCCGGTTGTAATCCCGGCAGCTCCACTTCCTCTCTGTCTCTCCCCCTCTCTGTGTATCTGACTTTGTAATAAAGGTAAAATGAAAATCTAAAAAAAAAAATCAATCTGTTATAGATTTATTGAATTTTGAGTTTCACTTGCCTTGGCAGGTCCAGAACAAATAATTTTTTGGGCTTTGTTGCAACTCACAGGTCACAAGTTCTCCACCCCAGCTCTAGAGGTAGTCAAAGGCCAGAGCATATGTAACCTAGAAATTATGGCAAGAAATCTACATTTTGATCCATGTACTACAGGGAGTCACTGAATGGTTTTGAGCAGGGAAATAAGACCTATTTATATGGTAAAGGATCATTCATGTGATGATTCTGCAAATATATTGAACTGGCACAAGAATTAAAGAGAGTTAAATTGATAAGGTATTTGCAAATGGCACAAGAAAGGCATGGTTGGTGGCATGGGCCAGGTTAGTAACAGAGGATTTGGAAAGAAGCTGCATATTTGAGATACATTTTAGAGATTCAGTCCATAAGACTTTTAGATAAACCGGACATGGGAATGAGGAAAAGATACTAATGATGAAGGCAGTGGCAGAAATATCAACTGCTGCTTTGTTGAGGACAGTAGCTGTTGACAGTGCTACCTTCTGTGGCTTTGACTAATTGCATTGCCAGCTTCAGCTCAAACATCATCCCATTCAGCCTTTCTGGGCATTGTTGACATACCAGAGACTCTCAGTGATGACAGCACAGGAGACATCCTTTCTGCAGGAAGATGGCAGGCACCACATGGCAGAGAAGCAGATTCATTTATGTAGCATATGTGAAATAGCCTCATAGTATTTTTATCCCCAGAAGTATTTAGGAAAAATTTAACAGGGGTTATGTATAACTTCTGCAGAGCAGATGGAAGAGGAGTCAGAGAGATAAAATTTTATGATTGTGATTCCATATTATTCATGGAGTGCTTTTACTTTCACAAGAGTAATCTGGATCACTCAATGCAAACATTAACATTTTTGTATTAATATTGCACAGAATTTTCAGATACATGCTAATAAAGTTTAAAACAATCTGGAAGTTAGATGTCTTAATTCTTAGTCTTGCTGAAGTCACATTCCCCTGCAAGAGGTTACAATAAGAACAGCTTTGTGAGTTTTTACCAAAACATTTTCCAGATATATGTGCATATGTATATGTATAGAAATATATGTGTATGTGTGTATACACACATGAAGTGTTTTCATAAATACAATAATATTAAAAGTAGTGACTTGTATTTTGCCTTTGAAAAATATACTAATAGCAGAGGCATAATTCCATTCCAGTATAGCTGCTTTTTAAAACAAATACCCAATGGGACAGGCTTTAGGGCATAGTATATTAAGCTGTTGCTTGGTATGCATGAATTCCAAATGCGCTGTGTCAAAATGCAGTTCTCTAATGGCATGGGAAAGCAGTAGAGAATGACCAAAGTCCTTGGTCCCCTGCATCCATATAGGAGACCTAGAAGAAGCTCTCGGCTCTTGGCTTCAGATAGGCTCAGTACTGGTCATTTGAGCCATGTAGGGAGTGAACCACTGGATAGAAGATCAGATTCTCTGTCCCTTCCTTTCTCTTAGTCTTTCAAATAAAAATTAAATAAAGCTTTAAATAAAATTGACTGTTATTTGAAAGGAAGATCTTCTCAACTGAAGATTACCTATAAAAGTATTCTACTGTATTTTAATATGTTTTATTTGAATATTTTTCTGCTTTGTTATAATTTAAAAATTAAATGTATTGTATGAAAATATCATAGGTGTAATAATAAAATAAAACCTGTATATTCGCCATTCAGCTCAAGGAAGAAAACATTTTAACATCTTAGAAAAGTGCCTCAATTCATTCCTCTTCCCTCATCACCAGAGGCCATTACTATCTTGCTTTTTCTAAAAACAGCAATCATTTTTGTTTTGGAATTTTTGTTTGAATGGGGTTGGGTAGAGAGAGGGAGGGAAGGTGGGAGAGAGACAGAGAAATCAATCATTAGTTCACTCTCCTAAGTGCCCATAGCAGTCTGAACCACTCAAAGCCAGAAAGCTTAAACTCAACCAGGATCTCCCATGTTGGTGGCAGGGACTGAAGCATCTCAGCAGCTGGCTCCCAGGATATACATCAGCATGAATTTGAATTGGAAATAGGGTTAGGCCTTATACCCAGGTGGTCCAATATGGGATCTAGGTATCCCAAATAGCCCTGAATACCTTCTCCTATCTTGCCTTTTGTTTTAAATATTTTTTTTGATTCGTGTATTAGCAACCTATGTATAATATATTTATTTTGGAAAAAATTGTATGGCATGCACTTA
This sequence comes from Ochotona princeps, assembly GCF_030435755.1. NCBI lineage: Eukaryota > Metazoa > Chordata > Mammalia > Lagomorpha > Ochotonidae > Ochotona > Ochotona princeps. The sequence continues at coordinate 79,904,857 of NC_080865.1, read as the reverse complement.
CCTGACTGTATAAGGAGTGGGTAGCCTTGGCACTATTTAGTAAGCATTCCCAGGGGAATTGTCTCCGGGGCACAGTTCCTCTTCACTTCCTTAAGGGTTTAAAAGAATACTTTCTAAGGAAACTAGTAGGCAAAGTTATGAGTATTGCTGTGCCATGTAGTGAATTGGAATTGGCTTATGAGTTAAAGAAACTTATGACATATTATATTAGCAGCTTAAAATTGCCTTTACTTGATAGTGGGGGTTTGAGGCAAGTTGGATTGAGGAGATGTTGGTCAAAGGGTACAAAATTCACTTAGACAGGAGAAATATATTCAAGAGATATTGTACAACATGATGCCTATTGTTAATAGAAAGTATTATTTGCTTGAACATTGCTAAGATTAGACTTTGAGTATTCTCATCACATAAAAATGGTATGTAAAGTAATACATATGTCAACTAATTCATTTTAATCATCCTACAAGGTGTATGCATTTCAAAGCATCATGTTGTATACTACAAACATGTACAATCTGAGGCCAGCGTTGTGGCATAGCACATAAAACTGCTGCCTGTGATGCTCAACATATGGCTGCCAGTTCAGGACTTGGCTCCTCCTCTGACCCGTTTCTCTGCCCAGTGCACCTGGGAAAGCTGCAGAAGATGGCCCAAGCGTGTGGGTTCCTGCAGCCACATGGGAGATCCAGAAGAAGCTCCAGACTTCTGGCTTTGGCCTGGTTCATGCTCTGCCATTTGTGGTCATTTGGGGAGTTAACCAGCACACGTAAGATCTTACTCTGTCTCTGCCTCTGTATGACTTTCAAATAAACAAATTCATCTTTTAAAAAGATATATGCAATCTTAGTTTTCAATTTTTAAAGTAAAATTAAAAATTTTCATAATGTGAATATTTTCATTGTGAACATGGGCAGTCCTAAAATAAGAACTTTTTGTTTTAATTAAAATATTTTTGGAGGGCAATGTTGTAGTCCAATGAATTAATTTGTTTATAACTCTGGATCCCGGGCCCAGTGGCATGGCCTAGCAGCTAAAGTCCTCGCCTTGAATGCGCCAGGATCCCATATGGGTGCCGGTTCTAGTCCCGGCAGCTCCACTTCCCATCCAGCTCCCTGCTTGTGGCCTGGGAAAGCAGTCGAGGACAGCCCAAAGCCTTGGGACCCTACACCTGTGTGGGAGATCTGGAAGAAGTTCCTGGCTCCTGGCTTTGGATTGGCACAGCACCGGCCATTGCACTCACTTGAGGAGTGAACCATCGGACGGAAGATCTTCCTCTCTGTCTCTCCTCCTCTCTGTATATCTGACTTCGTAATAAAAATAAACAAATCTTTAAAAAAATAACCCTGGATCCCATATTTGAACACTGGTTCAAGTCCCAGCTCCTCAACTTCCATTCTAGCTCCTTGCAAATGCACCTGGGAGAGCAGCAGAAGATGGATCAAGTACTTGAGTCTTTGACGCCTTTGGGGGTGACCTGGATTCCTACTACTAATTTTGACCTGCTCCAGCTTCAACCAGTGCATTCATTTAAGGACTGAACCAGTGGATGGAAACTCTTTTTCCCCCTCTGTCTCAGTCATTCGCCTTTCAGATAAGTAAATATGTCTTTAAAAAATATTTTTGGAGCACCCGGTAACCAGACAATACAAGTCCTGAGACACTTATGCCTGACAGTGGCCTTATTTGGTAAGACTGTAGCACAGATCACATTTTGAACATCCTGCAGAAATATGACCAAGGGAAATAAACTGTGTTTCTTAAACTCAACATGGTAAACCTTCAGCTTTCAAGGACAGGTCACAGGCATAATAAATCTTTTTAAAAAGCTTAATTTAATTTTCTTTTTATTTGGAAGGCAAAAAAAAAGAGACATATAGAAGAAAATATTTTCCATCTGCGTTTTCACTCCCCAAGGCCTTCAACAGCCAGTGCTTGATAGACCAAAGCAGGAGCCTGAAATTTGGGTCTCCCACATGGATCTCCGGGATCCAAGTACTTGATCCTTCATCCTGCTACCTCACAGGGTACTCATTAGCAGGAAGCTGGAATGGAAACAGAATAGAGAACTCAAGGCAAGTACTCAGATACAGGGAGCGGGCAGCAGACACCTCAAGCAGCGTATTAGCCACTGCACCAGATGCCTGCCTTGGCATAATATATCTGCAGAGTGAAATTAGAATAGTTAGTTGATCTAGGCATTAGTGGTTATTACGTGATACTCCCTGTTTGAAATGTCTTTAATAATCAAGTTTGTTGTTAAATTAGTAGTCTGACTTGGTATGGAATATTACTTTGGGAAATTTCCTTCAGAGTTTAGAAGTCATCCCTTTATTGTTTTTCAATTTCCTGTGTTGACATTGAGAGATTTTCAGTTATGGTAATTAGAAGGCTTAGGTGGGGCTGGCGTGATAGCCTAGCGGCTAATTCTTCTCCTTGAATGCACCAGGATCCCATATGGGCGCCGGTTCTAGTCCCGGCAGCTTCGCTTCCCCTCCAGCTCCCTGCTTGTGGCCTGGGACGGCAGTCAAGGATGGCCCAAAGTCTTGGGACCTTGCACTCACGTGGGAGACTTGGAAGAGGCTACTGTCTTCAGATTGGCTCAGCTCCAGCCATTGCAGTCACTTGGGAGAGTGAACCATCGGATGGAAGGTCTTCCTCTCTGTCTCTCCCCCTCTCTGTATATGTCTTTCCAATAAAAATAAATAAATCTTTTAAAAAAAGAAGGCTTAGGTAATGGCAGTGGAAATAAGTAAGATAACTTGGAAAAAAAAGCATCACAAGATGCAAAGGGTGCAAGGAAATGATTAACAATAGTGTTTTGTTGATCATCCCTGTGAATATCAATGTCACGAAGAATAATGACAGCAGTGGTGAGTTAGTATAAGCAGTAAGACTTGCAAAGTCATAGTTTACTCTGTGCTAGGTGACTATAGCCAGATATGGAGCTGGTGATTTTAAAGAAAAAGTGAAATGGAAATGGCTGTGAGGACATTGGGCAACAAGGAAGCATATTATATCAATTCTATACTTGTGATGTGTGTAAAGATAAGCTGTTGTGGGAATGTAAGTGATTAGGGGAGGAGTTAAAGTCTGACAAGCTGCTTGTCAGCTTACACAACAGCAAAAGTGGGTGGGAAAATCAAGATGGCAGAATAGGGTAAGGACACGTTTAAACAGATGGCAAAACATTAGCCTACGTGAAGCAGAGGGAGCACATTCCAGGAAATAGAGGAGGACAGAATGATAGCAGAGGGATACCTGGAGAAGACAGACACTGGAAGCAGTGGACACAGTGGTGTGGCGTTGCAGTGACTGATCCCCAGCGGCATTTAGCCAGCAGTGATCTGAATTGCAGCAGCCGCGGGAACTCCACCAGCAAAAAGGTGGGAAGGGGTGTTCACTGGGAGCTCAGGAGGTGAACCCAGACAAAGAACTGCCTGTCCTGCTGGTCTGTTTGATTTGACCAGGAGCAGAGGCAGAGCTGCAGATTCCAAATGGGAGGTGTGGGAACAGGGTGGATTTCACAGCTCAGTCCTCCCACTAGAGCTGAACCGGGCGCCATTTGGTTAAGGAGGCAAAGACTATGGGGCAGGACTGAGCATGCACTGAGCTGGGACTGAATTGTAACAACGTGGCATCCTATAAGAGTTATGGGAGTCCCAGAAGGTGTAGAAACAGAAGCTTGGTTTAAAAAATGTGTTTAACGAAATAATAAGGGAAATTTTCCATAATCTAGAGAGAGAATTGGGAAACAACATCCAGGAGGGGCACAAAACTCCTAACAGGCTTGATCAAAAGCAATCTTTACCATGACATATGATCATCAGGCTCTCATCAATTGAACATAAGGAAAAGATCCTTAAATGTGCACGTGAAAAAAATCAATTGACATTTAAAGGAATGCCAATTAAACTCACGGGCAATCTCTCACAGGAAACTCTACAGGCCAGAAGAGAAATATTCCAGTTTCTAAAAGCAAAAAATTGTCAGCCCAGGATAACCCAGCAAAGCTTTCCTTTGTCTTTGAAAATGAAATAAAATTCTTCCACAGTCAAGAAAAGTTAAAAGAATGTGCCTTTTATTTTAGGTTTTTTTTAGTTTGTGTGATTGTTTGTTTGCTATGAGGGGTTTTCGTAGCGATCCCAATGGTCATTGCGAGGGAGAGTGGGGGTCCAGAGGTGGAGCCAGGCTCGGACCAGAGAAAGCTCTCCTCCCTGATCCCGAAGGACGTTTATTGTTCTTCTGTTTCTGCGGACCGCTCAGGGCTTCTGGTTGTCGTTCCGATGACGCTGGTTTCTGTACGGTAGTGTTTGGACTTCTTCCATCCCCTGCGGAAGCTCCGGTTGGGGGTGGGTGACCTCAGAGTACTCGGCCTCCAAGGGCATCCAATTTCCTGTGGCCTCCTTGGCAGTTGGGATATAGTCCTTGTTGCTCGTATTAATAGTTTGTGGTGAAGGTCTGGGAGTCTTCATGGTTGGGATCCAAGCTTCCTCCTTACCACCTGCTCCACTCTGGAGTGCCCCCCCTGCTCTAGGCACATGACCTCCTGTTAAGAGGTTGTCAGGATCGCACCCGATTCCCCCCTCATGCATTGGTATAGTAGCTTTACTGTTGTTTAGTGCTGCTTTGAGTCTGTTGTCTATGAATTACCAGAATTGATCTTGATAGGCTATATTGTACTTTTTCTTCACTCTTTTTATGGTCCTGAAAGATTTCCCTGCACTCCCTCCCCATTACCGGTTAACATAGCGTATTGTGGGTAATGTAGGTTTTACAGTTTTTCGATGTAGATCTTAAGTATTCTGACATTAATTGTTGGTTTATAGATTATATCGCATTATTTTATTGCATTGGATACAGGTTGTTAGAGATTGCACTAACATTACAATATACAGGTACTATCTTCCAAGTTGTCATGTTTTCATCTCAGATTAAGGCAAACATGTGGTATTTAACCTTTTGGGATTGGTTCATTTCTCTTAGCATGATGGATTCCAGTCGGGCCCATTTGACCACAAAGAACTGCATTTCGTTTTTTTTAATAGCTGAGTAGTATTCCATAGAGTAGATGAACCATAGCTTTCTTACCCAGTCTTCTATTGATGGGCATTTTGGTTGCTTCCAGGTTTTTGCGATTGTAGATTGTGCTGCTATGAACATAGGCGTGCATGTTGGTTTCTTGTGTAGGAGATCTTTTGGATATATCCCTAGGAGTGCTATTGCTGGATCATATGGTATGTTGATTTTCAGTTGTTTGAGTATTCGCCAAACTGATTCCCATAGAGGTTGTACAAGTCTGCAGTCCCACCAGCAGTGGAGAAGGGTTCCCTTTTCCCCACATCCTCGCCAGCAAGTGTTGGTGGTATTATGTATGTGTGCCATCCTTACTGGAGTTAGGTGGTACCTCATTGTTGTCTTCGTTTGGATTTCCCTTATTGCCAGGGAACTTGAGCATATTTTCATATGCTTGTTTGCCATTTGGGTTTGTTCTTTTGTGAAATGTCTGTCCATTTCCCGTGCCCATTTCTTGAGTGGCTTGTTTATTTTGGTGTTTTGGCTGTTTTGTAATTCTCTGTATACTCTGGAGATTAGTCCTCTATCTCCTATGTAGTGTGCAAAGATCTTCTCCCATTCTGTAGGTTGTTTTTTTACTTTGTTGATTGTTTCTCTAGCTGTACAGAAGCTTCTTAGTTTGATGAGGTCCCAATTGTTTATTTTGGTCTCGATTTCTACTGCTTTTGGAGTCTTTTTTAGGAAGTCAGGGCCTACTCCTAAGTGTTGCAATGTGTTTCCAACATTTTCTTCCAAAAGTTTGAAGGTTTCTGGATGTAGGTTTAGGTCTTTTATCCATTTAGATTTGATCTTAGTGTATGGTGAGAGATGTGGGTCTATCTTTTTGTTTCTGCAGGCTGTCAACCAGTTGTCCCAACAGCATTTATTGAACAGACCTTCCCATTTGCTTGGATTGTTGTCTGTCTTTTTGTCAAAGATTAATTGACTGTATCTGTGTGGGTTTCCATCTGTTGTTTCTATTCTGCTCCATTGATCTTCCTCTGTATCTTTGTGCCAGTACCAGGCTGTTTTGATAACCACTGCCCTATAATATGTCCATAGATCCGGTACTGTGATTCCCCCTGTTAAGCTCCTGTTCTTCAGAGTGGTTCTGGCTATTCGTGTTTTTTTGTGTTTCCAGATGAATCTGTGTATCATTGTTTCCAGTTCCATGAAGAATGTTTTGGGCAATTTGATTGGGATTGCATTGAATGTATATATTGCTTTTGTTAGTATAGACATTTTGATGATATTAATTTTGCCTATCCAGGAGCATGGGATGTTGTTCCATGTTTTGAGGTCTTGTTCTATTTGTTTTTTGAGTGTTTTGTAATTTTCTTCATAAAGGTCTTCTACGCTTTTGGTTAAATTTATTCCCAGAAATGCCCCCGTAAGTGATAATGTATGATATTTGTCTTTGTGTCAGTCTTATTTTGTGTAACAGACAATTCTCCAGTTCCATCCATCTTGTTGCCAGTGACAGAATTTCATTTCTTTGTGTATCAAAAAATATTCCATGTTGTGTATATAATGCATTTTCTTTATCAGTTAATCTATCAGTTGACATCTAGATTGATTCCGTACCTTGGCTTTTATGAATAGTGCTGGAATGAACAAGTAGGTCTAGCTGTCTCTTTGGCATCTTGATTTCAATCCTGTTAGATATGTACTAAATAGAGGGATTGGTGTGTCATATGGTAGTTTAAATTCTAGATTTTAAGAAACATTAAGGGGATATTTTTAAAATGGAAATTTGGATATTTTGAGTATTATGAGACTCTGGAACTTGCCTTAAGTTTCTGTTTTGCCTGCCTTCCTCTGGCATACTCTGGCAAGGGGAGAGGCACATAGGTTTCTCACATGTAATTTAATGAAATTCACACAGTTGGGTTACTTCTTGCTAATGCTACATAGGGGGTGGGAATTCTAGTTCCCACCTAAGCCTGCATTCATACTTACCTGGCTGTTGTCTATACGGTCTCCAGTGACACTATGGGGTGGTGGTGGGGGGATTGCATTTCCTGCCACCAGACAGTGGTTGCAATTTCTGTTAAGCCTGCTGTGGCACTGTTCATGAAGGAAGGAAGAGGATCCTCATTACTTTAGGATCCCATTGTGGTAGCTACTTCCATTATTAAAGCATGTATTCTCATTATCATTCATCAGAAGTGAAAATTGGCTTCCTCACCAGGATATTGGGATAGCTTGTTATAGCCTAGAGAGAGAGATCTAGTTTTTTACTCAGTTACTGACAGGAATGAGGATGGAGATTCAGGTTTTTCTATAGAGTTTGCCTGCAGTGGAATGATTATTGCCTAGAAGGGTTCTGTCTCACCAGGCTATTTCATTCCTTAGGTATTTGTATAGAGAGGGCAGTTGTTTCTTAGGGATTTTTTTAAGCTATATATATCTATATCTATGTATCTATCTATCTATCTATATATTTTTAAGATATATATATATATATATTATACTGATATATATATATCAGTATAAACTATTACTGGCAAAGGCAAAAACACCCAGGGTACAGAAGCATTAACATCCATTACTGACTTGGTTTTGGCTTCTTTTTTCATATTTTGTTCTCTGATAATTTCCTCTTTTTTCTTGCTGGCTCAGTTATGTTATGCATCAAAAAGTTTAAAATAATATATGATTTTCTAATTATTTTGTGGCAGAAAGATTTTGGGGGATCTGTCTTTTCATATGCCCAGATTCAGAGTTCTTTTTATCCTTTCAATTGCCTATGGGACTGTATATCTGATATTACAAACAGTACTCATGAGTCAAATTTGGGACCAGGGTTGTGGCATAGTGGAATAAGCTGCTGATTGCAAAGTTAACAGTCCCATATGGGTGCAGGTTCAAGTCCTGGCTGCTCTCTTTCAAACATGCTCCCTTCTAATGCAATGAGAAAGTTGCAGAACATGACCCAGGTGCTTGGGCCCCTGAACCCATATGGGAAACCTAGAAGAAGCATCTGGCTTAGGACTGGCCCATCTCTAGCCATTGTGGCCATTTGGGCAGTAAAACAGCAGATGGAAGAGTCTCTCTTTTTCTCTCTTCCACTGTAACTCTGCCTTTTAGATAAATAAATAAAGCTTCTTTCAAAAAAGTTAAGTTTAAGATAATATTGAAGAGTCGGGCCTGGCGGCATGGCCTAGTGGCTAAAGTCCTTACCCTGAACGCGCCGAGATCCCATATGGGCGCTGGTTCTAATCCCGGCAGCTCCACTTCCCATCTAGCTTCCTGCTTGTGGCCTGGAAAAGCAGTCAAGGACGACCCAAAGCTTTGGGACCCTGCACCTGTGTGGGAGACCTGGAAGAAGTTCCTGGCTCCTGGCTTTGGATTGGCACAGCACCAGCCGTTGCACTCACTTGAGGAGTGAATCATCGGACGGAAGATCTTCCTCTCTGTCTCTCCTCCTCTCTGTATATCTCTGACTTTGTAATAAAAATAAAGTAAATCTTAAAAAAGGGTAATATTGAGAGTTACCTGGTAAAGCTCATGGAGATTATTACAGTGAAGGCAACTGGCATCGCTGTGACCCCGAAGATGTATTTTAGGGTAAGGACAGTAGAAATGGTTAAGAAGTGAGATGAGCAGAGTTTGCCATCCTTTCAGTATTTTTTATTTCCATCATTCACATTCTAACATTTTCTCTTTTTTAAAAAATTATTTATTTGAACGTCAGAGTTACACTGAGAGGGAAGAGAGGAAGGAGAATGAGCTTCTATCTGCTGATTCACTACTATAATGGCTGCATTGGCTGGGTCTGGGTTAGGCTGAGGCCAAGAGTCAGGCATTTCTTCCAGGTCTCCATCTTCTGCTGCTTCCTCTGTCAAGTTCATTAGCATGGAGCTGGATCAGAATTGGAACTGCCAGTACAACAGTAGAGGCAGCTGGCACTCATATGGCATCACCAGCCACAGCCTAACACTCTAGATACAACACTGCCCCCTAACGTTTTTTAGCTGTGTATGTTTTGGGAACATTTCTTAAGGTCTTAGCTTCATTTTCATCAAGTGTCACGTAAGAATACTAGCTGAATCTTGCAGAGTTGTTAGAGATTAAAGTGAGATAACATGTGAAATACTTGACTGAAGGCACAAAAAAGATGTTGAAAGAATGTTAGAGCCATTTACTAGCTAGTGCTTGCACAGATGTGACTGGGAGTAGGTTGCAGTGATGCTGAGTAGTGGTAGGGAATAAAGCAATGAATGAAGAAGAGAGCCACAGTAGCGCAGTGAAGGGAAATATTGACATTTACTGCAGCGGAGCAGCTATTCATATATGATTTGGGCTTACATAGTCAAACATCAACTTCCTTTGTGCTAGTTATTAACAATATTTCAGTTTTATTCAGTTTGAGTTTATTCATGATTCTCAGAAAACAACTGTCACTGGTAAAATGATAGCATGGGAAAGAAGAATCAAGACCAAAATTACAACAAAGAAAACAGAATATGACTTGCACTGCTTACAATAAATGGAGGGTACGAGTTTGCATTGTGGTGCAGTGCTTTAAGCTGTGGCCTGTGATGCAGGAAACCCTTAAGGATGTTGATTTGAGCACTGAATGCTTGCTTTCTAATCCAGTCCCCTGCTAATATGCCTGGGAAGGCAGTAGAAAATGGCTTTAGTATTTGGATTACTGCCACCCACATGGGAAGCCTGGATATAATTCTGGGCTCATGGCTTTAGGTTGGCCTAGCCCCTACTATTGTGGCTACTTGGGGAGCGAGTCAGTACATGGAAGATCTCTGTCAGTCATTTTTCTCTCCATAATTCTGCCTTTCAAATAGATGAATCTTTCATTAAAGCATAAATATAAATTTGATGGCATATGACAGTATATGCAATTTAACTACCTGAAGAGCTATGCTTTCATAGGAATTACTTGCTATTTTTAAATTGTTGATTTTATTTAGATAAAAGGGCCACATTTATGTAAATAGGCAATATAAAAGAAAACAGAATGTACATTTATTTAGCATGACATATCTGTAGTGTTAAAGTATAATACAAAGGATTAAAAGAATTTCAATTTCAGTTCTTATTTTATGAGTTCTTGTGATATAGTTAGATTTTGTAGTAACTTATATAGGACTGCTTCACGGTTTAATTTTAGCCATATAACAGATCCTAATTCAAATGCCAGAGCCTTAGATTAAGAACCCAGAGATGATTTAAATTTTGCCTGGTTTACCAATTGCACTAAAACATGAATTATAGCCTTGATATTCTCTGGAAGACCATGACTAATAGCAGAAATAATAATAATTATTGTCAATCCTAAATCAAGAGAAGGAGCATAAAAACAGAATTTGGAGTGTAGATGTTAGATTTATTTCTTTTGGAGTGAATGAAAAATAAGTAGTTAAAATGTAGTGTAGTGAAAAAGATGTAAGACTGGTTTTGTGATAATTGATTTATTACTATTCAAGAGGGACTTTAAGGGACCATTCAGAGAAGGTAGATCATTTTGAAAGGCCTATGTGTAATTTAGAGGTGGCCAGGCTAAAGCTGTGTTTGTTATTATATTTATATTAGTACATCAATCAAAGGAGAATCAAGATTGTTGTTTTAGAGTCCTTGTGCTTATAATATAGTTTCTCAACCATAAACAACAACCTAAAAGTCAGTATTCATTATATTAACATATTTATTTGAAATTGTATTCTCTTGAATATAGTATAGAAGGATTGTTATTGTTAGCTGTATGAGAATGTTTAATAATTTACCGTTGATGTGTTGTAAGAACATTGGCCTCATATACTCCTAAGAAGTGTTTCTCTAGTCCTTCACTGCCATACCTAGTCAAGCCCGTGAAAAACAATCTCTCATTTTTCTTCTTGGCCCATCAGCAATACACTCTTAGGTCATTCATCATAAAGGTATCAAAGCCACTATATTGAGGATTGGGGAGGATTCAACCATAATTTAATTAAATGTATTTAAGATAAAGAGAAAATTGACACAGTTCAGCCTAAGTAGGTGTCTCACATTTGATGTAGTTGATTTAGAGAAGCTCTGACCTCAAGAAATTAATTTATTTCCTAAGATACAAGCAGTGGCTTTATCTCTCTCTCTCTTGGATTTTACAAAGTTGCTGGTATTATGTCCTCTCCTACCCACCATCTACAGAAATACCAAAATAACTTCCTGAAATGATGTTTGAATTCAGGCTCTGAAATTACAGTGTGACTTTGTAACAGATTGTACCACTTATTAGCTTTATGTTTTGAGTCAAATTACTTAACCTCTGCATGTGTGTGTGTGTGTGAGTGTGAGTGTGTGTGTGTGTGTGTGTGTGTATCTTCTAAAAAAATTGGATAATATGCTTTCTATTTCACGGGTTGTTGTCAGCTTTAAATGTATTAATCCATGTAAAATGCTTCACGCAGCATTTGGTATATAGTGAGTACTATGCTTTGTAGAAGTTAGCTGTTCTTATTACTCTATCCTGGAATGATAAATGATAAAAAAGCAATTAATATGTGACTATAATAAGCCTTTTATCAATTTCAATAAGCACTGTTTTTCATACAATAAATACCTTAGTGAGAGAAATACTACTGTTTTGTTTTTTAATTATTCTTTATAAAAATTTTTACTTATTTAAGATTTAAAAAATTTAATTGAAAAGCAGAGTTACATAGAGAGAGGAAGAGACAGAGATTGATCTTCCATCTACTGGTTTATTCTCCAAGTGGCTGCAATGGCCGAGGCTGTGCCAGGCTGATTCCAGGTGCCCAGAGCTTCATCTGGGTCCCTCACATGTGGATGCAGAGGCCCAAAAACTTGGGCCATTTTATGCTGCATTCCAAGGTGCATTAGCAGGGAACTGGATTGGAAGTAGAGTAGGTAGGACTTGAACCTGTGCCCATGTGGGATGCCTGTATTGCAGGCAGTGAGTTAATATTGCTATGCCACAATACTAGCTCCTTTCATTTGTTTGTATTTAAGATGCAGAGAGACTGATTTCTATTTGCTGATTCACTCCCAATAGCCAGAGCTGGGCCAGGCCAAAGCCAGGAGCTTGGAATTCAATCTGGATCCTCCATGTGAGTAGCAGGTGCCCGGGCACTTGAGACATCATCTCTTGTGTCTCATGGTGTTTGCCCCAGGAAGCTGATCAGGAACAATGGATTCTGGCATCCCAAGTAGCAACCCAATTGCTGGTACCACATGCCTGGCACCAGCACCACCATTTAAACGTTTTATTTATTTGAAAGGCAGAGTGACATAGAGAGAAGTGAAGGCATAGGATAAGAGATTGTCCATGCACTGATTCATTCTTCAAGTGGCCAGGTTAAAGCCAGCAATCGGAAACTGCATCTTGATCTCCTACATGAGTGGTAGGAAGCCAAGCGCTTGAGCTATCACATGCTGCCTCTCAAGATGTGCATCAAAAGGAAGCTGAATCAAACTTGAAGCAGTCAGGACTAGAATCAATACTCTGATATGGGATGACAGTGTCACAAGCAGCAGCTTAACCCACTGGACCACAATGCTAGCTTCAGAACCACCATTTAATCATTACATTGGAAATAGGGGCACATTTTAATTTCCTACTCATTTTTTTAAATAGTAGCCAACCAGAAATCAACTGTGTTAGCTAAATGGCTATGCTTTGTGCATTATCATCTTCTCCTAACAAAACAAATCCTTTGAGGCAAGCCTTTGATAAGATCTCCATATCGTGTTGGAGTGTCTGGGTTCATGTCCCAGCTTCTCTTGATTCCAGCTTGTTAATTCACATTCTGGAGGCAGCAGATGAGAGTTCAAGTGGTTGAGTCTTTGCCACTCATGTGCGAAGGCTGGATTGTGTTCCTGGCTTTGGCTGTCCCAGCACCAGCCATTCTGGACATTTGGTGAATTGGTAGGGGAGAGCTCTCTCTTTTTCTTGCCTGCTGTGTGTGTGTGTGTGTGTGTGTGTGTGAGAGAGAGAGAGAGAGAGAGAGAGAGAGAGAGAAAGACAGAGAATTAATGAAGTTTTTAAAAAAGAAGATCCTTAAAAATTCTTTGACAAACAAGAATTAATCCATTCAAGACATCTGAAAAGGGAATGGTAAATCTGAAATGGGGGGATATTAGAAATAGTATTAAACTGTGTTTCCATAGTAAAACAATATGTGAGGCAATGTTAACTAAAGTAATTCTGCTACCAGAATCTCTGACATTCTATTACATTTATACTTTTGGTCATTTTTCTGTTATAATTTGTGCAAAATATATTATTTGTTATTTTATATTAATCATGATTTTCTCTCTAAAATATGTCATTGAAAATTCTGGTACATTTCAGAGTGTGATTTTTTTAAATAGCCAGAGGGTTAAATTTTTTTCAGTGCATGTGGCTCCAATTTGGTAGGGTATGTCAATGAAAAAAAAAAAAAAAAGAATTCCTTGTTCAGTAAATTCTCTTTTACAGTAAACTTATCAGAAACATACAATTGCTTTGTTGGGGTTAAATATATAAAGATTCAATACCACATTGTGTAATTCCAGGGGAAACCAGAAAATATGTTCTACCAACGTTTTGATTCTGGCTACTTGTTTTAATAACAAATAATAGCAATGGACTGTTAGAGAGTGTTTATTTAGTCGCTGCCTGTGGCATGCATTTTGCTCCATTCCCCCATGGTTAAGAGACCTCTGTCCTTTTGCCAGCTGTTATGTTCAGTTGTCTGAGTTATTTTGGATAGCAGTTGGTTCATTTCAGGAAGGAAATGGTTGTATATGTCTGCATTTTGAAATACCCAGAATAAAAAAGTCATGAAAGATTTGGGGGTGGAAATCTTAGTTTCACCAAAACAGTTTGAGTTCTGGGGAATTGGTCAGGTTTTAAAAATTAGAAGGCTGCAGAAAGTTGTAACAAACAAGTCCCTTATTAATGTAAAATACTTGCTGTCAAAGGCATTTCAGAATAGCGTGCTGAGCAAGGGAGTGCTACAGACACTTTGTAGTAATGCATTTGAATCCCCATGTATCTCCTCCTGTGGGCAAGGGAGAAGAGGGAGCATGAGCAGAATGATTGATGGTGTAGTCAATTGGATTAGTAGCTCATCACCCAAAGCTTTCTCTAGTCTCGCCATCAGGGCCCTGCTTAATCTCTGTCATGTGTTAAATATTTTCATCAGTAACTTGAATGGAAAGCATGCGTGCCAGATTTAAGGGTGCTATAAAGATGAATGTATGCATCCAAAATATGGTGCAAAAACTACCTGAGTGACTGGTTGCATGGGCTGAAATGCATTTTTGCAGGAATACATGCGGAGGTCTCTACTTAGGAATGAGGAAGTATTATTGATTGGCTGAATAATTGTTTATACTTGTATGCAATTGGACTCTGGCATGTTACTTAACCCTATTTTTTAAAATTCTTTTTCATGATATACTACTTAATCCTACTTTAAGCCCCAATTTCCTCATTTATAGATATATTTTCATGGAAATAAAAGCAAAAATATGAAGTATAAAGGAACATGAAATGATCACAAATTCTCCTGGCTCTACATTTCCCAGTATTGTTCTCCAGATGTGTTTTGGGAAATTTCCCCAGAGATGGTCTAGGCACATACTGAACATAATCTTGTGTATACCTTCTTTTAAAAAGAATACATAATGTATGTCACCCCCCCCTCTTGTAAGTTGCTTCATTTATCTGTCATACAGATAGAAATGACAGATTTTGACACCACACTGCCTGGGTTCAATTCCTAGCGCTACCATTTGACTTGCTGTGTGACCTTGAACAACTTATTTAACATTTCTGTGCCTATAGGCTTGATCTAACTGTTAGGCAAAGAAGGCACATTTGTTCAGGCCTGTTATGTACTTTCAGGAGTCCATGAAAGTGTTTTAGTTTTAATTTATTTTAAAATCAGGAGATAAAAGTGAATATATAATAATGGATCCAGCTCAGATTATATTTTCATATGCCACAACCATTACAAAAATATAACATTTCTTTATTTTATGGATAAAGGGTCCTATCAAGGTCAAAATACCAGGGCTCATGGAAAGGTAACCCAGTGTACTTGACTTTTGTTACCTGTGAAAGGGAAATAGCAATAGTGCCTGCTTCATGGAGTTATTGTGAAAAATGTCTTACTTAATATTTAGAAAGTTGATAATACTCATCACATAGTAATTTTATGTGTTTATAAAATAATTAAAAAATGAGTAGGCACTTACTGCACAGTTGACAGTGCTTGTGGTGCCCACTTCTTATGTTTGAGTGCCTGTTTCTTTTTAAAAATAATATATGTATATATTTATTATTTTCCATGATATAGTTTTGTAGGCATAGTGATTCCTCCCTCCACCTTCTCTTCTTCCCTCCCCATCCCCCCCACCACTGTTTTCCTTCATATTATTACAGTGGTATAGTCCTTTAGCAAGAGTGAGAAGTCCAACATTCTGCTATTTAACTGTATCATGGTATTGTAGGTATAGGTAGTGGTAGAAAATCTAGTATCTGGCTCAGTGCAATGGCTCAATTGCCAAATCCTCATCTTGGTATTCCATATGGGCACTGGTTTGTGTTCTGGCTGCTCTACTTCCCATCCAGCTCCCTGCTTGTAGCCTGGGAAGGCAGTCAAGGATGACCCAAAGCCTTGGGACCCTGCATCCATGCGGGAGACCTGGAAGAAGCTCCTGGCTCCTGCTTTGGATTGGCTTGGCTCTGGCCATTGTAGCCACTTTAGGAATGAACCAGCAGATGGAAGATCTTTCTCTATGCATCTCCTTCTCTCTATTAATCTGCATTTACAATAAAAACAAATCTTTTTTTGAAGAAAATCTAGTACCATATTTTTCAAGGTGTACTGAACAGTTTCATTTGGGAGTAGAGTTACATACTGCAGCAAATCTTCACTTCTTGGTATGACAGTCTTCATTTTATAGTTTATCCAAATGAATATATGTATATACAAGTTTACCTAAATATATTTTTATTTTTAAAGATTTATTTTTATTGAAAGATTTACAGAGAAAAAGATCTTCCATCCACTTATTCACTCCCTAAGTGGCTGCAATGGCTGGAACTGAGCCAATCTGAAGCCAGGAGCCTGGAGCCTCCTCCGGGTCTCCCTAACAGGTGCAGGGTCCCAAATCCTTGGACCATCCTTGACTGCTTTCCAGCAGGGAGCTGGATGGGACGTGGAGCAACCAGGACAGGAACTGGCACCCATATGGGATCCTGGCATATGCAAGACAAGGACTTTACTCACTCGGCTACCACGCCGGGCCTGGTATCTATGTATTTTGTATTTTACATGAAGGTTACCTTATATCACAGAGAACATATGATATTTGTCCTTTTGGGATTGGTTTACTTCATTGAGCATAATGATCTCTATAAATTGTACCATTTCATTCTTTTTTTTTAAGATTTATTTATTTTTATTGTAAGGTCAAATTTATAGAGAGGAGAGACAGAAAGATCTTCCATCTACTGGTTCATTCCTAAGTGGCCACAGTGGCCAGAGCTGAGGTGATCCGAAGCCAGAAGCCAGGAACTTCTGGGTCTTTCATGCAGGTGCAGGGTCCCAAGGCTTTGGGTTGTCCTCAGCTGCTTTCCCGGGCTACAAGCAAGGAGCTGGAAGGGAAGTAGAGCAGCCGGAACACCAACCAGTACTCATATGGGATGCCAGCATTTACAGGTTGAAGATTAACCAATTGAGCCATCATATTGGCCCCACAAATAAATCATTAAAAAGAAAAAGACTTCTTTGAACTCTAAAGAAGATAAGTTGAATTCTGTTTATAGTGGAACTGGCAAAATAACATTGGAATTATTCACTACTTGGATATTAAGATTTGTTGAAAACCTCTGGGCCCCATTCACTTTGGGGAATACCTTCTGTTAACAGTGTTTAATATTGTCTGTAGTATTTGGAAGTTTGCTTCTAGTTTGAGTGATTCAGATTTTCCTAGGAAACAGTTTATTTTAGTCATGTTTTCAAATGTATTTTATTTTTTAATTTATTTGTATTTTTAAATTTTTATTAGAAAGGTGGATATACAGAGAGGAGGAGAGACAGAGAAGATCTTCCTTCCTATGGTTCACTCCCCGAGTGACCGCAATGGCTGGAGCTAAGCCAATCCAAAGCCAGGAGCCAGGAGCTCTTCCGGGTCCCCCACGTGGGTGCAGGGTCCCAAAGCCTTGGGCCGTCCTCAACTGCTTTCCCAGACCACAAGCAGGGAGCTGGATGGGAAGCAGGGCCGCCAGGATTAGAACTGGCACCCATATGGGATCCTGGGCACGTGCAAAGCGAGGACTTTAACCACTATGCTATCGTGCCAGGCCCCAAATGTATTTTATAGAACTCTACAAATTATTGTACAATAATTCTTTTGATTTCATCTGTAATTTTTCATTTTGTGATTTTCCTCTTTTTTGTGGAAAGTAAGCTTAGGTTTCTAAGTTTTCAAAAAAATGTATTTGTTTTTAAATAAGAATGAGAGAGAGAGAGTATCCTATCTGGTAGTTTATTCCTTAGATGGCTGCAATGGCTGTAGGCCAGGCAGAAGCCAGGAGCCAGGTTTTTCATCTGTGTCTCCCATGTGGAATACAGGGATCCTAGTATTCAGGCTCTCTTCTGTCTTTCCCAGGTTTTTAGCAGGGAACTGAATCGGAAATGGAGCAGCCAAGAGACATAATGGCACCTATATGGCATGCCAGCATTGCAAACCACAGCTTTATGGACTATACCACAATGTGTTCCCCTAGAAACCAAGTTTTTTTGTGTGATTTTTTAAATTATATTTTGGCAATCTTTACATTGTTAATTAGGGTAAAAAGGTACAAGGGCAAGGAAAGTGGGTAAGACAACCATTTCCCTATTGTTTCCTTCATATATCCGAGGTAAAGGGAATATTGAAGGAGAAGCCCCACCCAGTCTCCCACCTACCCCAGGTCCTGGATGTAGGGAACGCTCTGAGATCCTTGCTCAAGTGGTTCCAATAGTTCACCAGTCATAAATCACTGCCAATCTTGCCACTCCAGGTACAATGAGGCTGTTGAAGAATCCACTGATTGACATAGTCCATTGTAGAGTCTTCCCTTGTCCAGTGTTTCGCTGCCAACATATAGCTGAGGCGGTTGATTGACCTACTCCATCTTCCATCTTTTCTTGGTTAATGTTCTGATTCCTCCATTTCGATTGAGGGGATCCCCAAAGAAAATTTGAGGTGTTCCCAGACCAGATTCCTATATGTACTAGCAAATACAGGGCCCGCCACAGTCCATCACCCTGATCAGCTGGTGGTTGCAACTGCTGGGTTGGTTCTATTCTCAGCCCCGACATCCACCGGAACCAATGAGTGCTGCATTCCATCCTGGCTCTGCCTATCACATACTCGGCCCTCACCTAAACCAGTGGGAGCTGCGGCCCAGTCAGAGCAACCCACAATAACCCCCACCAGGTGCGCCCCTGCCCTGGTTTGCCAGTATGTGTAGTAGACTAGTCCAGTCTGCCCCATATCCCATCTGATTCTTACGTGAGTCGAAGGGCTTAGTTCCATCTAACCAGCTCAGCTATCTAGCCCTCACAGATGTTGTTGAGTGCCTGTCTGTCTAGCCTCCCCAGTCCCCATGGTGGTTGTTTAGTGCCCTCCCATGGGAGTGGTAACCCAAGAGGGAGGAGACCACTATTTCCCTCCCAGGTCTCTCTCATTCCCAGATTATGCACTCTCCAGGTGGCTCTGTGAAAACCAAGTTTTAAAACAGCTTTATTGAAATATAACTCACTAACCACAAGGTTAATAAATTTAAACTGTACAGTTTAACTCTTTTGAAAGATGTCTGAAAAGAAGTGCAACCATCACTACAGCCAATTTTAGGATGTGTTCTGAAAGAAACCCAATACGCACTAATGGTCTGCTTTAATGTCCCTCCAGTGCCCCCAGGCCCAAACAGCCATCCATCTCTTTGTGTCTATCTATATAGATTTGCCTGTTTCAGACATTTCTTATAAATGAAGTCATATAATAGATAGTCTTTTATGGCTTCTCTCACTTGGTATAGTGTTTTCAAGGCTCACCATGTTATTTTAAAGTAGATTTTAAAATGTGTATCCAGGACAGTTATTTGGCACAGTGTTTGAGGTGCTGCTCGTGATATTTGTAACCCATATCAGCTTCCTGCTAATGTATACCTTGGAAGACCACAGATGATGGCACAAGTGCCTAGGTCTGTCTACGGCCATACCACCCTGAATGCACCCAATCTTGTCTGATCTCGGAAGCTAAGCAGGGTCGGAAGCTAAGCAGGGTCGGGCCTGGTTAGTACTTGGATGGGAGACAAGTGCCTAGGTCCCCGCCACTCCCCTGGGAGTTCTGGGCTGCTGGCTTCAGTCTTCAACAATGGTTACTGTGGGCATTTAATGAATGAACCAATGGGTAAAAGATTTTTCTGTCTGTTGGCCTTTCAAATAAATGGAGATCAACATTGGTTTTACAACATTCATTACAGGTTTAATGTATGTATTAGCTGGCCCAAATTGGGGCTATTAGGCTTTTAAAAAATTAATAAGAAATGTACCACTGTGTTGAGAAAAGCTGTGTATTAGACAATGCATGGTTTGATGCAAACCTGTTTTTCCTCCCTCCTTTTTTGGTCTATGCCAGTAACAGCATATGACTCATTTCCATCTCAGCAATAGGATTATGAATTATGGAAATAGGTATTCTTTCCTATTAAAGATAGTGTCAATTTTATAAAACATATTCACAGTTATGTTACAACATACTATTGAAGGAATTTAATTGTTTCTGTTACTTGCATTTCTGTTCAAATATGAACACTTTAATACATTCTGTTCATTTAGCACTAAGTGTACATCTCAGTGATTTCTGTTTTGAAGTTAGCAGTCCCCATCCAACACAGACATTATAACCAATTCATTCATCATATATGCTGTGATATTCATAGTTGTGAAGATATTGTATTAGCTTTAAAATAAGAATATCCTTGAAATTCAACACACAGTAAATGATATCTGTCACTAGCATGAGACACAGTCAAGAGCATCGTGTTTCCTTGTTTTCTTGTTACCATGCCAGCAATCCAACAGTTTTGTTGTCATTATAAACTCCAGGATTAACCTTCTCCTGCAAAAAACAAAAGCAGCATTATCCAATTACAGTCTAAGAGTGGCCTAATCTTCAAGCCAGCTGCTCTAGGGTAGCACAGGCTTCCTATTAATCAAATTTATTAACATCTCATTCTTTCAGTTTTGCACATTGCAGTAATGGAAAGGCTTAGCAAATACACAGAAAATGTATTGATATTTTGCATAGATATGTTAATAGCTCCTTCCAGCATTTTGGTATAATGGACTATAACACCAAATTTAGAGAAGACTTGCTTAAAAAGGTCATTGCCAAGTATGTTCTTTTCCTTTAACTGCTGTTGCTTTGAATTTTCCTAATGAAGATTTAAGTTGTGTTCAGAATCCCTTGCATTCTTTTTCAGTTTTTCTGCATACTTTATATTTGTTGAAGCCATTAACCCCTGGACTATAATATAAAATAAAATGTTATCTCAAAAAATCCTGCTAATATGTGTGTGTGTGTGTGTGTGTGTATAGTATTTTTACTTCTTACCATAGTAATGCATGTACATTATAAAATAAAATGAGGGGCTGATGCTGTGGTATAGAAAGCAAATTCTCTAACTGGCATGCCGGCATAT
Source organism: Ochotona princeps (assembly GCF_030435755.1). NCBI lineage: Eukaryota > Metazoa > Chordata > Mammalia > Lagomorpha > Ochotonidae > Ochotona > Ochotona princeps. Next base: position 79,884,096 of record NC_080865.1, on the reverse strand, counting down.
CTTCTGGCACTGGTTCGTGTCCCAGCTGCTCTACTTCTGATCCAGCTCTCTGCTTATGACCTGGAAAAGCAACAGAAGATGGCCTATGTCATTCAGCTGCTATTCCTAAGTGCGAAACCCGGAAGTTCCTGGCTCCTAGCTTCGGATCAGCTCAGCTCTGGCTGAGTGAACTATTGGATGGACGATCTCTCTCTCTCTGTCTCTCCCCTCCTCTCTGTAACTCTGCCTTCCAAAATAAAATAAAATAAAATAAAAATTAATAATATGTAGCAGATGGTGAATGTAAATGAATTCTATCCTTCAGAGACAATGGTTAAGAGTTAAATGTATACTTTCTTGCCTTTTTTCTCATCTATCCCAACATATATGAGTTTTCAAAAAAATGTAAAATACGAACTATACAAGAACTAAGCATTGATTTTAATCTTTTTGTACCCAAAGAAACTTACCTTTTAATTGCATTTTCCACAAATGTTCTGAGTACTTTAATGTGTCAATAAGATAACATTTGGGTACATATACAAGATTTTTGCACCTTGCTCTTCTCTCTTTTTCAACTTGTTTTTCAAAGTATGAATTATTTCAAACACAGGTAAGAATAGAAAATAATGCAAAAATACTTAGGTATATACCACCTAGTTTTATGCAATCTTGATAGGTTTTATTATTTTATCAAATAGATTTTAGGGAAGATGTGGTAGATAGGAATCTATGCTTCTACATCTGTACCATAAACATTGTGAAATATTTTGATTTTGTTGTAAGTTGAAAAAAATTTAAAAATAAGAATAAATTAAAAATGGATTTTATGATTGAAACAAAAATTTCTGTATTTGAGATCCCACATATATACCATTCCTTTATTCTATTCTTTTCTCTACCCAGAGAAAATTTTTTTCAAAAATTTATTTATTACTTAAGTATCTGAAAATAGTAAAATAGCAGTGTTTTCTTTCTTTTCCAGGCTTTTAAAACTTCATATAAATTGTGTCATTATATACACATCATTCTCAACTTGCTTTTTCTCTACAGAGCTAAGGTTTTCTTTACTAATCATTTTTTCCTTATCTCCACTCCTATCCTGTACTTTTTGTTGGATTAGTAAAGCTTTCCATAGTCCCATAATTTCTTCTGATTTTAAAGCCATTCACTCTGCCTTTAAAAAAAGATTTATTTTTGTTTGAAAGGCAGATTTATAGAAAGAAGAGGGAGGGAGGGAGGGAGAGAGAGAGAGCGAGAGAGAGAGAGAGAGAGAGATCTTCCATCTGCTTGTTCACTACCAAAATGGCAGCAATGGCTGGTGATGTGCTGATGTGAAGCCAGGATCCAGGAGCCTCCTCCAGGTCCCCCACATGGCTACAGGGGCCCAAGGATTTGAGCCATCCTTTACTGCTTTCTCAGTCTATAAGCAGAGAGCTGGAATTTAAGTAGAGCAACCAGGACTAGAATTGGCACCCTTATGGGATGATGGTGCCGTGGGTGGAAGATGAGCATGCTATGCCACTTCTGGCTCCTGCCTTTTTAAATTCTTTTATAATTTTCTTTAATTTTTTATGATACTTAAATTTTTTTCTAATAAAATCAACAAATTATCCAGTGACTCTTTCTTGACTACTACCACAAGGATCTTAGCACTTTTTCTTTTCTTTTTTCTTCCTCCCGCCCTGGATCTTAGCACTTTAATTGTCCATTTATTATTTCTCCTCTGTTGTCACTATCATCAGTTGGTTTTCCATGCACATGTACAGCCCCTCCCAAACTTTAATGTCCCATGCCTGAATGGTCCAATTGCTGCAACAGATTACCCTGCATTTACACATCATCACCAAGTCCATAGTTTATATTAGGGTTCACCCTAGACTTGTACATTCTGTGAGTTTTGATAAATGAACACCAATGAGCAATGACATGGAGCCACGATTATGGCATCATGTGCTCTGTGCTTCATCTATTCATTCCTGCTTCGTTTACCCCAGCAGCCACTGATCATTTGGCCTTTATCAGAGTGTTATGTATTTTGATTTTCACAGTTTGTAGTCTTTTGTAGTCTTTTTGGGTTGTCTTCTTTCACATGCATCCTAAAATAACATTTTGGTCCCTGATGGACAACATATATAGCAATGGCCCCATAAGACTACAATGGATCTGAAAAATTCCTATCATCTTGCATTTTTTTTCTGTATCATCTCTATAGTTACACAATTATCATTGTGTTATGTTGTCTACATTTTCAGAAATAGATGTGATATATATTCATATACATTTTTATCTATAACCTAGAAGCAATAGGTGCTACTATATGACCTAGATGTGGAGTAGGCTAAACCACTGAGGCTTGAGTTACTATGTTGTATGATGTTAGTATTATAGGAAGGATGCCCAATGGTGTGTTTCTCAGAAATCAGTTGTTAAGTGATGCATTCCTAAATATGCATTTATGGCTTTTCTTTATCTTTTTGTAACTTGATCTTATTTTTTAGCTTTAATTAATTCATTTGTCTAGATGTACCAGGTTATCTATCTGTTCAACTGCTAAAAGACATCTTGGTTGCTTTCAAGTTTTAGCAATTATGAGTAAAACTACTATAAACATGTGTGCTGTTTCTGTTAAGCTTTTTTGGGTAGATATAAGGGATAACTGGATCATTTGATACAAGTATGCTTTATTTTGTAAGAAATTGTCAAACTGTCTTCCAGAGTGACTGTGGCATTCTGTATTCCCACCAGCACTAAATGGGTATTCCTGTTACTTCACATCCTCATCAGCATTTGGTGTTATCAGTGTTTTGGGTTTTTGTTTAAATAGACAGGTAGTGATATCTTATGGTTGCTTTAATTTGCAATTCCCTACTGATATTTTGTTGAGTGTTTCTTTGCATGTTTATTGGCTATCTGTATATATATATTTTGCTGAGATGTCTGTTCAGGTATTTTTCTAGTTTTTAAATTAGGTTGCCTTTTTATTATTGAATTATTGAGATTTCTTTATATGTTTTGAATAATATTTCTTTTTTAAAAAAGATTTATCTATTTTTACTACAAAGTCAGATATACAGAGAGGAGGAGAGACAGAGAGGAAGATCTTCCGTCCGATGATTCACTCCTCAAGTGAGTGCAACGGCTGATGCTGTGCCGATCCGAAGCCGGGAACCAGGAACCTCTTCCGGGTGTCCCACATGAGTGCAGGGTCCCAAAGCATTGAGCCATCCTTGACTGCTTTCCCAGGCCACAAGCAGGGAGCTGCAAGCAGGGAAGTGGAGCTGCCGGGATTAGAACCAGCACCCACATGGGATCCCGGGGCGTTCAAGGCGAGGACCTCAGCCACTAGGCTACGCTGCTGGGCCCATGAATAATATTTCTTTAGGAGATGAATATTTTACAAATATTTTCTCCAGTTTACTGCTTACTTTCTTATTCTCTTGACATTGTCTTATACAAAGTGTAAAGTTTAAATTTTAATGGAGTATAGCTTATAAATGATTTCTTTCACTGATTGTGACTTTGATGTTTTATTTGAAAAGTCACTCCCATACATAAAGTCATACATATTTTTCTTTTATGTTATATTCTAGGGCTTGTCTTACTTTTTATTGCCCTAAAGATCCAGCTGTTTCCTCATAAGAAAGACAGAGAGAGAGGGAGAGAGGGAGAGAGGGAGAGAGGGAGAGAGGGAGAGAGAGAGAGAGAGAGAGAGAGAGAGAGAGAGAAGGAGCTGGATCAGAAGTAGAGGAGTCAGGACTCAAACTGTCATTTTATGAGATACAGGTGTCCAAAGCGGTGGCTCAACTTACTGTGCCACAAAGCCTACCTTTTCTAGCAATTTTATAGTTTCCACATTTATGTCTAGTATCCATTTTGAATTGTTTGCATAAGGACTATGTCTAGATTTTTCTTTTTTTCCACATATGATATCCCATTGTTACAGCATTATTTGTTGAAAAGACTATTGTTTCTCCTTTACAGCATTTGCTACTTTGTCGAAGATCACTTGACTATATTTATCTTGCTCTATTTCTGGACTGTTTACTCTACACATGTCTTTCTTATAGTATTTCCACACTATCTTGATTACTGTAACTTTATAGTAAGCTTTGAATAAAATACATTAGTTCTTCAACTTTATTCTTCCCCTTCAAAATTGTGTTGGCTCTTCTGGGTCTTGAACCACTCCATATAGATGTTATAATCAGTTTTTTGATAGATACACAGTAACTAGTTTGGGTTTATATTTGATTAATTTTTATCTGTAGAGCAAGTTGGACAAAACTGGCATAATGACAATATTGAATCTTCCTGTCGGTGAATATAGACTACTTCTGTTTTTTCAGTTCTTTGATTTCTTTCTTCAGGGTTATTGTTTTCCTCATGCGTGTTTTGTTTTGTTTACACCTAAATATTACAGGTTTCCAAGTACTAATATAAATAATATTGTTTTAAATTTCAAATTCCATGTTTGTTGATGTTACGAAGAAATGTAATTGACACTCCTATATTAGTATATGTTCTGCAGTCTTGGCATAATTACTTAATAGTTGCAGAGTCTTTATCTTGATTATTTTGGATTTTCTAGGTAAACTACTATGTCATCTGTTTTTCTTCTTTTCTAGTATGTTTACCTTTTGTTTTTTCATATTTTATTGTAATATTTATTGCAATTACATGTTTCATTGAGATACAAGCTGTTTTACTTATACATAAATGTATATATAATTTAACTGCACATTTTATTTTTAGTAATTCCAGAATGATTTTTGAAAAGAATCTATGAGAGGAAATATCCTAGCCTTGTATTTTTTCTTAGCTGGATAAGCTGATACGGGGCTAACTTTGAAGAAATCCCAGAAACCTAACAGGAAACAAGCACATAGTAGTGTCCAATATTCATAGATATGTCTTTCTTTGCATTTAAGAAAAAAGAATAAGGTTAAAATAGTCAATAATATTAGCTAATGTTGATAGAAAGGTCATAGGTCATGTATTGGATTTTGGTCTTTAGTTTTCCAATATTTGCATTATTTCCTGATCAGCAACGACTTAGCATTAAAAAATAAAAAATTTCATTTTCATAGATTGCTTTTTTAAAAAAGGATTTATTTACTTATTTGAAAGGCAGAGTGACTGTTTCACTGCCCAAACGGTCATAACAGCCAGGAACTCCATCTGGGTTTCTCATGTGCATGGCACCATCCCCAGGCTTTGGGCCATCCCCTACTGCTTTCCTAGGCCATTAACAGGGAGCTGGAATGAAAATGGAGCATCTGAGAGAAGAACTGGTATCCATATGGGATGCTAGCACTTGCAGGTGGAGGATTAACCAATTGAGACAGTGTGTAGATTCTCCCCTGCCCCCAAATTATATCTTTATAAAATATTAATTTATTTGAAAAGGATCTCTGCCTCTCTCTCTCTCTCTCTCTCTCTCTCTCTCTCTCTCTCTCTCTCTATCTCTCTGGAAAGAGACAACTGCAGAGTACTTCTGTCTAGTGTTTTGCTTCCTAAAATAGCAGCAGAAGCTTGGGTCAAGCGAGGCTAAAGCCAGAAGCCAGGAATTAAAACTGAGTTTCCTGCATGAGTGCCAGGGATCCAAATACTTGAAGCTACCACCGGCTGCCTCCCAGAATGCACATTAACAGAAAGCTGAAATCAAGAACTAGTGTGAGGTCTCAAATTAAACATTCTAATATGAGATGTAGGCATCCCAAGCAACATCTTAACTTACACTAAATACCTGCCCATCTAATGATTTTGTCTTTGTATTTTATAAAAGCATTTTTTGTAATTACTATTAAAAGCTTATGATTTTTGTGATTTTCTACCATTGTTTCTATCCCCACTTTTCAGATCTTGATTATGTTAGGTATGAATCATTGATAGTAGTGTTCAAATAGAAGTCAGTGTTTTATACACACACAGAACACACACACAAATCAGTAAAATTTCTTTCTCTGAAAATAAATAAAACCGGACTTGATTGACCCTAGGTGGTTATGACTATTTATGTATTCATTTCAGAATTGGAGTTATAACTATTTAATATTCTCTTTCTGTGTGACCTTTGTCAGAATCATTATTATTTTAAAAAATATTTATTTTCATTGGAAAGTCAGATTTACAGAGGAGAGACAGAAAAGATGTTCTGTCTGCTGGTTCATTCCTCGAGTACCTGCAACAGCCAGAGCTGAGCTGATCTGAAGCCAGGAGCTTTTTCCAGATCTTCCACACAGGTGCAGGGTCCCAAGGCTTTGGGCTGTGCTCTACTGCTTTCCCAGGCCACAAGCAGGAAGCTGAAAGGGAAGTGGAGCAGCAGGGACATGAACTGGTGCCCATATGGGATCCTGGTGCGTGCAAGGCAGGGACTTTAGCCACTAGGCTACCACGTCAGGCCTGAAAATTATTTTTTAAATACTTTTATACAATTCTGAAATGAGAGTCTAAGGAAGAGTAATTTTCAAAGTAGAATATGGAAAATCTGAGTCATCCTTTATTATTGTCAGTGCCAGTAAATGCCCCCAAATTTTAATGCTTAAAGGAAATAATTTAGATACTTATATCAAAGTGAAAAGCATCACCTCTGTAAAAATTTAAATTACACAAGGGGTGGTCTGCAGATATCAGTTTCATTTGCTGGTCATTGTGATATTCTGAACTTGTCCCAAATTTGGCCATTTGTCATGTCATGCTGGCAGAAAGTTCTCCATTTGGATTCCATGGTCTATTTGACAAGGGATTAAGTTTGAAGAGTTGAGGCAGGTGTGATTAACTGGATTAGAATGATTACCCCATTCCTGGATTTCTGAAAAAGTTTCGTTGCTTTCAGTCTGTTCTGAGTCAATCTTCAGTACAACTAGTCTACCAGATTCTGAAACATGACTTTTGTTTTGATCGTCTTCCTTTATCACTTAGAAACTTTGTAGACTCCGTACTTCCTGTAAGTTTAAGTCCATGGTTCTCAATGTGGTTTTCAAGATCTTTTATGAACTTTGCCTTTCCAACAATTTCTCCCACTTGTTCTTGAGTCTCAACCACTCTTCAGGTCAACTAGGTCCCAACATTGCTGGGACTAGAAGCAGAGGTTTAAGTACAACTAATCAAAGCCATGAATTAGCATTCAACTGTCTGTATCCAGTCTCAAATATAATGTGGAAAATGAGTATTTGAAGTGTATGTATGGAAAACTTAAATCAATGAATAGGGCCAGCAGTTGTCTCTTGTTGAGAACTTTATGACTTTGAATTTGAAACATACTAGGGTTACTGGCTGTGCAATTTATGCATTGCCTAGTACCTGTTGCTGAGAATACACATAACTTGTTAAAGGAGCCACAGTGGGCAGATCTCTTCTTCCTCATCTTGATCTACTATGACACTTCTCCTTATGCCTCCTCCTGGGCAGCATGGAAAGTTCCTTCAGACTTTGGCCTTACTCTCATCCAGATACATCAGCTGATCTTGGTCCTTAGTTTTACTAAGCAGTGTCCAGGATTTTTTTATATGAGCAATTATGGTTCTCAGGGATCTTCCCCTGATAGAGAAATTTGATTAGACAAAATGAAAAGGGCCCAGAACAAATAACAAGTATTTGGATATGATGAGCCGGAGCCCAGAGCAAGCATCTAGAACACCAGTTAGTATAGAATAGGTGCTTAGTTATTAACTAAGGAATGAGTTATAAAGTGTAATGGTGAGCACAGGCAATTATTGCATATGACTGCTTTCATGCTTCAACAATAGAGTCAGATAATTGTAACCTACCCCGAATGTACCACAAAGCTTAAAGTACTTATTATCTGCTACTTTAAAGAAAAAAAAAAAAACTTTTCCTAGCTCTGCTTTAGAAAATGCAATGAAGGAGTAAGGAGAATTTTAACACAGTTCTCCTCAGCCCTCATTATGTGCTCAGTATGTGTGCTGAGCAGAAAGGACCTCCTTGGGATAGCTATATAGGATTTGACACTGTAGGGTAGAAAGCAAGATCTCAAACAGGAGATGGAATGAGGTGATATTAGAAGGAGTGGCAGAAGTGGACTTAGTTACCATGGAATGTGTTCCAGACGGTGTAATAAAAATGTTGCATGAATGACAATGCAAGAAATTGGGTAGAGATGGGAAGTAGAGGGTAATACCATTGAAAAATTATGGGATATTTTATGTCCAGCCAAAGTTTGTAATTTTGATGGTACTCAAGCATCATAGACATAAAAAGGTAAGGAGGAATTTGCCCAGGTTTCCCATTTGGGTCAGGTGGAGCTACTTTCAGATTGCTAAGGTCAGGAATTAAAAAATTGTAAAGGGAGGATACCATGGCAAGGTGACTTGCAGAGCAGCCCTGAACTTCTCTGATGTCCCTGTTTTTAGCAATTTCAGAAATATGTCATTTGGTAATTTTAAAATATAGAGTATATCCTGATTTTCCCTTTATTGGAATATTTATGGATTTTACCTTTTCGTCACTGGCATTACAAAGACTTAATTTCCTACTTTTGTCACCTGGCTGGATGGTATGCATACAAGTAACTAGTTTGAAGGCATTGCATTTTATAATATGCATTGTACGAACATATAGATTTATGTTTACAACATATAAAGTGTATTTATATATACACACATATAATGTATATAATACATTGTGTCCTTAGATGAGACTCATCTTCCATTCTCTATCTTGATTGGTGTCCAAAATTGTAAGTTCCATCAAGGCAAGGACTGTATTTGATTTCTTTGTTGTGTCTCCAGAGCATAGGAATAATAAAAACATGCTAGGTTTCTGTTGGGTGGGTGAATGAGAAAGAATGTTTTTCATTAATGAAAAATGGCTTCAGTAGAAGGTTGAAGACACAGGAAAATATAGTTAAGATTTACTGTGAGAACTAGTGGGTGCTCAAACTGTCTAAGTTAAGAAAAATTAAGAATTAAAAGATCGCAGGATATTAAATGTTTTAGAAATAAATGCTTTGCAACTAAATGCTTTAGGAAAAATCCCATTTTGGTTGCATTAATACTAGTGTATTTTAGGCATATATCTTCTATGTGATTTTAAATGTGTGATGATTGAGGAGGCTAAGACAGAGGGAGGATTGGAAAGGGACAAGACACAAAAATGGCGATAGGACACAAACCTAGGCTCTCAGCAATTACTACCAATTCAATACATCAACAGAATCTGTTCCAGAGGAAGGAAAGTACGTGAGTGATAAGTCAAACAAAGCACCACAAATCTATGACAGTCATAAGAAGAAAATACATAGACCCACGGGTCTTGTTTTGCATTCGTCTGTTTTAAGAAAGAATGTGGACAGGATTAGGACTTCAGGTTGTTTATTTTTAGAGAGTCACCTCAAATTTGAGTTTGAGAGGTGTGGTATTATGTAGTTTCAGCTTGGGCTAGTTAGATAATTTTAACTGTGTGACCTTGAAAAATTTATGATTTCTTTTTTTCTTTCAAAGGATTTGTTTATTTTACTTGAAAGAGTTACAAAGAGAGAGAGGGAGGGAGGGAGGGAGAATCAAGAGAGAGCTTCCATTTGCTGGTTCACTCCCAAAGTGGTCTTAATGGCCAGAGCTGAGATGATCTGAAGCCAGGAGCCAGGACTTTTTTCCGGGTCTCCAACTTGGGTGCAGGGTCCGAAGGCCAGGAGACATCCTGTACTGATTTCCCAGGACATAAACAGGGACCTGGATGGGTGATGGACTATCTGGGACTTGAATTGGAGCCCATGTAGGATTCATCACCACAGGTGACGGATTAGCCTACTCCACCACCGCACTGACACTTTTATTTCTTTAGGTCTGAATTTATTCATGAATAGTACCTACCTTACAGTGTTGGATGAGAGTTAAATTAGTATGCGTGTACACACCCCCAACCCCCAGAATATCACGTATCACAAAGAACGTACTCAATACTTTTTATCTGTCATTATTATTATATTTAATATCAAATAAACATGGGGTGGAGAGGGATAAAGTATAAACAATGGTGTTGTTTACTGGATTAGAAGTAGCTTTTTATCCAGTATCAACCCCAATAACCAAGTGAAAGGTTTTGTATGCTCTCAGCTTTGTTCACTGAACTACTGAAGAAGAGGATTTACAGTATGATGGAGGATGCAGGCTGGTTTTTATTATCCATTCCCCTATAAGTTTCTAGAATGTCAATTTAAAAAATCTTGTCCATAGAATGAGAGTGAAGGAAGGCAGAAAGTTGGGTTCAGTGGCATTTTCTTCTGGTGCATTTCAAAGCATTACCATCGGGTGGAGCTCCTCCCTTACTCTAAAATCACATACAGTTTAAAACCCAACTTTAAGATTACAGCAGATGGAGGGAGAATAATGAGAGCAACTTAAAATTGATTACTGTCTCGGTACACTAGAAGTAATTTTGCTTTAGAAAGGATACAGTTTCAACATTAAATACTTTGTGATGAGAAAATAATTGCTTCAATAAAATAAAAATATTTGAAGATTTTAGATTCATACAAAAAAGAGACATTTTATTTAAAGATTTATTTATTTAAAGGAAGAGTGACACAGAGAAAGAGAGAGAGAGGGAGGGAGAGAGAGAGATCTTCTATTCATTGGTTTGCTCTCCAATGGTTACAACATGGGGTATTTGAAGCCAGGAGCCAGATATTCCATCCTGATCTCCTACATGGATGACATGGCAAAGGCCCAAATCATTGGGCAGTCTTTCCCTGCTTTCCCAGGTGCATTAGTAGAAAGTTGGACTGGAAAAGTGGAATACCTGGGATTGAACTGGCACTAGGCTATGGGGATGCAGGTGTTGTTGCTGTACTACAATGCTGACCTTGAGAGATTTTTTTTAGATTTTATTTTATTTTTATTGTGAAGTTAGATGTACAGAGAGGAGGAGAGACAGATAAGAAGATCTTCCGTTTGCTGATTCACTCCCCAAGCAGGAGCAGTGGCCAAAGCTGAGCCAATCCAAAGCCAGGAGCCAGGAGCTTCCTCCAGGATCTCCTACATGGATGCAGGGTCCCAAGACCTTGGGCCATCCTTGACTGCTTTTCCAGGTCACAAGCAGGGAGCTGGATGGGAAGCAGGGCCGCCGGGATTAGAATTGGTGCCCATATGGGATTCCGGTGCATGCAAGGCGAGGACTTTAGCCTTAAGCTACAGCACTGGGCCCACCTTAAGGGATTAAAAAAAATCGTAACAAAATTAGCTGGGTAACAAGCCATGTAATGTATGAATACGTATGGATGTATACACACTCTCACATATCTGCATTTCTTCTAACTTCTTACCAGCCTCAAATTAATGTCTGAGTGTGCTTGTTTTCTGGAGACTGGTAAAGCCAAAGTCAGATAGCTTGAAATCATGTGTTTACATATTCAGGGTATCTGCTGCAGCAGACTATTGTGGCTGTAAGCCTTAAATGCTGATGGGTTTTGTGAACTCATCTATATACCTAGTTGCCAGCATACTATAAAAATAGAACTCTGAATCTTCTAACTCTATTAATGAACTAAGTTCTAAATTCTCTTGTGTTATGACTACTGGAACAATTGAGTTAATAAGTATCAGAGGTGGCACAGTGTGACTACGTGGGGCTCTCAGAGGTTACCTAGGGAATTCTTTTATTTATTTGAAGGATAGAGTGAGAGTAAGAGCAAGAGCAAGAGAGATAGTGAGATAGTGCTTATGTGCACAGATCTACTCCAGACTTGGGCCAGCCTGAGGCTGGGAGAGAAGAACTTCATCTCAGTTTCTCACTGTAGGTAGCAGAGACCCAGGAATTTAAGCCATTATCTTCTGCTTCTCAGGGTGTACATCAGCAGGAGGCTGGATCAGAAATAGATGAGGGAGTTGATCCCAGGAGCTGTGATATGAAATGTGTGCTGCTCAAGAAGCAGGTAAGTTCTTCACGAGTAAAAGGTGATGAAAAAAGCCCAACTGATTCATTGGAGAACAGTGAGAATGCTGGTGGTGGTAGGGAAATGTGAACAACTGCTTGCAGAGTAAGGAACCCATCCCCGTACAGTGTGAGCTAGGCTAAGTATTTTTGGAGTCACCTGGGTGAAAACCTTAACAAAGTCAGATGAACTCCACTTCTGTCCATAACCACAGAATCGTGGGTTGGGGGCCAGGGCTCAGTTCCTGGCCTGGGGTTCTTGGGGTGAGTCAGGGCTGAGGAGTGTAGGCAGTCTTGATGGACCCCAAATCCTTTCCTTTTCCTGTAGTATGGGAACATTTCCAAAAGGGGGAAATCCAGGGTTGTGAATTTATTAAAAGCATTCCTGTGTTCTCCATACCCTGGCATATGGTGATGTACCCATGATATGTAATAGCCAAGAATGTTCCACAATACCTCTAGAATGGTTCTCTCATGGGTGTCTGTTGTAGAAAAATCATTAAGGAGGAGCTCGTTTTCAGCCCTCTGTCTCTAGCTCCAAAGGCTGGTTGTCAACCTTGGTACCTTTGTTTTTGTTTTTGTTTGTTTGTTTGTTTTCCATGCCTAACAGACACTATATTTAGCAAAGGGAAAGTGAAACTCCCCATTGGAGAGGCAGGGTGAGAGGCCTCTGGGTGAGGCCCCAAAGACACTGGGACTAACCTTGGTACCTTTGAACAGCTGTACTTGTATAGGGGAAAACCTGGAATTTTACTGACAACCCCTAAATTTGTGGTGAGAGGAAGGTTTGGGATGGGGTGTGTATATGTATGTGTAAGAATGAGAGTGAGAGGGCCTGGCGTGATAAGGTAGTGGTTAAAGTCCTCGCCTTGAATGTGCCAGGATCCCGTATGGGTGCCGGTTCTAATCCCGGCAGCTCCACTTCCCATCCAGCTCCCTGCTTGTGGCCTGGGAAAGCAGTTGAGGACAGCCCAGGGCTTGGGACCCTGGGACCCATGTGGGAGACCTGGAGGAGCTCCTGGCTCCTGGCTTTGGATTGGCCTAGCTCCAGCTGTTGTGGCTGCTTGTGGAGTGAATCATTGCATGGAAGATCTTTCTCTATGTCTCTCCTCCTCTTTGTATATCTGCCTTTCCAATAAAAATAAATAAATCTTTTGTTTTAAAAAAAGAATGAGAGTGAGAGAGAGTGAGAATACATATAAATCAAAGGAAATAACAGGTTTGACCTTTGGGACAGAAAACCAAGGTTCAGAAAATAATGGTGAATGAAGCATGGTGAGATTAGACGCAGCTAGGCAAGCTGGGGTACAGGTTTAGGAATCTAAGGATATCTCTAAAGGATACAAGAGAATAAATTGGTGAAAATCAGTTTAGATAATCAGGAACTTAAAGGACAGATATTACCAACTAATACTTTATTTCTTAAAGACTTGCTTATTTATGCAAAGTGTAGAGTTAGAGAAAAGGGAAGAGAGTGGAGGAGTGCCAGCTTTATCTGGATCTGCCACATGGGTGCAGGGGCCCAAGCACTTGGGAACCAACTAACCCCTGAAAGACCGGTCTTTGGCGTTAGGCATGTTTTACTTAGTGCTCACATCTATTTCACAGTTGGATCTTCAAAGATGTGTGTATCACCAATTTCTTAGCTTGTTTGTGTCCCTACTTACTAAGATTTTGCAAAAAGAAAAAAAAAAGAGCTTCACCAACTAAAATAATTACCAATGATGCTAGATTTAACATTTTGCCCTTCTCATCATTGAAAAATATGTTTGTATATCTATTGTGAAAGAAAATTCTAGGGTCCTATTTTTTCTATTTAGATGAGAAATCTCGTCGTCTTTGTGTAATTTGCTTTAGTTTGAACCACGGATTTTTCAGGCCAACTTTGTGTCTCTGACCCAGTTTTTCCCTCTCTTTTGTCATTTGGCTTATTTTAAATGTGAAACTGGGAACCAGGCACTTGGGGCCTCATGATGATTGTGTCAGTGATTCGGTATGTGATCTTGGCCAAGATGCTTAGCAGATGAGGCAAATAAAGGTTAAATGGGGTTCGAAGGGCTGTGAATACTGACCTGCCTTGCTAAGATATTGTTTAGGTCAGTACATTTATTGAAAAATACAAAACCAAAACAAAGCCAATCAAAACAAAACATTAATCTCCCCCTTCCTTGTTTTTTTTTTTTTTTTTTAAATTCCTTATTCTCTGTTCTCTTCCCTTTCCATATCTGTTGGTCAAGTCTAGAGAGGATACTTTTTCAAAATGTCTCTTGTTCCTCTTGATCTGTGATCCTGAGCAGTCCCGCAGTATCTTTGAGGTGCTTCATCTGTGAAAGTGGGGAGTTCTATTTAGGATTGAAAAAACGTTTTTAAAAATCATCACATTTAGTTTGCATAGAGTGAAATCGTGTATTTTGAGGAATCTGTGCTAATCTCAGTTTTGTCACTGGTTCATCTGATGCACTCAGGCATAAACACAAAGGAAGCTTTAAGTCACCAGCCTGCTAGTGAGAAACAAGCTTGCGAGCTAGAAAGCCCAGAGGACTCAGTGCTTGAATCCTTCTTAGAAACCTTATGATCTAAGCATAACTTTGTTCCCAAGCCTACCAATAAAATGAGCATTAAATTGCTTGTTTTCTATGTGGTTAATATGCCAATCATGTATATTAGATTAAAAATTATAAAGTAGTAATGTATTTGAAGTCCTTGCAAACATAATTTTCAAGGAATAATTAAAATAAAACTGGGTTATTGTGTTATAACATGTTCTGGGGGTCGGTGGTATGGGTTGTGATTCCAGCTAATGTGTGCTACAATAACCATGGTACCAAATGGGTCTTTTCTTGTTCTAATTTATAATGTGTAGCTATAATTGAATCTCCGGCTTTTAGTGTGGTATTTTCTGTGTTGCTCCAACTAGGGAAACCATTCTGAAGTTCTTTTAAAAAATAAATTTGTAACTGTCACTAAGAGACTACACTACTGTGATAATATGGGTGAAAATGGTGAGATGGGAAAGCAGGGAGGGAGGAAGGAGACATGGAGGGAGGAATCCCTATACCTAAAAAACTGAATAATGGAATGAATATGTGTGTGTGTGTATATATATATATATCTCAGATATACATAGAGGAGGAGAGACAGAGAGGAAGATCTTCCATGCAATGATTCAGTCCCCAAGTGACCACAATGGCCAGAGCTGAGCTAATCCAAATCCAGGAGCCAGGAGCTCTTCCTGGTCTCCCACACAGGTGCAGGGTCCCAAGGCTTTGGGCCGTCCTCAACTGCTTTCCCAGGCCACAAGCAGGGAGCTGGATGGGAAGTGGAGCTGCTGGGATTAGAACCGGTGCCCATATGGGATCCTGGCACATTCAAGGCGAGGACTTTAGCCACTAGGCTACCGTGCTGGGCCATAAAACGTGTGTGTGTATAGGATTCCTGTGTTTCAAGTAAAAATTCAATTTTAGAATCCCAGGTTAAAATAAACAAAAATACATAAATCTGTTCTAGAATATGTTGGGATTAGGTCCAGGTACAAATTAGAAAAAACCTTTTTCAATAGACAGGCAGGAAACCCTGCCTGCCTGACCCTTCCTGCTTTGTCTTACCTTCCTGTAGTGACAATCTCAGTTACCTTCTAGTATCTGATACCCCATCTTCTTTTTAGAAGCTGGATTTTTGAGTACCATGTTGCTCAGCTAAAAGACACTATTTTTTCAGCTTCCCTTACGTGTGCCCATGTGACCAAGATCCAGATAATGAAATAAAAGTGATCACTATCTAACACTTTGAGGAACTCTCCTTTCAGTTTGAAATCTGATCCTTTTATGACTCATCATTGTGATGATTGAGTTTACACACCACTGGGCTCGATGTGCCTCGCTCAAACTTTGTTACAATGTTGGCACATTACTCAACCAATGTGAATTTAGATGGGGATAAAATAAAGTATACTAAAAGGCAAAGAGAACACATTTATTCTCATTTTTCTCCCGTACATTCTTTAGAACATGAATGTATTAACTAGAGCAGCATTCATCTTTGACCTTGAAGACATATAACCTACGATTTTCAGAGTGTACATTCTCACTCCTTGGAGTCTTCGTGGTGCAGCCATATGAGCCCTGGTGTTGTCTATTAGCTCATGCTGGGAAATGTTGACTTACAATGGAAGACAAATAACCTTCTAATGATCATTCCATTTGCAGACCTTGCCTTTAAAAGTGTTTTATACATTGTTCCCAATGCAATTTCTTAAAACCATTTTGACCTGTGCCTCTTCACTACTGCATGATTTTCTTAGGCTGACACTGAATGCCTTGCACAATCTGGTCTGCATCTGCTTTTCCAACTGTTTTAAATTGTGACTTCCATGAACCCTGTTGTTTTAGTTATACAGATCTACCTCTATGTTGTATTTATATTCAACAATTCTCTCTTTTGCACATACTCAGGATCATTGTCAGACCATGTGGATTCTTGGTGTAAAATAAGAAAACAGAGTTTCTTTCCTAACACATTACTTCCATCTGTTAGAATTGTAATGATCATTGGCAAATGATATTCTTCTGACATATATTAGAATATTGTAACATATGCACAAATTACTCAAATTTGGAATAATAAAGTATGAACAGTTTTCACATCAACGCATCAACAATGTGAGCAGTATCCCCTCATTTGTTTTTTTTTTATTAATTATTTTGCAATATGTGACAGTTTCATAGGCTCTGGGAGTCCCCCCACTCCTCCCCACGCCCCTCCCCCCTGGTGGATTCCTCCACCTTGATGCAGTATTACAGTTCAAATTCAATCAAGATTCTTTCCTTGCAAACATATACCAAGCCTAGAGTCCAGCTACTTATTGTCCAGATGGGTTGAACAGTTTCTTGGGGGAGACCATTTCTGGTCTGAAGTTAGAGCTGGTAGAATATCATCACAGTCAATTAATTAAGAGTCCCAATATAACATCAACAGCAGTTTGCAATATTATGGAATTGACATGGTTTTGAGTAACCAGTATGTTTAAAAAAAAAAAGGAAAAAAAAAGCAAGTTCTTAACCACAACCTATGATTAGCTCATTGACATTTCGATTTTAGTTTATATACAGGACTGGCTGCTATATACCTTAGAATGGCTATAAGGTACCATTCATTTAGCCATTTTACTATTATGGCTATTTTTACTATTTTACTATTTAGCCATTTGTTGTGTTGAAGTATAATTTTGCTGATCTTGGCAGATTTTAGGATAATCTAGACTGGCTTGTAACTCTAACAAGATATTTGTCGACATTTAAGGTGCAGAACATTTTTTTTGGGAGGGGTGTGCAGGAAAATCTTCAACACCATGGTGAGGAGTAACTAATCTTTGTGTCCAACCCAGCGAGGCATGAGCCAATCCACGCCAGCTCTTTCCTGTCAGATTTCAAGCTCTACTTTCTGTTGTTTGCCTATTTATTTTAGGTTTTTTTTTTTTTTAGTTTGTGTGATTGTTTGTTTGCTGTGAGGGGTTTTCGAAGCGATCCCGATGGTCATTGCGAGGGAGAGTGGGGGTCCAGAGGTGGAGCCAGGCTCGGACCAGAGAAAGCTCTCCTCCCTGATCCCGAAGGACGTTTATTGTTCTTCTGTTTCTGCAGACCGCTCAGGGCTTCTGGTTGTCGTTCTGATGACGCTGGTTTCTGCACGGTAGTGTTTGGACTTCTTCCATCCCCTGCGGAAGCTCCGGTTGGGGGTGGGTGACCTCAGAGTACTCGGCCTCTGAGGGCATCCAATTCCCTGTGGCCTCCTTGGCAGTTGGGATATAGTCCTTGTTGCTCGTATTAATAGTTTGTGGTGAAGGTCTGGGAGTCTTCATGGTTGGGATCCAAGCTTCCTCCTTAACCTGCTCCACCCTGGAGTGCCCTCCTGCTCCAGGCACATGACCTCCTGTTAAGAGGTTGTCAGGATCGCACCCGATTCCCCCCTCATGCATTGGTATAGTAGTTTTACTGTTGTTTAGTGCTGCTTTGAGTCTGTTGTCTATGAATTACCAGATTTGATCTTGATAGGCTATATTGTACTTTTTCTCACTCTTTTTATGGTCCTGAAAGATTTCCCTGCACTCCCTCCCCAGTATCCCCTCATTTGTAACACCTTTTCAGCACACCAACTGAAAAACCATGGGTGGAGTCCTGCTTATATCATTGCCTCCACCTGAAACTGTCACCTGCCACCATCTTCATGTGCCCATGAACTCCATGAGGAACACTTTCATAAAGCCTTTCCTAATTCATTGTGGTAAAAATCAAATCTGTTATTACCCCTGCAAACTCAATATAATTTGCACCTCTTTCAGGGTATTTACCACTTTCTAATAGTATGGTGTTGGTTTATGTGCATGTGTTTTCATTCTACTAGACTAAATGCTGTCTGAAGGGAGGGTGAACTTACAACCTAATTTAACTGCTTCACAATACTGACAGTGTTACACTTAGGGTTATCACACATCTCAGTTTGCCCAAGCAAATTTGGGATTATGCTTATCACTCTGATGTAAGTAATAACAGTGCCAGCTTTCATAGTCAAAATACTCCAGTTGAAATGATATATATTGTGCATTCGCTTTCCATATATGATTTGCAGCAAGTAAATTGATGAATGAATATGTGAATGAGAGGCATTACATAGTCTTGACAATAGGACGCTAGACTCTGCTATTGTCCATGCCTACAATGTGAGGATACACTTAAATAGCAGAATGATGGAATTATGACTGATCGTGAAGGACGATACTATTGTAATGGCATGGGAGAAATCAGTAGGGGTGTGGGGATTTGGGGAGGGGATAAGGAGAATGCTGGAGCCTGTGGAACTGTATCATGGAATAATAAAATAAATAAATTTTTTAAAAAGTGAGTATATTAATCAAGAGGGAGTATAGAGAAGATGAGAGCCAAGGATAGGACCTTTGGGGAGAATATCTGTATTTCTTGGGTAGAAAGAGGAAGAAGAGCCAAAGAAGATGAATTGGAAAAAAAGAGATAGGAAGGAAAAAATAATGGTTATTTCATGGAAGCCAGGGAGAGTGTTCTAAGAAGGGTGAAGTGGTTTACCTTGGTAAAAACTGTAGGAAGGTCAAGCAGGGAGAATTCTAACACGAAAAAAAAAACATTAAATCTTCCAGTTATTAGGTCATTGCTGACTTTCAAGACAGCAGGTTGAATAGTGTGTAAAAGAGTGGAGGGCCTGGAGTGCTGATGAGAGAGGCAGCAAGAAGTGCGGTTTACGGAAGGAAGCTGAGAAATAGGATGGTAACTAAGGTCAAGATAGGGGAGCCCTGAACATGGATATGAGGAAGGAACCACTAAAAATAGTTGATGGACAATTTCTCTGAGCAGCTGAAGAGAGAAGGGATCAGATACCCAGGAAGAGGGCATAGCTTCAGCAAAGAAACACAGTGCTTTCTTTGAGATAGCATTGCAGTAGAGTATGGGCAAAAGCAGTATGCATGGGCCTGGGGCAATAACCTAGCAGCTAAAGTCCTCATCTTGCATGCACAGGGATCCCATAGGGGCGCTGGTTTGTATCCCTGCTGCTCCACTTCCCATCTGGCTCCCTGCTTGTGGCCTCGGAAAGCAGTCAAAGACAGCCCAAAGCCTTGGGTCCCCAAACCCACTTGGGAGAGCTGGGGGATGCTCCTGGCTCCTGGCTTTGGACTGGCCGTTACGGCCACTTGTGTAGTGAATCAGTGGATGGAAGAGCTTCCTCTCTGTCTCTCCATTCTGTATATCTGACTTTCCAATAAAAATACATACATAAATAAAATTTATAAAAAAGGAGTATGCATTCTGCAGTTTGAAGAAGGAAAGGGAATGAGGGTGCCTACATGGTCACAGCCTTCACAGTGAAGTAGGTGGTGAGGTCACCCATGAGAAGAGAGACAGCTGGAGTAGGACTGGGGACTTGAGAGAGTGGAAACAGTTTGAATTTAGAACAACTGTTCTAAGAAATTCTCAAGAGAGTCAACAAGAGGCCTGCCAAGCTGCAATTGCAAGTCCAGCTGAAGTTTAACTTCCCATACAGAATGAGATAGTTATTTCCACAGAATCCATAGAAAATGTATTTTTCAAGCTTATTATCAAAATATGGTTTTATTCCACCAGGAAGAGAAGAAAGGAAAATGTGTTGACAGTTTATAGTATGGAAGAGTTAGAAGCATTAATTGTCCCCAGTAGTGTTGCTCAGGAATACTTCATATGGGTTGCTTGTGGGAGGCTATGGGCACAGATCTAAATTCCAAGTTCTTCTATTTTCAGAACCACTCAGAGACAAACCTTGACTTCGCTGTAGCCAGTCCAGAGCAAAGGCAAACACTGACATTTCTGTGAGACAGAGCATAAAGTTGCAAATAGCCTCTGTGATCAAACCTGATTTAACCAGCAAAACCTTTAAGCTTACAAGCAGCCTGTGAAATCCATCAAAGACCAAATGTCAGGTGTTGCCCTTTAAAGCTCAAGTAAATGACCACAGTCTTGGTGGCTTAAGATGAGAAAAGTTAAACATTTCACACACACACAGATAATCTTTCCAAATGTCATCTAATCATATATTCATAATTATTACAGTGTTCTTTAAGGAGGATAACATTTGGAGACAACTGTTGGGACAGAGTGTTAGGTGTTATTTTCTTGAAAACAGAGTCTGTTTCCTTTGTTTCAGTGGGGAATCAGGGTGGCATTGGTCCAACAGCACAGCTGCCCAAGTACAGAAATAAGTGACTCCAGTTCTTTTGTATCCACCTCTCTAAGAGCAGGATCTACACATATGAACTTGATTAAGGATATTTTCATGTGTTTGTGTTGCCAGATTCTTCCAATGGCATATATCTGAGAGGTGAGTGTAAAACAGAATTTAAATCTAAAGACATACATAAGGTGCCATAAGTAATTTCACTTATGTGTCTTTAAAATACTCAGTTTCCCTGTTTTGTTTACTCAGTGAAAGAGTTGTTTATTAAGCACCACCTGCATTACATTGTATCAGTAGTAATTTCATTTGGAAATAATTAGACTGTGTATTCATGTGCTTTAACATCATCAACTGTACTATTCCAGGGGCATTATAGATCTATAGTGGAAAAAAATCACACCATTTGGGAATAACCTTTCTCAATCTCAAGGCAGAATATGGCCTGTAAGAGTTCTTTTCTTCAACTCTGCTGTATAATTTTAATTAGCAACTGAGGTAGGGGGAACGAGGAAGATACAGGCAAAGGAAACACCTTTCTCTCCTAGAGAGCCCACAAAAGCTATTTGCTTCAATGATAGAAATTATTATTTCTACCAATCATTTATTAAGTGCAATTACTATGCCAACAGTGTTACCAAATGCTATGTTGTTTTATTTCATCTTCACAAAGCCTTATGGAATAGTCAGGAAGGGGATTTATTTTTTGTTTTAGTTTTGTTTTTTGAGCTGACGATCTGTAAGATTCAATGATCTTTCCTAACGTCTCATAGCTCCAGAAACTACCTGGGAGAATTGGGAATTGAACCAAGGTATTTTGATGGTGATCCTTCTTGTAATATTCTCAGTGGTCAATTGGAGGAAAACATTTCAGCGTTTTAGTATTCAAAAGTTGGAAACACCCTTAAAGACATATCTATCCCTCATGAAAAGTTAATGTAGCAATTGTGTAATTTCTCTGTACAATGAATACTCCTTTCCTTCTGCCTGTGGCTAGTTTTTTCATTTTTCACATTTGTTAATTCATAGGCACTTATTTCTACTTAACTATTGCTTGTTTGTCTCTGTTTTCTCATAAAGATATAAAAGCATAAGGCTGTGGTCTAAAAATATTGAGGGAATTTTCACAAATGGCTGCTAAATTCCAAAAGAGGTTTGATTTAACCAAATAGTAATTATAGACTTTGCTATGCCCTGGGCCCAATCACAGCCACTGAAACATAGCTTTCTATTGCATAAGCCTGATTAAAGATAATTAGAGGTGAGCACAAGTGGCAAGTGTGCACCTTAGGAAAGGAATTACACTTAATTTTTACTCTAAAGTTCCCAGAAAAATTACAGGCAGTCATATTCCAGGACAGGTCTCAATTCTTTTTTCTAACTGGCTGCTGCCTGCTCACTCCAGAGTTCCAATCTGCTGGTTCACTCCCCAAATGCCTGCTATTAACAGCTAGGGCTGGGCCAGTGAAGAGCAGGTCTCTCACTAGGAGCCCAGTTAATGGAGTCATCACCTGCTGCCTCCCAGGGTCTGCATTAGCAGGAAGCCGGAATCTGGAGCTGGAGCCAGGGATTGAACTCCAGTATTCTGATAAAGGACATAGTGTCTTGCTAGCATATTAGATGGTAAGCTGAACTCCTATTACTGACTTCCTCTCTACTTACTTTTCAAGTTTTACTTCTATAATCTCTATGGTGAAGGTTGGCACTCCTGAGTAACTTACGCTGAGCTAGTAGGCGAAGAATGACGGAACACAGGACCCAATTCTCCATGAGCTTGTTCTGTTCTCTCAGTGGCCTACTGAGTGCCTTCAGCAATCTCTGCATTGTGGCTGGATCCCTGGGTATATTACTGATACCAAAGTTGTATCAGCATGCACATTTGTTATTGCTTCTGTTGAGTGGCATTTGCCTATTCAGGTTATTAAGCTGTTAGGTGTCTGCAGCCATTTTATAGCTACACATCCTAATAATTCTCCCTTGGTCTAACTTGTAGTCCTATCTAAGAAAAAATTCTGCTGAGCACATGAATTTTAGTAGCAGTTCAGTGGGTTGTCTAGCACTATATGTGATTGGCATTCATAGACCTCAAAGGGATGCAACCAAGAATAACAAGCCAATAGAATTTATAGAATAAAATCATTACCTACAATTTGTAGGAAATTAATAGGTATGCAACCAAGTCGTTTAAACAAAGGACAGCCATGGAAGACTGTGAAAACAAATGTTCATAATTCAGAAGCATACATCTGGTCATCTAACTGTTGACACTCAGAGTAGAGGTATTCCTTGCTCTTCCTTCTGTTTTCCCAATCACCCACTGATGATTGTTTTATTTTCTTCCTCAACGTGTGTTGGATGAAAAGAATAGCCTTATTTCCTCCCTATCTCTCACTGCATGTCTTATGCTAATTTGTATGGATATCAAACCAGACAAAATATAAAAGACTAAGTGGGCTACTTCAAGTCTAATAATTACAGTTACATTGAAACCTTATTTTCTGAATTTACATCATCACAACACAAACAGTGGAGCTAAGTATAACAATCTTAATTATAATCAGTGTTTACATTCAAAGAAAACATGAGTAATCTAATGCAAGTGTTTGCTTCTTGTGCACATAATAGAGAATTCAAATAAGTGTGTTTGAAAATGAAAATGAGACGAAAACATTTTTCCTTTTGTCTGTGCTGGAGAAAATTTGCTGCTTGATATTTATCTGTATATTGGTTACATTTAATCTGCAAAAAAGAAGTGTTCATCTAGACACCATTGCTTGGCTCTCGATTCTATTTCTAGATAAGATTAATAATGAATTATTGGAAAAATATTGACTTTCTGTAATAAAAACAGACATTGAAGGAACGTAATACTTATAAAGACCCCATTTATTTATTTTGGATTTATTTTGGCTTTGACTATTTGTGCTTTAGGTGACTTTTCTGAGAAGTCTTTCTCAATTCCTGTATCTTATAAAGTGCTTCCTATGTTTTCCTCTAATAGTTTGATGGGTGAAGATTTAGGTGCTTGATCCTTTTAGAGCTGATTTTTGTGTAAGGTGACAGGCTTACAGTCTTGCTTCTTACCTCTACAGGTTGCTAACCAATTGTCCCAGCAGCATTTGTTGAAGAGACCAAGCATTTTCCTTGGATTATTTTCAGTTCACTTGTCCAAGATTAGTTAGCTATACATGTGTGGACTATCTTCTGGTGTTTCTGTTCTGCTCCATTTATCTTCTCTGTTTCTGTATCAGTATCAAATTGTTTTGATGACCACTTCCCTGTAGTATATCTTGAGATCTGGAATTGTGGTTCCTTCGCGTGGTTTTTATTCTTCAGGATAGCTTTGACTGTTCATGATCTCTTGTGTTTCCAGATAAATTTTCATATCATCTTTTCTATTTCTGAGAACATTGTTGTGACTTTGATTGGGATTGGGATGGCACTGAAAATATATATGACTTTTGGTAATATGAACGGTTTGATGATGTTGATTCTACAGACCCAGGAATATGGCAAGTTTCTCCGTCTTTTAATGTCTTCTATTTAATTTTTTAATGTTTTATCATTTTTATCATGGTGGTCTTCCATAGCTTTCAATAGGTTTATACCAAGGTATTTAAGAGTCTTCTTTACAATTTTAAAGGGGAATGTATTTATAAGTTTTTTCTCAGCCATGGAATTATTTGTGTTTACCATATCAATTTATGCTCATTGATTTTGTACCCTACTATCCCACTGAACTCTCTCCTTTTTAAAATAAGATTTATTTTTATTGGACAGTCAGATATACAGAGAGGAGAAGAGACAGAGAGGAAGATCTTCTGTCTGCTGATTCACTCCCCAAGCAGCCTCAACAGCTGGAGCTGAGCCAATCTGAAGTCTGGAGCCAGGAGTTCTTCCAGGTCTCCCACATGGGCACAGAGTCCCAAAACTTTGAGCTGTCCTCGACTGCTTTCCCAGGCCACAAGCAGGGAAGCTGGATGGGAAGCGGGGATGCCAGGATCAGAACCAGTGCCCATATGGGATCCCGAGCATGCAAGGCAAGGACTTTAGCCACTAGGCCGATGCGCTGGGTCCCTGAACTCTCTTAGAAATTCTAACAGTCTGTTGACTGAGTCTTTTGGTTTTCCTATGTATAGAATCATGTTGTCTGAGAACAGGGATCATTTATTTCATTTCCAATTTAAATTCCTTTAATTTGTTTCTTGCCTGATAGCTCTCACGAGGACTTCCAGTAGTACGTTAAATAGCAGTGGTGAAAGTGGAGTTCCCTTTCTAGTTCCAGATCTTAGTGGAAAAGCACTTCCAGTCTTTCCACATTCAGCATGATGCTTGCATTGAGTTTCTCATATATTTCTTTGTGTTGCAGAATTTTTCTTCTATGCCTGTCTTCCTCCGAGTTTTTAGCATGAAGTAGTGTTAGATTTTTTTTTCATGATATGGTTCCACAGGCACAGGGGTTTCCCCTTCCATCCCCTCAAACTCCCCTGTCACTATTTTCTCCCATAGTATTACAATAAATATAGTACTTTAGTAACAGTCACTAGTGTGGTGTTGGATTTTATCAAACGCCTTCTCTGTATCTATTGAGATGACCATGTGGTTTTTATTCATTTTTGTCGATATGGTGAATCACATTTATTGGTTTGCATTGTTAAACCATTACTATATGCTAGGGATAAATCCCACCTGGTCTGAGTGAATGAGCTATCTGATGTACTGTTGGATTCTATTGTCTGCTCAGACTTTCTTCTCACATTTCCAGCAGACCGTGGGATTAGGGAGACACCAGCTGTGACTTTAAAGTAGATCACAGGGTTGTCAGTGGTGCTTGTTACAGAGGTTTTTTCCCTTCCTCTTCTTGATTAAACCTGCTGGCAGTTATGTCTGTACCTGGACCCATTTTGAATGAAACCAAGTCAGTATTATTTTCCTGGTGGGCTCAGTGCAAAGTGTTGAGCCAGAAGTGAGTTCTCTCCTCACTCACTCCCCAGGAACTTTGTCACAGAAGTTAAAATGGTGGCACATACAGCAGTAGTGGATGATTGGGCTGTGAAATCCACCTTGTTTCCCACATTCGTCCTATAGAGTTCCACCACTCTGCTTCTGCTTGTGATCAGATTTAAAAAATCAGTGGGACCTGCAGGTCTATGGTTGGGTTTACTTCTTGTGTTCCTGGTTACCTCACCTTCCTACCTGACTGCTGGTGAGTTCCTATTGTCACTGGAGTTATCTGTTCACTACGGCACTGCTCCACTGTCTCTGATGTTTCTTTGTGTCCATGGGTCTCCAGGTGTCCCTCTGCCATCATCCTCTCCTCTTCTATTTTCTTTTTTTTTTAAAAGATTTATTCATTTTTATTACAGCCAGATATACACAGAGGAGGAGAGACACAGACCGTCCGATGATTCACTCCCCAAGTGAGCCACAACGGGCTGATGCGCACCGATCCAAAGCCGGGAACCTGGAACCTCTTCCGGGTCTCCCACGCTGGTGCAGGGTCCCAAAGCCCTGGGCCGTCCTTAACCGCTTTCCCAGGCCACAAGGAGGGAGCTGGATGGGAAGTGGAGCTGCCGGGATTAGAACCGGCACCCATATGGGATCCTGGGGCTTTCAAGGCGAGGACTTTTAGCCGCTAGGCCACGCCGCCGGGCCCCTCCTCTTATATTTTCCAGGATCGTGCCTTTTCTGCTTTTCCTCAGTTAATCCTTTTTCACTTTTAGCATGTTCTCGTCTTATTCTGCTTACTTGCCCCCTTATTGTGTTTGTCAGTTTGAACATTCTTCCATTTGCTGATTTTCCTCCCAAATGACCACACAGGCTGGGGCTGAGCCGGGCTGAATCTAAGAGATAGGAGCTTCTTTTGGGTCTCCTATGTGTGTGGATAGGGCCCAAGGAATGGGACATCTTCCATGGCTTTTCCCAGGCTGTTAGCAGGGAGCTGGGTCGAAAGTAGAATAGCCAGGGTATGAACCATTGTTCATATGGGATACTGGCACTATAGGCAGTGGCTTAACCCACTGTGCCACAGTACCTTGGGCCTAGAGATGACTTGTAAAGATAAAACACTTTACACCTTTATACTAATACTTTTAAATTCAAATTCAATACAAAGTGATAATAACTTTTATCTTTATATATTTAATTTTCTTGTAGCTTTTTGATATACAAAAGTTTTTAAAAAATCTATGTAATCAAATTTATCCTTTCTTGCTGCCTTTCAGTTATTGAGTTGTAGAAGGAAATTTTTTTTTCTTTCAGGTTATAGAGGAATTTATTCCTGTTTTCTAGTACTAATATTAGCTTTTTAAAAATTTGTGTTTCTGATTTGGTTGAAATTCGTATGTATGATGTGAGGAAGGGATCTAATTTTATTTTTTTCATGGCTACCTAGTTATCTCAATACTATTAAAAATCCATATTTTGATCACTGATTTGAGATGATATTTTTTATTGTAAATTAAACTTGTACATGTAATTGGGTCTAGTTTTGGATTTTACATTTAATTACTGCTCTTATTCTATTTTATTAAAGAGGTTGCATGGCATATTTAAATCTCCTATAGGCTAGTGCTTCTCCCCCAGGCTCTTGTATTTCAGGATTTTCTCACATATGCCTACCTGCTTGTTCTTCCAAATTAATTTTGTAATTGTGAATTAGAATGTTTAATAAAGTATGTATTTTAACTATTTTGCAAATAACCTATTTGATTTCTCTTCTTAAGTAAAAGAAGGTAAAGACACAACACATATTTGATTAAGGGTTCTTTTTTAAACAAATGTTTTCTATTTTCACATTGAAGTCTCTGATCCACTTGGAGTTTATCCTGGTTTGTGGTGTGAGAAATGTATCCAACTTTACCTTCCATTTGGAAGATTGAAAGGCAAAATAGGATAAAGGAATAGGATATCAAAGTATTGCTGAGTAAATAGAAGCATAGCTAAATTTTATTCACAGTGGAAACAATTAGTTTGTTATTTTTGTATCATTTTACTATACCACTGCCATTTGTGCTCTGTGCTCTACTTCCATCAATAGAAAACTACTCAATAGGAAACCTTATAATCTTGACACTTGTTAAAGTGAAGCTGAACATACCTTGCTAAGACAGAAAATGTTGACTCTAAGGTGTCCTAGGATGTTGATTGCAGTTTTATTTTGTGATAGTACATAGGAATCTGTTCTGTGGAAATATTGATATATAGTTATCTGTTTGGAACCTTATAAGACAACCAGAACTTTTTTCGCAGGAGAACTTTCGATAAAGAATTGCAATGATAGAACCTTTTTTTTTTTTTTTACCATAATTAACTATGTAAAGATTGTCAAAAATATAATAAAAAAGAAATTAAAAAAAGAAATTAAAAAAAAAAGAACTGCAATGATAGAATTAAGCAAAATCAGGCAAAATTTGCTGAAAGAGAAAAGTAGGATGTTCGGGTCACACTTGGGGCACACAACTTTGCCCCCAGGAGCTTCCAATTTCTCTTTAACAGTTTAAGCAGTGTTGTCATTTTGGTTTTTAAAAAAAGGTGAAATACACACACACAGTAGTTTATGCTATTAGTCGTCTTTGCAAATGACAAGATACATGCCATGCTTCTTGATTTTCTCTACTTTGTCCACCTTCATGTTACCTAAGTATATTAACCCCAGGCCCAAATATATTATCATTGAGGCACTCATCAGAGAACTTTATTTGAACTGCACAGAATAGTTGGAATTATTTGAGGGAAATACATTGGAGTGTTAAGCATGCACACACACAAATACTCTAAGTACAATTTGATGCAATATCTGTGACTTTTTTAAAGAGATAGTTTAACAAATGGGCATATAAAATAATTCTGTATCAGAGAACAATTTGTTCAAATGATTGCAACACATTTCGTTTTTTAAGTAAGAACTGTTAAGAGAGATGCCATCTTGAATTTTGTACTGGGAAAGGATTTGCTTCTGTGGAAGAATCAGAGTTGTTCAGACAGTAAACACTATGGAATTTTTTTCTTTTGGTCTGACTTGGCTTGACTAATCTTGGATCTTAGGATGTTTAGAAGGAAATTGAATCTAAATTACAGTAATTATTTGGTCTCTGGTTCCTGATAAATTCTTCCCCATCTCTCTTACAGTCTTAATATATATGAAATTATATATGTATGTATATATATAATCATCCTTAGATGTGTACCCATGTGTTTTTAATTAAAAATTATATGAAAAATGAGTTTTTCTTCTCTCTCATTTTTCATTTTATGAGAGGAGAGGCCAGTTGTTTCTTCTTTAGTCTTTCATATTGAGCTTATCTTCAGTCATAAAAAGTTTGTCTGATGCAAGACCAATATCTTGTCAGAGAGGAGTGCTTAGTGTTGATATAAATTTACATCATACCTCATCCTAAGCCACCACTGTTATTGTTGCAAAAGGTGATTTTAAGCACTAAGAAATAGGTAAGGAGAGAGCAGGATGAGAGCCAAGGAAACCAGCAGTAGTAGTTACCAGGTGGGAACAGACTGAGGCGAGGAGAACTGGATACCCTAAGCATGAGTGTGTAGCAGTGTGTTCTAGATGATGGAAATGGGCCAGAGCCACTTCACTGAAGTAATGCATCCATTTGGGGAATGAACCAGTGGATGGAAGATTCTGTCTTTGCATTCTCTATCTGTGATTCTGCCTTTCAAATAAATAAATAAATCTCTAGAATTAATCAAAGAGAATAAATCCTGTATACGGAGTACTCCAGCCTTTCAAAGTTGCAGCTGAAGAGCAACTCCTTCTTGCATTGAACTTCTCCTAGTCTCTCTTCTCCTCATTCCCAGGGCAGAAATAATCCTTGCTTTATCTGACATTAGGTAGCACCTCCTTTCTACTGTGTTTCTGGCATTTACTGGTTTTTACTATGGTTGCTGATAGCAATTTGTTCACCTTTATCACCTAAGACCTAGCTTCTTTCCTGGACTATGGAGTTTTGAGTAGTTTTTGTTGAATAATGAATGTCATAATGAAGAGTAATTAGTGCAGACCGAATCCATACTGCTTTACTTAGTGTTGATTGGTTTCTCACACTAATGGGCTTGTTGGCTTATGAAAGAACTGGATACCATTAAACCACAATTTTACCATTTAAATTATTTCAGAATTCAGGTGCTTGTAGGATCTCAAAACCTTTTAGACTGTACAACATAGATGTCTATTCCTTGACTTGGCTAATGATCTCTTGATGCTTTGGAAGCTATGTCCCTTGTGTCATGGTTGGCATTTGGCTTTGGGGAAGGAACATTATTTTTCTGGCTACTGACACACTTTTTTTTCCTTTTCTTTTACTAAATAGCATGCCAAGGGAAAAATGAAATGTCTCTTTCTCCCCATCTCCATCTTAACGGCACTTTTAAAGAATGACAGCTTCCATTTTGAGCACTTTTTAATGAGAGCCTCCTCTTCTGCAGAAGTCAACTTTTTTGTTTTCATTAGGACCAGTGACTTGGTTTTCCTGGTATTTATTCTCCAATTTTGCCACACAGTGTAGCTCGCTAACTTGCTCTCTTTCTCTCTGATGCTACTGTGGTCTACATTTCTTTCCTCTTTGGTTGAAGAGTACAACATTCTTTTTCATGTCTTGCACTAATTCATTAGAAAGGAGGTGCCTGCGTGGGTAAAGGCGCTGTAGTTTTGTGAAAAGAATTTCCTTAAGAAGCAAGTAAATAACTCCTCCCATAACATGCCTCTCCAGG
Source organism: Ochotona princeps (assembly GCF_030435755.1). NCBI lineage: Eukaryota > Metazoa > Chordata > Mammalia > Lagomorpha > Ochotonidae > Ochotona > Ochotona princeps. The sequence continues at coordinate 79,853,772 of NC_080865.1, read as the reverse complement.
GTCACTGTCTGGGGAGGAATAGTTTTCATGTTTGTTACAGTACTTCCGAAGCCTTTAAAAAGTTCTGTAAGCTGAGCCAGCCAGCTCTACCTTCAATGCTGTCATCCCACATGTGTGCCGGTTTGTGTCTCAGCTGCTCCACTTCCAATCTAGCTCCCTACTGACATGCTTGGGAAAGCAGTGGAGGATGGCTCAAGTGCTTGGGCCCTGAACCCACAAGGGAGATCCAGGTGAAGCTCCTGGCTCCTGGTTTCAGCCTGGTGCAGTCCCAGCCATTGTGGCCATTTTTGGGAGTGAACCAGATTTGGAAATTTTTGGAAAATTTTTCTGTGTCTCTGTAACTGTGCCATAATTTGTCCCCTTAGAGCCTCTGGGTGGAATACAACTCTGCTGAGACCTTGATTTTCCTGACCTCGGAATGTGTAGGATAATAGATACATACAGTTTTAAGGCACAGGGTTTGTGATGATTCATTGCAGCTACCACAGAAAATGAAAAAAAGAACTCTATGCTTTTATCACTATGCCTTGCTTAGACGAATACAAAAGAAAGCCTGTAGATGGGTGTCCGGCTCAGTTATTAAGTTGCCTCTTGGAACACTTCTCCCTGCATTGGAATGCCTGGTTTGAGTCCTGGCTATTTCACTTTTGATCCACTTTCCTGGTAATGGGTGCCCTGAGGCAGTAGGTAATGGCTCAATTACTTGTATCTTTGGCACCCATATGGGAGAACTGAATTTAGTTCTGGATTTCAGGTTTAGTCTGGCCCAGCCCTGATTTTTGGCATTTGGGTGAAAGCAAGTGGATGGAAAAAACCTCTCTCTTTGCTGCTCATGCAAAATGAAAATAAATAAATAAATAAAGAGATAGGTAGATAAATAAAATCTTTAACGAGGAAAGTTTGTGAAATTACAGAGCCATCCTTAAAAAAAAAAAATGGGAAATTCTGGCTGTTTGGTAGGGAATACCCAGAACAGAATAAATGTGTAAATCAATCCTGTTGGTGTTACTTCATTTTGCTTTTTATTTTTAAATATGATCATAAAATCTTTCATCTTTCTGATAAATCGTATGAGAGAAAGGAAAAATGAAGGAGAGAGAGAGACAAAGAGAAAGTGATTCTTTGAAATTATAGTTATTGTGGTATCTGGTATACATCCACTAGATGTCAGGAGAAGCAACGCTCAGGCTTCTAACTGCTGCAACCTTGTATTCAGGTAGCATTGGAGACACTGAAAAAGCAAGCCTTTGCAGAAATGATACAATTCTAAATGATTTGTTTTGAGACTGTATAGCTTAACAAATACATTTAGTCTGTGAGTATGTTTTGCATTTTTAGAGAACACCTCACTTTGAAAGCTTCCTGGCAGCCTGGCATTAGGGTGTGTGCTTTACTGGTTTTGTGTAAGTTAGATTTGTCTTAGTGTTTGTGTGAGAGAAGCCGTTCTGTCTTGAGCACTCTTTAATTTGCTTATTTAGAAAGTTTAAGGAATTTTCTCTAGATCCTATCTGCTTTCTGTTCTCACATTGACCAGTGTAGTTCTGACTGAGTGCAGTTTTTTCTTTCTTTTTTTTTTTTTTTTAATTTCTTTTGGTTAGCTCCGGGGGCAGAATGCATTCATCTGAAAAAGGGAAACAAAGAAGGATTGCAATGTAATAAACACCACCAAGATAAAGGTTAGAGTCAGTGATGTTGTCAGATGACTCATCAGAATGGCATTGGGGTTAGAAGAGCAGAGAAGTAATGAACAACAAAAACAACAAAGGAAAGCACTTTTGGTTGAGCTGTGAAGTGTGTAAATGGTGTGTGTGTGTGCGCATTTGCACATGCATACATGCGCTTGCCAACTGGCTTGATTCCTGAGGCAGGGGGAGGGGAATATTCACAGATTGTACCATGCCTGCCCGCAGATTATCAAAGTATGCCCATTGATTGTAAACAGAGCTTAATTCCTCTTACTTACATAAGATCTTTTCAGATAACATATGTACATTCCTTCATTAGTTAAAGTATTATTTGGTAAGATCTTATATTCTATTAAGCAGTCTTCCTGTTTCTTATATTTGTGGTGCTACCTGAATTTTCTTTCTTTTTTTCCTGGTTTAACAGATCATCTGCCATTATCTTTGTTTAAATTTTCTAAGTCAGGTATGATAGGTACATACTCTTTTTAGATACACATACTCAGGAATCAATGACCCTGCCCCACATTTGCAGGCTTACATTTGCTCTGAGCCAAAGGCAGGGATATTTTGAGCTATTATTCTCTTATGTCTAATTTTTGCCATCTTTTTACTTTCATAATTTAAAATACATGCATATGGAACAAGATATAAAAAAATAAAGCAACAGACAAAAAACACAAAAGTGAAACTTTTTCTTTCTATCCTAAGCCTAGTCATTCAATTTCCTTCTACAAAGCAGTAACTGCTATTTACTTTCTGGTTATTCTCCGAAGATAGCCTAAGCATTTATACAATAAAAATAATAGCATAGTTTTTACCGTTTCCTGCACTCAACTTTCTTCATTCAACATTGTTTTGGGATTAGTTCATACATGTACAAATCATTTCTCATTCCATTACTTAAAGATAACCATTTTAAAGATTTTTTTGATATTTCCTTTTTCTCATGTATGTAGAAATATAGTTTTTGTTTTATGAAATTGGGATCATATTATACATATAGCTTTTTTCTTGCTTTTTTCCACTTAATATATAGTACCATAAGAAAATTTCCCATGTTAAATATCTTATTCTTCAAATATGATCAATTTTTTAAAAATCTTTTTATTTATTATTATTATTATCATTTTATGATACAGTTTCATAGGCCCTGGGATTTCCCTTATCCCCTCCCCAATTTTCCGCCACCCCACCTAGCTTCTCTATATCATTATTAAAGTATAGTTTTTTTATACACAGTCATACGTCCATCATTGCGGGCATGGGCAAAGGCAGAGAGCCCAGCATCCTATTGTCAAGATATAGTAAACAGTATCATTGTAAGTCCATCTTTGTCTGGAAGTAGAGATGCATACTACATTGTATCCTCACATCTGGATGTTAGTCTCCACTTCACAGCTACTGCATGTCCCCTCAAATGAAAAGTCATAATACAAAATCAACAGCAGGAAGAAAAATAGAAATTTACAGTGCCATGAAGTTAAATAACATGTTACTAGATATTACAGTCTCTAGTACATCTAGCTACTATACATCCCCTTAAATGGAAAGACACAAAACAAAATCACCAACAGGAAGAAAAAAGAAATTATCAACACCACGAAGTGGAATAACATGCTACTGAATGACTAATGTGTCACTGAAGAAATGAAAAAGAAAATCAAGAACGTTCTTGAAGGAAATGATGTTACTGTATGATCTATGAGCCACTGAAGAATTTAATCAGAAGAGAGTATTTGAAGAGATGAAACTAACAAAAACAAAAAAATCAAAATCCATGAGATATATTTTCTGCTGATTTTTGTTGCTGAAATGTGTCTCCTGTAGGCAACAAATAGATGGGTTTTGTTTTTTAATCCAGTCTACTAATCTATGATGTTTGATTGAGCTTAAGCCATTTACACTCAGGGTTAATGTATTTGCCTTTGGTTTTGGTTGGTGCTATTCCTCTTCTCTGTCAAGAGAACATCTTGAAGTATCATTTGTAGGGCAGGTTTGGAAGAGGCATATTCTTTTAACTTTTCTTGACTGTGGAAGAATTTTATTTCATTTTCAAAGACAAAGCAAAGTTTGGTTGGGTATGTTATCCTAGGCTGACAATTTTTTTCTTTTAGAATCTGGAATATGTCACTGCATTCTCTTCTGGCCTGTAGAATTTCCTGTGAGGGTCTTCTGTGGATTTAATTGGCATTCCTTTTTATGTCAATTGATTTTTTCATGTGCACGTTTAAAGATCTTTTTCTTATGTTTGAAGAGAGCTTGATAATCATGTGTCTTGGTGAAGATCACTTTTGATTAAGCCTGTTAGGAGTTCTGTGCCCCTCCTGGATGTTGTTTCCCAATTCTTTCTCCAGATTAGGGAAATTTTCCCTTATTATTTCATTAAATACATTTTTAAAACCCAGCTTCTTTTTCTACATCTTCTGGGACTCCCATAACTCTTATATTTGGCCTCTTAATAGTGTCTTTCAATTCTTGAATACTTTTTTTAGCCTGATCCAACTCTGCTTCCAGCTATTTGTTTGCTTCTCCCAGGTGACAGGAAATATCTTCCAATTCTGAGATTCTTTCTTCTGCTTGCTTCATTCTATTTTGGAGACTCTCCACTGTACTTTTAATTTGCTCTACTGTGTTCTTAATTTCTGATATATCAGCCTTGATTTGCTTTATTGATGCTATTTCCTGTTTAACATATTCCTTAAATTCTTTGAACTCTTGTATGTGCTTCTCATTGTTGATAAGAAGTTTTAAAATGAGTTTTATGAATTCCCTATCCCCCATTTTCTTGATGTCTTCCTCAGTTAACTCTGAGGTTGGCATAGGGTTTTGCTCCTTCACAGGGGAGTCTTCAGTAATATTCATTGTGCCTGTGTGTCTTCTTTTGCTCTTGATCATTGTACTTCTGGTTATCAGATTCTTCTCCTTGGGGCAGGTTTCTAAGCTGTGTCACCCACTGGTCTACAATTCGATTTTACTTATTGCAGTTGGTGCATGGCTCTTTGTTTGCAGTCACTTGTGCCACTCCCTCCAGCAAGTTCCAGGTCTGGGTTCTTCTGTTAGATTTCTCAGTAGCCCCAGCTCCTGGCTCACCAATCTCCACATCCTGTAATGTGCTGAGGCTACACTGTTGTCTCTACAACCTTTCTCCCACTTCTGGTTGGAGCAGGTCCCAGGATTAGTGAGACACCAGGTGTCCTATATAGCTAAGTTGTTGGTGGTGCTGATCTTGCTGGAATTTGTTGAGCATTACGTCTGAGGGCCACACGGGCCCATATGATGCCACAGTTGGTATTACTTTCCTGTGGGACCAGTGCAATCTAGGGACCTCAATGAGTTCTCGTGAGCTCAGCACATGCGCAGTTCACTGTTGTCCCTGCAGTCCTAAAACTTTTGCCACACTGTACAAAATGGTGCCTGACGTGCCACTACTAGAGTTATTTATCTGCTAGCCATCAGGTCTTAGGGCTACCCAGACCTGTCTTGGTTGGAACCTGTAGAAAGGCACATTGCTGCAGTTCACTGAGTCAGAGAAGAGTTCACTTCCAGCTCAGTGTATGCTCAGTGCTTTCCCTTGCCTTTGCCTCCTTAAGCAAAATGGCACCCAATTCAGCCCTAGGGGGCTGACTGGGTTGTGAAATCCACCCTGTTCTCACACTGCCCATCTGGGATCTGCTGCTCTGTCCTTTCTCCTGGTCAAATCAAACAGACCATCCGAGATCCGGTGCGTTCAGGGTGGTATGGCCGTAGACCATCTGAACAGACCATCTGAACAGGCAGTCCCTTGTCTGGGTTTGCCTCCCAAGCTCCCAGTGAAAGTCCCTTCCTACCTGGTTGCTGGTGGAGTTCAGATCACTGCTGGCTGAATGCTGCTGGAGTATCAGTCACTGCAACACCGCACCATTGTTTTCGCTGCTCTCCTGTGTCTGTCAGTCTCCAGGTACCCCTCTGCTGTTGTTCTGTTCTCTCCTATTTCCTATAATGTGTCCTCTCTGCTTTATCCCGATTAAATATTTCTCCGTCTGTTTAAATGTGTCCTTACCCTATTCTGCCATCTTAATCCTCCAAAATATGACCAATTTTATTGTTGTTCTGGTACTTTTGTATTTGCATCTATCTTTTTAAACAAGATCTGCTTCATCTGTCTGAAAGGCAGAGTGACACAGAGTGGGAAAGGGAGAGAGATCATCCAGCCACTGTCATTCCGCAAATGACCACAACAGCCAGGGCTGGTCCTGGCTGAAGGCGAGAACCCACAACTCCATCCAGATCTCTCACATGGTTGATACCGCCCCAAGTGTCTGAGCAAATTTCTGCTTTCCTTCCAGGTGCTTTAGCAGGGAGGCTGTTTGGAAGCAGATTATCCAGGATTCTAGTAGGTACTCTGGTATGGGATGCCGGCATCTCAAGACGTGGCTTAATTCACTGCTATGCCACAATGCTGCCTACATGCATCTGTTTTAAGGCTTAGTTTAGAAGCTCTGTAGTAAGGGAAACTTTTCTGTGCAAATAGTATGAGTAGTGTTTGGGCAGTCTTTATGTTTTGAGGAATACCTGGTACATACTTATTGGTAATATCACATTTTCCTTTCCATCAATCAAATCCGTGATTCAATGTTATGTGCAGACATGTCCAACAGTTTCATTACGACTCCATCTTTGGTAGGGATGCATACTGCATTTTATCTTCATATCTGAATATGATAGTCTCTATTATGCCATCATTATACATTCCCTTAAATGACATATTTAGACAATGGGATCCTGGACTGTATGACATTACCTGTGCCAGCAGTGTCGGGGAACACTTAAATAGCAGACTGGTGGACTTATGACTACTAATGAAGAACTATACTATTGTAATAATATGGGGAAAATCAATCGGGGGTGGGAATTTGGGGGGGTAGGGAAATCCCAGACCCTATGGAATTGTAGCATGAAATTCAAAATTTTAAAAAATTTACGAAAAAGTTAAGTGCAGTCATATCTAATTTGGGACCAAACTCTATAATGTTCCAAGACTGCATGTGAGATAAATATTTAATAAAATTTGGGCCCAATACCACTTTAATATTGAATCATGCCAAATCATTATTTCCCATGGGCATTTAATGCTTATATCTCATTTAATTAGGTAATCATTTAACAATTTAAACATACATAGGGAATGTGATGTAGGTAATACTTGAATTCTCTTTTAAAATATTTTTATTTATTTTAAGGCAGAGAGAGAGAAACGACAGCAGAGATGTGTCTGCTAGGCCATTCCTAAATGCCTGCAACAGCCAGCTGATGCCAAAGCCATGAGCCTAGAACTCCACCTGATTTTCCTGCATGGATGGCAAGGACTTAGGCAATCATCTGATGCCTCCTAGCATATAAACTATAGCAGAGAAGTGGAATCAGAAGGAGGGCAAGGACTTGAAACCAGGCACTCTGATATAGGATATAGGTATCCCAAAGTCTTAATCAATCAGTATGCCAGATGCGCAGTCTAGAATTTGATTTCTGATGACAGAATAATAGAAGTATTCTTGAAATAAGTGGCATTTGATGTGGGACTATATAGAATTTAATCTGTAGAGATATAGAGCTGGAAAGGGCAAGACATTTCTAGCAGAGAATCAGATGATTGACTAGGTTTGTCTGGTGAATTATCAGTAGTCCCATTTGGTTGGTGTGTGGGTTGTGTGAGTTATAACAGAGAAGAGAGAACATGTTTGGATAATAACTTTGCAGGGACTGGTGGTGTTGGCCTCGAGGGTAAAGCCACCTGCAGTGCCAGTATCCCATATAGGTGCCAGTTCGTGTTCTGGCATTTTGTGTTTTGATCTAGTTCCCTGCTAATGTGCATGGAAAATACAGCAGATGTTGGTTGAGCCCCTGTGCTCATGTGGGAGACCCAGATGAAGCTCCCAGCTTCTGGGTTTGGCCAGCCCTGTGCCATTAAGGCTGTCTGGGGAGTGAACTAGCAGTAGGAAGATCTTTGTTTCTGTGTCTCTCCCTTTTTGCAACTCTGATTTTCAAATAAATAATCTTTTAAAAAAGACAAAGGAATTTTTCAAGTGTAGAACTTAATAAAAGCTTTGAAAGATAGCCTAAGGAGTTGATACTTATTTAGGCGTTAGAGTGATTAAACGTTAGCTTTTTACTATGGAAAATGTTAAACCTACACAAAGGTAAACAGAACAGCAGAGTAACTTGTCATGCAGCCATCACCCTGCTGCAGCAATCGTCACCTTACGGTCAATGTCGTTTAATCTCATGCCCCATTTACCCTGCATTATTTTGAAGTCCTCTCAGACATCCTATTACTTCATATATGTCTCTGAAATAGAAGAATTCCTTACAGAAACATAACCACAAGCTATAGTCACACTGAAGAGAACTGTTTCTTTAATATGATTTAAGGGTTTTGAACAAGGTGCTATGAATAGTGTAATGCTCAACTCAGGGAAGAATATGACTGCTCCCTCAAGCATAAAATATTGTGTTATTTAATTGAATGAACTTGATGTTGCATAAAGAGCTACCTAAATGCAGATAACATAAATGAGCCATTTTTTTATGAGTAGTAAATGCTGTAAGTCACTTTGCTGACACAAAGTCATTTAGAATTTTTTTTTTTAAGCTTGCAGTTATGTCAGAGTCAGAGCTTGGAAATGATGTTTCTCAGAAGGGAAAATGGCATAGTCAATTTCCTTTAAAATAAAAATGACAAAATAATTTTCTCAACCTTTTATAGTCTTTCATACAAATAACAGGGGTCCATTTTCTTCAATCTTTGTGCCTTTGACTGAAACTGCCCAAGACAGAAGGTTTTTTTAAAAAAAAAAAAAACACTAAAGTTCAAGAAAGATAATTAAATGAAAGGAAGAAAATAAATACCTCAGCATTGCAATAAATTGTGCTCTTCTAAAGAAACTGCACCATATTGGAACAAATAATTATCGGGGGGTGGTTGGAAAAATCCTACTGTCGTGGTTGGAATAATCCTACTATCATGGCCGAAATGCAATTATAGTGCATTGGATATTGATGAAGAGAAGGCCATGAAACCTAGAAGCCTCTTTATCCCCTGGGTGCCTTCATCCCTGTGACATTCACCACCTGGAGCCCTGTTTGTTCAGTTGCCCATCTGACAGAATATCCAATCTCCTCATTTCCTATGCTGTGGGAAATTATTTTATTCAGCATGTGACTGAATCCTTCTTTAGAGTGGAAATCACTGATGTGTTTGAGACAATGTATTTGGCAAAAAGCAGAGTCTTAGATTTCTTTTGCTACCACACCTTGTGCAAAAACTTTTCAAAATTTTAAAAGAAGATAATAGAAAGTCCATTTGGGATTGGTAGAGACAGGATTGTTTTAAAAGGTAAATAGTTCATTTTAACTTTTTTTTTTTGAAGACTCACTCCTTTCTCATAAGATGGGAGGAAAAAGAAAAGCCTGTATTAGTACGGCTGTTTCTACTGCTGAATTTTAGTTGCAATTCAGCCCTTCTGTGAGGTCACAAGCCATTTAAGTCTGGGAAGATAATCACACTTTGTATTGAGATGCTTTAATGAGTATCTTTTAGTTCAAATCCTTTTTAAAAAAAGGATTTATATCTTGTAGTATCTTATGGCTACAAGATATAAATCCTGGGCCCGGCGGCGTGGCCTAGCGGCTAAAGTCCTCGCCTTGAAAGCCCCGGGATCCCATATGGGCGCCGGTTCTAATCCCGGCAGCTCCACTTCCCATCCAGCTCCCTGCTTGTGGCCTGGGAAAGCAGTCAAGGACGGCCCAAGGCTTTGGGACCCTGTACCCACGTGGGAGACCCAGAAGAGGCTCCAGGTTCCCGGCATCTAACGGGTGAGCACCGGCCCGTTGTGGCTCACTTGGGGAGTGAACCATCAGATGGAAGATCTCCCGTGTGGGTGCAGGGTCCCAAGGCTTTGGGCTGTACTTGACTGCTTTCCCAGGCCACAAGCAGGGAGCTGGATGGGAAGTGGAGCTACCGGAATTAGAACTGGCGCCCATATGGGATCCTGGCGCTTTAAAAGCAAGGACTTTAACCACTACACTATTGCGCCAGGCCCAAGATATAAATACTTTAAAAAAATATTTTGCACTTTTTCTGCAATATAGTAGTCCCAACGAGAAACAGAGGCTCCTCAGCACAGGAGGTAAACTTGGCATATTTTACCTTCATTGATTTCCTTGTTCGAACAGCCTTTATTTTTGTTCTTTGGGTAAATGGCTTGTTCCCTATTATTCTGCCACTAACTACATTAAATTTGTGTAAACATAGTTCTCCTAGATTATAAGGTTCACACGTCTGTCTGCACAGCATGGAGATAGAGCAAACATTTCAACAGATTAGACTGCATAGATGTAAACTGTGGTAATATCCTCTTTATCTGTAGTTTAGACTTTTAGCAGTCTTAACTGGCCTCTCTGGATGGCAGCCAGAATTTAGAAGGAAACAAAGAAAGACTTTAACAGGTCAAAATAACTATCACAAAGACCATGGACTTTAGCTTGTAGGAGAAGCATCAGGAGAGGCAGTCAGGTTCCAACTTTAATCAGTAACCTTAGTTTGTGCACAGTTCTAATAGACTTCATTATCTGGTTTGTTGGCCCTCAGCAAATTATATGAGAGGCCATTAGCAGCAGGTCCACTGAGAACCACAAGAAATAATGGCCAAAGATGTGAATGCAAGAATGGGATAGAATTTTAAAAGACATGTACAAAATCAGAGAAAAACTGCGCAGCCTGAAACCGTAAATGAAGGGACAGATAGACATGTGGGCTTCAAGAACTTTGAGTGTATCACTTCTTTAAGATGGAACTATCTTGCCTCTTTACCTATGATTCCAGCACTTACACAATTACAAAAATTACACAATAGGCATAGATTTTTTTTTTTTGGAAAGCGAACATGAAAGTAGGATCCATGTGTAACCCAATAGTGCTCATAATGCTGAATCCAAGTCACTGAAGGATAATTAGATTCTGTTTCTTCTCTGATTAAGAAGGAAGGAAAACAATTCCATTCTGGCAAATGATTAAAAACACTCAGGTGCATACCTAGGAATTAGATTGCTGCATCATGTGGTAGATTTAGATTTAACTTTATTAGAAGCTTGGTGCTTTTCAAAGTGACTATAGCAATTTGTTCTTCCACCATTATTGCTTTAAGGTTGCTGTTGATCTGTACCTTTGTCAGCACTTGATCTTATCACTTTCTAAAAATTGCAATCTTCTGATGTTAAAGGATATCAGAATATTATTTTTTCTTTTTCTGTTTTTTCTTTACTTTTGACAATCTTTACATAGTTAATTAGGGTAAAAAGGTTCAAGCACTACAAGAAGATGGGCAAGACAATTAGTTCTGTATTGTTTCCTTAATATATCTGATGTTAAAGGGGATTTTAAGAGAGAAGCCCCACCCAGTCTCCCACCTACCCCAGCTCCCTGATGTGGGGCATGCTCTGAGATTCTTGCTCAAGTGGTTTTGATAGTTCAGCAGTTATGAATTGCTGCCAATCTCGCCACCCCAAGCACGATGAGGTCATTGAAGAATCCACTGATTGACATAGTCCATCATAGAGTCTCCGTTTCCCCAGTATTTTCATTGCCAGCATATAGCTGAGGTGGTTGATTGACTTGTTCTGCCCTCTGTCTTTTCTTGGCTAGGGTTCTGAGTCTGGCAGTTCGATTGGGGAGATACCCAAAGAGAATTTGAGGTGTTCCCAGACCAGATTCTTGTATGTACTGTAAGCAAGCACAGGACCCAGCATGGTCCATCGCCCCAATCAGCTGGTGGTTGCAATTGCTGGGTTGGTTCTGTTTCCATACCTGTCTTTCACTGGAACCAATGGGTGTTGCAGTCCAGCCTGGTTCTGCATAGCACACACACTCGGCCCTCACATAACCAGTAGGAGCTGCAGCCTAGTCAGAGCGACCCACAATAACTCCCACCAGGCCTGCCCCCTATCCTGGTTTGCCAGTATGTGCAGTAGTCCAGTCTGTCCCACATCCCATTCAGCTCTCATACATGTCAATGGACATTGAAACCTAGTTCAATCCAACGAGCCCGACTATCCAGCCCACACACATGCTGTTGGGTGCCTTTCTGTCTAGCCATCCCAGCCCCTGTCCTGGTTTTTGTGCCCTCCAGTGGGGGTGGTAACCCAAGAGGGAGGAACCCACTATTTCCCTTCTAGGCCACTCCCACTCCTGGATCATGCAGTCTCCAGGTGGTTCTGCAGTTTAACTTGACAGAATTAGCCCCCCGTGCCAGCTTCTACCAGTTGTTACTGCAGCAAAGCCCAACCAACCCTCACCCACTCTGATTTATGCTTGCACCAGTAAGAACAATCAGCCCAGCCTGGCTTTTCCCTAATCTAGCTCACATGATCTAGCGCATAGGTATTGTAACCCTGCCTAGTCTGGTCTAAACCCATCCCAGCTCACACTCTCCACTGGAAGTAGCTGTCCAACAGGGGAGCAACCCCCCATATTCCCCCCTGCCGGCCATGCCCCCTCCCTTCCTGGTTCTCACGTGTGCTGGTTGGGTGCTGTGGTCACATCCAGTACAGGCAACCTCACCTTGGCATTCCATAATGTGCACTGGTTTTTGTCACTAGCAGTCTTGGCTCAACCCACACTCTGTTCTGGTGCTCGGATTTGCCAGTGGATGACGTGAACTGATTCAGCCTGGTCTGCCCCCGACCCATGCCAAATGTATGCCAGTGGGACATTTTTCATGACCTCTTCTGGGCTGTTTCCTTTCTTTTTTTTAATTAAATTTATTCATTAATTACATTGTGTTGTAATTACATAGAATCTCCCTCCACCCTCCCCCCATGGTGGGTTCCTCCACCTTGTTGCATAACCATAGTTCAAGTTCAGTTGAAATTACCTCTTTGCAGGTATATGCCAAGCATAGAGTCCAACATCTTATAGTCCAGTCAAGTCCAACTACTTATTGGGTAGACCCTCTCTGGTCTGAGGGCAGAGTCAGCAGAGTATCATCCCGGTCAAATAAAAGCACTAATATACCATCTGCAACAATTAACATTGTTATGGAATTAATTGACATGGTATTGAGCAGTCAACGTGTTAAAAATAAATGCGATTTCTTTTTTTTTTTTTTAAAGATTTATTCATTTTATTACAGCCAGATATACACAGAGGAGGAGAGACAGAGAGGAAGATCTTCCATCCGATGTTTCACTCCCCAAGTGAGCTACAACGGGCCGATGCTGTGCCAATCCGATGCCGGGAACCTGGAACCTCTTCCGGGTCTCCAACGTGGGTGCAGTGTCCCAATGCATTGGGCCGTCCTCAACTGCTTTCCCAGGCCACAAGCAGGGAGCTGGATGGGAAGTGGAGCTGCCGGGATTAGAACCGGCGCCCATATGGGATCCCGGGGCTTTAAAGGCGAGGACTTTAGCCGCTAGACCACGCAGCCGGGCCCAAATGCGATTTCTTAATCACTTTCTGTGACCCCCCATTCAGTTCAATTTTAGTTTATATACTACATATGACATAATATCCATAACATAACATGTTATGCGTAACATCATATCATCTTAAATTAAGGCAAACATGTGGTATCTAACCTTTTGGGATTGGTTCATTTCCCTTAGCATTATGGTTTCCAGTTTGGCCCATTTGGCCACAAAGAACTGCATTTTGTTTTTTTTAATGGCTGAGTAGTATTCCATGGAGTAGATGAACCATAGCTTTCTTATCCAATCCTCTGTTGATGGGCATTTTGGTTGCTTCCATGTTTTTGCAATTACTGATTGTGCTGCTATGAACATAGGAGTGCATGTTGGTTTCTCGTAAAACAAGTTTTTTGGATATATTCCTAGCAGTGCTATAGCTGGGTCATACGGTATGTCGATTTTGAGTTGTTTGAATATTCTCCATACTGATTTCCATAGAGGCTGTACCAGCCTGCAGCCCCACCAGCAGTGGAGTAGGGTTCCTTTTTCCCCGCAAGCTCACCAACAAGTGTTGTTGGTGTTTTTCATGTGGGCCACCCTTACTGGCGTCAGGTGGTATCTCATTGATGTTTTAATTTGGATTTCCCTTATTGCCAGGGAACTTGAGCATTTTTTCATATGTTTATTTGCCATTTGGGTTTGTTCTTTTGTGAAGTGTCTGCCCATTTCCCGTGCCCATTTCTTGAGTGGTTTGTTTGTTTTGGTGTTTTGGCTGTTTTGTAGTTCTTTGTATATTCTGGAGATTAGCCCTCTGTCACCTACGTAGTGCGCAAAGATCTTCTCCCATTCTGTGGGCTGCTTTTTTACTTTGTTGATTGTTTCCTTTCCTGTGCAGAAGCTTCTTAGTTTGATGAGGTCCCATTTATTTATTTTGGTCTCGATTTCTACTGCTTTTGGTGTCCTTCTTAGGAAGTCGGGACCTACCCCTAGATCTTGCAGAGTATTTCTGACATTTTCTTTCAAAAGTTTGAAGGTTTCTGGATGCAGGTTTAGATCTTTTATCCATTTAGATTTGATCTTAGTATATGGTGAGAGATGTGGGTCTATCTTTTTGTTTCTACAGGCTATCAACCAGTTGTCCCAACAGCATTTATTGAACAGACCTTCCCATTTGCCAGGATTATCGTTTGTCTTTTTGTCAAAGATTATTTGGCTGTATCTGTGTTGGTTCCCGTCTGGTGTTTCTATTCTGCTCCATTGATCTTCTTCTCTATCTTTGTGCCAGTACCAGGCTGTTTTGATAACCACTGCCCTATAGTACGTCCAGAGGTCTGGAACTGTGATTCCCCCTGCTCACTTCCTGTTCAGGATGGTTCTAGCTATTCATGGTGTTTTGTGTTTCCAGATGAACCTTTGGATCATTGTTTCCAGATCTGTGAAGAATGTTTTTGGCAATTTGATTGGAATTGCGTTGAATGTATATATTGCCTTTGGCAATATAGACATTTTAATGATATTGATTTTACCTATCCAGGAGCATGGGATGTTACTCCATCTTTTGAGGTCTTCTTCAGTTTCTTTTTTAAGTGGTTTGTAGTTTTCCTCAAATAGGTCTCCTACATTTTTGGTTAGGTTTATTCCCAGATACTTCATGCTTTTCTCTGTTATTTTGAACGGTATTTTGCTGGTTAGATCTTTTTCCAGCTTGGGGCTATTAGGATACACTATGGCTGTTGATTTTTGTTCATTAATTTTGTACCCTGCCACTCTACCGAACTCTCATATAAGTTCTAGGAGTCTCTGTGTTGAGCCTCTTGGCTCTTCCATATAAAGAATCATGTCATCTGCATATAGTGAAAGCTTGACTTCTTCGTGTCCCATTTGGATTCCTTTGATTTCTTTTTCTTGTCTTATGGCCTCAGCGAGTACCTCTAGAACTATGTTGAATAGCAGTGGAGAAAGCGGACATCCCTGTCTTGTTCCAGATTTCAGTGGGAAGGGTTCTAGTTGTTCTCCATTCAGTATGATGCTGGCGTTGGGCTTTTCATATATTGCTTTGATTATGTTGTGGATTTTTCCATCTATGCCTACCTTGGTTAGGGTTTTTAGCAGGAAATTGTGTAGGATTTTGTCGAAAGCTTTTTCTGCGTCTATTGATACTATCATGTGGTTCTTGTTTTTCAGTTTTTGGATGTGGTGTATCACATTGATGGATTTCCTTATGTTGAACCACCCCTGCATTCCAGGGATGAATCCTACTTGATTCGGGTGAATGATCTGTCAGATGATTTTTTGAATTCTATTGGCTAGGATTTTGTTGAGTATCTTAGCATCAATGTTCATCAGAGAGATAGGTCTGTAGTTTTCTTTCTCTGTAGAATCTCTGTCGGGTTTTGGGATTAAGGTAATGTTGGCTTCATAGAGTGAGTTTGGAAGGGTTGCTTCCTTTTCTATTGTTTTGAAGAGTTTGTAGAGGATTGGGGTTAGTTCTGTTCGGAATGTTTTGCAGAATTCTGTAATGAAGCCGTCTGGGCCTGGGCTTTTCTTTGCTGGGAGATCTTTAATCACTGATTCAATCTCTGCTTCAGTTATGGGTTTATTCATTTGTTGCCTCTGGGCTAAGTTTTGGCAGGTGGTGTGAGTCTAAGAACTTTTCCATTTCTTGGTGGTCTTCTGATTTGTTGGAGTACAGTGCTTTGTAGTAATTTCTAATTATGGCCTTAATGGATGTGGTGTCTGTTGTTATGTTGCCTTTTTCATCTTTGATGCTGTTAATTCTTGCCTTCTCTTGTTTTTTCTTTGTCATTCAGGACAGCGGGGGTCTATTTTGTTTATCTTTTCAAAAAACCAGCTTTTTGATTCATTGATTTTGTGTATGGTTTTTTTTATTTATATCTGGTTGATTTCCTCCCTTGTTTTGATGATTTCTTGTTTCCTGTTGTATATGGGGCTATTCTGCTGCTGCTTTTCCAATTCCTGGAGGTGTGTGGTTAGTTCCTGTATTTGGCGCCTCTCTTGGGCCTTGACATGAGCTCCAATTGCGATGAATTTACCCCGTAGCACTGCTTTGGCAGTGTCCCACAAATTTTGGAATGTTGTGTCAGAGTTTTCATTGGTTTGCATAAATTTTTTTATCTCATCTTTAATTTCTTCCCTGACCCATTGTTCATTTAATAGCATATTGTTCAACCTCCTAGATGGGCTGTTTCCTTTCCTGCTTTTTTTTTTTTTTATTGGAAAGCTGGATATACAGAGAGGAGGAGAGACAGAGAGGAAGATCTTCCATCCGATGATTCACTCCCCATGTGAGCCGCAACAGGCCGGTGCTCACCCGTTAGATGCCGGGAACCTGGAGCCTCTTCCGGGTCTCCCACACGGGTGCAGGGTCCCAAAGCCTTGGGCCGTCTTTGACTGCTTTCCCAGGCCACAAGGAGGGAGCTGGATGGGAAGTGGAGCTGCTGGGATTAGAACCGGCGCCCATATGGGTTCCCGGGGCTTTCAAGGCGAGGACTTAAGTCACTAGGCCACGCCGCCGGGCCCTCCTTTCATGCTTCTTGCGCTTACCTGCAGGGTCTGTGTCCTGCCAGAGGAGTTGCCCAGGCTCCTCCATCAGAACCTCTCCCAATGTCAGATTTCCCGCCTACCAGGGGGTCCAAGAGCCAGCCCTACTCAGTTCACCTCCTGTCCCAGCAGGAACAGTGGCTTTTCCTAACTGGCCTTCAACCCAATCTGGTTCTTACTGTTGGATGTTTCAGTCCAGCCATGGCTCGTCTGTACCCACATACAGCTCACACATGGCTCAGTAGGGGCTGAGACCTAGCGTAGTCCATCCCACATCTACCCTGGTCCTCCAGAGCACCAGATGGTGTTGTGGTCTAGCCCGGCTTGGTGCATCCAGTCCCAGTCCACACTAGTGCCAAGGGAGACTACAACCATATCCTGATCAGAATGCAGCCCCCATTCCAGCCCCGTGCTGCTTAGTGGGAGCCTCCACCCAGCTAGGGTGATCCGTTAGCTCCCCAACTGAGCCTGTTTCCAGCCATACATCATGCGCATGCCAGTAGTTGCTCTGACTTAGCTTGGCACAGCCCCTCCCTCACCTGTCCCAGCCCTTGTCTTAGACACTGTGGCTTAGCGTCCCTGGCTCTTGCAGACCAGTAAGTGCAAGAGCCTAGCTCGTTATGACCTGTGCTCCATCCTGATTTCTGATTTTGCTTGTGGGCTAATGTTTGCTCAGTCCTGCCCGGTCCACCCCCATTTCATTACCAATCCGTGCATTAGCCAGCCATTGGAGCTATTTTGCCCAGCTTGTCCGACCCCCAGGTCTGGACCATGTGTTCACCAGCGGGAGCTTTGAACCAAGTTTCCCAAGTTCCTCCACTTGATCCCCTCCCAGACCCAGTTCTCATACATGCCATTGGGTTTTAGGCCAGGTTCCAGTGAAGTCTGGCCTTCTATTTGGCCTTGTATGAGCTGGTGAATGTTGCAGCCCAGCCCACCCCACACCCTATTCAGGATGCACATTTGAGTGCTGCTGCCTTGACCAGTCCAGACTGTTGTGGGTTCCTTTACCTGTGAATGATTGCAGACTCCTTGGTCACACCGAGTTTAGTCCATCACCCCTTCAACTCTTGAGCTAACCAGTGGGGCTAGTATTTCCATGGAGTTTGGCCACACATCCCTCACAGAATCTACCCCCGGATATGGTTCTCTCGTGTGCTACTTAATGTCATGCCTCTGACTAATATGACCCATTTCCTGATCCATCAACGTGTCAGGTAATAGGATATGAACCTGCTAGACAAGCCCCAAGCCTTAGCTTTTGCATGGACTGGTGTTCGATGATTACAAGTACTACACAGTATTTTAAGGAGTTTGGTATATCAGTGTTATCCATAAAGATCATCTGGTCCCTCTCCTCCAACCTACTAGGTCTCATTACCCTCGCTAACCTTCAAAGGAAAAGTTACTCTGTCGTTGGGATTCTTTAGGATTGATTGACATCCCAGAAGTACAGTGGGCTTGACATGGAGATACCTAAGCAGCAATTCAAAGCCCAAAACCCCAGAGCAGGCTGCTGGGTGACCAGCAGGCGGAGCCTGGTGCCGAATGGTGCACTGGCTGCCCAAGGACAGGTCACCACGTGGACTCAGTGGCTAGAATCGGGCCTCCAAGCATGGAGACTATCCCCCCTGGCACCCACCCAGAATATTATTTTGACTGTAATTTTCATCTTCCTAACAACTAGTGTTGTTGAACATCTTTTCATGTGCTTGGTTGCCATCTGTGTCTTGTTGAGTGAAATATCCCTTCAGACATTTTAACTTTTTTTTTTTTTAACAGTTGGGTCACTTGATTTCCTTTTACTGGGTTTGCAAAGTTCTTCACAGGATTTTGGTAAAAGCCTTTTACCAGATAAGTAAATGAAAATTTGTGTTCCTACAAAAAGCCATATAGAAGTGTTTATAGTGGCTTTATTCATAATTGCTTAAAGCTGGAAACTATCCAAACGTCCTGCAACTGATGACTGGTTAAAAAATTATAATATATCCATAAAATTGAATACTCCTCCACGGTAAAAATGAACGAACACCTGATTAGTAGCACAGGTGAGACTCAAAAGTTTTATGCCAGTCTAAAGAAGCCAGGATTAAAATGTTACATACTGTGTGATTCTACCGCTTGCCAGGAGCTATGGGGCAGGGACTGGGATTCACTACAGCAGGGCAGAATGAGGCAATGAATGGTTCTACATCTTGATTTTGTTGATGGTTAACATGAAACTAGCATAACAGAAGCTGAGTTTTCTGTAAGTGAACTATGCCTCTGGTTTCAAGAAAGGAAAAAAAATCGCAGTTAATGGAAGGATAATGAAAGAAGGTAAACTTTGCATTGTGGTCCTGCTGTGGCTACATTTCAGAGGACAGTCAATGACCTTGGACATTCAATTAGTCTTTAGGATCCTATAGGAAGTTTAACCCTGTTTTCAGGATGTCACAAAGGGAAAAAATGCAGTCTTGTGGATTTTAACTTGTGGAGAATTGTTAATGCAGCAGCCTTAGGCCTTTGATGTGTGTGTCTGAGAGCCATCAAGTGAGAGTGAGAGAGAAAGAGAGAGAGAGAGAGAGGAGAAATAAGCTGGATCTTCTTTTACTGGTGGTCATGGTCATTCACTCAAAACTGGTTTTCTCTTCCCTCTTCTTCCACGTGAGTGGAAGGGAACCAAAGCATTGTTGCCTCCCTGGGACTGCATTAACAAAAAGCTGGAGTCAGAGACAGGAGCATCTAAGCATGTAAGGCATCTTAGCTGGTGCCTTAATTGCTAGGCCAAATGCCAGGCCCCATGAAATTCTCAAAGATCTCTCATGTGCATGATTTTCAAAGGTTTTTTTGTTTGTTTGTTTTGTTTTTTGCATCAAAACAAAGTTATCTTTTAATTCAGTTGTCCATGGACTTTCTGAAGTTCCTTTCAGTACCCGTTCTTCACAGCTTATTTCCTGTGAGCTTTTCCTATTTAGGTGAATTTGTTCCATTCTCACTATCTGATATGCCTTACCTTCTTTGATTCCTCTTACCTTTGAAGGGTAGAATTGAACCTATCTTTTCAAGATATTGGAAGATGGGCCTGGACTTCTGACTTTGAGGCAATGTAAAGTAGTATTTAGGAGCATTGAGGCACCACATTTGCTGATGTTTGAATGCCAGCTCCTCTGTATATTGGCTGTGTGATATGCACAAGTTGGTTCTAAGTTTCAGTTTCTTCATGTATAAAATTCATATAATAGTATCACCTACCTGGCTTTGTTATGAGGAATATGAATGTGTCACCTATCTGGTTTTGTTATGAGGAGTATGAATGACTTTGTTATTTAAAGAGCATGACACATAGGTAGCCCCATGTAATTATGGACTGCTTTTGTTTTAGAAGCAACCTTAATATTTCCAACTGATTCTAATTACATGAGCTATATATATATATTAATTTAAGAGATATGTTGCTTCCAACATATCTCCTATTACCATTAGGAGAGGCAGGAAATATGTGGTAGTACTTATATTCTTCCCATCCAGGTATGTCAGAGAGATCAGACATACTGGTGCTATAATGAATTCTAACCCAACTCTGAAAATGCATCATTTCAGCCTTCCTAATAGGACTCTCAAAGGGCTGCATAGATAGGGTGGGGGAAGGGTGAGCCAGCTGCTGTATCGACTTCTCTGAAGAGAGCCCTTATAGCTGGCCTCTTCCACTAGCAGCCATTTGATATTCTAGGCAGCTGCCTGACACTGCACTTTGGTGCCCCTCAGTGTTATTAACAGGCATGCATACAGCTGCCTTGTCAAACACTTGGTCGGGCTTGGCAATGAATGCTACAGAGGCAGGGTGGTAGCAGGCATCACTCACCTTGGGCACTGAGCTTTCCTAACAGCCCGGTAATAACACTGCAGCTGTATGTATCTTGAGCACATATGTAAATAGTGTGCCTGCTGATTTCTTAGAGGACTATTGAAATCCCTCAATTCATAGAATTCCCATTCTCTAGCTTATATGATATTATCACTAGCTTGAACACCTCCTGGATGTTATCAGAGTCAGCTGTGATTCTTTAGGTTATTTTTTTTTCCTTTTAATTCTCCTCTAGACCACACAAAGAGACTTCCATTTCTGCTGCCACTGGCCAGCTAAATCTTGTTCAGGGAAGGAAGTGTTAGAGGAAGTGTGATGCCAGGGGAAAAGCACAGGTCTGGGAATCAGCAGACCTCCTTTTTTTGTTCTGGTTTGAGAAAGACATTTACTCTCTACAGACCTTTGGAAAAATACAAAACAAATAGATATATAGGTAACATAGATTCTCATAGATGAACTGTATAATGGAGATTAGTATACCATGAAGTGAAGATATATTTTAGTACACATCTCTAACCCCAAATAAAAGGAGGACTTCCAATGATGAACAGTTAAATATACCTTGACAATATGATACTAAGTTTTCTATGTTGTCTAAACCTACAATGTCATAGTACACTTAAATAGCAGAATGTTAGATTTGTGACTGCTGCTGAGGAACTATACTACTGTAATAATATGGGGGGAACCTGGGGGTGTGGAGTAAGGTGAGGTGGAAGGGGGATCCCCTATATTTATAAAACTGTATCATGAGAAAAAAATACAAATGAAATGGTTAAGCTGGAAACAAACTTTCTGGGGATATTTGTGGCCCTGCTAATTAAAACTCAAGCCATTTTAGGGTCTCTGGGTCTGGATGCAATGGAATTTACCCAAAGTCCCCTCATTGCCATAAAACCAAGTCTTATGAAGAATAAGCTTCTAGTTTACCCTACTTTGCAGTTTACTTGAAGTTGCTATGTAATCTGAGCATGGAATTGTACCCAGAATGCTACAGTTGTTTTTGTTAAACAACTCAAACATGACAAAATGGAACCCAAGGATTAATTTCAAGCATAAACTTGTCATTCCACTTGGGCTACATGCCTACCCTGCATTTGCTCACCTAGGTGGCCTCTTTCATATTTTATCTGTCAGTTGTCTGTCTAATGTGAGAAATACTTGGTTTTAACTGGACTCATTTAACTTATTTCTTTTTGGGAGAAGTGTTCTTTCACACCTAGGGGTTTATGCTAGAGAGAGAGGGATTGGCCTCTGGAAATCTTGCTGGATGCCTTGTGCATGTACTTATCCATTTGCAGTCAGGTCGAGGAGAACACCAGGGGTAGTTCAGCTGGGGTTGGTGGTGACTAACAAGAAGACCAGCAGGCTTAAGGTGTGTGTGGTTAGGAGGCTGAGTCTCCATAGACCACACTATTGCTGATTATGCCTTGAGAAATGGGTATTCTTTGAGAATAAGAACCCATTGTGTGCATCTCTCCACAGTTACGCATTCAGCGATGACCAGTTTGTACCTTTTGAAATTGGCTATGTGTAAATGACCAATGTCACTGTGTAAACCAGTAAAGACTACAAATCAGGGATACTTGTATTTTAGAGTGATTTTCCACCTACATGTTTTGAGTTCATGGGCTCTTTCCTCTGTCATTTCCAATTTGCTGTTGATCCTTTAGAATACGTTTTAATTTTGGTTGCCTTGCTTTTTAATTAAAATGTTACATTTAGAATGTATGCCTTTTATTTCTTTTCTCAGGTTTAACACTGTCCTAATTATTACAAGAATGTTTACAATTGAGTGGAAGAGCACTTTTCTATTTTGAACTGTACCGTTTTGATCCTGGCATCTACTGATTGTATATTCTCATGTAAATCGAGATTTTCCAGGTTATTCCTATGCCAAGTAGTTTTTGAGTTGCATTGTGCATTTTGAATATTATGTTTTAAGACTTTAGGTTTTGTGCAAGTCCTATGAAAGAAATGATATTTTACTAGGTAATTTTGACCCAGGTATATTTAGGCTGCAATTTGCAACCCATATCTGTGGACTGTGATTGCAATTTTAGTTTAAAATTTTGGTTATTTGGATCTGTGCCACATGAATGCCTCCCATGATCAGATTGGGAATTGGGCACTGACCTATGTTGTGGTTCAGTTCTAGAAGTTTTGGTATAGTCATTAGGATTAGATTGATTAGGATCAGATTCATGCATGCACAGCTTGGAGATGGTTGCCTTCCCGAGTGCCTACCTCTCTGCAATCTTCTAAATATTTTGTGGGGATCCTTTTTGTGATCCATTAGCCTGAAATCAGGGGTTTTAGTTCTGGACTATGCACATTTGTGAGTATGCTCACTTCCAATGAGAGACAAAAAATAGCAACAAGGAACACTGGGGAAGTTGCCTGCCCTTTTGTTATCACAGTTCTACCTAAAAAAAAGAAAGTTTAGTAGTTCTTCTTGCTTTACTTGAGTCAGTATAAAATAGTTTCTTCTGGAGCTTCCTCTGTTTGAATTAACCCTCACTATCAAGTTTCAGGCTGGGGAATATTACTGGGGATGAGCTGGGGAAATGTGATAAACTCACCATCAATTTGGTGATACTTTGATTTCTGGTTTTCTCTCCCAGTCTGCTGGGTCTATTAACATTCAGCATCTTTGAATAGCTGACCCATGAGTTTGGTCCAGATTCTACAGCTGATTCAGTGGGGTAGAGTTCGCTGACTTCATCTTGTCTTCAGCCAAGGGCATAGTAGTATTTTTTTTCCCCTGGAGATCCAGCTGTTAAACACGTATCAGCCCACTACTAGCTGATTCTACCAAGTATAGCTCTTCATGGATCCTTTCACTTTACTTGCATGGGGGCCTTCTGTTTTCTGACCCTGAGCAATAGTTTGTCAGTCTGAGCCTTGGTATGGGAATTATAATAGTGTATACCTCCCTGGGTTGTACAAGCAGTTAGGTGAAATAATGCTATATCTAGAACAATGCTGAGAATATAGTGTGTGCTCAGTAAGTGGAAGCTATAATATTTTTTAAAAGAATCTTGGTGTGTTTCAGTATCTTTCAGGAGTGGATAGGTATATATTTAGCTAACTCATACCCTAGAGCTGGGAAGAACTTATGGCATAGTGGTTTAGCACTTCTCCTTTAGAGCCAGCTGGGAAATCTCCCGCTCAGAAACTTACTGGTTATGTAATGTTGGGTAAGTCACTTCACCTTTCTGTGACAGCAGGAAAATGGGCACAATGATAATTTATATTTCACAGGATAATTAGAAAGATTAATACATGAAAAATACACATCAGTAACTGTGAGCTACTAATAACGTGTTTCACCTTGATTTAATGTCTACTGCGATCTAGACCCTGTGGGACTATTTAATGTGTATTTTGTAGATATAATGCCTATAAATGGTTAATTATACATACCCTCTCTTCAGGAGACATCTCACTGCATAGCAATCTGGTCTTTATAACATTCCAGGGCCAGGCACCACTTTCTGGATCTACTTTATTTTTTTATTTTTAAATTTTCATGATATAATTATATAGGCTCAGGAATCTGCTTTATTATCTAAACATGCTTACTGGACTTTAGCAAAAGGAAACTAATGAGAACACAGTTAATTTCTGCAGATTGAATAAACTCTGTGTCACTTCCTGCTTATAGCTATGGCCTTTAGTTCTCTTCAAATTCAGTTTGTGGCTTTTTGGCTTGCCTTTCTGTGAACCAGGCTGCTCAGTCAGTGGGACAGCAAATGTGTTGTTTCTGTTGCAAATGGTTGCTGGAGGCAGAGTTATAAGAAGTAGTTTTGCTAATACATTTTTTGAGGTTTGTCTGCCACACTCATTTTTTTTTTTAAGATTTTATTATTATTGGAAAGCCGGATATACAGAGAGGAGGAGAGACAGAGAGGAAGATCTTCCATCGATGTTTCACTCCCCAAGTGAGCCACAACGGTCCGGTGTGCGCCGATCTGATGCCGGGAACCAGGAATCTCTTCCGGGTCTCCCATGTGAGTGCAGGGTCCCAAAGCCTTGGGCCGTCCTCAACTGCTTTCCCAGGCCACAAGCAGGGAGCTGGATGGGAAGTGGAGCTGCCGGGGTTAGAACCGGCGCCCATATGGGATCCTGGGGCGTTCAAGGCGAGGACTTAAGTCGGTAGGCCACGCCGCCGGGCCCTCTGCCACACTCTTTTTCCAGGAAAATATTGACTCTAGTTTCCCTCACTGGGTGTCTGGTTGTATTGTATTGCATTGTATTGTATTTTTATCATTTTATTTTATTTTATTTTTCATGATGCGATTTCATAGGCACAGGGATTTCCCCTTCCACCTCATTGGTTATATTTAAATTTTCTTTGTGTTAGTCTTTTTGATTTGGAAATTTCTCTGTGATTTAAGTGTGTTGATTTTCCACTTTAGGATTTTGGTGAAAAATGGCTATAGTATTTGATAGTTAAAGCAACAGCAATAAAGCTCTTAATGTGATATGATACTATTGTAGAAGCCCCCAGCTTCTACTGCCTTCTAGGAAACAGCATAATATAATAAACAGAACTCTGTGTGGTAGTCAGAAAAACTTATGTCTAGTCCAGGATCTATCCCTAACTTTCTTGGAGTCCTAGGGAAAGATATATCAATGCCCTAGGCCCCAGATTCTGTCACTTAAATACATTGAAGCTAGGGGCCACAGCAACAGAGATGAGCTAAGGCCATGACAGAGCAGATGGATACCAGCAACTGCAGAGCAGTATCAGTGACCAACCAGCAAGAGCACAGGTTGCTGCCGGGGGCCCTGTTGGGGAAATGAGGGTTTTGAGGATCTGCTTTCTAGCCAAACTTGCTTGTTCTTTTATCATTGGGTTGGTGGAATCACTGACAACAGGAGTCCTCTATGAGACATGAAGGCTTAGGCCAGATGATTACTGAGTCCACTTAGCGTCAAAATTTGGGGATTACTGTGAGAGCAACTTGGGTAAAGCAGGTGCAAGGATATTGCTAAAGCTGCCACTGTTATACTTGGGTGCCCCAGACAGGAGGAACAAAAATTGAGTCAGTTAATTGTGCAGTTTTGTTTCCTCATTTCTGAAATGAGGATAATACTATCTCCTTGGCTAAGTGCTCAGAGCAGCTGTGAAGAGCAAATGTGGCACTGCCTATGAATATAGCCCTGATAGCACTCCCAAGTAGAAATAGTATAAGCCATGTCAGGGGCCCATTGGGGAAAATCCACTCATTTTCTGGCTTATCCATTGTGTATACCAGTGCCCGTATTGGGATCCTGGTGCTTGCACAGTAAGCATTTAGTCATTAAGCCATTGCACCTGGGAGACCCTGTAAAAGCTCCTGGCTCCTGGCTTCAGATTGGCTCAGCTCCGGCCATTGTGGCCGCTTGGCCACAAGCTAGAAGATGGAAGATTTTTCTCTCTTGTCTCTCCTTCTCTCTTTAAGTCTGCCTTTCCAATAAAAACAAGTAAATCTTTTTAAAAAACCCTTTACTTTCGTTGTTCTTGAAAGAGAGAGCTTTCTCATTTACTGCTTCATTCCTCAAACCCATCCCTCGCAGGGATGGATTAATCTGAAACCAGGGGCCCAGAGATCAACTCTGGACCCAAGTATCTGAGCCATAATCTATTATTTCCCCAAGTACATTGGTGGGAAACTGGATCAGAAACAGAATAGCAGGGATTCCAGCCAGGCACACTTGGCAGGGGATATAGGCATCAAAAGTAGTGACTCAAGTGCTGTCTCCAAAACCTGAACTGGACACCAGAATCTTAATTGTGTTTTCAGGAAATGTCCAAATAGCTCAGTTAACATTACTGAGTTATGATGGTTTGACTTTCGATTTTTCCATTACAGTTACGTGAAAGTAATGCATATTCAATATAAACCATACTGTACATTTTCACTTCTGATCTTTCGCCAGGCTGTTAGTATACAGTATGATGCTCTATCATGATGCTGACCATGATGACAACCACAACTCCCAGTCAATCCCATGATCATAAGGATCAGCAATTACTAGTGTACAGTATACTGTGTTGCAAAGCTGCAAGACTTGATAGGGTAGGTATATTAAATGCATTTTAATTTGTGACATTTTCAATGTATTAACTTAGCAGGGTGAAACTCCATTACAACTTGAAATCTTTTCTTGAACACAGCAAAAAGACTTAATTGAAAATGTTTCAATGTAGGCAACTTTTATATAGAATTGGATATAATTTAAATTGGAGCATAATTCTCTATAAAAACCATAGATACTACAGTGTTAACATTTTAATTTCTAATGTCTTCTGCATTCAAAAATTAGGGAAGACCTTAGCTCAAGAAACTGTTAAATTCTGATACATTTTGGATTTCCATCCTTTTTCCCTCACCCAAGTTCTACAGATCCTTTTTCTATGTGTCCTGTGCTGTTTTTATTTCATGTCAAGATGCACTGGGAAATTTTTTTGTTTTTTTATTAAGACACCTTCTAATTGATAAAGGAGATTTGCAGAAATTCAGCCAACATTTATTGTATTGGCTATGTGTTGTGCATTAAGCTAGAGAGTGGGGCTACTGAGATCTAGAAAAATATTCCTATTCTAAAGGAACCTTAGAGATTAACAAAGGAGCCATATAATTGCTATAGTGAGATAAGTACTCTGATAGCTTCATAGAAGGCCCTATGAAAGTCCAGTGTATTTTGTTTATGGAATTGGTTGACAAAACTGATTCTGGGAAGGCCACCATCGCGGAAGTAATTTAGTTGTCCTGGAGAAGGGGGATTGGTGAAGGATTTTCCAGGCTGAGGAAGCAGTATGTGCCAAGATACTGGGTCACTGGAGAGCATAGCTGTATAGGGAGCTACAGTAGTTTTATTAATTCAAGGGTAACTATTAAGGAGTAGCTTGATGGGAAAGGAGACTGAAAGAAAAAGCATGGGCTGGATTATGAAGGACTTTGGACATCATACTGGAAGTGAGAAACTAGTAAAGGATTTTAAGGAATTAAATTGACCAGGTTTGTACATTTATTTGAGAGCTAAGGTGTTGAAAGGGGATTCAAGATGTTTAAGCATAATTGACCAGGCATGGTCAGAAAACATGGGAAAAACCCAGTCTCCATCCAGGAGATGGCATAACATCCAGAAGAAGGTGGTAGAAGTGAGGATAGAGATTCAAACTTGATTCTGCATGTGTGGTCCAATTAGTAACTAGGGTCTTTGGGCAATCTTAGATAAGTGCTGTGAATATCAAGGTTTAACAATGACTGAAAAAAGATCCTGGATTTGTCACAAATGGAGTTACTAATGCAAGAGCTAAAGATATGGATAGCAAGAAGTGAACTGTGCTCTCACATGCAGAATCCAGGAGAGCTAGAAGGTACAATATGTTGAGTCCAAATCCATGACAGCTATTTTGTTGTTGTTATTGTGCTTTGCTCATATTAAAGAGCACAAACTGGAGTGTGTGTTTTATTTGGCCTACAACATTGCAAACACTTTGGGTCAACAATGAAAGTAAATTTTATAGTTTAAAAATTCAAATTTCTGCTTTTTCTCTCTTTTTTTAAAGATTTGTTTTTGAATTTATTTGAAAGGCAAAGTGATACAGACATAGAGTTAGAAAGAGACTGTTCATCCCTTAGTTAACTCCCCAAATGGCTGTGGGAGTCAGGGCTGACCCCTCTGGTTTCTCTTGAATATCCAGTACCTCCAGTACCTCTGGCAATATGGGGCTTACTAATGTTCTAATGAACTAATGATCATGTTGATCAGACGAGGCTAAGAGGTTACTGAGCCCTTTAAAGATAGTGTTTACTGAAAAAAACTAATGCTGGCCTTCCAACCTTTTGCAGACCTCCATTTCACACCAGCTGAGCACAGGCTGCCACACAATTTCTTTGCCTGCTTGGCCAGTGTGAGCTTTGAGTTTATAATTTCCAGCTTCTCCCATGCTTGGTTTTTGTGGAGATTTGGGTAGTTAGATTGGGCATAAAGGGTGGTTTTTTTTTTTTATCATCATAGTGAGGGGGTTAGGTCATCAACTGAGAAGGAAGGATATGGAGGACAGATCAGGTTTCAGGTAGTATCTGGACCTTTCACTATAACCTTGATAACATAAAATTAATCTGTAAGTGTGGTACCTTTTGGAAGGTGTTTTGTAAAGTATTTCTTATTGCTCTGTATTGTCACTGTTTACATGAATCTCTTTCCCCTCACCTGGAGATGCTCTTCTAGTCAAGAATTATGCCTTTTCCTTGGCTATAGGTTGGAAATAATAGAAGGTACTGAATATATATGTCTTTGTTGGGAGAAATGAGACAAGGAGTAAGAGTACCCCTCAGGGCTATTGGGGGACCAGTTGAGGCAGTGCATGGCAAAATGTGTAACACTGAGCCTAGCTCGTAGTAAACATGCAAATCCATTTTAAAAAAAATTTTGTGTATGAAAGCTTAAAGAGTAAGCACTTACTAAAAGCTGTATGCGCTTCTTCCCTGTTCTTTTCTGATGTCCATATTTCTGGGAGATTCCTTTAAGACTATGGTATCAGAAGCTTTTATATGCAGCCTTTCCCATATAATAGGTCACATGTTTATATTCGATGCATTAATGGTATGTGATGTACCTACCATATATTCAAATCTGTACCCAGCACTGTAGAGGCACCAGAGGCAAGATGCAGTTCCTACTCTTGCTCATTGTCTGATGAAAGGATCAGACCCACATTTACAGAGCTCTGTTTGTGGAAAGTGAACTTTTCTGTGTGCAGCTGGGGATTACAGGCAAAATGCCCCTGCCATTCAAAGAGGGAAAGAAGCCTCATGAGGTTCGGTAAACTAGGAAAGGCTTCCAAGTGAAAGTGATGCCAGACATGGCATGGAAAAGAATAGGAGCTCACCATATAGAAGTAGAGAGACTGGGAAGACAGTAATCTGCCCGCACAGGAATTTTCCCTTGGATTACTTTAAACAATGTAGAGACACTACTTCATTTTTTCTACAGGTCTATTTACCCACTAAGAGAACTCTATATAAACTGAACAAAAGCAAACATATCTCAAGGTGTGACATTTAACTGGGTAATGCCACCAGACTTATTTGAAACACGGAACTGGTGTCATTTCTTTGTCCATAGCTGAATACTCATTCAGCAAATATTTATTGAGCATCTATTATATGCCAAGCAGTGGTGCTGTTACCAAATACCGTGACATATAAAAACAAATGCAGTATGGGTCAGGGCCTCAAACAGACTCTATTTAGTGAGATACAAATGAAAATCATCTAATGTGCTTAGTCCAGTGGGAACTTTTTCAAACCACTGTGGAGTGTACAGATGGAAGATGTCATAAAGGAGGTGACATTTTTAATGGAAATGGATAAGTAAATTCTACTAAAAGTAGAGAAAGAGAAGTAAAAATCAGCTAGCCTTAAGCACAACTAGGAGCTTGACTGTCAGTGCAACCTTGTGGTCTGGTTGTCACAGTGTTTGTTTCGCAGATGAGAAAATTGAGGGCTCAGAGAGACTAAAGGACTCATCTAAGGTCACTAAGCTAGTCAGTGTCAGAGTTGGACTTTAAACTCAGGCCTGTGTGACCCTCCACCCCACCCCCATTTAGCTGCCTTCTTAGGGAAGAAACAGGGATCTGTGGGGATATGGAAAGGTATTTTAAAAGGCAGGAACAAAAGCATTGCTGGAGAAGGAAAAGGTCTAGGTGAAATGAGTCTCACTTCAACAATATCCTGACTTTGGAGAATGTTAGGTATGGCTATGTCCTTTTTTTAAAAAAATTTTTACTTCTTTTTATTATTATCATTTTATGATATAGTTCCAAAGGCCCTGGGATTTCCCTTATTCCAGCCCAATTCCCTCCCCCAATCCACTGAGTTCACCTATATCATTGCTATAATATAGTTCTTTATATACAGTCATATGTCCATCATTGTGGGCCTGGACAATGGCAGAGTCCAGCATCCTATTGTCAAGATATAGTGAACAGTTTCATTGGGAGTCCATCTTTGTCTGGGAGTAGAGATGCATACTGCATTGTATCCTCACATCTGGATGTGATAGTCTCCATTACACAGTTACTATACAACCCCTTACATGAAAACCCACAAAACAAAATCAACAACAGGAAGAAAAAAAAAGAAATTAATAACACCATGAAGTGAAATAACATGCTACTGAATCACTAATGTGTCGCTGAAAAAATGAAAAAGAAAATGAAGAACCTTCTTGAAGAAAATGATGCTACTATATCATGTATGAGTCATTGACTAATTTAATCAGAAGAAAGTATTTGAAGAGGTGAAACTAACAAAAAAAATCAAAATCCATGGGATAGAGTTTCCGCTGATCTTTGTTGGTGAAATATGTCTCCTGCAGGCAACAAATAGATGGGTTTTGTTTTTTTAATCCAGTCTATTAATCTATGATGTTTGATTGATGAGTTTAAGCCATTTACATTCAGGGTTAATGTGAATGGGTGGTAATTTGGTCCTGTCATTTTAGCAATGGGTTGTTCATTGATTTAGTCTTCTGCTGTTATTTTATTGAGATGTTCTTTGCATTTGCCTTTGGTTTTGTTGGGCGCTGTTTCTCTTCTCTGTGAAGAGAACATCTTGAAGTATCATTTGTAGGGCAGGTTTGGAAGAGGCATATTCTTTTAACTTTTTTTTGACTATGGAAGAATTTTATTTCAATTTCAAAGCCAAAGGAAAGTTTTGCTGGGTTATCCTGGGCTGACGATTTTTTGCTTTTAGAAACTGGAATATGTCTCTCCATTCTCTTCTGCCTGTAGAGCTTCCTTGTGAGGGATCTCCTGTGAGTTTAATTGACATTCCGTTGTATGTCAGTTGACTTTTTTCACGTGCACATTGAAGGATCTTTTCTTTATGTTCAATTGAAGAGAGCTTGATGATCATGTGTCTTGGTGAAGATCATTTTTGATCAAGCCTGTTAGGAGTTCTGTGACCTTCCTGGATGTTGTTTCCCAATTCTTTCTCTAGATTAGGCAAATTTTCCCTTATTATTTCATTAAATACATTTTTTAAACCGAACTTCTCTATCTGCACCTTCTGGGATTCCCATAACTCTTATATTGGGCCTTTTAATAGTATCTTTTTATATATATATACTGATCCAGCTCTGCTTCCAGCTACTTCTTTGCTTCTCCCAGGTGACAGGAGATATCTTCTGATTTTGAGATTTCTTTCTTCTGCATCCTTCATTCTATTTTGGAGACTCTGCACTGTACCTTTAGTTTGAGCCACTGTACTATTCATTTCTGATATATCAGCTTTCATATGATTCATATCCAGTGTGACATATTCCTTGAATTCCTTGAGTGCCTGCTTTACGTGCTTCATGTTGTTGATAAGTTTTATAAGAAGTGTTTTAAATTCTATATTCCTCATTTTCTCGATGTCTTCCTCAGTGAACTCTGAGGTTGGCAAAGGGTTTTACTCCTTCACAGGGGAGTCTTCAGTAATATTCCTTGTGTTTGTGTGTCTTCCTTTGCTCTTGGTCATTGTACTTCTAGTTAACAGAGTCTTCTTGGGGCAGGTTTCTAAGCTGGGTCACTCACAGGTCTACATCTTGATTTTACTTATTGTAGTTGGTGCATGGCTCTTTGTTTGCAGTCACTTGTGCCACTCCCTGCAGCAAGTTCCAGGTCTGGGTTCTTATGTTAGATTTCCACCATGGTCTCCATAGCCCCAGCTCCTGGCTCACCACTCTCCACCTCCTGTGATACTGTGCTGAGTCTGCACCATTGTCTATACAACCTTTCTCCCACTTCTGGTTGGAGCAGGTCCCAGGATTAGTGAGACACCAGGTGTCCTATATAGCTAAGTTGTTGGTGGTACTGGTCTTGCTGGAACTTGTTGGCCATTAGGTCTGAGGGCCACACAGACCTATTTTGATCCGTATGATGCTAAAGTCGGTATTACTTTCCTGTGGGACCAGTGCAATCTGGGGAACTCAGTGAGTTCTTCCCAATCTCAGAGCATGCCCAGCTCACTGTTGTCCTTTTTCATTCTTAAATCCTTTGTCACACAGTAAGAAATGGCACCTGATGTGCCACTACTAGAGTTCTTGATCTGCTGGCCGTCAGGTCTGTGGGCTACCTGGACCTGTCTTGGTGGGAGCCTGTAGGATAACCATCCCCCCCCCCCCCCCCGTTGTTGCAGTTTGCTGAGCCAGACATGTGTTCAGTCCCAGCTCAGTGCATGCACAGTCTTGCCCCATAGCCCTTGTCTCCTTAAGCAAAATGGCACTCGATATGGCTCTGAGGGGTGGACTGGGTTGTGAAATTCACCCTGTTCTCTCACCACCCATCTGGGATCTACTGCTCTGTCTCTTCTCCTAGTTAAATCAACAGACCATCCAAACAGGCAGTTCCTTGTCTGAATTCACCTCCTGAGCTCTCTGGGTGAAAATCCCTTCGCACCTTGTTGCTGGTGTAGTTCTGGCTGCTGGTGGAGTTCAGATCACTACTGGCTGAATGCTGCTGTGGTATCAGTCACTGCAACACCACACCATTGTGTCTGCTGCTTTCCCGTGTCTGTCAGTCTCCAGGTGCCCTCTACTGTTGTTCTGTCCTCTTCTATTTCCTGGAATGTGCCCTCTCTGCTTCACACTGGCTAATAGTTCTCTGTCTTTTTAAATGTATCCTTACTCTCTTCGGCCATCTTGATTTTGCGTATGTCATTTTAGAACTGCTTTCAAAATTGGTGTTGCTCAGTGCCTGCTTTTATCAGCTGTAAAATTCAGCTCAAGCATTTATTTACTGTCTTGGCTGCCACACAAGGGATTTGGGCTATTCAGCCGTCTTCAAAATAATTTGTACAGTGATAGATTGGAACAAGTCTCTGAAGTTCACTTCAGCCTTAGGTTTGCCAAAGTCAACAGATTGATGATGCTATTTCCTGTTGGTTACACCGATAAGGAGACATTGTGTGAGAGTAAAGGCTGCAAGGAACTTATTTTTCAAGAATTAGCTTTCTTGAAACTAAGTACAAAGTAGTATGTATTTAATAGCCGCATTAACCTCTTTCATGAACGAGACACAGTTTATATAAATAGATAAGCATACAAATACATAGGATGATGGGATAACCATATCTGTATTTATAAACCCATACACCTTTAATATAAACATAATGAGTAGTTCAGCAAGTAAAATTTGTACTGTGGCTTAACTAATAAACCTGACCCTGTAGCAACAAAGTCTACCATAATAGTTCCTTATTCTTAACAAACACAAACTTGTCCCTTTTCCTCCTTTGAGGAACTATATCTAAGGTCTAATGAGGTTAATAATGAAAAGAAAATCAATGCAAGTCTGCCTGATTTGCTGATGAGAACCTGCCAAATATTAGGAGGCAGAAGCTGCAGCACTACAGTCAACAAGTAGTACCATCAAGGCTGGCATTATGACATAGCTTGTTAACTGCCACTCGGGACACTGGCATCCTATGTGAGAGTACTTGGGTTCAGATCCTAACTCCAGTCCTGATTCAGCTTTCTCTTATTGCACTTGCGAGGCAGCAGATGATGGCTCAAGGACTTGGGTCTCTGGCACCTTGGGTCTCTGTGGGCAAACCAGATGGAGTTCCTGGCTTAGACTGGCCCTGACTTTTGGAGGAGTGAGGGAACAAATCAAAGGTTAGAAGAGGTGCCTCTGTATACCTATTCTGCCTGTCAAATAGAAAAATTTAATTAAAAAAATAGTCCCATACACCCATACAACTGATAAGCTTCCCCACACACCCCTGATATAATATTTTGGGTAGAGATAGAGATAGAGATAGAGATAGAGATAGAGATAGAGATAGAGATAGAGATAGAGATAGAGATAGAGATATATAAAACTCTTGGCAATTCTGGAATATTCCAAAATTGCCAAGAGTTTTCATTCTCTTATCTGGAATAATTTTTAACGATATCCCCTCTTTTCTCTATGACTAGCTGTTATCCTCGCTGAAATCTTTACCACATAACACTTACACTATTGCAATAGCTTTTAAGTTATAAATTTCATCCTAGCTGTTTTAAAATCTATCCATGCATAGCTGTTTAAAACCAAGCATTACTCTCTGCTTCTCAGTCATCTTGTACTAAACAAGTAATAGATATGTACTTTTCCCTAATCAGAAGACTAGCACATTTGTTGTTAAAATATACCAATTCAAATATAAATGAAATATAAATGAAATAAAGTCACCTGAATTTTCGCTGTTGAGAGATAACCATGTTGTTTACATCTCTTCATTCACTTCTTGTATTTGTACACACATGTAATGTTATGATTTTTGATTGTCTAGTGCTCTCCATGGTATAACCAGTGTTAACAATTGAGTGTGTATATGCTTTTGCCTCATTCTTTGGGTTTATGTAACTGAAATTTAAAAACAAATCCTCCTTTAAAAAAGTATCAAGTTATTTACTTTGCTTGTTGGTTTTCTTTCGTATTATTTTATAAATTTATTTTATCCTTGATGATGATTACATAGTTGAGAATGATGCATGCCCCATATGGACCACCAGTTAGGGTGGGAAGGGTCAAAGAATGGGGGAAAGTGGATGGGTCGAAGAATGGGGGAAAGTGGATGAGGAAACTGTCTGCAATCTTCCTTTTTCTTCCTCTATCTCAGGAAAGTGGGGAAGAAGGGGAGAGGGCTAGCAGCCCAACTGCATCAGTACCCAGGGATGGGGGATGGCCACTCGATTTCATCCCAGGGTCTCCAATGTGGAGTATATTCCAAGGGTGCTGCTTAAGTGGTTTTTATAGTTCTGCGATACTTTGATTTCATTGCACCAAGGTTGAGGAAATCCTCCCAAGGTCCATTGGCTGATGTAGTCCAACTTAGTCTCAATTCACCCAAATATGCGCTGTCAAAGCTGCCTGTGAGAGCTGTCCAATCTGCCCTCAATGATACTAGACATCCTCATTTGCATCTAGGCATGTGCTTGACTGCATAGGCCTCAACAACTGAGGAGACACAGTTCTGAAACATGTACTCCAGGTCAGAACACAGATCTTGTGATATCCAGTGGTTGGAGTTCTGAGTCCAGTGATCCAGTTGTTGGAGGAATCCCCAAAGAAACCTAACCAGAGGTGAATCCAGACCTGACTCCTGTGTGTGTCAGCCAGTGTGGCGTCTGGCTCAATCCATGAGCTGCATCAGCCTACAGAACACACTGGTGGTTGTAGTCACCTGGTCAGTTCTGTCACTAGCCCCATCTTGTGTGCAAACCAATGGATACTGCAGCCCAGCCTAACCCTACTTACCACACACTTGGCCTTCACACACACCAGCAGAAACTGCAGCCTAGTTGGGGTGACCCCCAATAACCACCACCAGGCCTGCCCCCAACCCTGGTTCCTGCACAGGCTTGTGTGTGCAGCAGATTTATCCATTCTGTCCTGCATCCCATTAGGCTTTTGCACACATCAGTGAGCATTGGAGTCTAGCTCAGCCTGATCAGCCACTATCTAGCCCACACTCATGCTGGTGATGTCACTACCTGTCTAGCCAGGTCTGCCCCAGCGCTGGTTCCTTTGCTTACTGGCAGGAACGGCAGCCTATCAGAGGGGGTACCCACAGTTCTCCTTAGGCCTACTCTCAGCCCTGAATCATGCACTTACCAGGTGGTTCTGCAGTCTAGCCTGACAGGACTTGCTCCCAGTCCTAGCACCTGCTAGTTGATGATGCAGCAAAGCATGACCAGCCTGCATTTACTCTGGCCCATGCATGCACCAGTGGATATTGTCACTTAGCCCAGCCTGACTGTCCTGCTAACACAGCTCACATGCAAGGCAGCAGGTTTTGCAGTCCTACCCAGCCTAGTCTATCCTCAGTCCCAGTTCTCACACTCACCAGTGGGAGCAGTGACCCAGAAGGGGAGTCCTCATAGCCTCCCTTCCAGGCTTGCCTCCACCCCACCCCCCAGGTCTTATGTATGCTGTTGTATGCTGTGGCCCAGTCTGGCATGGCCTGCCTCAACTCAGCATTCATTGTCACGTGCTGCAGCCTGGCTTGGACCAGTTTTAGCTCATGCTGGTGGGTGTTGCAGCCTAGCCCAGCCTGGTCAGCCCCCAGTCCTGGCCCTAATGTAAACTGGCTGGTGTTGTTGCCCAACACAGCCCTTCCTGCACCCTGTCCTGGTTCTCACATGTGCCAATGGGTGTTATTAATTGGCCTTGCCTGGAACACCCCCAGACCTGACCCATATGCATGCCACTGGGTACTGTAACCTGACCTGATCTGGGCTGCTTTCAGCTTCTTATGGTCATCTGCAAGGACTACATCCTGAAAGAAGAGTTCCCCAAGCTCCCTTATCAGGTCACCTCCCAATGGCAGATCTTGCACACACCAGTAGGTTCTTGGCGTAGTCTGACTTGGTCCACCTCCTGTCTGACAGGAACAGTGGCCTTTCCCAACCAGCCCACCTGCATTCTGGCTTTTACTATTGGGTGCTACAGCCCAGCTCTGCCTAGTGCTGAGACCTAGCCCAACTCAGTCTACACCCACTCTGGCTCTCAGGAGTACCAGTAGGTACTGGAGCCAGCCCAGTCTGGCATACCCTAGACTCAGTCCACACAAATACTAAACTGGCCATACCCAGCCTAGTTCATTGCCCCATTCCAGCTCTTGCGCTCACTAGTGGGAATCATAGCCCAACTGGGGCATTCCCCTACCCTCTCCCTCCACCACACCAGGCCGCTTCCAGCCACAGATCTTGCACATTCTAGTGGTTGCTCTGACCCAGCAAGGTAGAACCCATCACCTGGCTTGGCCTTTACCATCAGATGCTGTAGCCTGGCCTGGCCTGCCCTATTCCCCATCCTAGCTCTCACTGGTGGGTGCTGCGGCCTAGCCTTACTCAGTCTGTCTCCATCCCTGGCTTTCATGTGAACTAGTAGATGTAATAGCTTAGTATGGCATGGCCCACACAACATCCTGGCTCCCATACATGCTAGTGTGCTATAGTTTGGCCTAGCTTTGCCCGGTCTGGCCCATACAGAGCCGACCCACATGCCTGCCGACAGGTGAAGCAATCCTCCCTGGCCTGACGAATACCTAGCAGACTCATGTACTCACTAGTGGGAACTACAGCCCACCAGGGGAGTTCTCTAAGTTCCCCCACCAGTTCCACCCCATACCCAGATCTCATGTGTGCCAGTACATGGTAGGCCCTTACCCAGTAGTCTGCCCCCAGTGTCAGCCTTTTAGTGTGCTGGTGGATGTTGTGGCCCAACTGCTATACCAGCCCCCCCCCCCAGTTCTTATGCGTGCCATGGGTGTTGCAGCCTGGAACAGCCCAGCCTGTTCCCAACCCCAGTACCTATGAGTGTTAGTGAGTTCCATTGTCATGCCTAGCTTGGCTTATCACCACCCCCAGCCCTTGAGCAAACCAGGTAGTATGGCAGTCCTATAGGGGTGAGCCCACAGATTCCCCCACAGAATGTTTCCAGACAAGGTTCTGTCTTGCATGCTGGTGGGTGTCATGGCCCAGCCTATCGTGGCTTACCCCCTTCCCTGGCACTCATTGGTGGGTACTGTGGTTGAACCCTGCCAGGTAAGATCCCCATCCATGGCTTCCATGTGTACCAGTTGATGTTGGCTGATACCAACAAGCCCAGCTCGGGTCTCTCACATGGGCCTGTGTATTGGTTTGGCCTTGAAAGGACCTCCAATTTCCGTCCTCCAAACCACCTGGTCTCAGCACCTTCGTTTACCGGCAAGAGCAATAGCCTGTTTGGTGAAAGTTCCTCACCTATCACGTTCTCCCTTAGCAGTATTCCCACACATCTCTAGCCCGCTTCCCTGAGCAATCCACAGTTCCACATGCCTGTGAGGGTGCAGATCCCCAAGCTCAGTCCTTTGGCAATGTGTTGTGCTGACCTGGGGCCCTGCTCACCTGCCTGGCATCTGTACATGCTTGGATCTTCAGACCCCGTTTGCTAGCATGCCACAGCTGCCCCTCACATATCCTAAAAAAAGAAAAGAAAAAAAGAACAGGCATATATGCTGGCACACTGGTATAGTTAACACAAATTTGGTATTAACCAGGTCCAGAATGCCCACCAGCTATTAGCTGCTTTTCTCTCAGCAGTGTAACACTTGGCTAGGTACGGTGCAACTTAGTCCTGTGCCTACAGCTAGGAGTTTATTTCTTTTCTTACTTGACAATAAAATCCGCCCAAGTTTACTGGTACAGATCTAATTAATTCCCTTTAACATATGTATATTATTTCATAGTATAGATATAATTTATTCACCTCTATCCATAGAAAGGCATTCTTGCTACTCATTTTCTGCTGCTTTAGAAGTAATGTGGATTACTTTGGATATGTAATCTTTGGATATGCCCAGGATTTATTCCCCAACTACTCACAGCCCAGAGCTGGTTCCAGAGCTGGGTTGGGGCCACATCTATGACCCAGGGACACAATTCACCTCTCCCATGTGAATGGCAAGAATTCAGTTTCTTGAGCCATCACTGCCAGCTCCCAGAGTCTGTATTAGTAGGAAGCTGGAGCAGGAACTAGACCTGGATACTGAATCCAGACATTGTTACAAGAGACATGAGCATCTTAATTTCTAGGCCAGCTGTCCACCCCCCAGACTCTTGTATTGAATAAATGACCTCCTTCAAGCTGAATTGCATTGCAAACTTTATCACGTATCAAAATCTCAATGTGTGCTGGT
Organism: Ochotona princeps; assembly: GCF_030435755.1. NCBI lineage: Eukaryota > Metazoa > Chordata > Mammalia > Lagomorpha > Ochotonidae > Ochotona > Ochotona princeps. The sequence continues at coordinate 79,814,527 of NC_080865.1, read as the reverse complement.
CTGTATTTCCACATTTGGTTTTGTTCCACTGGACTGTTTTCCTATTCTTATGCCATCATCAAAGCATGTTTATTATAATGGCTTCCAAATACGTTTTAAATCTAGTGAGGCAAGTATCATTAACTAATTTTTCTTTTATATAACTTTCTCAGATATTCTTAGACATGTATTTTTAGTCTAAGCATAAAGATTATTTACTGGTTATAAAACAAAGCAATACAAATTATGGGATGGGAATTATAATTGTATTAACTATATATTCATCTGGGAGAACTGACATTTTAATTATACTTAAATTTTCTGTACTACATCATGGCACGTTGTCTTATTCAATAAATTTATTTATTTATATTTATTTTGAATTTACTTATTTATTTGGAAATCAAAGTGACAGGTGGAGAGATAGAGGGATATTCTATTCACTGGTTCAGTCCCCAAATGGTTGTAATCCTGGCTGAAGCCAGGACTGGGAGCCTGGAATTCCACCTGGGTTTCCATGTAGATGCAAGTGCCCAAGTACCTGGATGATCCTCAATTGCTTTTCCAGGAGCATTAGAAAGGAGTTGGATCAGAAATAGAGTAATCAGGACTTGAATCAGTGCTTGTATGTCATTCTGGCTTCCCAGGTTTCAGTCCAAGCTTTTGTGTCACAATGCTGGCCCCTGTTTATTTTCTAATCTTTTCTCTTTTATTTGAAAGAGTTAGAGAGAGAGAGAGAGAGAGAGAGAGAGAGAGAGAGAGAGAGAGAGAGAGAGAGAGAAAGCTCTTTCATCTGCTGGTTCACTCCCCAGAGGGCCACAATGATGCCAGGAAACAGGAGCTTTATCTGGGTCTCCCATATAGGTAGCAAGTGGCCCAAGCATTTGGTTCATCTTCCACTGATTTTTCCAAGAAACATTATCAGAGAGTTGGATCAGAAGTGGGGCAGTGGGGGTAAGAACTATTGCTCATATGGGATGCTGGCATCATAGGCTATGGCTTCACGCACTATACCGTAATGCCAGCCCCTCGATAAAAATAACTTATAACCAATGGTTAAAGTCCTTACTTAGTTCCAACTTTGGATCCCCATCCTCTCTTGCAATGACCATCAGGGTCACTCTGGAGCCCCCCCAAACAAACAAACAAAATTAGAATAGATAGACAGAGAACAACAAGGAACGCTTAGAACCAGACAGGAAATGGTCAGCGTGGATTCACATATACCTTACTAGGCTGGACACAGAGATTAGTTACTCCTCACTGGGGAATGGAAGATTTCTCTGCACACCCCTCCTAAAACTGTTCTGCACCTCAACTGTTGACATATGCCTTGTTAGAGTTATAAGCCAATTTAGACTATCCTAAAATCTGCCAAGTTCAGTAGAATTATGCTTCAACGCTATAGACTGCTGAATACTAAAATGAGGATAGACACGAGACAGTTGAATAGTACCCTATAGCCATTTTAAGGTGTATAGAAGCTGGTTGTATATAAACTAAAATTGAAATGTCAATGAAGTCGTCACAGGATGTGGTTAAGAACTTGCATTTTTTAAAACATATTGTTTACTCAATACCATGACAATTAATTCCATAATGTTGTAAACTGTTGTTGATGTTATGTTGGGGCTTTTAATTGATCAGGATGATATTCTATCAGCTCAGCCTTCAGACCAGAGATGGTCTCCCCAACAAGCCGTTGAATGTATCTGGACAATAAGATGCTGGACTCTGTGCTTGGTATACTCTTGCAATGAAAGAATCTTGACTGAATTTGAACTGTAATACTGTAACAAGGTGGAGGAATCCACCATGGGGGGAGGGTATGGGGAGGGGTTGGGGGAACCTCAGAGCCTATGAAATTGTTTCACATAATACAATGTAATTAACAAAAGAATCAGAATAAGAAGCTCAGCTACTGATGAAAGTGTGGTGATCATGTACTTTCATTTGGATTTTCTTTTGTAAACTCTAAGAAGATAACTTGAAAATCATTTATTAATAGTGAGAGTTTTTAGAGTATTGGGTAAGTGAAAAGTAAATGCAAGTATCTCTCAACACCACTATGCAAATTTTAAAACTATATCCAATTTTTACTGGGTAAGTTAAAAACCTGCCACAAATTGACCCATTTGTGTGTAATATTTAAAATTTTATCACTAAGTACATTTTATTTTTTTTATTTTTTATTTTTTTTAAATTTTTTTTATTAATTACATTGCATTATGTGACAGTTACATAGACTCTGGGTTTCCCCCATCCCCTCCCCATACCCTTCCCCCTGGTGGATTCCTCCACCTTGTTGCAATATTACAGTTCAAATTCAATCAAGATTCTTTCCTTGCAAACTTATGCCAAGTATAGAGTCCAGCATCTTATCGTCCAGATAAGTTGAACAGTTTCTTGGGGAGACCATTTCTGGTCTGAAGGTAGAGCTGGTAGAATATCGTCCCAGTCAATTAAGAATCCCGACATAACATCAACAACGATTTACACCATTATGGAATTGACCTGCACACCCCTCAAAAAAAAAAAAATGTTCTGCACCTTAATTGTCAACAAATGTCTTAGAGTTATAAGCCAGTCTAGATTATCCCAAAATCCGCCAAGTTCAGCAAAATTATACTTCAACACAATAAACGGCTAAATATTAAAATGAAAATAGATGCGAGACAGCTGAATAGTACCTCATAGCCGTTTTAAGGGGTATAACAGCCGGCTCTATATATAAACTAAAATTGAAACATTTTATTTTTTAAATGACACTTGTAATGATTATATATCTTTTAAAAAATATTTATTTGAGAGGTCTAGATAGAAAGAGAAAGAGAGACTTCCACCTGCTGGTTCTCCAGATGGCCATAACAGCTAAGACTGGGGCAGGCTGAAGCTGGGAGCTAGGAGCTTCTTCCAGGTCTCCTATGTAGGTACAGGGTCCCAAGCAGTTAGGTCATCTTCTGCTGCTTTCCCCAGGCTATTAGCAAGGAGCTGGATCGAAAGTGAAGTAGCTGGGACACAAACTAGCACCCCTATGGGACGCCAGTGCCTTCGGCAGCAATTTTACCTGCTACGTCATAATACTGCCCCCAGCAATTATATAACATTGTACTACTTCATTGTTTACTTTTAAAAAATGATTTGTTTATTTTTATTTGGAAAGTCAGATATACAGAGAGGAGGAGAGACAGAGAGGAAGATCTTCCGTCCGATGGTTCATTCCCCAAATGGCTGCAATGGCTGGGCTCAGCCAATCCAAAGTCAGGAGTCCGGGGCCTCTTATGGGTCTCCCATGCAGGTGAAGGGTCCCAAGGCCTTGGGCAATCCTCGACTGCTTTCCCAGGCCACAAGCAGGGAGCTGGAAGGGAAGCGGGGCCACTGAAATTAAAACTGGCGCCCTTACGGGATCCGGGCATGTGCAAGTCAAGGACTTTAGCTGCTAGGCTACCATGCTGGGCCCTCATTGTTTATTTATATGAAAGAATGTGGTTATTGCCACTTAGATGGAAATTATAACTGATACTATATAACTTACTTGCATATTGCATGAAAATATACCAAAATTAATTAATTAAGGAATAATTGAAGAATCACTTTCATAAAATGATTTATTTTTATTTGAAAGATCCACAGAGAGAGAGAAGTAGAGACAGAGAGATCTTCCATCCAATATTTCACTCCCCAGATTGCCGCAATAATCAGAGCTGGGCCGATTTGGAGCCAGGAGCCTGGAATTTCTTCCAGATCTCCCATGTAGATGAAGGGACCCAAGGGCTTAGGTCATCTTCTGCTGCATTCCTAGGTACATTAGCAGAGGGCTGGATCTGAGGTGGAATGGCCAGGATTCGAACTGGTACCATATGGGATGCTGGCCTAGAGGGCAGAGGCTTAACCTACTCTGCCATGGCACTGGCTCTGGTAATTTTTAAAATGCATTATATTATGTTACAATTCTTAGTGAATAGCTACAAAGGTGTCTAGGAGTTCTTTAGTGATATTTAAAGAAATTGGAGTTACCAGAAGGGCTAGGAATTACATTTTTATTTTCATCATTTTAAACAATATATTATTGACTGGCTTTTAGAAAATTGGCTGGCCGGCATATTTTGTAACACTGAATATGAAGTGATACCTATATCTCTGAAATAGTACATTTCCTCCATTATACTAGCAAATGCAAGTTTGCAGTGTCGTGGAAAAGATACATTCACAGTGACCATTGATTTTGGGAGAGCCAAGGTAACGTTTGGTTCTCTTTCCTGAGGTTTCCTGGAAAGGCAGGGCTTTAAATGTGGGCTCAACTTAGTGATTTATTTTTTATGAACAGTATCTCATCAAAGTGTTGGGATGAATTTTTAGAGATTTTTATAGAAAGATTGTGACTCCCTTCTCTGTAACGCAGTAATGAATGACTGAAACTCATTTACCACCAGACTAGGAGATCTGGTTCAGCAATACTCTTAACATTTAGCACAGTACAGAGCACAAGTTAGGCTTTCCATAAGTATTTTATTTCTCTTCTATTTTTTTTTAAATTTTATGATATGATTCCACAGGTTCTGGGATTTCCCTTACTCTCTTCCCAAACAGAATGGTCCTTTCTTCAGTTCTGTCACATTTTATCATTTAGGCTGCAAAGCAGCCCATCTTATGTATGGACTCTCATGAAATCTTTTTGGAAGAGTTTTAATTCATTCCTGAGCCACTTTTCTAACCGTAAGGCCTAAAATGAATGCTAAAAGCCAGTTAGGTGACATTTGCCATCTCTTTTTGCCAGGAACATATTTTCTCCCTAGCTATGGTGGTTTGCAGACACACATCTCTGCTTCCAACAAATATACCTTTAAGGTGATCATACCTAAAGAAGAAAACTGGATTCCCACCTCCATCTCAAGAAGGGGTATTTGTTTAGGATGTGTCAAAAGGACCCGTGTGACTATTTTTTTTTTCTCAAAAGAAATGAATATTTTCCATTAAAAATTTGACAGCTCCACTACTTGCTAGAGAGTAACTGCTTGCCAATTGGGAAAGACGTTTTGTTGTTGTTAGTTTTATTTTTTCCCAGATCCTATCTATGGCTACACTTGGCACAGTATAGCTCATAGACTTTCATGCTAATGACCAACTACTCTGGCCCAGTTACACCCTGATTTTGTACAGTTCTATCATAAAGGTCATTTTGGTTTTGGTTGGAAATGCCTGTGAGAGAAAAGATGCTTGTGAAAAATGAAAGCTAATTCATTTTACAAGAGCTAAGCCATTATCACCTGGAAAAAAAAAACTATTAAGTGGTCACAGTTTCTGCTGCAAAAATAAAGCTCAGTAAAACAATATGATGGATTATTTTCTAAACAGTTTCAGTTTTCATGAATAGTAAAAATTACATGAGTAATCCCAATTCATTTTGTTAACCACATGATATTAAAGTTTAACCTTGGTCTTATCCGAAGTGTGTGCCCCACCCTAACTTCATATGAATGCAATAATGTATTTTTTGTAAGGTAAATGTGGATATGATTTAATATTTACTTACAATGAAATTCAGAATTTAAATCAGCAAACTTGTATACAGTCTATTTTATATACATGTATTTCTTAATCCCTATGTCTTTTTAATCTGTAAGGAATTATAACAGATGTGGTGGTACTGGCATTTTCTATTGTGTGTTCATTAGTGTCAAATATTCTTTTCCCAGATTATCTCCTTTTTACTATTTATTTATTTTACTTGAAAGTCAAAGATGCAGAGAGAAGAGAGAATGAGATGGAGGAAGGGAGGGAGGGAAGGAGAAAGAGAGAAAGAGAGAGATCATTCTTCCATCTGTTGGTTTACTTCCCAAATGGCCAGAGTGGTTTGAGCTGAGCCAATCCAAATCCAGGAACCAGGAACTTCTTGTGGATTTACCACATGGGTCAAGGGATCCAAGTACTTGAACCATTCTCCACTGCTCTCCCAGGACATAAGCAGAGAGCTTGTATGAAAGTAGAGCAGCCTAGGTTCGAACCAGCACCCATATGGGGTATTGGTGCCACAGACAGAGGGTTAGCCTACTGCGCCAGCATGCTGGCCCCATAGATTTTCTTTTTGTAGGCTTCCTAGGAATCTTATTAAGTAATACAAAGTTATTATCTTGATTTTATATTATATATAAGCAAAAGAAGTCATCCCAGGAAGTTTCAGTTAGGCACGTAGTTTACAACAGTGGCCATGGAACAAAGAACTATAATACATAATTTATTAAAGATGACCATGGTAAGAAAACTTGCTGGGTAGACTCCAAGGAACCAAAGCCTTGAATCCTGTAGAGTTTACGGAGTTGTTACTCAGAGGAGCTGATGGAAGGGCTTCATCAGGAATGGAACTGAAGGCTGAATTTGACTTACGGATGGAAACCTCACCTGTCCTGGGTGCACTGGAACTGGCAGATTGATAGCTTTGTTTTGAGACTTTGGGAGATTATGCATGATGGTTTAAAATCTATACTGATTTGGGCCTGGCAGGATAGCCTGGTGATTAAATCCTTGACTTGCAACCACAGTGATCCCATATGGGTGCCAGTTTGTGTCCCGGCTGCTCCACTTCTCATCCGGTTCCCTGCTTGTGGCCTAGGAAAGCAGTTGAAGATGGGCCAAAGCCTTGGGATCCTTCACCCATGTGGGAGACCCAGAAGAGGCTCCTGGCTCCTGGCTTTGGATTGGATCAGCTCTGGCTGTTGTGGTCACTTGGTGAGTGAACCAGCAGGCGAAAGACCTTTCTTCATGTCTAACCTCTCTGTATATTTGACTTTGCAATAAAAGTAAAATGAATCTTTAAAAAATATACACAATTGTGTATTGTATAATTAATCCTCTAAGACAAGATAGAATATGATAAGTAACATTAAGTGAGCTTTATTTAAATGCTTTTGCAAAGGAGTGGCGATTTGCTGCGGTATTTGGGATGATATTTGGGTCACCTGTATCAGTACTGGGACATCTGAATTCAAGTCCTAGCTCTGCTTCTAATTCCAGCTTCCTGCTCATGTGCACTCTGAAAGAATGTAGAAGTGGGCTCAGGTAGTTGCGTCCCAATGTTCCACGTGGGAGTCCTGGATGGAGCTCTAGGTTCCTGGCTTTGACTTGCTCTGACTTTTGTAGGCAATCGGGAACCGAACTAATGTGTGTTTCTGTCTTTGCCTTTCAAATAAATAAAAGTAAAATAATTTTTAAATGCCATTGAAATTGAGATAACAAAAATATAAGCTTGTATCCTAAATGCTTTCTCTGTAACAATTGTTGTGTTTCATATTCACCATTTATTCAGTCTTCATACCATGTATCTTATGAAATGAGCAACTTTTCTCATGTCCATGTTTGAGGACAACTCTGAAAAATTCAACATCTTGTTGAAGGGCATTCAGCTAGTGAATAGTGGAACTTGATCCAAATCCAATTCGACTTGGTTGACCTCAGGGAGTTTTCAGGTGGATGACTCAGAACAGTCCTTAAAGCAAGTGGCATTTGGGAAGGACTCTAAGTGGGAGACAAAGTTCTAAGCAAGTAGTAAGAGCATAAACAAAGGCATACATGAGGGAGAGGATGGAACTGAGTGCAGAAACAGTGAGTTGTAGTTTGGCTGGAGATTGGGTTGGTTAAAATACAAAGGGTAAGACAAGACTTGAATGCAGAACCACAGTTTCCTGGTCCCCAAGTTGCAAACTTAAGAATCTGTAGCCTTCTACCACTTTTATTAAGGGTGAACTAACAAAATACTACAGAATTAGTGGCTAAAAGAGTTGCATTTTTGTGTATATGTGCTATAGAGCTGGAGCATACAAGTCAGAAACCAAGGTGTTGGTAAGGTTGTTTCCTTCTGAGGGTGGTGAAAAAAAATATCTGTTCTAGGATGCTTTCTCTGGGCTGTAGTCATCTTCTGTCTGTGTCTTCACATGGTCTTCCCTATGTGTATGTCTCTTTAAATTTCCTGTTCCTATCAGACACCAGTCATATTTGATTGACAATTGCTCTAAAGAACTTATTTAAACTTGATGGACTTTATGAAGATTATCTCCCAAATAGGTGACATTTTAATGTACTAGAAGTTAGGGTTTCAACATACAACCTTTTTTCTATTTTTAAATTATTATTATCATTTTATGATATAGTTCCATAGGCCCTGGGTTTTCCCCTACCCCCTCCGAACCACTCCCACACCCCCCCCACACACTGAGTTCTCCCATATCATTACAACAGTACAGTTCTGCATAAACAGTCATAAGTCCATCATTGCAGGCATGGACAAAGGCAGAGAGTCCAACAACCCATTGTCAATATACATCCAACAGTTTCACTGGGAGTCCATCCTTGATCTGAAAGTAGAGATGCATACTGCACTGTATCCTCACATGAATATGTCAGTCTCTACCACAGAATCACTATAAATTCCCCCAAGTAAAAAGCCACAACAAAATCAACAACAGGAAAAAAAAGAAATTTACAATGTTAAATAACATGTTATTGAATGACTAATGTGTTGCTGAAGAAATGAAAAAGAAAATCAAGAACCTTCTTGAAGAAAATGATGCTATAGTATGACCTATGAATCAGTGAAGAACTTACTGTGAGAAAAACTGTTTTGAAGAAATGAAAATGAAAGCAAAAACATCAAAATCCATGAGTTATAGTTTCCAGTGATCTTTGTTGGTTAGATGTGTCTCCTGTAGGCAACAAATAGATGGGTTTTGTTTTTTAATCCAGTCTACTATTTAAAAGGCTTAAACTCATCAATCAAATATCATAAAGTAGTAGATCAACATACAACTTTTAAGGGAGATACATAACATTTGCCAGGCAGAGGGTTCACAAGTTTTATGGAATCTGTTTTGAGGAAACTGATATTTAACTGTCAGACTTTCAAAATAGATACTTAAAATCAAGTGATGCAAATCATGTGAAATAAAGAAAATAATAAATCTCATATGCCCTGGTGAATGCAGAAGAAAAAGAAAACCTTTCTGTTTAAAACAAGAGCTGACTGCAGAAATGTTTCATCAAGAACTGGGGCATTACACATGTCCAGGAAGATGCCTTTTTGTTTGACACAGTATCTTGATGGCATATTTGATTTTGTATGGTGGACCCAACATTCTTCAACCCGGAACATTGTTGGAGAGAATAGAACAAAGAAAATTTTCATTATACTAAAGGATGGAATTGAAAAATGAAGGTTGAATGGAAATGATGTAAGAAGGAAGGGAGGTGATGTTAGTGAGAGGGAGAAAAAGAAGATAAAAGGAAAAGAGAAGCAAAACACGACAGTCTAGAAAAAGGAATAAATTTGGATGTTGAGACATTTTGTGTGATAGAAGTAGTACACAGATGTAGTCTTTTTGAAGTTGCTCACTGTATTTTTAGTAATGTGATCCCCTCCTCTCCAAATACCTCTATGTATAATATCCTTTTGATCGTGGTGTTTAGGAGAACTAAGGAAAGAGTTGTATTATGTTTAGGTCTTTATGAGCTAGAGAAAAGAACAACTACAGAAGGCAAGTAGTTACTGAGATTAAGAACTAAGTGAAAGAAGAAATTGAAATCTCATAGCTGTCAAATTAACCAAGTGGGGGCTACTACTTACTAGCAGTGTGGCCTGAAAGAAACCAGCTAATCTCTTGAGCCTCAATTTCTCATCTTGAAAGTAAGGGTGAAAATGGAACCTATCTCATAAAGTTGCTATGAGGATTAAATGAGGTAATGGTAGTAAAAGGTTTGGAACAATGCCAGACACAGAATTTACTGCTGAGTAAATATTAGCTGTGGGAAAGAGCTAGGAACTTCCTGTGAGCTTGAAGTGGGGTCTCACAACACTTTTTCCCCTAACTATTGAAGGGAAGAATGGGCCAAGAAGGAGGGAGGTCTTGGGAACACCCAAGCTGGAAACATCTGGGTTGTACTGGGGCTTAAGGCTAAATCTGCAGAAGTGTAGTATGGACAGGAAGACTGAAGGTAACAAAGTTTCTGAGAGAAAATCAAGGCAAAATTTCCCTTTTAATGAATTCAATCAATTGTGATTACTCCCCGTCTCTCTTGGCTCTCTTCTATTTTTCTCAGTTTGCCTCTGTTTTTAGGAATTATAATTCTGGACAAGCGCCTCCCTCTACACCCAATTATCCTGTATTATGATAGACTGCAAGAACATAGTGAAGCATAGAGGAAAATGTGAGAAACACCTAGGTGCTCACCCACCCCCACTTCTATCAAATGTTAACATTTTGCCGTGTTTTCTTTTCCTCCTCATTTTAAATAAAACATTTTTAATATAGAAACAGTTCTTTCTTTTCTCAATATAAGTGTATATGCATAGGAAGTCATTCTTTCCCCCTCCCGCCTTCCCTCCTACCTTCTAACCCTCCTCTTTTCATGTCTCCAATTTTTACAATGGCATAGTCATTCGTTTTACCATTACAGACTTACATTTATGATACATAAGTGTATCATTGCAAAAAATACAGTAAAAGAAAGAAAATAAAGTAATGTAACATAGAAGTATTTTTAGAGGAAAAACATTGATACAATAGAAGCCTCCTGGATGACTCTCCCCAAGCGCATCCTTCCTCTTCCATTCCAATCTAAGAAAGATTTTTCTGATAGAATACAATGTGAGTCATAAACAGCAATCTAGATACATGAATTAGGTATTTACCATCCACACATTTTATTACCTTTAGCACCTATGAGTATGTCCATAAACAGTATTGCCTTTTTTTCTTGCACGTTTTTTTTTAGTTAATTTTTTTTATTGGAAAGTCATATTCAGATTTCCAGAGTGAAAGGGAGACAGAGAGAAAGATGTCCCAGCTGCTAATTCACTCCCCAAGTAGCCACAATGGCCAGTGGTGAGCTGATGTGAAGCCAGGAGCCAGGAGCTTCTTCTGGATCTCCGACGTGGGTGCAGGGTTCCAAGGCTTTGGGCCGTCCTCCACTGCTTTCCCAGACCACAAGCAGGGAGCTCGATGGGAAGTGGGGTTCCTGGACACAAACCGGCACCCATATGGGATCCTGAGCAGCAAGGCGAGAACTTCAGCCACTAGGCTACAGTGTTGGGCCCTCTTGCTCGGTTTTGAACTTTACTAAGGATACCATTTTGTATTTAACCTTCTGTAGCTTTTTTAAAATGGGGTATTATCACTGTGTTATTGAATTTATCCATGGAGATCCATGGAGCTTTCTTTATTCATTTCATTAATGTAAAAATAATTTCCACTCTGTGAATCTGCCAGAAATTTAGGTTATATTCTGGACATTTAGGTTATTTCCCATTTATTTTGCTATTGCTGCAATAAACATGCTTTTACATTCTGTACGAGTTTTTCCAACTCATAGACTAAAATGGAATTGCACATATTCAACACTTGATGAGAAGTGGAACAGCCAGGACATAAACAGGTGCCCATATGTGATGTCTATAAAGCATCAACAAGTTGCTCTCTGAAGTAGTTATACTAATTCTGTGTAATTAGTTTATGGTAATTCCCAGTGACAGGCAAGTTTCAATCACATCCTCATCAGCAATTGGTATTGTCATACATTTAAAATGTTTCCTAATCTAATGCCTAGGGAATATCTTGTTATAAAACATACTTTCATTTACTTATTTATAAGGCACAAGGACAGAATAAGAGAGACATAGAAACAGGGAAATGTCTTCCATTTGCTGATTTACTCCCAAAATATCTGTAACAGCTGAGGTTGGGTAGTTTCAAGCTGGGAATCAGGAACTCAAGCTGAGTCTTCCACACAGGTGGCACAGACCTAAGCAATTGACCCATCACATTACCAGGAATATGTACTTGGAAGTGGAGCTGGAACTCAAATTTATGTACTTTCATACAGAATGAAATTGATGCAAGTGCATTTTCAACCATTATGTCACATATCTATCCTTTGCCATTTGAATGTTGTTTTTCTGTTTTTGAAAAGCTTGCCATTTTAATAATTATTGGTGAGTTCGAATGTATGTTCTGCAATTTATTGACTGTGATTTTTCCTCTTCTATAAATTTTCTGTTTATACCTTTTAAGGCTTAAATAATGTGATTATGAAAATACTTTAAAAGTTACAGAAAAGAGAATCATGAGTTTATTTTGATGCAAAAATGAAATCTATTTGTAGGTTTTCATAATATACATTTTCATACACTTTTTGAAGAGCTTTCATACTCATGGATTTAAACAGTTTTCCAGGGCCACCATACTGGCCTAACTGACTAATCTTCCATATTGCAGTGCTGACATCTCATATGGGTGCTTGTTTGTGTCCTGGCTATCCCACTTCCCTTCCAGCTCCCTGACTGTGGCCTGGGAAAGCAGTGGAGGATGGCCCAAAGCCTTGGGACTCTATGCCCACCTGGAAAACCTGGAGAAATATCCTGGCTCCTAGCTTTGGATCAGCTCAGCTCTAGCCATTGCAGCTATTGCGGAGTGAACTAGTAGATGGAAGACCTTGCTGTCTTTCTCCTTCTCTCCATAAAGCTACCTTTCCAATAAAAATAAATAAATTGTAAAAATTGTTCCACCCTCAACTACTTAGTTTCAATTCTGTTTTCCACATTTTGAAGTACCCTTGTATCTATAAGGCAGTTGGAATAGTGCCAGATACATAATACATTTAATTTTGTTATTGGCAAATATATTCTCCAGATCTGTAGCTGTATTTTCAGTTTTATAATGTACATACATTTTATTTTTAAAAAGATTCATTTTATTTTTACTTGAAAGGCAGATTTTAGAGAGAAGATTGTGAGAGAAGATCTTCCATCCATTGGTGACCATATGGGATGCCAGCGCCACAGAGCAGAGAATTAGCCTGTTGGGGCCACTACACTGGACCCATACATATATTTTAGATTTCAAAAAATCCAATGTACCGTTACTTTCCTATTTGTTTTGATATATTTTGCATCTTGTTAAATCCTTACTTTACAGTCATAGTTTATTTTCTTAATAGGATATTTATTTTCTTTTTTTTTTTTAAAGATTTATTCATTTTATTACAGCCAGATATACACAGAGGAGGAGAGACAGAGAGGAAGATCTTCCATCCGATGATTCACTCCGCAAGTGAGCCGCAACGGGCCGGTGCTGTGCCAATCCGAAGCAGGGAACCTGGCACCTCTTCCGGGTCTCCACGTGGGTGCAGGGTCCCAATGCATTGAGCCGTCCTCAACTGCTTTCCCAGGCCACAAGCAGGGAGCTGGATGGGAAGTGGAGCTGCCAGGATTAGAACCGGCACCCATATGGGATCCCGGGGCTTTCAAGGCGAGGACTTTAGCCACTAGGCCACGCCGCCTGGCCCAGGATATTTATTTTCTTATAAAGGTATTAAGACTCAGGCCCGTCACAGTAGCCTAGTAGCTAAAGTCCTCACCTTGCATGCGTTGGGATCCCATATTGGTGCTGGTTCATGTCCCAGTTGCTCCACTTTCCATTCAGCTCCCAGCTTGTACCCTTGAAAAGCAGAAGAGGACAGCCCAAAGCCTTGGGGCTCTGCACTCATGAGGGAGACTGGAAGAAGCTCCTGGCTCCTGGCTTCGGATTGACTCAACTCTGGCTTTGCGGCTACTTGGGGAATGAGCTAGCAGATGGGAAATCTGTCTCCTCTCTAAATCTGACTTTCCAATAAAAATCAATAAATCTTTAAAAAAAGTTCTTCCCAGATTTGAAAATAAAGTCCAAATATCTTATTTTTTAAAAAATATTTATTTATTAAATGTATTATTTTAAGATTTATTTTATTGGAAAGGCAGATTTACAGAGAGAAGGAGAGACAGAGAGAAAGATGTTCCATCTGCTGGTTCAGTCCCCATGTGGCCTCAATGTCCAGAGCTGAGCTGATGCGAAGCCAGGAACCAGGAGCTAGGGACTTTTTCCCGGTCTCCCACATGGGTGCAGAGTCCCAAGGCTTTGGGCCGTTCTGCTGCTTTTCCAGGCCATAAGCCAGGAATTGGATGAAAATTGGAGCAACCCGAACATGAACTGGTGTCCATATGGGATCCCTGTGTGTTCAAAGCAAGAATTTAACCATTACGCCATTCCACTAGGCCCAGAATTTTTTTCCTCAGGAGGTTAACCAGCACTGTTTAAATAATTGTTCATCATTTCCTCACTGATTTGAAATGCTGCTTTTGCTGTGTGTCATGATTGTCTAGATCTGTTTTAAAGATTTATTTCATTACTTGAATATCAGAGATACAGAGGGAGAGAGAGAGAGAGAGAAAGAGAGAGAGAGAGAGATGTTAAATGCTCTGGTTCACTCCCCAGATGGCCACAATGGCATGGCCAGGTATCGGCCAGGGTGAAGCTAGGAGCCAGGAGCTTCTTTGAGGTCTCTCATGTGGGTTGCAAGTGCCCTAAACTTTGGGCCATTGTCCTCTGCTTTTCCCTGGACAGTAGCAAGACCCTGGATTGAAGTGGAACAATTGGGATATAAACTGGTGTCCATATGCTGGAATTGCAAGCGATAACTTTATGCCACAATGCAACCACCTGTTTTTGCAGTTCTTTATTTGGTTACATTGGGCCATTTGTCCCTGTACCATTCCCACACTGTCTTAATTAATCTCATGTTAAAGTCTTTAAATCCAGCTTCCTTCTAGTTTGCTTTTCCTTGTTATGTTCTCATTCTTCTTAGCTCTTTGTCATCTCATGTGAATTTTTTTATTTTTTTTATTTATTATTTTTAATTCATTAATTACATTGTATTATGTGACACAGTATCATAGGTACTTGGATTCTCCCCACCCCTGCCCAAACCCTCCCACCATGATGGATTCCTCCACCTTGTTGCATAACCACAGTTCAAGTTCAGTTGAGATTCCCCCATTGCAAGCATATACCAAACATAGAGTCCAGCATCTTATTGTCCAGTCAAGTTCAACGGCTTCTTAGGTATACCCTCTCTGGTCTGAAGACAGAGCCAGCAGAGTATCATCCCGATCAATTAAAAGCTCCAACATACCATCAGCAAAAATTTACATCATTATGGAATTAATTGACATAGTAATGAGTAACCAGTATGTTAAAAGTAAATGGGAGTTCTTAATCACCTTCTGTGGCCACCTCATTGACATTTCAATTTTAGTTTATACACAACATATAACATACATAACATAACATGTCATACATAACATCATATCCTCTTAAATTAAGGCAAACATGTGGTATTTAACCTTTTGGAATTGGCTCATTTCCCTTAGCATTATGGTTTCCAGTTTGGCCCATTTGGCCACAAAGAACTGCATTTTGTTTTTTTTAATAGCTGAGTAGTATTCCATGGAGTAGATGAACCATAGCTTTCTTATCCAATCCTCTGTTGATGGGCATTTTGGTTGCTTCCATGTTTTTGCAATTACTGATTGTGCTGCTATGAGCATAGGAGTGCATGTTGGTTTCTCATAAAACAAGTGTTCTGGATATATTCCTAGGAGTGCTATTGCTGGATCATACAGTATGTTGATTTTGAGTTGTTTCAATGTTCTCCATACTGATTTCCATAGAGGCTGTACCAATCTGCAGCCCCACCAGCAGTGGAGTAGGGTTCCCTTTTCCCTGCAGCCTCGCCAACAAGTGTTGTTGGTGCTTTTATTCATGTGGGCCAGTCTTACTGGCGTCAGGTGGTACCTCATTGATGTTTTAATTTGGATTTCCCTTATTGCCAGGGAACTTGAGCATTTTTTCATATGTTTATTTGCCATTTGGGTTTGTTCCTTTGTGAAGTGTCTGCCCATTTCCCGTGCCCATTTCTTGAGTGGCTTGTTTGTTTTGGTGTTTTTGCTGTTTTGTAGTTCTTTGTATATTCTGGAGATTAGCCCTCTGTCACCTACGTAGTGCGCAAAGATCTTCTCCCATTCTGTGGGCTGCTTTTTTACTTTGTTGATTGTTTCCTTTCCTGCACAGAAGCTTCTTAGTTTGATGAGGTCCCATTTGTTTATTCTGGTCTTGATTTCTATTGCTTTTGGAGTCCTTTTAAGGAAGTAGGGACCTACCCCTAGATCTTGCAGAGTATTTCCAACATTTTCTTCCAAAAGTTTGAAGGTTTCTGGATGTAGGTTTAGATCTTTTATCCATTTAGATTTGATCTTGGTGTATAGTGAGAGATGTGGGTCTATCTTTTTGTTTCTGCAGGCTATCAACCAGTTGTCCTAACAGCATTTATTGAAGAGACCTTCCCATTTGCCTGCATTGTCGTTTGTCCTTTTGTCAAAGATTATTTGGCTGTATCTGTGTTGGTTCCCATCTGGTGTTTCTATTCTGCTCCATTGATCTTCCTCTCTATCTTTGTGCCAGTACCAGGCTGTTTTGATAACCACTGCCCTATAGTACGTCCAGAGGTCTGGAACTGTGATTCCCCCTGCTAACTTCCTGTTCTTGAGAATGGTTCTAGCTATTCGTGGTTTTTTGTGTTTCCGGATGAACCTTTGGATCATTATTTCCAGATCTGTGAAGAATGTTTTTGGCAATTTGATTGGAATTGCGTTGAATGTATATATTGCCTTTGGCAATATAGACATTTTAATGATATTGATTTTACCTATCCAGGAGCATGGGATATTACTCCATCTTTTGAGGTCTTCTTCAGTTTCTTTTTTAAGTGGTTTGTAGTTTTCCTCAAATAGGTCTCCTACATTTTTGGTTAGGTTTATTCCCAGATACTTCATGCTTTTCTCTGTTATTTTGAACGGTACCTTGCTGGTTAGATCTTTTTCCAACTTGGGGCTGTTTGCATACACTATGGCTGTTGATTTTTGTTCATTAATTTTGTATCCTGCCACTCTACCAAACTCTCGTATAAGTTCTAGGAGTCTCTGTGTTGAGCCTCTTGGCTCTTCTATATAAAGAATCATGTCATCTGCGTATAGTGAAAGTTTGACTTCTTCGTGTCCCATTTGGATTCCTTTGATTTCTTTTTCTTGTCTTATGGCCTCAGCGAGTACGTCTAGGACTATGTTGAACAGCAGCGGAGAAAGCGGACATCCCTGTCTTGTTCCAGATTTCAGTGGGAAGGGTTCTAGTTTTTCTCCATTCAGTATGATGCTGGCGTTGGGCTTTTCATATATTGCTTTGATTATGTTGTGGATTTTTCCATCTATGCCTACCTTGGTTAGGGTTTTTAGCAGGAAATTGTGTAGGATTTTGTCGAAAGCTTTTTCTGCGTCTATTGATACTATCATGTGATTCTTGTTTTTCAGTTTTTGGATGTGGTGTATCACATTGATGGATTTCCTTATGTTGAACCACCCCTGCATTCCAGGGATGAATCCTACTTGATACGGGTGAATGATCTGTCGGATGATTTTTTGAATTCTATTGGCTAGGATTTTGTTGAGTATCTTAGCATCAATGTTCATCAGAGAGATAGATCTGTAGTTTTCTTTCTCTGTAGGATCTCTGTCGGGTTTTGGGATTAAGGTAATGTTGGCTTCATAGAATGAGTTTGGAAGGGTTGCTTCCTTTTCTATTGTTTTGAAGAGTTTGTAGAGGATTGGGGTCAGTTCTGTTCGGAATGTTTTGTAGAATTCTGTAATGAAGCCGTCTGGGCCTGGGCTTTTCTTTGCTGGGAGATCTTTAATCACTGATTCAATCTCTGCTTCAGTTATGGGTTTATTCATTTGTTGCCTCTGGGCTAAGTTTTGGCAGGTGGTGTGAGTCTAAGAACTTTTCCATTTCTTGGTGGTCTTCTGATTTGTTGGAGTACAGTGCTTTGTAGTAATTTCTGATTATGTTCTTAATGGTTGTAATGTCTGTTGTTATGTTGCCTTTTTCATCTTTGATGCTGTTAATTCTTGCTTTCTCTTGTTTTTTCTTTGTCATTCAGGACAGCGGGGTGTCTATTTTGTTTATCTTTTCAAAAAACCAGCTTTTTGATTCATTGATTTTGTGTATGGTTTTTTTTATTTATATCTGGTTGATTTCCTCCCTTGTTTTGATGATTTTTTTGTTTTCTGTTGTGTGTGAGGCTATTCTGCTGCTGCTTTTCCGAATCCTGGAGGTGTGTGTTTAGTTCCTGTATTTGGCGCCTCTCTTGGGCCTTGACATGAGCTCCAATTGCGATGAATTTACCCCATAGCACTGCTTTGGCCGTGTCCCATAAGTTTTGGAATGTTGTGTCAGAGTTTTCATTGGTTTCCATAAATTTTTTGATCTCATCTTTAATTTCTTCCCTGACCCTTTGTTCGTTTAATAGCATATTGTTCAACCTCCAAGAGTTTCTGTATTTCCTTGGGCATTTTGAATTGCGGATTTCCAGTTTCATTCCGTGGTTGTCTGAGAGGGTACATGGTATGATTCCTATCTTTTTGAAGTTATTTAGGTTTGCTTTGTGTCCTATCATGTGGTCGATCCTGGAGAAGGTGCCATGCACTGCTGAAAAAAATGTATAATCTGTGGATAAATAGTTCTGTAAATGTCTACTATGTCTAGTTGTTCTAATATTTGTTTGAGCTCTCTTGTTTCTTTGTTGAGTTTTTGTTTTGTTGATCTGTCTATAGTTGTTAGTGGAGTGTTAAGATCGCCCACTGTTATTGTGTGTATATCTGTGTCTCCCCTTAAGTCTGTAAGTAATTGCTTCACGTAGCTAGGTGCATTGGAATTAGGTGCATATATGTTCACGATTGTAATTACTTCCTGATGTATCAATCCCTTCACCAATATATAATGTCCTTCTCTGTCTTTTTTGATGTCTGTGAGCTTGAAGTCTAGGTCATCTGAGATTAGGACAGCTATGCCAGCCTTTTTTTCTCGTCCATTGGCATGAAATGTCTTTTTCCATCCCTTCATTTTAAATTTCTTAGAGGCTTTTCTGGTTAGATGTGTCTGTAGGCAACAGATTGTTGGGTCCTGTTTCATGATCCAGTGTGTTAATCTGTGTCTTTTGATTGGTGAGTTTAGGCCATTTGTGTTTAGAGACAATATTGAGAGGGTGTGATTTTGGGCTTCCATGAGTGTGTGTAAGTGTGCAAGTGTGTATTTGCGACTATTAGAGTTTCTGATTGGTTGGCTTTCCTTGTATGGATTTTTGTGGGGAGGTCTTCCCATTTGCCATCTTTGATTTTGGTTTTCATTTTTTCTTTCTGGGTTTAGCACCTTCCTGAGGAGATTTTCCAGAGCTGGTTTCGTGTTGATGTATTCTTTGAGTTTCTCTTTACTGTTGAAGTATTTCATTTCATTCTCAAATACAAATGAGAGCTTTGCTGGGTACATTATTCTCGGTTGGCAGTTGTTTTGTTTCAGGATTTGAAAGGTTTTACCCCATTCTCTCCTTGCTTGGAGCGTTTCTTCTGATAGGTTGGCTGTGATTCTGATTTGCCTTCCTCTGAAAGTAATCTTATCCTTTTTTCTTACTTGTCTTAGAATAGTTTCCTTGTATTCACTTGAAGGTAGCTTGAGGACCACATGTCTGGGTGAGGATCTGTTTGTATCTAATCTGCTGGGGGTTCTTTGTCCTTCCTGGATTTGTGCTGGATTTATATTTCCAGTGTTCTGGAAGTTCTCCTGTATTATCTCATTGAGTACCCGTTGCAAGCCTGTCTCCTTTTCCACTCCTTCGGGAAGGCCTATTATTCTAATATTTGATTTTTTGAGGTTGTCTTTCATTTCCTGTACGGACCTATTGGCTTTCTCTAGATTTGTCTCCAACTGTTTTATGAACTGCTGTCTTTCATTCTGAATGTCTTCCAATTCTGATATTCTGTCCTCTGCTGTGTTCATTGTGTTCGTTAGGCTTTCAGTTTTGTGCTCTATATCGAGGACTCTGTTTTTGACTTGATTTATTTCTGCAGTGACATGGTTTTCTAATTCCTTGGACTCTTCCCAGCGCTTCTCACTGTCTCTAATGAATTTCTTCACTAGTTTCTTAAAGTCCTTATCTGGTATTTCCTCTATGTCATCATCTTGCATCTCAGATATTGAGATAAGTTTTTGGTTGTATTGGGATGGAGTGCTTGATCTTTCTTTTGGGTCATTGCTTTTTCTGATACTTCTCCTCATTGTGTTTTTGCTTCTTGTTGTTTTTGGATTTTAGCCTCTGACTTGCTTGTCCAGAGCCATTGCCCTCAGTGCTGTAATCTGTAGGAGGTGTGATCTAGCTCCTGCTGTATGGGGTGCTGGCATAAGCGTTATATTTCTTACTCTATTGGGGACAACAGGTGATGGTGGGGTTGTTGTTGGGTTGCTTCGTTTGCGCCTGGGTTTATATTTCTGCCACCTGGCTCCGTTGTAGCTAGTTGGTTAGGAGTTGTCCTACGTGCACCACCACCTCTGAGGCTCCAGCTGAGTAGAGCAGGGGGTGCTGCCTGAGTCACCAGCTGCTTGCTGCTCAGAGTTTGTAATCTATAGCCCTGAGCTGGGTCAGGAGGCTTTGTGGGCCAGCCCTAGTGCCAGGCCCCTTCCCCTGCGGCACCCTCTCAAAGGCGTTGCCCCACTGAGGACTTCCACCTCAGTGCCGAGCTGATACACTCCTTCAGGGCTTGAGGTTAGCACCGCAAGGGCCTCTGTTGCTCGAAGCTTGAAATCCCCAACCCCGTGCTGGGTTGGAAATTTCTGTGGGCCTCAGCGCCGAACTCTGCTCTCCTGAATTTCCACTCAGAAGTGCTGCTCCGCTGAGAGGTGCAACACCGTCTCCCGCCACTGGGCATGCAGGCTTTTCTGAGTGGGCTCCTGCTGGGAGAACCTATCTGGCCGATTCAGCTGAACCGGCTCTGGTTTAGCCTCTCCAGCTGAGCCCAGCAGGGGATTCTGCCTGAGAGAAGCTACTTTCTCAGTTGCACTTTCTCAACAGTGGAAGCGGATCCCTGAGAGGCACAGAGCTGTGAGGGGCACGCAGCCGTGCCCCTACTAGTTTGCTCTTCTGCCCAGGTCGTGAGGTTCTGCCGAGTGTTGCCCAGCCTCTGGAGCTCAGGCTGAGCCCAGCAATAGGATCCACTGGATTCTCTAGCAGCTAGTCCACTGTTCGGAGCTGATATGGGGATTTCTAAGCCCCAGTCCCACAGCGCCACTCCAGTTCCCTCTGCACTCTCTCAAAGCTGCTGAGCAGTTGGGAGGCCTGCTTCTGGGATATCTCCCCTGCTTGTCCTCCACTTCTGCAGGGGATGATGCCCCCTATGATCAGTCCAGTAGCCTCCTCTCGGGGCTCCAGCCCTCCAGTGGACTGGTGCCCCTGTCGGTGTGGGCGCCTATCCTTCCAGCTGCCTCTGTTTTCCCTGGGACGGTTGAGACTCTGCCGCCTTCCCCCTGCCTGGGATCGTGACTTACCAAGTTTCTCGCAGCGTGCTGTATTTTCTTTCCCACTTTTTGCGGCTGTCCTTCACGCTGTGTAGATCTTCTTGCTTTAGTGAACTCCAGTGACCTTCCCGCTCTTCTTCCTACAATTTTGTGTTTCCTGGCCTGTTTCTCTGCTGGATCGGTTCCCCTCTTTCCCTGCTCCACCCTACACCAGCTCTCTGTGGTCGGCCATCTTTCCCCCTCCATTTCATGTGAATTTTAAAACCATTTTATAAAATCTTCCCCCAAATCTTAATATTTAAAAATTACTAATTTTTTAAAGATTTGTTCATTTTATTACAGCCAGATATACACAGAGGAGGAGAGACAGAGAGGAAAATCTTCCATCTGATGATTCACTCCCCAAGTGAGCCGCAACGGGCCGGTGCGTGCCAATCCGAAGCAGGGAACCTGGAACCTCTTCCAGGTCTCCCACATGGGTGCAGTGTCCCAATGCATTGGGCCGTCCTCAACTGCTTTCCCAGGCCACAAGCAAGGAGCTGGATGGGAAGTGGAGCTGCCAGGATTAGAACCGGCGCCCATATGGGATCCCGGGGCTTTCAAGGCGAGGACTTTAGCCACTAGGCCACGCCGCCGGGCCCTAAAAATTACTAATTTTAGAATTAGTCAAGCAGAGCTTCTGAAGCTGTAAGCTAATAGAAGTTATGAGAACTAATTAAAATGATCAAATTGGCACAGCACAGAAAAAACAAGATAATGTGACAAATGGGATTTCATCCAATTTAAAGAGGTACTGCACAGCAAAGAAAACGGCCAAGTAGAGAGAAAACATCATGGAATTTGAGAAAATATTTGTAAGCTGTCATCTGACAAGAGGTTATTTCCCAGAATATATAGAAATACCAATAACTCAAAAGCAAAAATAGCAAAGCTGAAAGAGTCAGCCTGATTTAAAAATGAGCCGTAGATCTAAATAGACATTTCTCAGAGGAATGTGTACAAATGGCGTCCAGGTACAGGAAAAAGAAATGCTCCATTTGACTAATCATCATGGAAATGCAATCAAGTCCACAATGAGGTATCTCTTCACTCCCTTTAAATTGGTGCTTAACGAAAAGATAAAAGATTAATGGGTGTTGGTAAGGGTGTGGACAAAAGGGGACTCTTATGTACCATTGGTGAAAATAGTATTGAGGTTTCTATAATATCTAAAATTGGAACTACCCTATGATCTGAAAGTCCCTCTACTGGGGATATTTATATTTTTAAGGAAAATAAAATCAGTCTGTTGACGAAGGAAACACACTTCTAGATTTCTTATGGAACTATACATAATAGCTAAGAGATGGAAACAACCGAAGTGCCCATCCACTGACGAGGGAAGCTTAATTAATGAGTATACTAAAGTATAGTTAGATGGAAGTTAGAAGTTTTGAGGTTCTGTTATGCAGTAGAGTGGCTACAGGTAATGTTAATATCCACCATGTTGCTCTATAAAATGGAAAAATTCTAGGAAAGATATAAATGGTGTTTCAGGAGATATGTTAACCCTATTTGAACATTTCAAAATGTATGTATGTACTGAAATATTACATACTATACCACAAATATGTGTAATTTTTATAAGTCTTTTAAAATTGTTAAAAATGAAACATTTTTTAAAAAGAGACTTGCATTTGCTTTAAGGGTTATTTGACATTCTTAATGTATTTATTAGAGTCTTCCCATTCAAGAATATGATACAGTAAGTTCTTCCTTTGTTTTTTAGTAAGCTTTCATTATTTTCTCCCCAAAGCTCTTGTGCATATTTGGTTAGATCAATTCCTGTATATTGTAGAATTTTGTGGCTATTTTACAAAAGATATTTTAATTCATATGCTTATATTCTATCTATCTTCTGGCGTACAGGAACCAAATAGATATTTTCATTTCAATCTTTTATCCAACAACATTGCTATATCTTTTTGTTCTTTTCATGCAAAAAATCTAATAATTTGATTAGAATATAATAAGTGTTATTTTTGTTCCTTACTTTTGTGTCTTTGGAAAATTTTAAAACATTTTATACATAAAAATGAGAGCAAACTTCATGTATTTCACATACATAATTTTTGAGAACATGATGTTATGTACTACCCTACCCTACCTCCCTCTTTTCCTTACCCTTTTTTCCTTATTTTTCTTTTAATTTTAATAGTGACATCATTTCAGTTTTCTTTATAATCACAAGCTTAACCCTTCACTAAATAAAGAATTCAGCAATTAGTAAATAGAAAAATTGCTGTTCCTTAAGAATATACATGGTCTATAAACAATTATCAAATCTCAGAGTGTCAATTTCATTCACAATACATTACACTTTTTGTGTTCTGTATATATTAGTTACCCAAATCCAAGGAAAATATATGTCATTTGTCTTTTTGACGCTGGTTTATTTCAACTACTGATATTACAGTTTTCACTGTTAGAATTTTCAGTAACGTATGTATGTGTTTAAATTCGTGGACATCATAGATATTAACTATATTCCTCAGAGTTTGATCTGTAGTATTTTCCCTTTCAGTTTTGTGTATTAACAAATTTCTGTTATGATTTCTTGGTTTTGGCCAATGAATCATTTAGAAATGTTCTCATTTTCAATGTTATATTTTTGGATATATATATATATATAATTTTGAAAATGAGAATTTATATATATATAGCATTTTCTCCTGGACTGATACTCCTACAGCAGATTTTGTCTAATTTAGGAGAAGGCCTTGAGAAAACTTCAGGTCCTAGCTTGCCTAATTTGGAATCAAAAATGTTATACTTGTCCATAGTGGCAACCCTCAAACTTACAAAAGGAGTCTGCTACCATATTTGTCAGTTGCATATTTGAAATTTTGTGCTTGTTTTCCCATAGGAAGAATGTTATATTTTATAGGGTTGAGGGTGGACCCATAAAACAATTTAACCTAGATTGTGGCTGAAAAAAATTGTTACATTTATGATTTTAAAGATCATTCCTTTAAGTTTTCGAAAATGTATTTAGACATTACAACATCACTTTAAAGTATATGAAACCCTAGGAACCCTAACTAACTTGGTTCACAGTTGGTAACTCAGCTGAGAACTTTTACATTGATGAATCCCTGTAACACATCACTAGAAATGGACAAGCAATGGAGAGACTGGGTTCCTTGAACTCTGATAGGTAATGACAGCATGAATGGTTCAATTTCTGCCTTTCCAACTCTCAGGAGTCAGAATGTACTTCACCTAAGAGGAAGGGAAAGAATAAGGGGAACACTGGAAGCATATGGATGAGTTCCAGATGCTAATTAGCCACTCCGGTAGCCAGGCAGAACCCTTGCTGGCAGCAGCTGAGAACAGGACAACTGTCATCTTCCAGTCATCCAGCCCGGAGAGTGAGGTAAGATCTTCCATAGAGATCCTGTAACAGTAAACCTGCCTGGGAAGATGAATGGGAAGAGGGAAATCAAGACTGGAAATTCTGTTAATCAAATAGCATAGAAGTTTCAACAGATGAATTCAAAGGAAAAGAGGGATGGATGGAAATTGATTTAAAGAGGCTTAAGAGACATCTGAGTTTTAAAAATGGGCAAAGCTTAAATATAGTCTCTGGGGATGCACATTTCGGTGATAAAACTTTCAGACAGCAAGGGATGATTGCTATAGGTTTGAACAGTTTGGGTAAAGAGAAGGGGTTGAAATTTGGGCAATGCCTATAGGAAGGACTTGTAGGATGACTAACAAGCATCTGTTACTTTTTAAAGGAATGTATTTATTTTAACAGCAGAGGAATGGAAAACAAAAGTTGGAGTTGAGAGAGAGAGATCAATATTTCTGGTTCACTCCCCAAAAGTCTGCAACTGTCAGGCCTAGGCCAGGCTAAAATCAAAAGTTTGGGTTTCCCACAAAGGTGGCAGGGGCACAACTACTTGGACCATCTTCCCCCATCCAAGACATGTGGACAGGGAGCTGGATCAAAATCAGGGCAGCCAGGACTTGAAATGATGTTCCAATGTGGGATGCCTAGATTGCAAGTGGCAGCTTAATTCACTGTGCCAAAATGTGAATGTCAAGATCTAGTTCTTATTTAGTAAGAGCTACATGAGAGCCACTGCTATGTGAGTCCCTTAAGCCTAATTCATATGTGTGTGTGTTTTTCTTCCTCTGTTTCACTTTGCAAAAAAAAAAAAAACATAAAAAAATAAATGGGCATATTCATGAATCAAAGTAGCTACTGGTGAGCCTAAAATGGTTGCTGTTGCTGTAGAGAGAAAAAAGTATTGCCATCAGAGCGGGGGTAGAATGGAGTGAAGGAAAAACAGATGGCTAGGGAGTCACCGTAATAACAGAAAAGGAAGGGAGAGATTCAAGGTTTGGAAAGAATTGGGGTCATTTGTCAAACACTTTACAGCAGAATTCTAGGCTGAGCCTACATTCATCATTTAAAGAACATAGGAGGGATCTTCAAAAAGTTCACAGAACACATCCAGAGATTCCTCAATAATCTAAAAATAGGTGCTGGCATTGTGGCACAGCAAATTAAGCTGGCACTTGCAATGCCAGCATCCCATGTTGGAACACTGGTTCAAGTCCTAGCTGCTCTCCTTCTGATTCAATCACTGCTAATGCATTTGGGAAAGTAGTGGAAGATGGGCCAAGTACTAGGACTCCAGCTACCCATATAGAAAATCTGATAGGAGTTCCAGGCTCTGGTCTGAATCCTGGCCTGGCTCTGGCCATTGGGGATATTTGGGGAGTGAACCAGCAGATGGAAGATCACCTTTTCTCTGTCTCTTCTCCCCTTTTTCTGTCACTTAGTCATTCTAATAAATAAAATGAAAAAATTTTAAAACCTCCTAAAAATGATCTGTCAGTTCTGTATTTATTGTGGAGCTATTCATAGCAGCCAAGAATAGGAGTCAACCTGAAAATTCATTTATGGAAATGGATATAGAAGAAAAACCAAATATATACATTGAAATGTTACTCAACTATGACAAGAATAAAATGCCTAACAAAATTTGTTGACATTCATAACAAAAATGGGTAGAATTGGATATCATTAAGGTAAATAAAAGAAGCCACATACAAGTATAAATACCATGTGTTTCATTTCATAGATGGAATTCAGTACATAGAGTAGATAATGGGTGCGTATCATATTATTTGCTATATATTTGTAAATGTTGTCATCATTGAATTATACTTGTAATAAAAATTGAAGACTAAGTGTAGATTTTAAAATATTTTTACACTCAAATGAGCATATCTGCCTCCATGGACTGAGGAAGGATCCTTGTGGTGGTTCTTTCCCAAATATGATCCGAAGTCAGCAAAAAAGTACCTCACATGCTGTTTGTTCATTTCAAAGCCAGAATAATGTCTCCAGTCTGCCTTGAGAGATCCTGAATTAACAAGATATGATATTTCAATAAAATTCTTAACAGAATGGATCAAATTGACACAGATTTCGGTTTAGGAAGCACCCAATGAGATGGTAAGAAATTCAAAGCAGCATAGGAGTGAGCATAGCTCAAGAATGCAAGAAGGTATAGATAACATATGTTTGCCTTAATTTAAGAAGATATGATGTTATGCATAACATGTTATGTTATGGATGTTATGTCAAATGGAAATGTGAATGGGGTGGTCACAGAATGTGGTTAAGAAATCGCATTTATTTTTAACATGTTGGCTGCTCAATACTATGTCAATTAATTCCATTACGATGTTAATTGTTGCTGATAATATGTTAGTGCTTTTATTTGATCGGGATGATACTCTGCTGGCTCTGCCCTCAGACCAGAGAGGGTCTCCCCAATAAGTAGTTGGACTTGACTGGACTATAAGGTGTTGGACTCTATACTTGGCATATGCTTGCTAAGAGGGAATCTCAACTGAACTTGAACTATGGTTATGCAACAAGGTGGAGGAACCCACCATGGGGGGAGGGTGTGGGGAAGTGTGGGGAGAATCCCAGTTCCTATGAAATTACAACACAATGTAATTAATGAATAAATTTAATAAAAATAATAAAAAAAAGAATGCAAGAAGGTGGATAGCAGGAAGGAATGGGGGCTCTGCAATTGTACTGGAATTTAAGGTCAGGGTCCTCGTTTGGCAAGAGCAAAGCAGAGCTCCTGTTGCAGAGTGACCGAGGCAGTGAACAAATTAGCTAGATAGGAATTTAGTCACAGGGATGGTAGGCGACCAATAAGTGCACCTGGGCTGAAGACATTGTATTGATCAGTGGGATTCAGCTGGTGTCATCCTGGTTGCTGATTTAGAAAATGTCCCATCAATATTTAATCTAATGATTGTTGCCTCCCTAATGATTGTAATCTTGATCCATTATTTCATTATGGGTTGAAGATTGATGATTTTCCAGTGCCGTCCTTTTTTCTGTATTTATTAGTGAGAATTCTACAAAGAAGAAATTCCTTATAAATGACTATTGTGGAATACAGTTCTTATGGGAGAGACAGGTCTACATGTTAATTCTTGTCCTTTACTTAGGTTTTCAGTATGTTTTAATGTTTACATAAGCTCCAATGGGGATCAGTGTGTTTGTATTAACTCATTATGAATTCATGGACTTTCAAGTATTTGAAGTATTTCAATGAATCACACTATTCTTTTTCATTGTTATACAAATTGACCCTCAGTAGACCAGTGAGAGCAGCTTAAAGTTGGATCCTGAGGCCTTTTGACACAACCAGGGTAATTGCTGGTAGTGTCTGCTTTTTCCCTGAAGAGACATGCCAGGCTCATCTAATACAGTTCCTGCCCTAGATGTGGAGTCAGCCATTTCATTAAGCAACTTTGGTTTTAAGTGTTGGGGAAGGGTACTGAGAGATTACAGTTTGCGTGCCAGAAGTGCTCATTCCTATTCTGTGCTCATTGCTTGTAGCTATTTTCAGCGGTCATAGTTGGCAGTTACCTTTTTGTTTAAAAAAAAAAGAAAAAAAGAAAGAAAGAAAGAAAGAAAAACTGGAAAGAAAGAAAGAAAGAAAGAAAAACTGGAAAGAAAGAAAAACTGGAAAGAAATGTATTTATAGTGGTAGTGCTTGTACAAGTTTAAGGTTATAGGATTTTTTAAAAATTTAACTTATTTGAGTTTGTTCTTATATCTGTCTAAATTCTCTTATTGTAAGTGTCTTGGTTCTTGAGAATATTGACAGTTACCTTTAAGAATATTAAAATACATTTGTTGAGAATCTTAGCATCAATGTTCATCAAAGAGATAGGTCTGTAGTTTTCCTTCTCTGTTAGTTCTCTGCCTGGTTTTGGGATTAAGGTAATGTTGGCTTCATAGAATGAGTTTGGAAGGGTTGCCTCTTTTTCTATTGTTTTGAAGAGTTTGTAGAGGATTGGGGTCAGCTCTGTTCGGAATGTTTTGTAGAATTCTGGAGTGAGCTTCTGTACAGCTAGAGAAACAATCAACAAAGTAAAAAGGCAACCCACAGAATGGGAGAAGATCTTCGCACACGACATAGGTGATAGAGGGCTGATCTCCAGAATATACAAAGAGCTACAAAACAACCAAAATGTCAAAACAAACAAGCCACTCAAGAAATGGGCACGGGAAATGGGCAAACACTTCACAAAGGAACAAACCCAAATGGCAAATAAGCATATGAAAAAATGCTCAAGTTCCCTGGCAATAAGGGAAATCCAAATTAAAACATCAATGAGGTACCACCTAACACCAGTAAGACTGGCCCACATGAATAAAAGCACCAACAACACTTGTTGGCGAGGTTGCAGGGAAAAGGGAACCCTACTCCACTGCTGGTGGGGCTGCAGGCTGGTACAGCCTCTATGGAAATCAGTATGGAGAATATTCAAACAACTCAAATTCAACATACCGTATGATCCAGCAATAGCACTCCTAGGAATATATCCAGAACACTTGTTTTATGAGAAACCAACATGCACTCCTATGTTCATAGCAGCACAATCAGTAATTGCAAAAACATGGAAACAACCAAAATGCCCATCAACAGAGGATTGGATAAGAAAGCTATGGTTCATCTACTCCATGGAATACTACTCAGCTATTAAAAAAAACAAAATGCAGTTCTTTGTGGCCAAATGGGCCAAACTGGAAACCATCATGCTAAGGGAAATGAGCCAATCCCAAAAGGTTAAATACCACATGTTTGCCTTAATTTAAGATGATATGATGTTATGTATAACATGTTATGTTTTGAATGTTATATGTTGTGTATAAACTAAAATTGAAGTATAGGTGAGGTGGTCACAGAAGGTGGCTGGGAACTCGCATTTACTTTTAACATATTGGTTACTCATTACTATGTCAATTAATTCCATAATGATGTAAATTTTTGCTGATGGTATGTTGGAGCTTTCAATTGACTGGGATGATACTCTGCTGGCTCTGTCTTCAGACCAGAGAGGGTATACCTAAGAAGCCGTTGAACTTGACGGGACAATAAGATACTGGACTCTATGTTTGGTATATGCTTGCAATGGGGAAATCTCAACTGAACTTGAGCTGTGGTTATGCAACAAGGTGGAGGAATCCACCATGGTGGGAGGGTTTGGGGAGGGGTGGGGAGAACCCAAGTATCTATGTAACTGTGTCACATAATACAATGTAATTACTGAAGTTAAATAATAAATAATTAAAAAAAAGAATATTAAAATACAGATAACAGTATGCTCATTAACAACAAAAATAGTGAATGCAGCTTAGAAATTCTTAGTATTTGTCTGTTGCCTGAGAATATGTTCAGTTGTGAATACACAGTCAAATTTCTGTGTTTTTCCTCAAAGATTTATTATTTATCTGGAAGTCAAGTTTGCATTGAGAGCAAGAGAGAAAGGGAGATACAGAAAGGGAGCTTTCATCTGCGGGTTTGTTCCTCAAATGGCTGTTATGGTCAGGGCTAGTTATTATCATTGCAGCATTTCTTTTTAAAGATACAAGGAAATGTATGTATCATGGATTCATGTGTTTTTCTTTAAAATAGGCTACTCAAAATGTCTTATTTGTGGCTGATTTAAGGCACAGTATAAACATTGTTTTCCCATGTTCCCACTGCCCCTGCACCAATAAGAGATCCTGGAGGTGTGCCATATAAGTATATAGAAATGTTCCTCATTATTGGGACCAACATTGAAGCTCAGTGGATCAAGCCATTGCGCATGATGCTGATATCCCCTGTGGGTGCCACTTTGAGTCCTAGCTGCTCCACTTCTAACCCAGTTCCCTGCTGATATGCTTAATATGCAGGGCCCAAGCACTTGGACCAACTTTTGCTTCTTTACTGGATGAAGTTTCTGGGTTCTGAATTCATCCTAGCCCAGTTTGGTCTGTTGCAGCCATTTGTGGATTGAATCAGCGGAAGGGAAAGTTCTGTAACTGCCTTTCAAATAAAGAGATAGATAAAATAAATAAGTAACTATTAAAAAAGAGATGTTCTTCATTTTAAAAAGTAGCTGTATAGTACCCATTGTATGGATCTACCATAGTTTATTCAATTTGCCTTTTATTGATGCATGTCTGGGTTCTTTTCAGGTTTAGCTACAAACAATACTGTGTCAAATGGTCTTGCACTTATGTGATTTAATATTTTATCAGTGTATCTTATGAAAATTGTGTATAATTTATAATGTGAACTTCGATTGCACAAGACAATTTACATGTTCTAGTGGTTGGTCAATAGTAAGAGCATTTTGCTGTTTTGTGGTTAATGGATACCATCAGGAGAAATGCTAAAGGTAGCAGATACATTCACAAGCCACTTAGAATTCAGTGTTTCTTGACATCCCTTCAGTGTAGTGAGTAAGTGGGAAGTTGGTTCCAGGATCCCCCTGTGGGTGCCAAAATCCTCACATGCTCAATTTACTTATGTAAAATGTTACAGTGTGTGTATATAATGTATTCTCCTGTATAATCATTTGTGGATGACTTATAATACCTAATACAATACAAATCCTTATGTGAATAGTTGTCATATTGTTTAGTGAATAATGACAAGGAAAACAACTGTACACACACATTCAGTATTAGATACAATTTTTGGGAAATGTTTTCTTTGTGAGTTTGGTTGAATCTAATGATCTGCAGCCTAAGAATATGTGGGCAGCCATCCAAATACTTCATATGCATTCTTTTTTAAAAAAAAAATTTACTTCTTTTATTATTATCAGTTTATGATACAGTTCCATAGGCCCTGGGATTTCCCTTATTCCAGCCCCAATTCCCTCCCCCCTCACTGAGTTCACCTATATCATTGCTATAGTATAGTACTTTATCTACAGTCATATGTCCATCATTGTGGATGTGGACAATGGCAAGAGAGTCCAGCATCCTATTGTCAAAATATAGTAAACGGTTTCACTGGGAATCCATCTTTGTCTGGAAGTAGAGATGCATGCTGCATTGTATCCTCACATCTGGATATGATAGTCTCCATTACACAGTTACTGTACATCCCCTTACATGAAAACCCACAAAACAAAATCAACAACAGGAATAAAAATAGAAATTTACAATGCCATGAAGTAAATGTAACATGCTGCTAGATATGATCGTCTCTATTACATAGTTACTATACATCCCCTTAAATGAAAAGCCACAAAACATAATCAGCAATAGGAAGAAAAAGAAGAAATTAACAACACCACGAAGTGAAATAACACGCTACTGAATCACTAATGTGTCGCTGAAAAAATGAAAATGAAGAACCTTCTTGAAGAAAATGATGCTACTGTATCATGTATGAGACATTGACTAATTTGACCAGAAGAAAGTATTTGAAGAGGTGAAACTAACAAAAACAAACAAAAAATCAAAATCCATGGGATAGAGTTTCCGCTGATCTTTATTGGTGAAATGTATCTCCTGTAGGCAACAAATAGATGGGTTTGTTTTTTAATCCAGTCTATTAATCTACGATGTTTGATTGATGAGTTTAAGCTATTTACATTCAGGGTTAATATGAATGGGTGGTAATTTGGTCCTGTCATTTTAGCAATGGGTTGTTCATTGATTTAGTCTTCTGCTGTTATTTTATTGAGATGTTCTTTGCATTTGCCTTTGGTTTTGTTGGGCGCTGTTTCTCTTCTCTGTGAAGAGAACATCTTGAAGTATCATTTGTAGGGCAGGTTTGGAAGAGGCATATTTTAACTTTTCTTGACTGTGGAAAAATTTTGTTTAATTTTCAAAGCCAAAGGAAAGTTTTGCTGGGTTATCCTGAGCTGACAATTTTTGCTTTTAGAAACTGGAATATGTCTCTCCATTCTCTTCTGCCTGTAGAGTTTCCTGTGAGAGGTGTCTTGTGAGTTTAATTGTCATTCCTTAATATGTCAGTTGACTTTTTTCACATGCACATTGAAGGATCTTTTCTTTATGTTCAATTGAAGAGAGCTTGATGATCATGTGTCTTGGTAAAGATTGCTTTTGGTCAAGCCTGGTGGGAGTTCTGTGCCTCTCCTGGGTGTTATTTCCCAATTCTCTCACTGGATTAGGGAAATTTTCCCTTATTATGTCATTAAACATATTTTTAAAACCAGCTTGTCTATCTGCACCTTCTGGGACTCCCATAACTCCTTTTTTGTTTGTTTTTTGTTATATTATTTGTTATTGATTGCATTGCGTTATGTGACACTGTCTCATAGGCTCTGCGATTCCCCCAACCCCTCCCAATACCCTCACCCCATGGGGGACTCCTCCACCTTGTTGCAGAATTACAGTTCAAATTCAGTCAAGATTGTTTCCTTGGAAGCATCGAGTCCAGCATCTTATTGGGACTCCCCTAACTCTTTTTTTTTTTTTTTTTTTTACAAAAGTTTATTTGTAAATGTACAACGGGCTCCAAAGTGACACTACATTCTAACTATGGGCGGCTAAAGATACTCCGGCCGAGACGCCAGATGTTCAGACACGTGTGGGGTCGAGGGAAGCATCACTTCAGGTGCCAAGGAGCAGCTTACTTTTTGCCAGATTTCTTAATTCCACCTGTGGCCAGGGGGCCCTTCCCCGCGGCCTTCGCTTTCAGCTCCTCCAGTTTCTTCTGTTCCTCTTTCTGTTTCTGTTTGAAAGCCTTATCCTCCTCATCCATCTCCTTGGCCTGCTTCTTGGGTTGTTTCAGGGGCTTCTTTTTGCCACCTTCCCGGCCGGACATGGCGCCTGCCGCCCCTTCCCCAGACCCTGCCACCTCCCCTAACTCTTATATTAGGCCTTTTAATAGTGTCTTTCAGTTCTTGGTTGGGTTCTTTTTTTTTTTTTTTTGGTCCTGATCCATCTCTGCTTCCAGCTACTTCTTTGCTTCTCCCAGGTGACAGGAGATATCTTCTGATTTTGAGATTCTTTCTTTGGAGACTCTGCACTGTACCTTTAGTTTGCTCCACTGTACTGTTCATTTCTGATATATCAGCTTTCATATGATTCATATCCAGTGTGACATATTCCTTGAATTCCTTGAGTGCCTGCTTTACGTGCTTCATGTTGTTGATAATTTTATAAGAAGTGTTTTAAATTCTGTATTCCTCATTTTCTCGATGTCTTCCTCAGTGAACTCTGAGGTTGGCAAAGGGTTTTACTCCTTCACAGGGGAGTCTTCAGTAATATTCATTTGTGCCTCTGTGTCTTCCTTTGCTCTTGGTCATTGTACTTCTAGTTAACAGAGTCTTCTTGGGGCAGGTTTCTAAGTTGTGTCACCCACAGGACTACAGTTCGATTTTACTTATTGTAGTTGGTACATGGCTCTTTGTTTGCAGTCACTTGTGCCACTCCCTGCAGCAAGTTCCAGGTCTGGGTTCTTATGTTAGATTTCCACCATGCTCTCAGTAGCCCCAGCTCCTGGCTCACCACTCTCCACCTCCTGTGATACTGTGCTGAGTCTGCACCATTGTCTATACAACCTTTCTCCCACTTCTGGTTGGAGCAGGTCCCAGGATTAGTGAGACACCAGGTGTCCTATATAGCTAAGTTGTTGGTGGTACTGGTCTTGCTGGAACTTGTTGGCCATTAGGTCTGAGGGCCACACAGACCTATTTTGATCCGTATGATGCTAAAGTCGGTATTACTTTCCTGTGGGACCAGTGCAATCTGGGGAACTCAGTGAGTTCTTCCCAATCTCAGAGCATGCCCAGCTCACTGTTGTCCTTTTTCATTCTTAAATCCTTTGTCACACAGTAAGAAATGGCACCTGATGTGCCACTACTAGAGTTCTTGATCTGCTGGCTGTCAGGTCTGTGGGCTACCTGGACCTGTCTTGGTTGGAACCTGTAGGATACCCTCCCCCCGTTGTTGCAGTTTGCTGAGCCAGACATGTGTTCAGTCCCAGCTCAGTGCATGCACAGTCTTGCCCCATAGCCCTTGTCTCCTTAAGCAAAATGGCACTCGATATGGCTCTGAGGGGTGGACTGGGTTGTGAAATTCACCCTGTTCTCTCACCACCCATCTGGGATCTACTGCTCTGTCTCTTCTCCTAGTTAAATCAACAGACCATCCAAACAGGCAGTTCCTTGTCTGAATTCACCTCCTGAGCTCTCTGGGTGAAAATCCCTTCGCACCTTGTTGCTGGTGTAGTTCTGGCTGCTGGTGGAGTTCAGATCACTGCTGGCTGAATGCTGCTGTGGTATCAGTCACTGCAACACCACACCATTGTGTCTGCTGCTTTCCCGTGTCTGTCAGTCTCCAGGTGCCCTCTACTGTTGTTCTGTCCTCTTCTATTTCCTGGAATGTGCCCTCTCTGCTTCACACTGGCATTTCTCCATCTGTTTAAACACATCCTTATCCTATTCCACCATCTTGATTCTCCTCTCATATGCATTCTTGTTCAGAAACTTTGCTCTTCCACAACCTAATATCCTCTGAATCCCTTTCTTTTTCCATCATTTTTAATTATGTATTTTTATTGCAAAGGCAGATTTACAGAGAGAAGGAGCCAGATGAGAAGTGGAGCAGTCAGGACAAGAACTGTACTGGTGCCCATATGGGACCCTGGCACTATGCCATTGTGTGGGATTGAATTCTATGAATTCTAATTCAGATGTTTTATACCACAATGTTTATGTTATTTATAACTTTTTAGTGCAATTGTTTTGGTGCAGTGGGATAAGTTGCTGTTTGCTACTCTTTCATCCCATGTTAAAGTCTGGGCTATGCAGTATTTCTAATCTGCCTTGTGCTAATGTGTTCAGAAAAGCAGCTGATGGTGGCTTAAGTACTTGGATCTTTGCCACCCACGTGGGAGCCCTAGATGAAATTCTGGACTATGGGCTTTAGCTTGGTTAAGTCAAGATTGTTACTGGCATTTAGGCAGTGAGCTCCTGGGTGGAAGATGTCTCTGTCTCTTCTCTATCACCCTGCCTTTGTAATAAATAAGTGAATTAATTTTAAAGGTAAAAGTTTATGGTTTGAACACCTGAGACATCTTTAAAACAGTGCTTAGTTACCTCCCCCCACCCCCGAAATTAGGGTATATTGCTGCTGTTAGATGAAATCATTTATTTTATGTTTCAAATGGTTTGAATTCCAAAACATGGTTATGTGGGCAAATTTCTCTTGAGTCTGCTTATCTACACTGAGGCAATGGTTTAGGGGATCTCAATTCTCTCTCCTTAACTTCTGTGAGTCTAAATGATTCACTACTTGGTTCCAGGTTTTTGGGGGTTTTTTGCTTGTTTTGTTTTATTTTTTACCTTTTTCATTTCCTTTTAGCAAGAGAAAAAGATACAGGTCTTTCCTAGGCTGAGGATGATATAATCAGAGATATATCAGATATGTATCAGATATATATTCAGAGATATTATTCATCAAAAATAATAATCTGACCAAACAATAAAAATTCTTCTTATTCATCACGATTTTTTTTAAAGTAGCTGTTGGGCTAGGTATTATTTGAGTATGTATTTATTTCCTTTGTTAATTTATGTGCTTCTTCAAAAATATTATTGGAAGTTTTGATATACCATTTGGTTGTTACTAGATTTGTTACTTTCTTTTTTTTTAACATTAGGTTATGCTTAAAAACTTCTCTCTTATTTTTGGAATTTCTAATTATAAATACATTCCATTAACAGAAACTTCTAAATTAAAAATGTAAATAATTTTCTTAACAAAATTATAACCTAGATGAGTCATATTCCTTAAGTAGATGGCAAGAGCCTTAGTGGTTTTCATACATTTTGAATTAACACACTTTAAAAAACGACAACAGTGATAACTAGGGTGGCCTAGAGTTGTCATTTTTTTGTTTTGATAATTGAGAATGTTATACAAATACCAGAATACACTAAAGAGTATTTCAGTGCTAAGAAAAAATTAGAAAGGAAATACTTATAATAAAAACAAAATCGTAATAAAAGCAAGTCCTTAAAAATGAATGTTTAGAGTTGTGAAACATTTTCTTCATTAACCTCTTTGTTTTTCGTTAAATATTGCAATGGACCAGTCTAAGCCTGGTAACCAGTGTTTGGGAATCACTGTTTCAGGATAGGGACTGAATTTTATTCTAACTTAATCGTTGCTAAGCTAGGCCCCCTGAAACAAGTTTTATATTCAGTTGAACTGTAGAGTTACTGTGCTTTGATAAAAGCATTATTGTTTTGACAGAGGAGTTGGTATCTCATACTCTGAATGACACATATGAAGTATTAAGTATTTCTAGTCTAGATTTAACAGATGACAAAAAGACACAGAAAGTTAAGTGACCCATGTCCTTACTAAATGAATTAGTAAAATCAAAGAAACAAATAAAAAAAACAACCAAAAAATGAGAGTAGAAGAGTATAGAATTTTAGAACCACATAGATAACTACCTACAGAAATTGGAGCTGACTGACTGTTTATGTGATTTTCAACAACTTGGGGCTAA
Source organism: Ochotona princeps (assembly GCF_030435755.1). NCBI lineage: Eukaryota > Metazoa > Chordata > Mammalia > Lagomorpha > Ochotonidae > Ochotona > Ochotona princeps. The sequence goes on along the minus strand of NC_080865.1, from coordinate 79,777,428 downwards.
GTAATTACCCTCATGAGAGTGACTTTTTCTATCTAGTCCTAGATAGAAATTAATTTAGCTCTGTTACATTTTACTGTGGCTGAGTTCATATTTTTCTCCAATGTGGAGAAGGCAATGACTTCTAGCTATAGTCTTCCAAAGCGCCGCTTAGTAAAAATATGTGAAGGTATATAAGATCTTGACATGAGTGATTTTCCCTAGCATAGTCCTGGCTCTATGGCAGACTAAGCTAATCTTGTAGAACCTTCTCAGCTCAGAGATTCTAGAATTCTGTTATTTTCTACAGTTTCTAATCTATAGACCAAATCAACTAAGTCAGGGATTGTCCACTTACCATGCTGTCCCAAAATATCTTGCAATGTGTAAGGATTTTGTGTATATTCTGTTTCCGAAGTCACATTTCATCAGTAGAATAACAGAAGACTGTTTAAATTATTGTTATCTTATAAATTTTGGTGTAAAAATACTGAGAGTTTACAAGGAATTGTGTTAGATATCATTACACATTATCAATTGTGTTGTAGTATTCCATGTAATACTAACTTTACAGTTTATCCCCCATGAGAAGAGAATATTGAAGTTCAGAAAGGTGACATTTTAAGATATCCTGGAGTGTAGCTGTCAGTAGATGTTGAGCAATGGTTATCAGCCTGTAAGCTGAACCTTCACAATCAGAAGATGTGATCCTTTTAAGACTAGGAGGGCCTACCAGAGAGGACCTGAGCTAAAAACAAGGCCAAAATGCACATGCCTTGTTGACTCAATCTCAGTACTCAGGATGACTCTGGACTTTCGGGTGTGACTGGACTTCTGCCTTGTTATATTTTCCACTTTTCTGGCTCCTCTCTTTACAGGCCTGGGTCTACATTTTCTTGACCAGCCTGCTCAATCCAGTAAGAAGATACTCATTTGGTGAATGTTCCTGATCTGTCTCTGTCCAAGCATTCCATTTTTTTTTTTGTACTTTAATTTCTCCAGCATGCATCCCAGTTTGACCTACCAAGTAACAACCACAGCTTCTTGTATTTATTCATGTTAGCTTGAAATCTCTCTGCAACTATTTTTTTCTTCAAAAACCTCTTGGAAAAATGCCACAAAGAAACAACAAATATTTGAGGAAATGAAACATTACATGTATACATAATGTATCCATGAATCAAAATACTACACACACTTTGACATGATAGCTAGTAGCTAAAATCCTTGCCTTGCTTCCACTGGAATCCCATATGAGTGCTGGTTTATAACCAGGCTGCTCCACTTCCCATCCAGCTCCCTGCTTGTGGCCTGGGAAAGTGGTGAAGGACGGCCCAAAGCCTTGGGAACCTCTACCTGCGTGAGAGACCTGAAAGAAGCTTTTGGCTCCTGGCTTCAGATCGGCTCAGCTCTGGCCATTGTGGCCACTTGGGGAACAAACCAGTTGTCAGAAGATCTTTCTCTCTATCTCTTCTTCTCTCTGTAAATCTCCTTTTCCAATAAAATAAACCTTTAGAAAGTACTACATATCACTATAGAGATACATAGAATTTTTACATATCAGTTTAGAATTATTTTCTAAAACTTAATTAAAGAGGCAAGTTTAAGAGACTAATGTTTGCAACAGCATGTTAGGTTACCACTTTTGATGCCAGCATCCCATGTCAGGGTGTTGGTTCCAGTTGAGATTCTCTGCTTCCAATCACCTTCCTACTAAAGCTCTTGGGAAAGCAACCTCCTGCAATCCTGACAACAAGCTTGAAGCACTGATCATAAGAGAAAGATGATTGTTATTAGTTGTACGGGCAAGGTCAAGTTATAAGGGCTGAAATGAAGAGGGTAAATAGCATATGTACTTGTTGTGGGTTGGAAGCAAATCCTGCCATTCCTTTCCTTTGTCATCCAAAGCTTGGACATAGATCTCTGAACAGTGCTCTTGGGAGCACAGTTATCCTTATCATTCATCAACCTGCATTGCTTGCTCTAGGATGTCTTCTCTAGGTTTTTTTGTTTTTTTAAGATTTACCTTTTTAAAAAAAAGATTTATTTATTTTTATTGGAAAGGCAGATATACAGAGAGAAGGAGAGACAGAGAGGAAGATCTTCCGTCTGATGGTTCATTCCCCAAGTGACTGCAATGGCTGGAACTCAGCCAATCTCAAACCAGGAGCCAGGAGCTCTTCGGGGTCTCCCACGAGGGCACAGGTTCCATAGCCAGGCCAAAGTTAGGAGTCTGGAACTGCATCCAGGTCTTTCATGTGAGTGACAGGGACCCAGGCATTTTCCACAGGTAGATTGCCACTAATTTTCTTTCAAATATTTTTTTTATTCATGTGAAAGTAAGTTTTCATATGAAAGTAAGAGTTTAAGAGAGAGTACAGACAAATTTTCCATCTGCTGGTTTGCTCCCAGTGGCTGCAAGAGCCAGCCCTGGGATAGGCTGAAGCCAGGGGCTAGCAGCTTCTTCCAGGTCTCCCAGGTAGCTTTTTCCTAGACCTCTGGTAGGGAGCTGGATTGGAAGTGAAACAGCTGGGGCACAAACCGGTGCACCCACTGGTGTCAGCTTTACTTTATAGACTTTATATACCACAACTCCAGTCCTTGCCATGTATATTTTCTGCTCAAGCATGAAAAATTTCCTTGTTCTCACTGAAATTAAAATGCTCTTCTGTTTTTAACTTTACTTGATGAGCCACTGAGTGTCCTAGATAGCGCTTATACTCAGACCGGAGGTGAAATGCCAGCTCCACCACTTGCTTATGTAGGACTTCGGAGAAATTAATTTCTCAGACTTAGTTTTATTCTGTATAAAAATAGAGATAATAGTGCTTGTCTCCTGGAATTGATATGAGAATTACGTGAGTTACACATTTCAAAGGGTCAACTATTGGCAGTCAGTAAATGCTGGTTCCTTTTTACTTGCCTTCCACCCTTCCTCTTGGCATTCTTAACTTTGTTCCCTCTGTAGATGCCTGGTCACCACAGCAGATTTTCCCTTCCTCAAACAATGAGAACCTTGGGAGAGCAATTTCCTTTTAGATTTTTTCCACATCATATGTAATCTAAGCAAAAATAAACCCTTTCCATATTTATTACCTTTTATTACCTTAAACTCCAGTGCATTCAAAACTCAGGCATTTGGCCTACTGGTTAAGACAATACTAAAGATGTTTGTGTCCCATTTTGGCGTGCCTGGATTTAACTCCCAGCTTTGTGTTCTGACTCCAGCTTCCTGCTAATACAAATTCTTGCAGGCAGTGATAATGGCCCAGTGACTGGATCCTTGTCACCCATGTAGGAGATGTGGATTGTCTTCCCAGTTCCCAGGTTTGATCCTGATTGTGAGTCGGCTATAGACCTTTGGAGAATGAATCAGCAGATGGCAAGATCTCTGCTGCTCTTTCTCTGTTTTTTTTTCTCTGTCTTTATCTCCTTCTGTTGTTTTCTGTGTCCTCAATATAAAAAAGAAACTTAGAAAAGGAACAGAACTCACATGAATTGACTGAATTTATCAGAGTGACATAGAACTTATAGGGCCACAACATTAAAAAATTGAAAACTAGCACCTCTGTTGTATCCCCCCAAATGTCCTCAATATTCAGAGCTGAACCAGGCTGAAGCTAGGAACCAGGATCTCCATTCAGGTTTCCCAAGTAGATGGCAGGAACCCAAAAACTTAGGCCATCCTCTGCTGCTTTCCCAGGCAAATCAGCAGGAAGCTGGATCAGAAGATAAGTAGGCAGGGCTCAAGCTGGCACTCTGATATGGCATGTCAGCATCACAAGTGTGGCTTAACATGCAATGCCACAATGCTGACTGTTGACTTTGTATTATTTCTTCATTGCATAAAGAATAAATGTCCTGACGCTTGCTTTTTCAGGATAGATTACAGTATAGATTACAGTATAGAAAAGCAATGTAAATTGGTTACTAAGTATGAGTTTCAGCAGATTCTGGGCCACATTATGCTACAGGAATGTCAAATGGGTAGCTTTGCTATGGATAGCTGCTCTTACTTCACAGCTTTTCCATTTTCCAGCTATGAAACTTGAGCAAGTTGCTTAGCTCTGAAGCTTCCATTTTTTAAAAAATGTGTAATGTGGAGTGAATAAAATATTATTCTAGAAAATGTTGTTAGGAATAAATGAACTGACTTGTGTAAAGTTCTTATCATAGTACCTGGCACATAATGAACACCCAATACCAGTCAGCTTATTACCAGTATTACAGTCATCAATATTATTATTCAGGCAAAGTCAGAGCTTGTAGGCCTATATTTCATCTGTTCACAGATTATCCTTTTCATTTGGGGAAGGATGGGGGATGAAAAACGTGACTGCCAACTCTGCCACCTAGTATTCATAAGACCTTCAGGAAGCTATTTAATCTCATCAAATTACAGTTTTCAGATCAAGAAAATAAAGAGATTAATGGTTGCTATTTCTTAGGAATGTTGGGATGATTACATGACATAATGGGGAAATCTGATGTATTTGAGTGAATAAAAAAGGAGTAATAGAATTTTACTTGATACACAATTCTCGAGCTTAGGGAGCCCAAGATTGAGGGGCCAAGTCTGGTGAGGTTCTTCTTGCTACATCAAAATATGGCAGAAAGTGTCATATGATGTATTCATGCTTAAGAAAGACATGCACAGTTTTCCTTCTGCTAAGATCCTATTCTCATCCCAGTAGCATTTATCCATTCATGAAGGCAGTGCCCTTGCAACCTCATCACCTCTTGAAAGTCCCGCTTCTACCCCTGATCTTAGCCAAAAGGCTGATAAGCGATTTGAAGATCCCACTTCTTAATGCTGTCACGATTGCAATGAAATTTCTGCATGATTTTTGGAGGGGGCATTCAAACTATAGGAGACACCAGGCTCAGTGCCTGGAAAAACATGGTAATATACAGTGTAAGGTAGCTATCAGAATTACAGAGGTATTGTTCTACCATAAATGTTCCCTTCTGGGGCTCTGTTCAGAGGAAAGAAATAATTCTGGGAATTGGCATTGTAGCACAGAGTGTGAAGCTGCCACTTGCAATACCAGTATCCAAAATGGGTGCTTGTTCCAGTCCTGGATGCTCTTGTTCTGATCCAGCTTCCTACTAGTGCACCTGGGAAAACAGTGGAGATGGCTCATGCACTTTAGCCTTTGCCACCTACATGGGAGACGTGGAAAAATTCCACTCGCCTGGCTTCATTTCAGCCATTTACGAAGCAAAATGGCAAATGAAAAATTCTGTCTCTCCCTCTCTGTCACTGTGTCTTTCTTATAAATAAAATAAATCTTTAAGTAAGTAATTTTTAATAGGAATAATTAATTTCTTATCTCAATGAATAACCCTTTCTACTTTATTATTACTAATTTTGATAATTATTTTCATTTTTGATGGTTTTTGCATAGTTGATTAGGGTGATGAGGGTCAAGAGCTACAGGAAGGTTGGTGGGACCATTATTTCCACATTCTCTTTTTTTTCCTTCCTGTATCTGGGGAAAGGGGGGGAACAAGGAGAGAAGCCACACCCAGGCTCCCAAATGCCTCTGCACCCTGGGATGGAGGGCAGCCACCTGACTCCATCCCAGGTTCCCTGATGTTGGGCATGCTGTGAGGGTCCTGCTCAAGAGGTTTTGATAGTTCAACAGTTTGAATTACTGCCGATCTTACCACTTCAAGCATAATGAAATCTCTCCAGAATCCACTGGTTGACACAGTCCACCTTAGAGTCTGTTTGCCCAGATACTCACTGCCAACACTTGGTTAGGGTTGTTGATAAATTTGTTCTGTCCTCTATCCTCTGTTATGGTACCAGGTGTCCTCTGCAGGTTCCAATGTACTGCCATATCCTCCATGTACATCTGGATATGCTTCGTCTAAGCCAATGAGGAGGCTCAGCTCTAACACATGCACTCCCTGGTCAAACCATGGAACCTGCATTTCTCTCCATGGTTGGAATTCTGAGCCCAGCAATTCAGTTTGGGGATCCCCATAGAAACTTCATCTGAGGTATTCCCAGACCTGATTCTTGTGTGTGCTTGCCAATACAGGGTCTGGCACAGTCCGTTGCCCCAGTCAGCTTATGCACATGCTGGTGATTGCAATTGCTGGGTCAGTTCTGTCTCCAGCCCTTTCTTCTACACAAATCAGTGGGTGTTGGGGCCCATCCTGATCTTGCCCACCGCACATTCAGCCCTTAGACAAACAAGTGGAAGCTGTGGCCTAGTCGAAGTGACTCCCAATAACCCCCACCAAGCCTGCCCCCTGCCCTGGTTCCAATGCTTGCCAGTATGTACAGCAGACTGTTCCAGTCTCTCCCACATGCTGTTCAGCTCTCATATATGTCAATGGGCATTGAAGCCTAGATCAACCCAACCAGCCCCACTCTCCAGCTCACACTTGTGCAGGCGGGTGCCACACTCTGTCTAGTCACGCCTTCCCTGGTCCTGATTGTCATGCTCACCATAGGGAGTGACAACCCAAGAGGGATATGCCCACTGTTTCCCTACTTGACCCACTCCCACTTCTGTTTCTTACACTATCCAGGTGGTTCTGCAGTTTAACTTGACAGATTTTGCTCCCTTTGCCAGCATCTGCCAGCTGATGCTGTGGCAAAGTCCAACCAACCCAAATCCACTCTGTCTTATGTGTGCATCGTAGGAACAGTCAACCCAGCCTTTCCCCTGATCCAGCTCACATGAGGCCAACAGGTTTTGTATCCCTGCCCAGCCTGGTCTGCCCCCCATCCTAGTTTTCATGCTTATCAGTTGGAGTAGTGGCCCAGCAGGGGAGCCCCACACAGCCCCCTTTCTGGGTTCGCCCCCTGCTCTCCACCCCAAACCCCCAGGTCTCACATGTGCTGGTTTGGTGATGTGGCCTAGTCTAACATGGCCTGCCTCACCTTGGCATTTGTCAGTCGGTGCTGTAGCCTGGCCAGACCCAGAATGCCCCCAATTCCAGCTCACTGGTGGAAGTACAGACTCTCCCAGCCCAGCCGGCCCTAATGTGAACTAGCTTGCGTGGTGGCCTGACCTGGGCTGACCCACACTCTATTCTGGTGCTCAAAATTGTCCACAGGTGATATGAACTGGCCCAGCTTGGTTCACCCTAAACCTGCTCCAAATGTATGCCCGTGGGTACCATTCCCTGTTCTGGGCTGGGCTGCTCCCTGTCTTGGTTCTTGCACTCATCTGCAGGAACTGTGTCCTGACAGAGGAGTCCTCCAAGCTCTTCCATCAGAACCTCTCCCAAATCTAAACCTTGTGCCCATCAGTGGGTCCATGGACCAGCCCTACTTAGTCCCCCTCCTGTCCTGGCAGGAACAATGTCCTTTCCTGACTGACCTTCACCCATTCCGATTCTTACTGTTGGGTGTTACAGCCCAGCCAAGTCTGGTCCACGCTCAGACACAGCTCACACATGGCTCAGCAGGGGCAGAGACCTAGTCTAGCCTGTCCTACACTTACCCTGGTTCTCATGAGCACCAGTGGGTGCTAGAGTCTGGCCCAGTCTGGCTTACCCCAGACCAAGTCTACACTTGTTCCTAGGGATACTGCAGCCATGACAGACCAGACAGCAGCCCCCACTATGGTCCTTGCACTCACCCAACGGGAACCACAACCCAGTCAGGGCATCTTCTTTGCTCCCTAACCTGGCCTGTTCCCAGCCATAGATCTTGTGTGTGCCAGTGGTTGCTTTGTCAGCTTAGCATAGTCCCTCACCTATCTTGGCCTTTGCCTTCAGATGCTGTAGCCTGGCCTGACCCTCAATCCCAGCTCTCACGGGCGGGTGCTGGAACCTGGCCCTGCTCAGTCTGCTCCCATCCTTGACTCATGCAGACTGGTAGGTATGATAGCCTAGCCTGGCATGACCTGCACTCTGGCCTGACTTTTACATTTGCCAGTGAGCTAAGGTTTGCTCGGCCCTACGTGGTCTGCCCCTTTCCAAAACCAACCCAACAGTTGAAACTACCTTGCCCAGCCTGCCTGAACCCCAGGCCTGGACCATATGCTCACCAGGGGGAGCTATGACCCACTAGGGGAGTTTCTTAAGTTCCCCCCCTCTCAACCTACTTTCAGCCCCAGATCTCAGGCATGCCATCGGGTGATAGATCCTAGCCTGCCATAGCCTGAGCTGTCATCTTGGCATAGTATGAGCTAGTGAATGTTGTGGCCTAGCTTGCCCCACACCCTGTTTTAGGATGCGCATGTGGGTGCTGCTGCCTGGACCTGCCCAGCCTATTTTCCGTCCCTGTACACTTGAGTGATGGCAGGTTCCATGGTCACACTGAACTCAGCCCAACACCACCCCAAGTCTTGAGCTAACCATCGGGGCTTATATTTCCACAGGGTTTGTTCCACATATCCCCCACAGAATGTACCCCTGGACCTTGTTCTGCTGTGTGCTGGTTAGTGTCATGCCGCAGCCTAAGGTGACCCATCCCCTGTTCTGACACTCAGTCTGGTACTGGGATCTAGCCTTGCTAGACACTCCCTCAATCCTAGATTTTGTGTGGACTAGCAAGTTGTCGTCAGCAATGTTCCATGCTAATAAGCCCAGCTCAGGACTTCCATGTGGGCTGGTGTATCAGTCTGAACCATAAAGATCTTCTAATCTCTCCCCTTCAAACCACCAGGTCTCAGTCCCCTCACTTATCTGCTAGTACAGTGGCCCTGTCATTGGGATTTATTCCTCACTTACATGGATGTCCCTAGGCAGTAATTCCACAGTCCCAAGTCCCCAGAGCTCGCCTCTGGGTGGCCAGCAGGTGAGGCCCAGCACCTTTGGCACTCTGGCCATCAGCAAGGTCAGGATTTGCAGTCTGCCTGACAACAGTGGCTGGTGCTAGGGCCCCAAGCATGGAACCCAATCTGACTCAGGTCCCCCCTGCTGTTGCCATGCTGCTGTGAGCTCCATACACTCATTCTATTTTATTATGAAAAGAATCGATCCCCTTTTACTAAATTTCCCCATTTCATATTATACTCTCTGAGCTTTGGCTTCCATCATCAAAGGGTCCATAATGTTGTTATACTAAACTGATGATCAGCATATTCCTGTGGCCCTCAGATAAATTTTGGTGCCTCATCATCTGTGTGGATTCCATGCTTTTGAAGAGCAATTTCCTTCTACCCATGCAGTAGAACGTACTAGGAAAGATGAGATTTCACACATCCATTTTGGACCAGGAGGCCTCAGTGACTACTTTTTTGAGTCCTTCCCACTTTCATTAATTTTAGTCACGAAATGCCTCTGACCTGTTAATGTCAAAAGCAATGTATTTATCCTCCAACAATCTCCAGTAGTGTGTGAGGAGGCTATGGCCTTCAGGGGCATTCATGCCATTTTGATCCACAGAAATCTTCAAGCTGGCCTGTGTGAGGAGAAAGGGGAAAAGTGTGTACTTGGCCGTGGGGGTTGGGAAGAGCAGAGATCAACTGGATTATAAAGCATACACTTGCCAGGTAATAAGGAACATTAAAGTAAACAGCCCAAGCAGTCCATTTGCTCAAAAGAGATTTAATTATTTTTCAGAAGTGAGGGCCCATAAAATAAACATAGAGACATTAGCATTTGATTTTAATGTCTTCTTATTTTGCCACAGGCCACAATTTAATTAAAATTCTGAATAGAAACTTGAAGAGGACACATTCTCCTCCCTAGAAGCCAGACAATGCAGAAAAAAAACACCCCTAATATTTCCCTATGATTTTGAACATTTTAGCTAAATGCTGGTAGCTTAGGTCATCTTTGACAGCTGACTCCACACTTACCTTCTGGCAGTGGTGGCACTGATGAGAGATGTTTACAGTATCTAAATTATTTATTTTAAATCTAGGTAATGCTATTAATTTAAGGAAAATGAAGGATTTATCAAGAGAAGTTGAGGCAAGTATGGGTTTTGGAGAGATTGCTGATTTTGTTGATGTGATTTTCATTGATAAACTTAGAATTGTATCGAGAATTCAGAAATTTTAGATTCTAGCCCTGACTCTCATAGTTTTAACTCTCACAGTTAAAGATGCATTTAAAATCTACCATCACTTTAAATTTACCATCTGTAAAATGACACATGATGGGCCAGTGATCTTTTAAGGTCCCTCTAGCGCTAACATGCCCTGTAAGATAAAAATTACCTTAGAATGGAAATTACCACAATTCCAAATATTTTGGAAATGATGGAGGTTTTTTCAACTGTGTTGTTAAGATTTCAGAAGAAATTACAGAGACATTTTTGTTACTACTTTTAACATAATTAGCTACAGCAATGCCTGGCTCATAGTAGGTTCTCAAGAAATATTTGTTGGCTGAATTTGTGAATTGTCCATGGGTATTGGAACTCTCGGTTTTCATTAACTACCTCCACAACCCATGTTGTGACCATTTTGAAGATGTTTTAGTGATCCTGGAAGAAAATATGCTTAATAGGAAATAAATATGTTGAATTATGAGCCATTGCATTTTAATTTGCTTTTATTCTGTCAGTAAATTGCTACCATGACAGATTTTAAAAACTGTTGTCTGTGTGCTAATTACGTAAGTTATATTTTTATTTAACCTTATGTATATTAAGGCCAAGGGCCTAAAATTATTTCTGTCAGATTCTGACTTTCTGATAATTACTTTATTTGATATTACTTAAAAAAATTCATGGAAAATGCCTATTATGATAAAAACTATGTGTGGATTTCAATTTTTTTGCATCAAAATAAACCTTCCTTATTTTAAGTGTAGTCTTTTGTTTTTATTTGAGAGGGAGAGACAGAAAAAGCTACTTTTTCACTCCCTAAATGCCAGCAATAGCTGCGGCTAGACCAGGCTGAAGCTGGGAGCTGAGAACTCAATCTTTATTTCTGTGACGGGCCTAATTTGTTGAGCTGTCACTGCTGTCTGCCAAGGTCTGCATTATAGGAAGCGGACACAAGGAGCTGGAGCTAAGAATTCAACCCATGCACTCTGATATGAGATACAGGCAACTTAATAATACTTATAATCACTGGGCTAAACATTTTTCCTGGATTGGTTGTCTTCTGTTTTTGTTGGGTTTTTAAAGTTCTTGATATACTTGCATTTTTGTTAAAAATCAATTAACTATATAGATTAATTTATAGGTTCTCGATTCTGTTCCAATGATTTATGTAGTGGTTTTTATGCTAATACAAAGCTGTTTTAATTAATACAGCTTTGTCTTGTGCTTTCACATCAGTATCGTGATACCCCCACCTTGACTTTTCCTGCTCAGTATCACTTTGGTTGCTTGAGATCCTCTCTGATTCCATAGGAATTTTATCATTTTTTGTTTTAATTCTGTAAAGAATGACATTGGTATTATGACAGGGATTACACTGAGTCTGTAGATTGTTTAGGTAGTATACACATTTTTATGACATTTATTACTCCAATCCATGAACAAGGCATGTCTTTCTACCTTGCTGCTTTCTTGATTATTCCTTTCATCATTATGTATTAATTTTTGTTGTAGAAACTTTTTACTTCTTTGGTTAAATATATTCCTAAATATTTGATTTTTTTGTGTGTGGCTATTGTGTATTAGATTTTTTTTTCCTGATTTCTCTTTCTTTGAGTTCATTCTTGGCATACAGAAAAGATAATGGTTTTTGTATATTTGTTGTGTAAACTGCAGCTTTACTGAGTTGGCTTACCAATTCTAACAGCTTTTTGGTAGAATGCTTAGGTTTTCCAATGTATAACATTTGTATCTTCTGCAAATGGACAATTCTTCTTTCCAGTTTTCATTTTCTTTACTTCTTTGTCATCCATAACTGCTTTTTTTAAAAAAAGATTTATTTATTTTTATTAAAAGTCAGATATACAGAGAGGAGGAGAGACAGAGAGGAAGATCTTCCGTCCAATGATTGACTCCCCAAGTGAGCCGCAGCGGGCCAGTGCTGTGCCGATCCGAAGCCGGGAATCAGGAACCTCCTCCAGGTCTCCCTCGTGGGTGCAGGGTCCCAATGCACTGGGCCGTCCTCAACCGCCTTCCCAGGCCACAAGCAGGGAGCTGGATGGGAAGTGGAGCTGCCTGGATTAGAACCAGGCCCACATGGGATCCTGGTGTGTTCAAGGTGAGGACTTTAGCCACTAGGCCATGCTGCCGGGCCACCATAATTGCTTTTGCTAAAAACTTCCAGTAGTATATTGGATAAAGGTGAGGAAAGTTGACATCCCCGTCTTGTTCCAGAACTAAAGGGAAATGCTTTCGGCTTTTCCACATTCAGCATGATATTGGCTATTCTTTTGTGATATACAACCTTTATATTCTTTTTTTTTTAAAGATTTATTCATTTTATTACAGCCAGATATACACAGAGGAGGAGAGACAGAGAGGAAGATCTTCCGTCCAATGATTCACTCCCCAAGTGAGCTGCAACGGGCCGATGCGTGCCAATCCAATGCCGGGAACCAGGAACCTCTTCCAGATCTCCCACGCGGGTACAGTGTCCCAAAGCTTTGGGTCATCCTCAACTGCTTTCCCAGGCCACAAGCAGGGAGCTGGATGGGAAGTGGAGCAGCCGGGATTAGAACCGGCGCCCATATGGGATCCTGGGGCTTTCAAGGAGAGGACTTTAGCCACTAAGCCACGCCGCTGGGCCCAGAACCTTTATAATCTTGAGGAATATCCTTCTGTACATAATTTATGAAGATTTTATCATGGAGAAGTAATGATTATTATCAAATAATTTCTCTGCATCTATTGAGATTACCATATGGCTTCTGTTCATTTTACTGATGTGATTTATGATGTTTAATTGAACTTCTGTGATAGAATTTCTGTGAAAAATCTCGCCAACTCATGCTATATGATCCTTTTTATGTGGTTTTGGGTTGATTTGCCAGCATTTGGTTGAGCATATTTGAATCTATGTTCATTAAAGATGTAGGTCTGTAGTTTTTATTCTGTGCTTGATTTTGGTATCAAAGAGATGCTGGCCTCATAAAAATATTTTGGTGGAGTTCCATTTTGTCCAATATTTTTGGAATATTCTAGAAAGTATTAGGGTTACTTCCTTTTTGAACACTTTCTAGAATTCAGTAGTGAAGCCATCTTTCCTGGACTTGGTGTAAGACTTTTGATTACTGCTTCAATCTCATTGTTATATGCCACTTTCTGTCATCAGTATCTACTTGACTTAATCTTGGTAGGTAACATGTGTCCAGGAATTTATCCATTTCTTCTAGGTTTTCCAATTTTTTAGCATATAATTCTTCCTAGTACTTTCTTATAATCCTTTGTATTCTAGTGATGTTGGTTGTGATGTCTCTTAGTTCATCTTTAATTTTATTTATTTGGGTTTTTTCTTTTTTGGTAAGTTTGTGTAGAAGCTCATCTATTTATCTTCTCAAAAAATCAACTTTTTGTTTTATCATTTGTATATTTTAGTCTCAATTTCATTTATGTCTACTCCCATTTTTATTTTTTCTTGCCTTCTGCTGATTTTGGGTTGAGTTTGTTCATTTTTTAAAAAGATTTATTTGTTTCTATTTGAAAAAGCTACAGAGAGAGAAAGATGTCAAGAGAGAGAGACATCTTCCATCCACTGGTTCACACCCCAATAGCAGCAGCATCTAGAGCTGAGCTGGTTCAAAGCCAGGAACCAGGAGCTTCTTCTGGGTCTTTCACATGAATCTAGGGGCCCAAGGCCTTGGGCCATCCTTTGCTGATTTCCCAAGCCATTAGCAGGTAGCTAGAGAGGAAGTGGAGCAGCTGGGATTAGAACCTACATTCATATAGGATGCTGACATTGTAGGTGGAGGATTGTTCTGCTATGTCACTATGTCAGCATTTTGATTGTTCTTGTGTTTCTGAGTCTTCAAGATGCATCGTTAGATGTTTGAGACATTTGTCTTTTTAAAATGTAAGCTCCTAGTGCTATAAACTTCCTTCTTAATATTGTTTTTGCTGCATCACACTGGTTTTTATGTTTGTTTTCATTTTCATTTATTTCAATAAAAATTTGATTTTCTTTTGTAGTTTCTTCAATGACCCATTGATCATTCAGTAGCATGTTGCTTAATTTCTAAGTATTTATCAATATGCTCTTACTCTTTGTTAATTTCTAGTTTTATTCCTTTATGGTTCTGTTGCTGTCCCGCAGTGATGGACTTGGTGCACGGGAGCCAATAATAACACACGTGGACCCTGACTGATGGTGAAAGCCGTAGTTTATTAGTGGCATCAAACTTTATACACTGAGGGCCATATAGGATAAGGGATGAAGTATTGAGCTCATCAACAAAACCATCAATGCTTTTGTTTGGAACTCTTCTGTATTGTATATTCCACCAGGTGTTCTCATATACATACTCTCCACTCAACTGTTCTTTTGCAAATGATATCCAATAAGGTATACAAAAGGTAGCCATTTGGTTATTCTTCTCCAAATATTATCCAGCCAACTGTAATCCTGTGCTCACTGACCTAGGGTCACAATGTCCTCCTACATGGTTCCTCAGTCACTTTTAAAAAATACGAATCTGATTGTTCTATAGCTCAATATTATTTAAAGTTTCTGTGTTGCCTATGCTAGAATTTTAAACCTCTCTTGGAGCATATTTTTTCATGATCTGCCTTCACCTTTTTCTCTAGGTTTATCTCTGCATGCCATCCTTTCATGCAGTTGTAACAAGGAGCTGCTTGGATCCCTGGTGAGTACTGCATCCTTTCATCTATGTAATCCTTTGTCAGGCTGTTCCTTCTCCCAAGCACTACTACCTCTGGAAGGCTTCCATACCTCAAACTCTTCTTCCAGTCTCCAATTGCATCATATATCAACTTCATTTTAGGTGACATTGTGTTGCAATTGCATGCATTGTGTGTTGCTTTGATTAAATATATATATATCCCTATTCCAGAGGCAAAGAAAGTGGCGGTCTTGGTAGATGAGTAAATTTTACAAGCAAGACCCAGACAGAATTGCAGCCTATTTAGAGAGCATGAGCTAAGTTTGATATCACCCTTCATTCTCCAGAATTCCAGTGGAGAAAATAAGGGTACACTCCCTAACCCAAAGAAGGAATAAGAGTAACATTGTCTTTATTGCTTCAAGTAAGGCATGTAATTAACACAGTGACAAAGTTAGGTGAAGCTGTCCAAATAGCCCATGTGCTTTCAACAATACCAAATCATTTCTTGAACATTGAGCAAAGTGATAAGATTTTGTTAGAGGATTTCAACAGTGGCATAGGTGTAATTTGTTTCCTGTTGCCTTTAGCTGTTCCTTCTTTTGGTGATAGCTGCATTTTGTCCTGAATTTTATGGGGGCAGAGGGTAGCTTGGCAAGTCAGGTCAATGAATTCTAAGCACACCAAAAATGAGAAAATATTTAGGGACAGAGCTATTTTAGTACATTAGGAGAAATACAGCATTTAGGGGAAGGAACTTTTAGACAAATGTAACTTCAGAGTGCTGATATATAAATACACACACATATATATACACGTATGTATATATACATACAAAAATTACAACATGAGAATCAAAATAGTAGTTACCTTGTG
The DNA here is from genome assembly GCF_030435755.1 of Ochotona princeps. Taxonomy (NCBI): domain Eukaryota; kingdom Metazoa; phylum Chordata; class Mammalia; order Lagomorpha; family Ochotonidae; genus Ochotona; species Ochotona princeps. The sequence goes on along the minus strand of NC_080865.1, from coordinate 79,761,933 downwards.
GTTGTGGGGTGTGGTACACAGGAGATTTCTAGTGTGCCAGAATACTTTTTAACATCTGTTTTTATTTAAATGGTGGGGAAAGGAGAGATGAGAGATGGGCAATGAGAGGGAGGAAAAGGGAGAAAGAGAGATAGAGAAGGAGACTGAGACTCCAGTCTGCTGTTTGACTTTCCCCAGACACCTACAACAATTGGCACTGGGCTAAGTCAAAGCCAAAAGCTCAGAACTTGGCCTGACCTCCCATGTGGGCAACAGGGACCTAATCACTTGAGGCTTCACTTGCCACCTCATAGTGTGCATTAGTGGGAAGCTGGACTCTGAAATGTAGTCAGTATTTTAACCCAGGTCATCTAAAATGAAACATGGGCATCCAAAAGTGACATTTTAAGGGCTGTGCTGCAATAGTTACTTCTAGAATATTTTGTCTTGACTTGATCAGTAAAAACATGGGTGTATTCATAATTAATGCTTTATTGAATGTTGCATTTAACAGTTGTGCAGTTTACAGTTTGTGTGTTACAACCCAATAAAAGTTATAGAAATGAGGAAAAATGTATATAGCAAAGTGTAGCCCTTCATCAGTTACATTTTATATGCAGCATTGATACCTAAATTCAAATTGCTATATTAGAATTATGTTTTACTTTAGGCTTTAGCTACTTCTCCTGTGAATAAGCTGTGATCAAAGTAAGAGGTCATTGTTACCAAAAGGATATTTTCCTAGATTTCTTGCAGAATTCTTGTAATTGTGTGTTTGTCCTCATTATATTGCAAGCCCTTCAAAGTCAGCAAGCCTGTCTTCCATGTATCTCAAGTGTGTGGCACACAGTAGTTGTCCCATTAGTAGTTATCTCTGCAATAATTATTTCTTTTCTACCAAAGCATGAAACAGACACAGACTTTTATCTTCTGTCCTACTTGTCTGTGTCCCTCTCCCTCCACCTTGGTGCTCCCCTGACCTTTCTGCCACCTGAAGCTCTGCTGTCATAAACACCTCTTGGCTGTTGGAGGGACACTGTGACCATCACATATTTGGCACTTGATAGAGACTTGTTGACCAGGGAAGAGAAACAGAGAAATAAGAATCAGGGTGAGGATAAAGCTGGTGGGCTGAGTAAGTCAAAGAAGGCAGTCATAGGAAGGCATGGGGGAGCTGCTGTGAGGAGCAAGTTTTCAAGGAGAAAGTTCAAGACACAGTAGGAGAATCTAGAGCCCAGTCTCAGGCCCTGGGTCTGAAATACCAATCCAGAGTGTAAGAGCTGAAGCTGGTAAGAATCAGGGACATCTAGGGAAGATTACTGGTAAGGTAGGAGCATGCCTAAAGGAGACTTGGTCAAGTGGAGGCCATTTCTGTCCAAGTTGACAGCTTTGAACTGCTTGAAACTGTTCTTTGTGAACTGAGACTTGTGGTCCGTTTATTTTAAACTGATTAGGTGCATTTCTCTGGTTGTCAAATAGCTTATCTAATCCTATCAGAGATTTAGTTCATCACAATCATATCTTACAGTTGTATACTCTACAAACTTCTACAAAAAATTTTTTTGCATCCATTAAATTCAGCAATGCCCCACGAGAAAGTAGTACAAGGTGTTAGCATTGCCGTTTAGCAGATAAAGAAACTAAACTCGAAGAAGTTAAATGTTTTGCCTAAAGTCACATAGTTATGTAATAATTGGCAGACTCACAGCTAGAAATTTTTTAGCATGCTGTAAATTTGTGATAATGAATTAAGAGATTACCTTTCACAATGGTGTTTAATTTTGCATAGGGGACTCTTGAAAGTGGAAAAGGCTTCAAGATGTATGAAAGTGACATTGTAATGGTGAAAATTTGGGGCATTTTCGTGGGAGGTGGGAGATTTCGGGGGGGCTCTCTGAAGAAGAATACTGGCTGCCACTCAGTTTGGCGCATAGTTACATAGTGTCTAAGGTGAAATCATCCCCCCCCCCCGTTATAACCCATCCAAAATATACCTGGAGCATAGGTCTGATTGAGACAGTGATATTTGAGAGGAAGAGTCAAAGACATAGTTTAGCTATTTATTCCCCAGGATTCTCTGAACTATATGCCTGTATTGAGTCTGATCATGAATAAAACTACCTGGATGAACTATATTGCTTTGTTCTCCTCCATTCCATTCCCTTCCATTCCCTGAACAGTTATTATAGAATTGTTTTTCACCATAGCACTTGTCTATATTTTCTCATTTTGTTTTGTTTCTAAGTGAAAGCTATTTCATATCTTCTATGGAAGGAAGGAGCAGATATATAAATGTTCAAATGGGTTCCTGTTTAGAGTAGCCAAAACAATTGCCACAATTTCGAGCCCCTCATATATTAATGAAGAGCAGGAAACCTGAAGGGTTCATTTCGTGGGTGGGCTAGAAGCAATCAGAGGAGAATTGTTAGCAAATATGGGTTTTTGGTGTCTTGTTATATATATACACACATATATATGTATATGTGTGTATATATGTATATATATTCTATTTTTGTTAGTTGTTATTCTTTTACTGTGCCTAATTTATTTTTAAGGAATTTATTATTATGTTAGATTTTCAAAGTCATAGCATGCTGCCACTACAGTCTTTTCTAACTTCATTTATATGTTTGTCAAACCAAAGGTTAAGAGTTATATGCTACTGGAGTTTTAATGATCTGCGATTATTTTAGAATTTGCTGTAGATCAGTGGAATGGATACTTCTTATTTGATCATTGTTTACATCCCTTGCCCATATTCCTATTGAACTGTGACCTCTTTGCTTTTGACTTGTTGATCTATTTATTTAGTGGAGCTTTAAACCTTTGAATGTAATGTAAATTACAAATAAGTCATAGCTGCTGAAGTATCAAAAAGCATAAAGAAGTTGTGAAAAGTGAAAATGCTTAGTGCATGATGGAGCAAGGTGCTGGGTGCCTGCGAAGGGTCGTGAGGTGAGGGATGCGGATCCCGTATCCCTCCCTCATTTTCCTTTTTAATGTCCTCAGCTCACCAACCCTAAATTGAACCACTGCTCTCTCCCTTCTCTCCCTCCTGGTTTCAGGAGACAACCTTCACACAGTGTGGCTGTGCTGCCCTGTGTCTGCTGTATGTTTGCCTATTAATAGAGTACTGGTTGCAGGTGTGCTCAGTAATTTATCTTCTACATTAAGTATTTATATAGTATGTGATTTATGAGCTCTGTGCTTACAAGTAGCCATTAAGATATCACTGTCACCAGCTTGTTGTTGTTGGTGGTGGTGGTGGTGGTTTTCATAATCTTGTTCCTGGGTTTGAGCTGATTTTAGAGATAATATGAAGTGCGAATCTGATGTTCAAGACCCTTTTAGAGACTCTGGCATTATGCATCAATAATCAAGGACTGACAGGTCTTTTAGCTCATTGTAACTATAATGTAGAGAGGGCAAAATTCTGTCTTGATCCCATAGTCATGCTAATGTGCTTTGGGAATCAGTTGAAAAGTTGCTAATTTTCTTTAAAGTAAAAGCGATGTGTGGAAATCCCGATTTTGTGAATAAATTAATGGGTAGTTATTTACTCTGCAAAATGACTCACAGATTCCTTTAAATAGCAAGTTCCTCTAGTGTGCTTAAAATATGGGTCAATTTATTTTTAAGAAGGCTTTTTATTTGTGGCCGATTTAGAAGTAAGCTTTTATATAAAGGAAGATATATATGTATGATGGTTTGAGGTTTGGTTTTGGATTTAACAGACTTCACTTGTCCAAATGAATTCACTTCTATATTTTCCTAAGAAAGTCTTATTTTCACTTTGGGAGCTGAAGGTAATTGGATTAGGATCCTTAAAATAATCAACAGAGAAGTTCCATTCATTCTGTTTCCTGCAGTGGTCTGAGACTAGCAAATTCTTGTTGCAGGGGAATCATAATGATCTCAATGACCCTTTCTGTGTACTTCTTTTCTGGTGTGTTAGTACAAAGTGTGGTATTTTTTGTGTATTTTACAAAATTTTTCACTGAAATATCTAGGTTCTCTGAAGACCTCAGAAACCTTTGGGAGTTTGTGAATCACAAGGGGGAACTATGTGAGGCTTTTTTTATAATCCTAAATTATTTTTGAAACAGAATTAAGACTTTTTGTAGTAGGAGGCATTCTAAAAGTCATGAGACCACCATTACCTTACTACTTTGCTCTGCCTTTCAAGTCAAACTTATATGTGAGCCATACTGGTACTCAGCAATGGTAGTGAGGATGCTAAGATTGAGCTGAAGTAGAGAAAAGGATCCTGTCCAAGGAGGGTGGCCCACTAGCCAAATCAAGCATCTAAAGGAATGGGGCAGATTTCATCTGGAACTGGACATATATTTATATTTAGAATGTCCCACCTGATAGTTTGGTCCTTGTAGCACAAGAGGCACTTAGAGTCAAGTCCATGACTTACAGCATGCTTTGGGGTAGGTGGTTGGGTACTGATACCTGCTTTTAGCAGGATTTCAGCTAGTCAGTACAGAGAGGAGTAAGTATAGTCCAAGAAGAAAAGAAGTGGTTGATGTCAGATGGGGACAAAAGTGCTGCTTGGGATTCTGGGCAGCAGACTTGGAATGCAATTCAGAATTATAGAGGAAGTAGAGTCAGGCAAGTACAGTCACTCATTGCTTAACACTTTCTTAGAAATGTGTTGTTAGGTTGTCATTGTGTCACTATTATAAAGTATCTAGAAAATCCAAACTGGCTACAATGCTATTAGGCAATATAATCTTATGGGACTTCTGTTGAATATTTAGCTTGTCATTGAACAAAACATTACATGACATTTAACTCTAATGTAATAGTTGCTCTTTATAAATCACTGTATATTCTTGTATTTAATGCCCAGAGCAGCTCTGACACCAAATACATGGTATTTTTCTAATACTAATCAATTATAAGATAATCTGAGGACACTAACTGGACATCTAACAATTCAATTCAGTTCATTCTGATGTTACACAGAGTTACTCCAGACCTCCCAAAAGACTGTCCTCAAATACCAGCCACAAGTGAGGTCCTTAGATTGCCTACATTTCCACCCAGGTGACTGCCAACTGAGAAATTCCTTGAGCTCCATCAAGATTGATATGAGAAAATAAGTAATTCCCAGAACTCAGGAAAGCACTTTACTTACATTTGCTGGGTTGTTTTTGCAAACAGGAACAGCCAAATGGAAGAGATCCAAGTACACAGGGCAAGTTGATGGGAGGGGCACAAGGCTTCAATACTCTCCTGCCCTTTACATCAATATGTTCACCATATTGCAGGTCTCATTTTAAAGAATTTATTTCTGTGTTCATCTGGGTGTGCCATCAACTGCTTTATCTAAGCCATTGAGGCAGCTCAGATCTACAATAACAGTAGCCTTGTCAATGTAAGTCCCTCAGAGGTCATTCTTCACCTGGATGTGAGCCCTCAGGTCCCCCCGGATGCCCCCACCTGTGCCATCTCCCAGACCCCATGCAATCCCAGTTGTCCAAACCCCCAGCGCACACTGCCAGAAAGTCCGAGTGCTTCGCCCAGCACCATTGGCGCCTGACTTGGGTCTCCTGGACTCCCTGTCCCTGGGGCTAACCAGCCCAGTTAACACTTCAGTACATGCAAGTCAAAAGAGCTCAGGCCATGTGGCCAGATTCTACCGAATTCCTTGCCCCCAGGGATAGCCAGTCCACTGCTTATTATTATTTATAGTAAGGAAACTTAAGTACAGAGAAATGAAATAACTTGCTTAATGTCACATATTAGAGACTTGAGTGTTAGAACCAAGAAATGAACTAAAGTCTGTCTACTATCAAAGCCAGACATTTGGGATGGACATTGTGGCCCATGGTTAAGATACTCCTAGGAACAATGACATCCCGTATGGGAGTGCCTGGGTTGAGGTCTCTACTCCATTTCTGTTCCAGTTGGTTGCTAATGTGCATTCTGGGTGGCAGCAGGTGATGATTCAAGTAGTTGAATTCCTGCTTCCTTTCTTTATATTGGTCTAGCGTCACCTTTTGTAATCATTTGGAGAATGAAATAATAAAATTCTGAAGCTTTCTCTCTCTTTCTCACCCTTTCCTTCAATCTCTCATTTAAAATAAACGTGAATAACTAAAACATTTAAAAGTTGTTAGGGGGAGAATCAAGATGGCAGAATAGGGTAAGGACATGTTTAAACAGAAGGAGAAACATTAACCAGTGAGAAGCAGAGAAGGCACATTCCAGGAAGCAGGAGAGGACAGAATAACAGCAGAAGGGTACCTGGAGACTGATAGATACAGGAAAGCAGTGGACACTATGGTGTGGTGTTACAGTGACTGATACTCCAGTGGCATCATTCAGAAATTGGTGATTTGAATTGCAGTGTCAGCCACGGGAACTCCACCAGCAACAAGGTGAAAAGGAACTTTCACTGGGAGCTCAGGAAATACACCCAAAGAACTGCCCGTCCTGCTGGTCTGTTTGATTTGACCAGGAGGAGAGACAGAGGAGCAGATCCCAGATTGGCACTGCAGGAACAGGGTAAATTTCAAAGCCCAGTCCACCCCCTAGAGCCGTATTGGGTGCCATTTTGTTTAAGGAAGCAAAGGTTATAGGACAGTTATGTGCATGCACTGAACTGGAAGTGAAGTCATTTTTGACTCAGTGAACTGCAACAACATGGCATCCTACAGGTTCCAACCAAGACAGGTCTGGGAAGCCCACAGACCTGACGGCCAGCAGATCAAGAACTCTAATAGTGGCACGTCAGGCACCATTTTGTACTGTGTGGCAAAAGTTTTAGGACTGCAGGGACAACAGTGAGCTGTGCATGTGCTTAGCTGGGAGCGAATTCACTGAGTTCCCCAGATTGCACTGGTCCCACAGGAAAATAATACCGACTTTAGCATCATACGGATCAAAATAGGTCTGTGTGGCCCTCAGACCTAATGGCCAACAAGTTCCAGCAAGATCAGCACCACCAACAACCTAGCTATGTAGGAAACCTGGTGTCTCACTAATCCTGGGACCTGCTCCAACCAGAAGTGGGAGAAAGGTTGTATAGACAATGGTGCAGACTCAGCACAGTATCACAGGAGGTGGAGAGTGGTGAGCCAGGAGCTGGGGCTACTGAGAGCATGGTGGAAATCTAACATAAGAACCCAGACCTGGAACTTGCTGGAGGGAGTGGCACAAGTGACTGCAAACAAAGAGCCATGTACCAACTACAATAAGTAAAATCGAACTGTAGTCCTGTGGGTGACACAACTTAGAAACCTGCCCCAAGAAGACTCTGCTAATAAGAAGTACAATGACCAAGAGCAAAGGAAGACACAAAGACACAAATGAATATTACTGAAGACTCCCCTACAAAGGAGCAAACACCTTTGCCAACCTTCAGAGTTAACTGAGGAAGACATCGAGAAAATGAAGAATACAAAATTCAAAACACTTCTTATAGAACGTCTTTTTTGTTTTTTTAACATATTATTATTATTATTATTATTATCATTTTATGATACAGTTCCATAGGCTTCTGGTATTTCCCTAATCCCAGCCCCAATTTCCACCCCCCACTAAAGTATAGTGCTTCATACACAGTCATATGTCCATCATTGCGGGCATGGACAATGGCAGAAAGTCCAGCATCCTATTATCAAAATATAATAAATGGTTTCATTGTAAGTCCATCTTTGTCTGGAAGTAGAAATGCATACTACATTGTATCCTCACATCTGGATGTTAGTCTCCATTTCACAGCTACTGTACATCCCCTTAAATGAAAAGTCATAATACAAAATCAACATTACAAAGAAAAATAGAAATTTACAGTGCCATGAGGTTGAATAACATGTTACTAGATATGACAGTCTCCATTACACAGCTACTATATATCCCCTTAAATGAAAAGCCACAAAACAAAATCATTATCAAACTTCTTATTAACAGCAAGAAGCACTAATGCAGGAGTTCAGGGAATTTATGGACTATGTTAAACAGGAAATAGCAACAATGAATCAAATGAAAGTAGATATATCAGAAATTACGGATACAGTGGAGCAAATTAAAAGTACAGTGGAGAGTACAATGAAGGAGGCAGAAGAAAGAATGTCAAAATTAGAAGATATTTCCTGTCACCAGGGGGAAACAAACAAAAAGCTGGAAGCAGAGCTGGGTAAAGCTAAAAAAGTATTCAGGAATTAAGAGACACTATTAAAAGGCCTAACATAAGAGTTATGGGAGTCCCAGAAGGTGCAGAATGAGAAACTGGATTTACAAATGTATTTAATGAAATAATAAGGGAAAATTTCCCTAATCTAGAGAAAGAATTGGGAAACAACATCCAGAAAGGTCACAGAACTCCCAACATGCTTGACCAAAAGGGATTTTCACCACTACACATAATAATCAAGCTCTCTTCAAGTGAATGTAAGGAAAAGATGCTTAAATGTACATGTGAAAAAAACCAATTGATGTATTAAGAAATGCCAATTAAACTCACAGTAGACCTCTCACAGGAAACTGTACACTCCAGAAGAGAATGGAGTGACTTATATTCTAGATTCTAAAAGGAGAAAATTTTGGGTCTCCCACACAGGTGCAGCTTCCCAAGGCTGTGGGCTGTCCTTGACTGCTTTGCCACGCCACAAGCAGGGAGCTGGGAGAAGTTGGGCTGCTGGGATTAGAACCGGCACCCATATGGGTTCCCAGCATGTTCAAGGCAAGGACTTTAGCTACTACGCTACCACGTCAGGCCCTACAATTTCTTTATTCTCTCCTCTTTTGACGGGCATCTGGGTTGTTTCTATGTCTTCACCATTGCAAGTTGTGCTTCTATAAATATAGGGTTGTAGGTCTGTTTCTTGAGTACAGATATCACTTAATTTGGATTTATTTCCCAGAGTGGAATAGCTGGGTACTATACAAGGGAGATTAACATACCAGGAAATAGTGGTACTATATAGTATGAGTCTCTACTCCTGAATAAAAGTAGGAGACCCAGTGAAGCTTATGAATATACCTCTCCATTTTGATTCTAGGTTGTCTGCCTGTACCCCTATTTATCATGTCACAATGCAACTAAATATCATTAAATATCGAAAAGTTAAACTTTATCTTGTACTAAGTGACTATACTACTGTATGGGCGGAAATGGGGAGGGAGGAAAGGGAGGAAGAGGGATAAATCCTTAGACCTACAAAATTGTGGAAAACATCAAAGAAAAATAAAGAAAAATATACCAAGGGTAGTAATTCTGAAGAGTATTTTAATCTTTAAACTTGAGAGATAACTGGACTCTGTATGATTTTAAGATGCATGTCTAGGGAGTAGTTTGGAAGCAGATGTTAAGTAGCAAAGGGAAGTTGAGTTTATCATACCTTTGTGATGTGTTTGCCTGCTATCTGCTACAAGGCTATCTGGTGGAGAAAAGGTATAATGAGGAAAAATGATCAGAAGTTAAATTTGCAAAATAAAGAAAAAGAGGAGGAAAAAGAGGAGATGAAGGAAGGAAGGAAGGAAAGAAGGAAGGGAGGGAGGAAGGAAAAACTATTCTGAATGTAACCAGATCATAATGTGTCATCTCCTTAGGTTCAAAACAAGTGTCTTCAGAGCTCTGTCACTCATCACCAGTTGTCAGCCTTGCCTTTGCCGAGCAATAAGCCCCTTGAATTATTGCTTCAGTCTCCATGATTGCCCAGTTGGTAGGAAGTCTTTGTGGACTGGGGAGATCTAAATTGTTTGTTACCTAAGGAGGCATGTCTCCTTTGCAAAGTTGTAGTTGTTCATCCATCAGTGCATAGTTAGTAAGGGAAAGCTACTGTGCTAGGTGTATTTGAGACAAAAGTCACAGATTATTACCAGGAAATAAATAATATATAGATGGAGATATTTAGGCAGGAATGGAATAGAGGAGTAATGGAGCTAGCAGCCCATACACTTTAGAACTGAATATTCTGGAGTATTGGTGCAGAGGAGCCAGACAGTTTAGAATTTACCCTTTTGGAGAGGGCATGTTGCTGCTTTAAATGATGTGCAAACACATATCTTAAATTGTTAGACCAGACATATTAAGATCCTTAACAGTATTAAACATAATAGAATTATTCAAATATAATGGTGAGATATCAGTGCACAGTGCAGGGAATAGAACATTGGACTGGGAACCGAGCAATTGAGGTGGTAATTCCACCTTTCTCAGTAACTACAATGTGCTGCATGATACTATTTCCCTCAACAATGGACGTCATATATTACAATAGTGACATTGTAACCATCCTAATTGGTGTAAGTACACTCTAACCTCCATGACATTCATATGACAAAACTACTTAACAATGTCTTTCTCAGAACATATCCCCATTTCTAAAGGGATGTACAGCTGTATTTGTGTGATTTTGATCAGATGACGTACCTAGTCGGGTTTGCACATTTTCCTTTTGTAATCAGAAGTTTGGACTTGATTGATCTTTCCACGTGGCCAATTTATACTCAAGTAAAACAGCATTTTAGATTGATTCCTGACTTCTGTCTTGTCCTTCGTTCCCTTTTCTTGTCACTGGTAAGGAATTTCAGCCCTATCTTGGATCACAGTATAATCTGGATGGGGAAATCCTGGATTAGGTGATAACCCAGCTCTTTTCCAGTCTTAAATTTCCATGATGTTGTGTCATTGTAAATGTTTACTTTGGATGCAGTCATTTCATCCTGTGTAAAGACTGATTAGGTGTAGGTATTATGTCTCAGCTGATTAAGCCCCTGCTTGTGACATCCCATATCAGAGTGCCAGTTTGAGTCCTGAATACTCTGCTTCCAATCCTGCAGCAGATGACATCCTAAATACTTGAATTTTTGCCAGTCTCAAGGGGGACTTTTGTGGATTTCCTGACTGCTGGCCTCAGCCTGGCCCAGCCCCAGCTTTTACAGGCCTCCAAATGTTCCTCAGTGATCCAGAAAATGAAAGATCTTTATATCTGTCTATTTTTTTCTCCCCTCTCGTCCACCACTTTGCCTTTCAAATGAATAAATAATATGGATTAGCAAAGGGCTAAGATATTTTCAGGCCAAATATGGGTAAGTGGGATGGTATAGGCCTGGCTAAGCAAAGACCTTGCAGAGAAATCTGGAATTAGAGAAAATAATTTCCATAGAAGTTGATGGAAGCACAAAACATGTGAGAATTTAGTTTGTCTAAAAAGAGATAAGTTAAATGAAGGAAAACTCATAATAATCATTGCTGTTTTTATTGGTTATCTTTTTACAATAACCCATGGTATGGCACTCAACCGGGTCCTTTGTAAATTGCATCTTTCATTTTCTCAATAAATTTTAGAGATACTTAATATTTTCTTATCCCTACTTTTCAGATGAGACAGGGCTTACAGGAGATTGAAAATTTGAAAGCTTGTTAAAAAATGCTGGCTGCCCCACAGGTGATGGTAGATTGCATTGAAGTGACTGATAAGAAAGTATACCTTATGTATGAAACAAGGAAGGGAAGTGGAGCCCTGGAAAGGAGGCTTGACTACTTCTAATAAGTAACTAACTGATAACTCATAAACTTGGAGAAGAAAAAAATAAGCTGATGGTTGAAAATCAAACGTATGTGCCAAGATACCAAATTTGTTTGGCTTTGTTTCGTTTGGAGGTCCTATAATTTTCTTAAAAAGGTTCTTCTGCTTTCACTGTGAATTCTTTGTTAGTAATGAAAAACAAAAGCTGGATTTCTATGGCTTGCCTGTGGAGAGGAGTGTACAGTCTGTACAGATACATTGGCCCACAGAGATAAAATGTTGTGTCTGATGATAATTCCCCTTTAAGAATGCACTGTACTAAATTTTTTGGGTGATCTGATGTTCAATATAGTTGGTGTCATTTGAATTAATTGGTCCTTAGAGCTGTGTTTTGTACATTGTATCTGGGCAGAAATCAATAATTTTATACTTAATGTGAATTCAACTGTGACCAAGAGATGGAGTGCTTCTTTGTAGTAAACAGAATTTATGCTTATATATAGTAATCAGAATAGATGGAGAGTGAAATTTCTCAATATTCTTATTGTTCTCTCAGAAAAATCAGAGTTGTTCATTCACAGCCACTTGAGGAGGTGTAGAATTCAACTTATGAACATAATTTTTTAGGTTATGCTTCAGTGTGATGGAAATTATTTAAGAATATGGTGATAGCTATGCCATCATACCTATTTCAAAGTATTTTTCCTTAAAAAGGAAAAAAAAAGAAGAAAAAAAAAAGAAACTCTCAGGCCAGTGTGGGGTACCATAGTTAAGTGGAATGTCTGTACCCCACTTCAGTGCCTAACTCCAGTTTGGATTCCACTGATATGTTTATGTGTGTCTTGGGAGATAGCATGTTAATGATTCAAATACTTAAGTCCCTGATACTCCTAAGGGAGATGTTGATTGATTGAATTCTGGACTCTAGGCTTTAGTTCGGCCCTGACCTGGTTTCTGTGGACATTTAGAGTGAACCAGATAATGGAAAATCTGTCAACCTTTCTCTCTGCTTTTAAAGTAAATGAAAATAGGGCTTGGCGGCATGGCCTAGTGGCTAAAGTCCTCGCCTTGAACACGCTGGGATCCCATATGGACACCGGTTCTAATCCCAGCAGCTCCACTTCCCATCCAGCTCCTTGCTTGTGGCTTGGGAAAGCAGTTGAGGATGGTCCAATGCTTTGGGACCCTGCACCATTGTGGAAGACCTGGAGGAAGTTCCTGGCTCCTGGCTCTGGATCGGCACAGCACTGGCCATTGCGCTCACTTAGGGAGTGAATCATCAGACAAAAGATCTTCCTCTCTTATCTCTCCTCCTCTCTGTATATCTGACTTTGTAATAAAAATAAAAAATAAATCTTAAAAAAGTAAATGAAAATAAATAAATAAATAATGTAAACTCACTAAATGCAAATTCATTAAATACTATAAAGAGGAAAAAATGTTTTTGCTTTGATTAAAGCTTAACTATACCAATTTAATTCACTGCCTATGACCCTGCTTTATAAATCTTTTCCTTTATGTTTTGTTTCATTCTTAAATGTATCTATTTCCTCAGATCTTCAGTGGATGCCAGTAGGAGATAGTAAATATGAGTCTATTCATACTTTGATCATAATATATTTCATATTCCACCTGTATAAGTGAATTTTAGAATTCTCAGGAATTCTAATCAGCTCAACCTTCATCACTTTGAATCATGAGAACTCTAGTCTGGTTCACCTCCACTCTGTGTTGCTCCCATTGATGCCTTGCTTTTGATGTGCCCTGGAATTTTTACCATTGAAGTAACTTTTGAAGGTCTATGCTTAAAGCTACAGATACTATCTGTGAATGGAAGAAGATTGTTATTTTCATTTTCTAGTCATTCAAGATGGTTTATCTGGTCATTTAATTATTACCTTGGAAGACCCAAAGAACTTTCGAAAGATTTTCAGTGTGTACTGAATAGTGATTAGGAAAGTCAGGAGACCTAGAGTATAAGCTCTGCTTTGCTGTAACTACATGGTATGTTGCCTGGACCAGTTTCACTATATCTTTCTAGACCTCAATTTTTTGGCTAGCATAGAAGGCTGAACAATGCCCCATCCCATATGTTTATATCCTAATCTCTGGGCAACAGTTTTTATGGCACCCGGGGGGGTGGCATTATACATGTACTTAAATGTGTTGATAGGAGAACATCATAATGAATTATCTTAATGAGAACAATTTCATCACAGTGGTTAGTATAGGAAAAAGGACAGGTGGGCCAGAGGAAGAGAAAGCAGTTGAAGCAGTTTGATGATGGAAGCAAATTGGAGTAATGTGCCATGACTCTCTGAACCTTCACTTCAGAGCACAAGTACCTAGCTATCCCACCCTGCTGAACAGTGTGTGCCCATGAGACCCAGGGCTTAGTATGCAGATCCATTTCAATGCACTTTTCTGTATTGACTAGGCTTCTGCAATGCCAGCATGCAGTGAGCAGTGAAGGGCCTTAATTACATGCCTTCTCAGAGAAAGATCAGGCTGATTTTATTTGGAAGAGATTTAGTATTTGTCTATTGCTGGAGGTGAAATTGGTGGCTATAAAAGGAGAGCAGACTAGAAAGTAGCAATAGTCATGGGAAAGTCTGGTCTCTGAGTCTTAGCTTTAACCCTAATGCATTTGCGAGCCAGATTACTCAGTGGAAGTTTAGAAATAGTGGCTACCTCAAGGAACAGAGAGCTATGTGATCTTCTCAATGGTAGTGAAGAAATCAGAATTACTTAAGATGTGATATGGTGGAACTAGGTAGCTAGTTTAGGTCTGAGTAAGCTGACAGATGCTGCAACTCTCAATTTAATAGTATCCCTTTACTTGTCAGTTGAAACACCCCCTTTCCCTGGATGCATTTCTTTCCTCCAGGATGCCCTGTAAATATGAAAATTAAGCTCTATATAGAATTTATGGCAGTATCATAAAATTTCTGGGTCATGTCACATTTTTAAGGACACCGGGCCTTACCTCATAAAAGAGGCCAGAGGTAGGGGAAACCTATCCTTTTACCACAGACCACAAGTGGAATGGCCACACAGATTTTATGGATCTCCCCACCCTTCAGACAATATTCTCACCCACTCATGATGAGTGTATCTCTGTATAGGATGGCCCACATTCACACATGAATTATGCTTTCTCTCTGTTACATAGATCCTATTCCTTAGGCACAAAGGATTCTTATTTGTGAAAAACAGGAAATCTGGAATCAAGTTTAAAATATACCCATGCTCAGAAGACATCTATGTCAGTCTTAGAAAATGTGCAGAATTATTACTCATTTGCTACCATTTAGACTAATTGTGTGAGGCCTGCTGCAATTCTTGACAGTTCACTAATCGGTATCACTTTTAAAGCACACTCTGAAAGCTGAGGTCTCTGAAAGGGGCCAAGTAGTTGTGTGTGGCAGGTATCTAGAAAGAATGCTGTTACTCTTAAAGACAGAAGAAGACTCAAGAACTGGGGAAGGTCTCCATTTCTTTTCCTGTGCAAGGCATTTTTACCAACCTGTGTTGGCCAAGTGATCTTCCTATCTGCTTGTTTGGACAGAAACTCACCAAGGTAGCCTTAAAAACAGAGAAATCAACATATAGGTAAACATGTATATACATATATTCTCATAGATGAACTGTATAATGGAGATTAGCATACTGGGAAGAGAAGATAAGTTGCAGTATGCATCTCTACTCCCAAATAAAAGGAAGACTTCCAATGAAACTGTTAAAATATACCTTGGCAATAGGATACTAGACTATCTACCATTGTCTATCCCTACAATTCCAGGCTATACCTACAATTCCATGATATACTATATAGCACAATGTTGGGCTTGTGACAGTTGCTGCAGGACTGTACCATTGCAATAATGTAAGGAAAACTGTTTGGGTGGGATGGCAAGTGAAAGGGTAAATCCCTATATCCATGGAACTGTATCATGAAAATAATAAGGATAAAAAGGTAATAAAGGGGAAAAGACCAGATCTGTATGTAAATCTTTAAGATTGATTGTTCACATTCTGTTCAGTATTTCCCCTTTTCTCCTTATATGCCAACAAGTCAATAAGTTTTGTGAGGATGCATTTGAATTTGTCATCAGTTCCTGATTTGACTTTGGAAGTACTGAAGAATAAACTTATGTAATGGGGTGTGAGGAGGGGTAGGGTGGTGCTTTTTCTTGGACTTTGAACCCTTACTCATTTCTGTTGCAATTGGGAACTTGGATCAAAGTCCATTTGCTTAATTGGGTTTTTCTTTTTTTTTTTTAAATTTAAAAACTTTTTTTTAAATTAATTATTATGCATTCTGTGACAGTTTCATAGGCTCTGGGAATCCCCCAACCCCTCCCCACGCCCCTCCCCCCTGGTGGATTCTTCCACCTTGGTGCAGTATTACAGTTCAAATTCAATCAAGATTCTTTCCTTGCAAACATATACCAAGCATAGAGTCCAGCTTATTGTCCAGATGGGTTGAACAGTTTCTTGGGGGAGACCATTTCTGGTCTGAAGTTAGAGCTGGTAGAATATCATCACAGTCAATTAAGAGTCCCAATATAACATCAACAGCAATTTGCAACATTATGGAATTGACATGGTTTTGAGTAACCAGTATGTTAAAAAAAAAAAAAGTCCATTTGCTTAATTGGGTTTTTCTTAACTATTCATTCACTTGCTTATGTGGTGAGTTATGGTTGACTATTTCAGAATATGTACATACACAAAGTGGATTAGCTACAAATATGAGTTTTCTGTACAGGGAAAATATCAGTGCCAGAAGGAATATTTGAGAGGATCTCATTCACTAGAACCCTTATTTTATGGATGAGGTCACTGATGTACAGAAAGGGGAGGGACAATAATTTAGTGGCAACATTATTATAAGAAGTCAGGGCTCCTTTTAAAGAGTCAATCCAGAAATCTTTATCTATTACTTCCTAATGTGTAATAGTTATAATATAGATCAATTGTAGGTATCAAACATAGCATCATTTGTGACTTATTTTCCTTCCTAAGAAGCCCTTAAATATGATGAACCTAGCATGAATGATGACGACTATGAAAAATATTACCAGAGAAAATTATGCCTCATAGCTGTAGGCCTGTGATAACCAATAGGAGTTCTTAAACTTAGTAATCAATTGAAGCACTTCAGATAATCATATGTTTGCTAGCTTCACTATCCTTAGTTACTATTCGTATCTAGTTTGGTTATTTAATCACAGTAGCTGTTAGGAACAAAACTTCAAGACTTAAAAATTGATCCTCTGGTTTTTAATCTTGGTACTGAATGTCAAAGAGATGCTCAATAAATGGTTATTGAATGGAATAAATCCCTCACTACAATGCTAGTTTTTTTTTTTTTTTGTGCTAGCCATCAGCCTTGGCCTCCCAGGGGAGATAGTTCTGTACAAATGCCAGTGCCAATAGGAGAGATCTAATGCTGTCTTCCAGTGTAGCAGCAAAAGCAAAGAACTCTGACTCTGATATATTTCCTAATGCATCTATACACTATACAGACAGGGTTTAGAAAATCTTACCTGATGGACAAGATGTTCCAGCCTAATGTATTAAAGTACTGCCACAAGGAGCCTACTAGGTTAGCAAGCCTCTGACTTTACAGGAGTCCCAATGGCATCTTTCTGTCTCTAAGCTCATCTCTTCTTACCATGATATAGAATATTGCTGGGATATAGTACTTTTTAAATGACTCTAATTCTACTGGTAGAGGAAATTTTGTGAAAACCCTCTGGCAAGTCAAGTAGTAGTTTGAAGTGGCTTCCTGTACATGCATAATTTCTGTTAAAGTATTTGCTCCCAAATTTGGGGGCAAAATGTGCCTTAAGTGTATTATCTGGCATTGTCTGAGATACCTGTATTATATCATAGTATCCTGGTTGGAGAAACATGAAACTAGGAAGTACTCCATGTACCCAGATACTTAAATCAGCATTATTGTTCTATTTTAAAATCCTGTATTAAAATACAGTATACATACCAAGAAATGTCATCTTATCATACTCATAATCAACACCAAAATTAAGAACAAAATATTAGTGGTACTCCAAGCACCTCACTGTCTCTTCCTCTTTCTCTCTCTCTTTTTTAACATGTGAATAAAAAATATGTTGCCATTAACATAATGTAAATCAGTGAAATAATATTTATAAATATCTACAATACTTATAACTATGCCAAATGATAGAACATCTAAACAGTTTTTATACTCTATGTATTACTGTTATAACTAAGAGAATACATTATGTATTTTTGGTGGATATGGCTTATTTACCATAATTATCTCCAGTTGCAACCATTTTATTGAAATGTCAGCATTTAATTTGTTTTTAATTACTGAGTGGTGTTCTATAGTGTATTATACCACATTTGTTTAACCCAGTCATCTGATGGACGTCTGGGTTTGATTCCATATCTTAACTATTGTGATTTGAACTGCCTTCAACATGAGGGGGAAAGTATGTCTCTCATATGTTGATTTCATTTCCTCTCATTATATTCCTGGGAGTGGGATTGTTGGGTAAAATGGTAGATCTATTTTTAGTTTTCTGAGAAATCTCCATCCTGCCTTCCATAATGATTGCATCAGTTTGCATTTCTGCCTATAGTGTATTGGGGTACCTTTTTCTCCACCTACTTGACAGCATTTGTTGTTTTCTTAGTATTTTTAGATGTTAGTCTTTCTAACTTGGGTTATGTAATAGTTACCTCATTGTGGTTTTTGTTTGATTTTCCTGATGGCTAGTGACCCTGAACATTTTTTCAAGAGTCTGTTGGTGTTGGTGTTTCATTCTTTGAAAAATATTTGTTCACATCCTTTGCCCATTTCTTAACTGACTTATTTGTTTTATTATTGTTGGGTTTTTGAGTTCTTTACATGTTTGGAATATTAATAATTTGTTGAGGGCATAGTTGACAAATATGCTCTCTCTCATTCTGTTGCTTTGTTGATTGTTTCATGTGCAGAAGCTTCCTAGCTTGACGTAATCCTATTTGTCTGCTTTTGCTTTTTATTGCTTTTGCTTCTGGGGGCTTATCCAAGAAATCTTGTCTACACCAATGTCTTACAGCATTTTTCCTGTTTTCCTCTAATACTTTGATGGTTACACTTCTCAGGTTTAGATCCTCAAAACATTGTGAGATTTGTATAGCCTATATAGTAGGGTTTTTTGTTTGTTTTTGTTTGTTTCAAACTTCTGCATGTGGAAATTCAATTGTCCCAATACCATTTGTTGGAGACTCTTCTTTCTCTAGGGAATGATTTTTAATTTGCTTATCAAAGACTATTTGGTTATAGATGCACAAGTTAATTTCTGGGGTTTTTATTCTGTTTCATTGGTCTACATGTCTATCTTTGTGTCAGTACTAGGCTGCCTTGATTACAATGTATCTTGAAGATGTGTTGAAATCTGACATAATGACGACTCTGGCTTTATTTTTTTGTTTAAGACTGCTTTGACTACTTTTTTGTGCTTCTATATGAATCTTAGGATGGTTTTTTTCCTAGACCTGTGAAGAATGTCCTTGTCATTTTAATTGGAATCACAATAAATCTATAAAATGCTTAAGTAGCCTGAGCATTTTGATTGCAATAACTCTTCCAATCTATGAACATAGAATATTGTTCCATTATTTTGTGTGTGTCTTATTCCATTTCTTTCCTTAATGTCTTATAACTTTCATTGTACAGCTATTTCACATGATTGGTTAACTTTATCGCAAGGTACTTAAATTGTTTGCAGTTATGAATGAGACTGAGCTTACAAATTCTTTCTCAGCCATGGGGTTGTTTTTGTACAAAGGCTATTGATTTTTGTGTGTTGGTTTTATATCCTTCAACCTTACCAAATTTTCCTATCAGTACCAGTCATCTTTTAGTAGAGTCTTTGGTTCCCTTATACTGAGAATCATGCCATCTGCAAATAGGGCTAGCTTGATTTCTTCCTTTTCAATTTATATCCCTTTTATTTCTTTTTCTTGCATAATGGCTCTGGCTAAAACCTCCAGAGCTATATTGAATAGCAATGGTGAAAGTGGACATCCTTGTCTCGTTTCAGATTTAATGCAAATGTTTCCAACTTTTCCCAATTCAATATGATCCTGGCTATTGAAAAATACATTTCCTTGATTGTGTTAAGGACTGTTCCTTCCATAGCCAATTTATCATGAGATGATTTTGTATTTTATCATATTTTTATAGCTATTAATATAACCATATGGGAGAGTCAACAGGAAGATGGCCGACCACAGAGAGCTGGTGTAGGGCAGAGTGGGGACAGAGGGGACCCTATCCAGCAGAGAAACAAACCAGGAGACACAGAATTGTGGGGATAGGTGTAGGAAGGTCACTGGAGTTCACTGAAGTAAGAAGATCTACACAGCGTGGAGAGACAACCATAAAAAGGAAAAGAGTGGAGACGGCATGCCGTGAGAAATTTGGTGAGTCGCAATCCCAGCCAGGGGGAAGGCGGCGGAATCTCAGCCATTCCAGGGAGGACTAAGGCGGTTGGAAGGACAGGCGTCCACACTGACAGGGGCACAGACCACTGGAGTGCAGGAGACCCTAAAGGAGGCTACTGGATTGAACAAAGGGGGCATCAACCCACGAAGATAAGCAGGGGGGGTTGCCCAGAAATGTGCCTCCCAGCTGGTCAGCAACTTTGAGAGAGTGCAGAGGGGACTGGAGCTGCACTCTGGGACCGGGTCACAGTAATCCCCAACTCAGCTCCGAATGGTTGACTAACTGCAAGAGGCTCCAGTGGAAGCTGTTGCTGGGCTCAGCCTGAGCACCAGGAGTGGGGCAACACTTGGCAGAGCCTCCCTGGACAGAGGTGCAGGCTGGTGGGGGCATGACTACATGACTCCCATGGCTCTTCTCCCAATGGCGGAACACCTTTGAGAAAGTGCAAAGAAAGAAAGAAAGAAAGAAAGAAAGAAAGAAAGAAAAGCCTTGTAAAGGGGGCAGGGCAGGACTGTGAACTAGAGCAGATCCCCTGCTGTGCTCAGCTCAGCAGGAGACCCTGAAGCAAAGGTTCCGCAGATCCGCAGGGCAAGTTCTCCCAGGGATAGAAGCTGGAGGCTGCTAAACAAAGCCTGCTGGCCTGGCAGCGGAGTCCGCTGTAGTACTTCTCCCAGTGGGACAACTCTTTTGAGTGGGAATTCCGGGAAGAAGAACTTGGCGGAACTTTCCAACCCAGCCTAGAGGGTAGATTCCAAACCACAGGAGGCAGGGGCCCAGGACAGAGACCCCCGCAGTGTGCGCAGTGTGCAGCACGGGTCCCCAGCCCAAGAGGCAAGACACGGCTGGGCAGGCCTGTGGCCCAAGGCAGCGCAGAGGCCCCTGGCTATGCGCGGCTGGCCCAGAGCCCAAGAGGCAAGACGAGGCTCTGCGGACCTGTGGCCTGAGGTGGCGCAGAGGCCCCTACTACGCACAGGCCCGGCCCCAGCCCCCATCCCGAGCCCAAGAGGCAAGACTAGGTTCTGTGGACCTGTGGCCTGAAGTGGCGCAGGGGCCCTGAGCCCAAGAGGCAAGACGAGGTTCTGCAGAACTGTGGCCTGAGGTGGTGCAGAGGCCCCGAGCCCAAGAGGCAGGACGCGGCTCTGCAGACCTGTGGCCTGAGGTGGCGCAGAGGCCCTGAGCCCAAGAGGCAGGACACGGCTCGGCAGAGTCAACTAACCCTGCTGGAGGCGTGGAGCAGTGTGTCTCCTAGGGGAGCAACGACTTTGAGTGGGAGTTGCAGGGGGAAGGCCTGGCACTAGGGCTGGGACATAGAGCCTCCTGACCCAGCTCGGAGCTGTGGACCACAAACTCTGAGCAACAAGCAGCTGGAGACTCAGGCAGAACCCCCTGCGGTGCTTAGCTAGAGCCCCAGAGTCAGTGGCACCACCCATCAGATCTCCTGAACCGGGAAGAAACACAGGCAAGCAGGGCCACAGCAGGGTGTTTCCCAACAGGGGAATACATCTATGATGGTATAGTTGGGTGTGGAACAGCAAGCTCTACATCTACCCAGAGCAAAGAGAAGAAGCCCAAGGTTACAAACTATATCATTTACATGCTATCCCCATTGGCACACATAGGACAACACCCAACCAACTAGCTACAGCGGAGACAGGTTGCAGAGATATAAACCCAGGCGCAAACGAAGCTAGTCAATACCCACCAAACCATCATCTGCTGTCCCCAATAGAGTAAGAAGAAGTATACTTATGCCAACACTCCATACAGCAGTTGCTGGGTCACACTTCCTATAGCCTATAGCACCAAGGGCAATGGCTATGGACAAGCAAGTCAGAGGCTAAAACCCCAAAATGGCAAGAAACAAAAACACAATGAGGAGAAGTATCAGAAAAAGCAATGACCCAAAAGAAAGATCAAGCATTTCCCCCCAAAACAACCAAAAACTTATCTCAATATCTGAGATGCAAGATG
This sequence comes from Ochotona princeps, assembly GCF_030435755.1. Lineage (NCBI taxonomy): Eukaryota > Metazoa > Chordata > Mammalia > Lagomorpha > Ochotonidae > Ochotona > Ochotona princeps. The sequence goes on along the minus strand of NC_080865.1, from coordinate 79,740,003 downwards.
ATGACATAGAGGAACTACCAAATAAGGAATTGAAGAAACTAGTGATGAGATTCATCAGAGACAGCGAGAAGCGCTGGGAAGAGTCCAAGGAATTCGAAAACCATGTCATTGCAGAAATAAATCAAGTCAAAAAGGGAGTCCTCGATCTAGAACACAAAATTGAAAGCCTAACCAACAGATTAAACACAGCAGAGGACAGAATATCAGAATTGGAAGACATTCAGAATGAAAGGCAGCAGTTCATAAAACAGTTGGAGACAAATCTAGAGAAAGCCAATAGGTCCATACAGGAAATGAAAGACAACCTCAAAAAATCAAATATTAGAATAATAGGCCTTCCCGCAGGAGTGGAAAAGGAGATAGGCTTGCAACGGGTGCTCAATGAGATAATACAGGAGAACTTCCAAAATACCGGAAATATAAATCCAGCACAAATCCAGGAAGGACAGAGAACCCCCAATAGATTTGACTCAAAGCGATCCTCACCCAGACATGTGGTCCTCAAACTTCCTTCAAGTGAATACAAGGAAACAATTCTAAGACAAGTAAGAAAAAAGGACAAGATTACTTTCAGAGGAAGGCAAATCAGATTTACAGCAGATCTCTCAGAAGAAACACTCCAGGCAAGAAGAGAATGGGGTAAAACCTTTCAAATCCTGAAACAAAACAACTGCCAACCGAGAATAATGTACCTGGCAAAACTCTCATTTGTATTTGGGAATGAAATTAAATATTTCAACAGCAAAGAGAAATTAGAAGAATACACCAGCACGAAACCAGCTCCAGACAACCTCCTCAGGAAGGTGCTAAAACCAAAAAGAAAAAATGAAAACCAAAATCAAAGATGGCAAATGGGAAGACCTCCCCACTAAAATCCATATGAGAACAGTCAACCAGGCAGAGATTCTAATGGACGCAAATACACACTTGCACACTTACACACACTCATGGCAGCCCAAAATCAATTTCTCTCAATATTATCTCTAAACACAAATGGCCTAAACTCACCAATCAAAAGACACAGATTAACAGACTGGATCATGAAACAGGACCCAACAGTCTGTTGCCTACAAGAGACACATCTAACTAGAAAAGCCTCTAAGAAACTGAAAGTGAAGGGATGGAAAAAGACATTTCATGCCAATGGACGAGAAAAAAAGGCTGGGGTAGCTATTCTAATTTCAGATGATATAGACTTCAAGCTCACAGACAACAAAAAAGACAGGGAAGGTCATTATATATTGGTGAAGGGACTGATACATCAGGAAGTAATCACCATTGTGAATATATATGCACCAAATTCCAACGCGCCTAGCTACGTGAAGCAATTACTTACAGACTTAAGAGGAGACATTGATATGCACACAATAATAGTGGGTGACCTAAACACTCCACTAACAACTATAGACAGATCAACAAAACAAAAACTCAACAAAGAAACAACAGAGCTCATACAAACAATAGAACAACTGGACTTAGTAGACATTTACAGAACTATTTATCCTAAGACCACAGATTATACATTTTTTTTCAGCAGTGCATGGCACCTTCTCCAGGATCGACCACATGATAGGACACAAACCAAACCAAAATAACTTCAAAAAGATAGGAATCATACCATGTACCCTCTCAGACCACCATGGAATGAAACTGGAAATCAGCAACTCAAAATGCCCAAGGAAATACAGAAACTCTTGGAGGTTGAACAATATGCTATTAAACGAACAATGGGTCAGGGAAGAAATTAAAGATGAGATCAAAAAATTTATGGAAACCAATGAAAACTCTGACACAACATTCCAAAACTTATGGGACACGGCCAAAGCAGTGCTACGGGGTAAATTCTTCGCAATTGGAGCTCATGTCAAGGCCCAAGAGAGGCGTCAAATACAGGAACTAAACACACACCTCCAGGATTTGGAAAAACAACAGCAGAATAGCCTCACACACAACAGGAAACAAGAAATCATCAAAACAAGGGAAGAAATTAATCAGATAGAAACAAAAAAAAAACCATACACAAAATCAATGAATCAAAAAGCTGGTTTTTTGAAAAGATAAACAAAATAGACCCCCCGCTGTCCTGAATGACAAAGAAAAAGCAAGAGAAAGCAAGAATTAACAGCATCAAAGATGAAAAAGGCAACATAACAACAGACATTACAACCATTAAGAACATAATCAGAAATTACTACAAAGCACTGTACTCCAACAAATCAGAAGACCACCAAGAAATGGAAAAGTTCTTAGACTCACACCACCTGCCAAAACTTAGCCCAGAGGCAACAAACGACCTGAACAAACCCATAACTGAAGCAGAGATTGAATCAGTGATTAAAGATCTCCCAACAAAGAAAAGCCCAGGCCCAGACGGCTTCATTACAGAATTCTGCAAAACATTCCGAACAGAACTGACCCCAATCCTCTACAAACTCTTCAAAACAATAGAAAAAGAGGCAACTCTTCCAAACTCATTCTATGAAGCCAACATTACCTTAATCCCAAAACCCGACAGAGACCCAACTGAGAAGGAAAACTATAGACCTATTTCTCTGATGAACATCGACACTAAGATTCTCAACAAAATCCTAGCCAATAGAATTCAAAAAATCATCCGACAGATCATTCACCCGAATCAAGTAGGATTCATCCCTGGAATGCAGGGGTGGTTCAACATAAGGAAATCCATCAATGTGATACACCACATCCAAAAACTGAAAAACAAGAACCACATGATAGTATCAATAGACGCAGAAAAAGCTTTCGACAAAATCCTACACAATTTCCTGCTAAAATCCCTAACCAAGGTAGGCATAGATGGAAAAATCCACAACATAATCAAAGCAATATATGAAAAGCCCAACGCCAGCATCATACTGAATGGAGAAAAACTAGAACCCTTCCCACTGAAATCTGGAACAAGACAGGGATGTCCGCTTTCTCCGCTGCTGTTCAACATAGTCCTAGAGGTACTCGCTGAGGCCATAAGACAAGAAAAAGAAATCAAAGGAATCCAAATGGGACACGAAGAAGTCAAACTTTCACTATACGCAGATGACATGATTCTCTACATAGAAGACCCAAGAGACTCAATACAGAGACTCCTAGAACTTATACGAGAGTTTGGTAGAGTGGCAGGATACAAAATTAATGAACAAAAATCAACAGCCATAGTGTATGCTAATAGCCCAAAGATGGAAAAAGATCTAACCAGCAAGGTACCGTTCAAAATAACAGAGAAAAGCATGAAGTATCTGGGAATAAATCTAACCAAAAATGTAGGAGACCTATTTGAAGAAAACTACAAACTGCTTAAAAAAGAAATTGAACAGGACCTCAAAAGATGGAGTAACATCCCATGCTCCTGGATAGGTAAAATCAATATCATTAAAATGTCTATACTGCCAAAAGCAATATATACATTCAACGCAATTCCAATCAAATTGCCAAAAACATTTTTCACAGATCTGGAAATAATGATTCAAAGGTTCATCTGGAAACACAAAAAACCACGAATAGCTAGAACCATCCTCAAGAATAGGAAGTTAGCAGGGGGAATCACAGTCCTAGACTTCTGGACATACTATAGGGCAGTGGTTATCAAAACAGCCTGGTACTGGCACAAAGATAGAGAGGAAGATCAATGGAGCAGAATAGAAACACCAGACAGGAACCCACACAGATACAGCCAAATAATCTTTGACAAAAAGACAAACGACAATGCAGGCAAATGGGAAGGTCTGTTCAATAAATGCTGTTGGGACAACTGGTTGATAGCCTGCAGAAACAAAAAGATAGACCCACATCTCTCACCATACACTAAGATCAGATCTAAATGGATAAAAGATCTAAACCTACATCCAGAAACCTTCAAACTTTTGGAAGAAAATGTCAGAAATACTCTACAAGATCTAGGGGTAGGTCCCGACTTCCTTAAAAGGACACCAAAAGCAGTAGAAATTAAGACCAAAATAAACAATTGGGACCTCATCAAACTAAGAAGCTTCTGTACAGCGAAGGAAACAATCAACAAAGTAAAAAAGCAGCCCACAGAATGGGAGAAGATCTTTGCACACTACGTAGGTGACAGAGGGCTAATTTCCAGAATATACAAAGAACTACAAAACAACCAAAACACCAAAACAAACAAGCCACTCAAGAAATGGGCACAGGAAATGGGCAGACACTTCACAAAAGAACAAACCCAAATGGCAAATAAACATATGAAAAAATGCTCAAGTTCCCTGGCAATAAGGGAAATCCAAATTAAAACATCAGTGAGGTACCACCTGACGCCAGTAAGATTGGCCCACATGAATAAAAGCACCAACAACACTTGTTGGCGAGGCTGCAGGGAAAAGGGAACCTTACTCCACTGCTGGTGGGGCTGCAGGCTGGTACAGCCTCTCTGGAAATCAGTATGGAGAACATTGAAACAACTCAAAATCAACATACCGTATGATCCAGCAATAGCACTCCTAGGAATATATCCAGAACACTTGTTTTATGAGAAACCAACATGCACTCCTATGTTCATAGCAGCACAATCAGTAATTGCAAAAACATGGAAGCAGCCAAAATGCCCATCAACAGAGGATTGGATAAGAAAGCTATGGTTCATCTACTCCATGGAATACTACTCAGCTATTAAAAAAAAATAAAATGCAGTTCTTCGTGGCCAAATGGGCTAAACTGGAAACCGTAGTGCTAAGGGAAATGAGCCAATCCCAAAAGGTCAGATACCACATGTTTGCGTTAATTTAAGATGATATAATGTTATGTAAAACATGTTATTTTATGTATATTATGTTATATGTTGTGTATAAACTTAACTGAATTGACAGTGAGGTGATCACAGAAGATGGTTAAGAAATTGTAATTGTTTTTAACATATTGTTTACTCAATACTATAACTATTAATTACACAATGAAGTTAATTTTTGCTGATGGTATGTTGGAGCTTTTAATTGATCGGGTTGATAATCTGATGGTTCTGCCCTCGGACCGGACAGGGTCTTCCCAAGAAGCTGAGGAACTAGACTAGACTATAAGATGTTGGACTCTATGTTTAGTTTATGCTTGCAAAGAGGGAATTTCAACAGTACTTGATCAGTGTATATGCAACAAGGTGGAATATTCCACCTGGGCGGAGGGTGTGTGGAGGGGTGGGGTGATTCCCAGTTCCAACGAAACTGTATCACATAATACAATGTAATCAATGAATAAAAAAATAAAATAAGAAAAAATATATAACCACATGGTTTTTGTTCTACAGTTTGTTAATATGATGTATCACATTGATTGGTTTGCGTATGTTCAACAATCCCTGCCTTATAGGGACGGATAAATTACATTTGTTTTTGGATATCTTTTATATGCGTTGTTGGATTTCACTTGCCAGTATTTTGTTAAGAATTTTTGCATCAATATTTATCAGAAATATTGGTCTATAGCATTTTTTTTTACAAGTTTCTCTGGTTTGGAATTATTAGTAATGCTGGCATCATACACTGGATTTGGAAGGGTTCCCTTCTTTTCCATTGTTTTACATAATTTAAGATTCGTTGTTCCTTAAAAGTTTGTTAGAATTCAGCAGTAAAGACTTCTAGTACTGAGCTTTTGGTTTTATTGAGAGGCTCTTTATTGCTGATTCAGTTTCAGTCTTGGTGATTGATTATTGGTCTATTAACATTTTCTATCTTTGTACCTCAGTTTTGGTAAATTGTATATGCTCAGAAATGTCAATTTCTTCTAGGCTTTCCAGTTTGTTGGCATACACCTGTTTGTACTAATTCTTAGTTATTATTTGTATTTCTCATTTCACTGATCTTTTGTATGGTTTATTTTAGGTTTTGTTTGTTTTCTAATTTTTATTATTTTTTCTACCTAGGAATATAGGGTTTGGCTTGTTGTTTTTATAAGTCCTTGGGATACATTGTTAGGTCATTTTTGGTAATCTTTCTAATTTCTTCATGTAGGCCCTAATTGCTGTAAACTTTCCTGATAACCTTACTTTTGTTGTATCCTATAAATTTTGATATGTTGTGTTTTCATTTTTATTTGAGGATTTTTTGTTTCCTTTTTGATTTCTTATATGACTCACTATTTATTCAGGATCATGTTGCTTCTATTACATTCCAGCTTCATTCCATTGTGGTCAGAAAAGACTCTTGATATAAACTAATTTTTTTAGTTGTTGAGATTTCTTTTATAGCCTAGTATATTGCATATCCTAGAGAATGTTCTATGCTCTGATGAAAAGAATGTGTATTATGCAACTGTGGGATGAAATGGTCAGTAGAGATGTGTTAGATACTTTTGGTCTGCAGTGTAAATTAGGTCTGTTGTTAACTTTTTTTGTCTGGTTGGTCTATCCATTGGTGAAAGTGAGATGTTGAAGTTCCCACTAATTATATTAGAGCCTAAGTCTTCCTTTAGTTATTTTAACATTTGCTTTATAAAACTGGGTGCCTGGGATTGGGTGTATACTATAGCAACAACCTCTTATGTTGTTGGTCCCTTTATTATTACATAATGATCTCCTTTTTGAAGTCCAATGCTTTTGTCTTAATATTTATTTTTCCTGAGAGAAGCAAAATTATTCCTGCTCATCTTTCATTTCCATTTGCATAGAATATGTATCTTTTTGCATCCTTTAACTTTCAATCTATATGCATCTTTATTAGTGAGATGTATTGCTCAACGGCAGCATATGCATTGGTTTTGTTGTTTCATCCTTTCAGTCAGTGCATATTTTTTAATTGGGAAATTTATTCCATTTACATTCAAGGTTATTATTGATAAGTAATGATTTGGTCCTGCCATTTCCAATAAATATTTCTACTGTTTGTTTTCAATCTCATGTATTTTTTCTAGGAGTAAAATGTGTTCTTTCACTTTGTTTTATGATGGGAATTATCTTTGTTTCTGTGTTTATATGCACTTAAACATAATTGTAAGTCTGGCCAGGTGGTTAAAACTTTTCAAAATGTTTGCTTGTCTTTGAAGGTCTTTATTTCTTCCTCATCTGTGCATGAGATATTTCACAGAGTGAAGTATTATGGGTTGTGTTTTTCTCTTTTAGTATCTGGACCATATCTTTCCATTCTTTCCTGGCGTATAGATTTCTGTTGAGAAATCTGCTGTCAATCTGATGGGAGTTCTTAGTTGTTTTTTTTTAAGTGATCTGGCATTTTTCTTTTTCAAATTTTAGCACATCTGGTTTCTCTTTCAGCTTTGAAAGCTTGACAGTCTGATGATCATGCCTATTTGGAGTTCTATATGTGTTCTATATTTGGATGTTCACATCTTTCTGCAAATTGGGGACATTATATATTATTTCACTGAGTAATTCTTCTTCACTGTTCTTTTTCCCATACCTTAAGGAACTCCTAATACTCATATTTTTGGTCAGTTGTATGTATCCCACAGATCCTGAATACTGTTTTCAGTCTTAATTTCTTCTTCTTTTCTTGCCTGCTATATTTCAAAAGGTAATATCTTCTAGATAAGATATTCTTTCTTCTCATTGACTTTGTTTTTAGACTGTCTGCTCTATTTTTATTTGACTTATTGTATTTTTAATTTCTATTATATACATATTTTTAAACTATTTCTATCTGTGTGATTTCTCATTCATGCCATACAATAACCTTCTTAATTTTATCTTTTTCTCTGTGTTTTTTTTAAGATTTATTTATTTTTATTGGAAAGGTGGATATACAGAGAGGAGGAGAGACAGAGAGGAAGATCTTCTGTCCGATGGTTTACTCCCCATGCGGCCGCAATGGCTGGAGCTGAGCCAATTCAAAGCCAGGAGCCAGGAGCTCTTCGGGGTCTCCCACACAGGTGCAGGGTCCCACGGCTTTGAACTGTCCTCCACTGCTTTCCCAGGCCACAAGGAGGAAGCTGGATGGGAAGTGGAGCCACCAGGATTAGAACCGGTGCCCATATAGGATCCTGGCATGTTCAAGGCGAGGACCTTAACCACTACAGTATCGCGCCGGGCCCATTCTGTGTGTTTTTGAGTAGATTTATATCATTCCTTTAAATTCTTTTTCAGCATTTTGTCCATCTCACTTTCTTCTGTTGCTTTTGGATTACTCTTATTTCCTTCCTGTTCATCTTGTCTTTCTACATTAATTTTTGCACATCTGGAAAATCTCTCCCACTAATTCCTCTGGGGAATGTATTTATTTATTTATTTATTTTGATTGGAGGCTTTGTACCCTGAAAATATGTCTCTCAGGCTTGGTGGGCTTAGTTCCAGGGGTGTGTGCTGGATAGAGTCAGGAGCTCTGGCCACCATGTATAAATGAAGCAGGGGTCTAGAGTGATACCCAAGTTGGGCATGGTGTTGTACTTCTGGCTGTAGTCAGTTGGGGGGAGGAGAATATTGGAGATAGCTAGTGTGTTCACAGTCCTAGCCCTACTTTGTGCCGTGGTTAGCCAGCTGGTTCAAAGCCTGGAGTGAGTTCACAGTGCCAGTATACCCAACCTGTCAGGTATGTGTATTGTAAGAGCATCGACCAAATTCCCAGTATGTTCCCCTAAGTGCCTTGAGATATATTCGTCCTGTGTTAATAGTTCTCAGTCTCTACAGTTAGATTGGGTGACTTCATAGGAACCCAGCTGCAACCTGTGACCTAGACCAGAATACCCACAATCACTGGGTGTGGGGTGTCCATTTTCTGCTTCAGAAACTGCCCTATCCCTGGCCTTTGCAGTCTCCAGCATGAGCAGGACTGCCCACTGTCCCTTAGGTCAGGAAGCAATTCAGGTGTTACTCCCAACCAAGCAACTTGAATCTGGCACTTTCATGGAGGGAAGGGAGGAAGGCAATAGGGACCTCCTTCCATAGCACAAAATATTTGCCTGGATCCCTACCAGTTCCCCAGACTGAACTCAAGGTAACCAAGAATAGTAGAATTCTCCCTCAGTCATAGCTGCTAGTGACAGAGACCATGGCAGACTCCTCTCACTTTGACTGGGAAGATGGTATTTCCCAACTAGGAGCTGATTATGTAGATACAGGAGTGCCCAGTGATGACTTGTCTGTCAGTGCTCCTTGCTATTCCACAGAGTCCATGTTCTGTACGTTGTCTACTGAAAATTTCTCTCTATCAGTCCCCTAGGAATGGGATCCTTCCTTTGTTTTTTTGTTATCTTTCTGTGGCTGAGGTCAGTGTGGCTTCTCATTATTCATCCATCTTGAATCTCCTCCATTGCTCTATTTTTTAAGATTTATTTATTTTTATTGGAAAGGTGGATATACAGAGTGGAGGAGAGACAGAGAGGAAGATCTTCTGTCTGCCTCTTCCTGGTCTCCCAAGTGGGCTGTTCTTGACAGTTTTCCCAGTCCACAAGCAGGGAGCTGGATGGAAAGTGGGGCCACCGGGTTTAGAACCGGCGCCCATATTGGATCCTGATACGTGGAAGGAAAGGACTTTACCCACTAAGCTACCGTGCCAGGCCCCAATTGCTCTATTTTAAAAAGAGATTTATTTTGTTATTTTAGAGAGAGAATGACAGGGAAATAAGGAGATACAGAGAAGGAAGAAGATACTTCATCTAGCAGTTTGCTCCTCAAGCGGCTACAATGGCTAGTACTGAGCTGGGATCAAGCCAGGAGACCGAAACCCCATCTATGTCTTCCATATGGGTAACAGGGACTCAAACACTTGGGCCATCTTCTTCTTTTTTCCCAGGTACATTAGCCATGTACACTGGATCAGACATGGAGCAACCAGGGACTCTAAATGGTCCTACAGTATAAGATGCCACCACTGCAATTGGAGGCTTAACCACACAATACCAACCCTATGGTCATTATTCTTAACTTTAGGAATTTGTGGTCTTTCACTTCTATAGATTTGGTGTGGTAGTTTCTAAAAAGTTTTTTAATTGCAAAAAGCATTTTTTAAATACCACCCAAACAATGCTTTCTTAAAGCTGTCATGGAAGACAGATATGTAAGTTTAAAGTTTGATCTGGTTAAAGTGGGTGATAACATCTCCAGAGCCTTACCCACTAGTTCCTCTTTATAAGGAGGTCCTGGGAAACCCGTTAGAAATTTGGAAGCCCTTAAAGCATGGTGATTTGATTCAACAGACCCAGTTCTGATATTTTTTCCCTCATCCATTCACCATTTGCTTACCTAGTGTTTTGTGAACTACTGCTATGTGCTAGGCGTTATTCTGACATTGCTGATACAGTAGTGAGTAGAAAATCTGCACTGATGGAACTCAACTTTTAATCAAGTAATCAGCTAACTAACATTAAATAATTATTAAAAAGTGTACTTTGCTAGTTATCATAGTCTGAAGGATTATAGTAAAGTAAAGTAGAACTGAGAGTACAAGGATGTTTGTTTTGCACTTTTAGCATTGTCTAAAGAAAGCTTCAGTGAGATGATAAGTTTTGAATAAAGACATGAAAAGAATTAGGGAGGTGCCACTGTATAGATTTGATCAAAGAACTTTCTAGTTGGAGGGAAAAGAAAGTACAAAATCCTGAAATAGGGATGCACTTAGCATGTTTAAGAAGCTAAGGCTTTCACTGTGAATGAAATTTAATATTACTGGAGGGTTTTGAGTAGATATTCTTCTATTTCAGTAACATCACCCTTAGTACTGAGTGGAGAACAGATTGAAAATGGACCAGAAAAGAACTCAGAAAATTATTAGGAGGTTATTGCAATATTTCAGAAAGAAAATGATGGAAACTTGAGAAAAATGGTGGCAATGAAATGCTGAGTAATGGTCAAACTCTGACAGTAGGGTCAACCAGATTTGCTCTGGACAAGATGTGAAATGTTAGAAAAACTGAAGAGACTAGAATGAACTAAGACTTTTGATCTCAACAGTTGGAAGAATGGTGTTGTGGTTCACTGAAGAAGACAGGGAAGAACAGGGTTCATGTCTGGTGCTGAGATAGATTGGACATGAGGAGGACAAAAGAAATATGTCAAATTCGAGCTAAAGATATGTGGCAAGCAATTGGATATGCAGATCTTGGATTCAGAGCAAAGTTCAGGCTGGAGATTCATATGTGCCTATGTCCCTCTAGTAAGTATGTGGTATATCAAAACTGCAACAGCAAATTGTTTTTCTACAAATCGCATACACTGTGAGTGTCCACGGCTTCTAGTATCCATCAGTTGAGGCCGTGTTCCAATAGGCACATGTACAGACAATCCCTTGCTTTCACCCTTAACCAAGTGGGTTAAATAAATATCTTCACACTTCTTTCAGTGACCCCTAGGGATAACTTGTGAAGCTCAGAGACACAGTTCCACAGAACAGTTTCATAAGCTCAAATCCAGAGCATTGCTCTTCAATTGCAGTGACCTCCTTTGAGGGCCACAAAAACTTGGAAATAAAGCAAAGTTGTTTAGCCACCAAAAGCTGTCCTGGAAAAACCCAAGGAAGATCACAAAACTGGCCTTATCCCACATTGTGAATGAATTTATCTAGAGGAGATTTTCTTCAAAGTAATGTCAGGGGCAGCCTTGAGCGAGAAAGAAGTTTAAAAGGCAATGAGAAGCCTTGGGGTGATAGCAGGGGGCGGAGGAAAAGGAAGATTGACTTTGTCTAGGTCACAGAAGGAATGGCATTCATGTATGCCCAGGAAAGCTTCAGTGTCACAGGGCCAAGCCATCTCCCTTGATCCCAGTAGCCACATCTTATAGTAACTGTTTAGCCCCAAGTCCAAAGCGTGGGAGCTGGAGCAGGGCCATTAGTCACTCAGCTTGGACAAATGTAGTAAATTCCTAGTGTCTGTATTAGGGTGTTGGTTATGGGGAATGGGAGGAGGTTGAGTTAGGAAGAGAAAGTAGATGAAGGAGCTCAAGAAAGAGTATTACTGGGTGTTCTAGAAGAGGGAGCTTCAAATGGATGAGAGAAAACTTTGAGAAGTAGATAGTAGTGAGATTACAAGTAGGATTTGGCTCGGCAGAAAGGGAGAAAAGGGCAATCCTAGCAAAGAGGGGCATGAACAGAGGGAACAGTCTTCAGGGAGTGGTTAATTAAAATGGGCAGAAGTAAGTGAAAAAGAGCATGGAAAAGGAGGCCGAAATGGTATTGTGGTGGACCTAGCTGTACAATTTACTATGTGACCTTGGCCAAGTTACTCAACCTATTTTGTTCTCTGTTTTCTCAGTGTAAAAAGGAATAATAAAATTGGTTGCATAATAGGGTGCTTGTGAATGGTTAGTGAGGTAATATCTAAGTGCTTGGCACCATTTTCTATAACCAAACTATCCATCTACTTATGAAAGGTAAAATGCTTGAAGAAGTTGCATGAAACCATTTATAGCAGTTATGCTTAGATTGAAAGGTTGTGGTTACTTTTCCTGAAGTTTATTCTTTGTTTTCCTTCTGGAAGCATCCATTCAGTACTAATTAGGAAAAATAATGTTTTCTTTTTTTTTTTTTTTTTTTTTTTGAGTGTGTGAAAGAGTGCTAAGTACTGTTATTCAGTGGGATAAGATACAACCTACAAAGCTGTCATCCCATATGGGTGCTGGTTTTAGTCCCAGATGTTCCACTTTTGATCCAGTTCCTTGCTAATGTGCTTTGGAAAGAAGCAGAGTATGTGATGTGCCAAGTGCTTGGGCCCTTGCACCTATGTGAAAAAACCTGATGAAACTCCAGGTTCTGGCTTGGCCCAGCACTGTCCATTCCAGGCTTAGGGGAGTGAGCCAGTGTATGGAAGACCTCTTTATCTGTCTTTCTTTCTCTCATTTACTCTCTCTCTCTCTCTCTTTCTCAACTATGCCTTTCAAATACATAAAGCACTTCAAGTATGCTACAGAAATGTGATTATTATTTTTATTGTTTTTATTTAAATAATATGTTAGGAGTGGGGTTGGTGCCTAATCCTCTACCTTCAAGCGTCAGTATCACATATGGTCGCTGATTCATGTCCTGGCTGTTCCATTTATGATCTAGTGCCCTGCTTATAGCCTGGGAAAGCAGCCCTGAACCCATGTGGGATACCCAGAGGAAGTTCCTGGCTCCTGACTTCAGATTGGCTCAGCTCCAATCACTGTGGTGACTGGAGAATAAACCAGCAGTTAGAAAATTTTTTCTCTCTATTTTTTCTCTCTCTGTAAATCTGTCTTTCAAAAAAATCAATATATAATTAAAAATACATTGGGTGTTAAGTATTGTGGTACGATCAGTTAAGCTCATGCTTGAGACAACTGCATCCTGTATCTGAATGGTGCTTTGAATTCCAGCTACTCCACTTACAACCCAGGTTCCAGATAATATACCTAGGAGACAGCAGTTGATAACTTAAGTTTCTGAAGTTCCTGTCACCTGTGTAGGACACCTGATATGGATTTCTTGGCTCCTGTCTCATGGCTTTGGCCTGGTCCAGCCGTGACTTTTGGAGACATTTGGGAAGTGAATCAGCAAATGGAAGATCTTATTCTATCTTTCTTTCTGTCTCTGTCCTGCCCCTCTTTTGTCACTGTCTTTCAAATAAATATAAACTATATCCCTGCCAATGTAGAACCCAGGAGACTTTGGCAATGATTGGAGGCCTGAATTGAGTTCCCAGCTCCCTGTTTGACTTCTAGCCAGCCAGGGCTTTTGTGCACATTGATGAATCAGTGGATGGGAGTGTTCTTTGTATATGTGCATCTGTGTGTATCTGTGTGTCAAATAAAACATATATTTAGTTGGAATCTATCTTTTAAAATAATAATTAGGAGCTATGATTTTAGCACAGTGGCTTAAGCTGCCACTTACAATGCTAGCATTTCATAGAGGAGAGCTGGTTTGAATTCTGTCTGCACTTCTTGTGACCTAACTTCTTGCTAGCACACCTGATAAGGCGGTAGATGGTGGCCCAAGTAGTTGGGCCTTGGTACCATTCAGAGAGACCCAGATAGAGTTTCTGGCTTCTGGCAACTTTACCCAGTCATGGCTATTGTAACCATTTGGAGAGTGAATGAGTAAATGAGATTCATTCCCTCTCTCCCTTGCTGTAAATGTAACACTTTTTTTTATATATATATATATCTCCTAGTGCTGCTGAAGAGAACTAATTACTTGGTAACAATGAGTTTTAAGGCTATAAGCTGTTGTGATATTTTTACAATTTGGAAACTGAAAAATAATGGATTTTTAAGAATTTGAATGGCCTATAAAATTGTTCCAGCTCAGCTTTCTGAGAGTGTTGCTCAGTCATACTTGATAGCAGAGCTCAGTACTCAGCTCAACCCTGTGTGCTCCTCACGATACTGCATTTCATCTAATGCCATGCTAAATCATCTTGTAATCCAATGAGATTTGAGACATATAAGGAAAATCAACTTTCCCTGTAGAAGCATGCTAAATATGCTGCTGGTGAAGCTTGGTATTTTTTCCCCTTATCTTGGTATAGAAATAAAAAGCTGGGAAGCAAGTGCAACTATAACAGAATCTTTATTCAAAACAAAGCAGTAGGAAAGCCCTGTCTCACCAAGAGGTAGGGAAGTGGAGTGTCCGACAGGACGCTGGCTTTAGGGGAAGCAGCTTGGGCCTTCCAGGTTCTTTTTCCCTTTCTTCTCACAGTCATGACCAAAGGGAGGGGCCTGGGGGACCCAGGTGTCTGAGCTGATAAAGAGTGTCTGGAGTGAGTCTAGTCGAGTGACTATCTTGTCCTATTCTGGGAGCCTGGCCTGCAGCCTCCCACTCCCTAGGTCTGGCCAGAGAAGCAAAGGGAAACTCCTCTCGCCTTGGTTGTCTTGGCAACTCCAAGGTCTTGTTTGCACTGCCAGCTCATCTGGTTCCTGCAGACAGTGAACTGTGAGATGGGGTCCAAAAAGTGGGCACCCCTGTCTTCCTCCAAGACCCTGGACCCTGCCTCAAAATATATCAGTAATACTTGATCTGTTGTGATATCAGGAAGCCACAACCTCTCCACAGCCTTTTACCTGTGTCGATTTGGCTACCTCCTTATTTATCTTTATAAATATTTATGTATAGAGGGTTGGTGAGTGTGAATTAAATACGTGGTAACTGAATCTGCAAGGAAGTTATCTATATTAGAATGTGAAAGTCCTGCAAGTTTAGGGGGTGTTTAATGGCAAGGTGGTAGTCACATTTTGAATATGTGGAAACTTGAATATGCAGAATGGTTTTTCCTTTGTTGTCTGATCCTTGTGAAGCGTCTCATATATAACATCTGAGACATAGTCTCTAACTGAAAGTGACAAAATAGAACTTAAGACAGATGTAAGCGATGCTCTTGTATTAGATTGTGATCTGCAGTTTTGCCTAAAAACGACTACTAAAGGTATAATGTTTGTTTTCCAAATTGCTTGGAACCAGAAGAATTTCAGATTTCAGATTTTCTCAGGCTTGGAATATGCATATGTACATAGGAATCTTGGGTATGGGAGTCACATCTAAACATGAAATTTATGTTTTTTAGACATTCCTTATATATATAATCTGAGTGTAATTTTGTACAAAATTTTTAGCATGTCTGAATTTTGACTGCAGCCCCATCCTGTAAGTGCATATGTGCAATTTTCCAGTTGTGATATCATGTTGGTACTTAATTCTTAATTCTTCCACAATAAAGAAAAGTTAAATGAATACGCCTCTTCCAGGCATGCTCTACAAATTGATATTTAAAGTGGATGATTCTTACAAAGAAAAGGAATTGCGCCCAAGCAAAACTAAAGGCAAATGTAAAGAACATTCCAGTATAACAACAGAAGACTAACTCAATGGGCAACTCATTGCTGAATGACAGGACCAAATTAACACCTATTTATATTAACCCTGAATGTAAATGGTTTAAACTCATCAATCAAATATCTAGATTAATAGATTGGTTTAATAAGACAAAACCCATCTATTTGTTGCCTACTGGGGACACATCTCACCAACAAAGATCAGTGGAAACTATATCTCATGGATTTTTATGTTTTTGTTTTTAGTTTCATTTCTTCATAACAGTTTTTTTTTCTCTCTCAGTTCTTCACTGGCTCATAGATCATACAGTAGCATCAAGAATGTTCTTGATTTTCCTTTTTATTTCTTCAGTGACACATTAGTCATTCAGTAGCATCTTATTTAACTTCATAGCATTGTAAACTTTTTCTGTTGTTGATATTGTTTTGTGGCTTTTCATTTAAGGGGATGTATAGTAACTGTAATGAAGACTATCATATCCTGTAGCATGTAGCTTAACTTCATGACATTGTAAATTTCTGTTTTTCTTCCTGTTGTTGATTTTATTTTGTGGCTTTTCATTTGGGTGGTATGTAGTGACTGTATAGTAAAGACTGTTATGTCCAGATGTGAGGATACGGTGCAGTGTGTATCTGTACTTTTTGATTGAGGATGGACTCCTATCTCTTGATGGGATGTGTCTTGATAATGGGATGCTGGATTCTCTTCCATTGTCTAAGCCTGCAAGGATGGACTTATAACTGTTTATGAGGAACTATACTGTTGTAATGATATGGGAAATCTCAGTGTGTGTGGTGGGGAGATTTAGGGAAAGCGTAGGGGAAATTCCAGGGCCTATGGAACTCTATCATAAAATAGTAAGAAGAAGAAAAAGAAGGAGAAGAAGAAAGTTTTTAAAATAGTATTTTTGCACAGTTTAAATATTTTGGCATAATCATGCACAGTGAAAATATTTTGGTATAATCACAGTTACTTTTCCAAATCATTTCAGCATTTTTAATCAAAATTCTGACTTTGTAATCTGAAAAGTTCAAAATAGTTTAACCTAAGAATATCTGTATACTGTATAGTATCTGTACCTAATATTTTAAATAATTTTTCTGATTTCAAAGACATATATGAAGCACTTAAAGTTCATGGATAGGGAAGATATATTTATTGAGGTACAAACAATGAATGAAATCTGTACATATGAGGGAAATTCAAGAAGTTCAAAGAAAGCATGTTATGAACAAACTGGATTTCCAAATTTTTGCATCAAAGTCAACAAAATAAACTTGTTTTAAATTCCATTCTCCATGAACTTTTTGAAGTTCCTGTGTATACTCATTGTAGACTATTTAAAGCAAACAGGAAAATATTAAAAATAAAATGTATTCATGATTTTAACTCATTTTGTGCTATTTCTGAAAGTTAACGATTTATTTGAGAGGTAAAAATGGACACAGAGAAACATCGAGAAAGTACTCATTTGTTGGTTCCCTCCCCTGGGAATTCAATCCAGGTCTCCCAGGTGGGTTTCAGGAACTCAAGTCACTGAGCTGTCATCTCTCAGGAATCAGCATTTGGAGGCAGGGATTGAACCCAGATACTCCAGTATAGGAAGAATATTTATTTATTTATTTATGTATGTATTTCAAAGACACGGAGAGAGAAAGGAAGAGAGAGAGAGAGAAACCTTCCATCCATTGATTCATTGCCTAAATGGTCTGGTGCTGGGCCAGGATGAAGCCAGGAGTCACAAACTTCATTCATTCCCAGTTGCTCCACTTCCATCCAGCTAACTGCTAATAGCCTGGGAAAGTGGCAGAGGATGGCCTAAATCCTTTGGCACCTGTACATACCTGGGAAATATGAATGAAGTTTGTGATTCCTGGCTTCATCCTGGCCCAGCACCAGCCATTGTGACCATTTAGGCAATGAATCAATGTATGAATCTCTCTTTCTCTCTTCCTTTCTCCCTCTTTGAAATAAGTAAGTAAATAAATAAATAAATAAATAAATAAATAAATAAATAAAATATCCTTTCTATATTGGAGTATTTGAGAGTCTTTTTTGTTTTTCATTTCAGATTTAATCTGTGCCACAAAGCAGGCCTGAGGAATGATGATTTTTTAAAACAAATTACTTTCAACTGTTTGATAGCTCCTGTGGACACTAAACTACACAACTTGTTAAATTAAATAGATGTTCACTGTCAGTCAACACAGAAACAAGGTATTTTTAGCGTGCCTCAATTTTTACAAATTATTCTTTATTGTGCTATTTCTACTATGAGATAAGGGATTGAAAATGATTTTTGAGGATATGATTATACCTGATTTTGAACCTTTTATGGAATTTAAAGTGAAAACACTGACATTCTATTGCTAATTTGTCCTTTCAAAATGTAAAGAATTCTCAAATAGGACTTTTCCTTGAAAGACTTATTTATAGCCTAAATGGAATTAGATACCTTAGAGTTTAATTCAGCCCTTTACAGATGATCTTGTTTTATGTTAGAAATACAAGTACTGCAAACAAAACTATTAGAACTATTGTATAATATAATATATACTATTTAGCCTGGTTTTGCTATTTAATTTTTATGAATATTTACTAGCTCAGGAAGCATAAAATAATCCTTATATAGAAACCTAGTTATTTTAACAGTTATACTTTCTATTTCTGTTTAGCTATTTAAAATATGCATAATCATTGTGCTTGTACATAAATTCAACAGCTTTCACAATAATTTATCAGAGAAACATTTTAGTTTTGCAATAATGTATATTTATGCTCCAAATGACTGCAGATTTTAAAATGTAGAGAATATAAGACAATTTTCTGTCTAAGTGACATCTAGGCTGCTTATCTATATTTGAAGCTGAATATTTTAGTACTGATAATAATTTTAAATTTTTATTGACTATGCACAAGTAGAGGGAAGGCAAAATGGTACAAATGTAGATATTAGCTAGTCAACATTCTAGAGGCATGGACCAAAAACAAAGTAGCACATAGAGTGATTACAGGGGCTAAAACTACCAAACCTACAATGCCTTTTAAAGGATAATAGGTTTGCATGTATTATAATTATATATTGTAATACTCAATCCTTTGGAAATATCTAATATGAGGATGCTTCACAACCTTCATAAAAACTGCAATTGAAGGAGATTTTAGTGCAAAAAAGTAAAATCTGTACATAGTTCTTGCTTTAAAAAAAAAAGACTTTTTTTTATTAAAAAGATTTTACAGAGAGAAGAGAGAGATCTTCCATCCACTGGTTCACTCCCCAAGTGGCCACAACAGGTACAGTTGAGCCAGTCTGAAGTCAGATTCAGGAACTTCTTTTGAGACTCCCATGTGTGTGCAGGTGCTCAAGTATTTGAGCCATCCTCCACTGCTTTCTCAGGCCATAAATAGAGAGCTGGATCAGAAGTTGAACAGCTTGGACATGAACCAACTTCCCTATAAGATGCTGGCATTTGTAGGCAGAGGATTAGTGCCCCCCCAGTTCTTTCATAATATTTATTTTCTTTTTTTTTTTTTTTTTTTTTTTTTTTTTTTTTCATAATATTTATTTTCCATGGAGATTTTGAGGACTAGTTGTATTTAATAATTAAGAATTATGATCTGGAGATATATTGAAAAATAAGGGTGTCATGTAAGGAAAATTCAAGTTATAACCCAGGCCTAATTTCTTTCATTTCTTCTTTACATGATGCAGTCTGTTTCTTTATCTTTGAAATGAGTATGTGCACGTGTGTGCGTGCGCTTACATACACACACACACTCCATACAGCTCTTATCTGTTAGTACATAGCTCAAATGTCCACAATGGACTAGGCTGAAGCTGGGAGCTGGGAAATCAATATAGGTCATCAATGTGGATGACAGGGATCCAATTAGTTGGCTCAAGACTGCTGCCCCTCCCCACCTCTTGAGCTCTGTATTGGTGAGAGGTTGGGATGAGGAACCTGGAGTTGAGAGTCAAAGCCAGCACTATACCATGGAATATAAGTGTTTTAAACCACTAGGCTAAAATCTGCTCCATGGCTAGTTTCTTTCACCATGATTTTTTTAATAATATTCAGCACTCTACAGCTCCCCCATGTTACATTTGAGGCTGGCGCTCTCACCTTGACAGCAAGTACCTCCCTTTGCAGCATTCACACCCAGGCTGTTTAAGACTTAGCTAGTGTTTCTTTTGTGCACAACACATGCCCTTGGCAGACATACAGATGGGCATATGGATGTTAATAGACTCTCCCTTGCTGCAAATTATTTCTAAGAAGAGTTAATGAGCTAAGCATATTAACATTTAATAGCTTAAACACCATTTATATTTACAAAGACTTCCCTGGAGGCAAAACAAAATTTATGCAGGAATTATTGCCTTTGAGAAAAGTATTAATGTCTGCCTGCTTGTGTTTATGGGCCCCAAAACATAAAGAACATGGTGGTCAGTTCTGTGAGGTAACCAAGGACATTTCTCATAAAGCTGTCATTTCATCTTTTTTGTTTGTGTTTTTATAATAAAAGCTCATGACAAGAGAAGTTATATTTTTATGGAGTATCAATCGATTTAGTAACCAACAAGCAATGTGAAGATCTTTTTAAACAATGTAAAGAATTTTTTTAAACTACAGCTAACTGATAATAGAAATCTACTATGAATATTTTATAACTGTTATCAAAGACACCTATTATTAGAAATAAAAATATTATCAGAGCAAGGGAGGAGGGTTATCTGATTATAGTGATGATACTTAGTAGTGTAAGTACTACATAGAAGAGGAACTTAAATTACACTAAAGCTTAATCCTGGTTCTGCCATGCAACCTCTAGTAAGAAGCTCAGCTAAAATTTCTGAGCATCTCTTTTGTACTTTATGATATGGACATTAGAATGGTGTCTATTTCATAGTTTTGTTATGAGAAATGAACAAGTTACTATGATGAACGTAGAACATTTCCTGGAACAAATACACTCAAGTAAACATTCTAAATTGCAGATTTTTTTTATTACAGCAGCTGAAATAGTACTTGTTTTCTATAAACTTTATTTATGGTTATCTTATGACACTTATTACTATATATCTTATACTGGAAATATGTACATAAGTTCTAAACTACTAAAATAATCTCCTTGGGGGTAAAATTGCTTGAATGGTTCATACCCTATAGGGTCTAGCATAATGAGGCAGCTCTAAGTCACAGCAGACAATTATAAATGCTCTCAAGAAGTTTCACCATGGCCCAAAACAAGATTTTTTTTTGTATATAAAATATCATGACTCAACACATGCACATATATTAGATTCAGAAAGCTAACCTTACTGTATACAGTGCAATCTGATATTTTCTTTTCATTCTATCGAATTCTATTAAAAATTCATCCTGGCTCATTAGGTTGATTATAAACTTACTAATAGGTTTCAAACTGGTTTGAGAATCCCTGGGTTAGATCACAAGGCAGCACCGGATCTTCCTACCAAATCTATGGGGGGAGGTAATTAGTATGAAACTTACAGAAATGCTGAGCAAAGGACAAACAGCAGCTAATTTTAGGACATTCAGAGATGGATTCTAGTAGCACTGATGAACCAGAATATTGGGAAGGAGCAGGCTTGGACTTGAAAATGCTGGGTTTTGGGGCCCGGCAGCGTGGCCTAGCGGCTAAAGTCCTCGCCTTGAAAGCCCCGGGATCCCATATGGGCACCGGTTCTAATCCCGGCAGCTCCACTTCCCATCCAGCTCCCCGCTTGTGGCCTGGGAAAGCAGTTGAGGACAGCCCAATGCATTGGGACACTGCACCCACGTGGGAGACCCGGAAGAGGTTCCAGGTTCCCTGCTTCGGATCGGTGTGCATCGGCCCGTTGAGGCTCACTTAGGGAGTGAATCATCGGATGGAAGATCTTCCTCTCTGTCTCTCCTCCTCTGTGTATATCTGGCTGTAATAAAATGAATAAATCTTTATAAAAAAAAAAGAAAATGCTGGGTTTTGAAGGGGAAAGCATTGAATGTAGATCTGGGGTACACCAAAAAGTTATATCCAAAAATAAATAAAAAGAAAAGATAATATCAAAGAACAATTCCCTGGAATTCAGACTGGCAGAAAATAATAGCCAGCAACACAGATTTTTTTTCCTCTTTACCCATGGCACTGCTTCTTGGTATGGAAACATGAAATGAGGAATGATGACAGAAAAATTCCAGATATGTAAAACATTATCTCAGTGATGACCTGGTTTCCAAGTAGGCAGGAATGGCATCACACCTGGTACTGAAAGTTCTGGGTATCTCTTCTGCTGCTTTTAGAAAAATTAGTACTACTCCAGAACTTTTTCTAGTTGTACAACTGGTCATCACTGTTTGTTGGAGATCAGTGGAGCAGTAGGAATTTGGTTGAATGATCCTTTTACATAGCCAGGATAGGACTCAAACGAAGATAAAAAGTGAAACAAAATTTCATGAACTGAAGTCATATGTGTAGCATTTCTGTCAGCACTATAGTGAATAGGACGACTTTAAAAATTACATTGGTTTTAGGGTCAATATTTGGCTATGTGGTTATAATACTGGTTAATATTCCTTCATCCCATATTGGATGTGGGAATTTGGAGACAGGATTCCAAGCCAGGCACTCTAATATGGAATGTGGACATCACAAGCAGGATCTTAACTACTGAGTTAAACAAACACCAAAACATACTTTTTACATTAAGAGAGAGAACAGCTTGCACTTTGGGAATGCCCACAGGTTGGGGACCATGCTAGAGGAGGAAAACGAGAAAAAGAGGGAGTTACTGGTAGCATGTTGTTAAAAGAATGGGCAAAAGAGGAAGAGGGTGCCAATTCTGTCAAGTTAAGAATTCATAAAATATGCAAATGTTTTAATATAAATGGATAAAATTATGAGATTAAATGTGGTACTGAATGTTCTAGACAGAGCAGTTAAGAGAAATGTCATCCAAATAGGAAAGAGCATGTAAAATGATCTGTTTCTGTATGAGATGACCTTGTACATAGAAAATTCTAAGACGTCTTCCAAAAAACCTGTTATAACTAACACTTGGATTCTTTTCATTTTCTGTTAGAATTTTATTAGGTCGAGTTTAAGAGGACAAACCCATGAAACAATCACTCTCTGTCTCAGACAACTATAATACATGAGCTTTTCTCGGAGGTGTGCTTTCATTCCCTCAAAGCAGTTGCATTTCTGTGTATGAGTAATGAATGATCCGAAGAGAAATTTAAGAAAATAATACATAATAACATCAAAAACAAAAATTTAATAAAGAAACTTAACCAGACATAAAAGTCTGTTGCACGGAAAATTATGTAACACCATTGACGGAAATGAAAGGATGTATAAATAAAGGATGTATAAATAAATGGAAAGACTTCATGGACTAGAAGGCTTAATGCTATATTTATGTTACTACTACCCAAAGCAATTTGTAGATTCAGTAAAATTGCTGTCAAAATCCTAATGCACTTTTTGCCTAGAAAAATCCATATTGAAATTCAGGTAGAATATTTGAGGGGGGACAGGGGACGGAAGGAAGGAGTCCATCTTTCATTCTGGAATAGAGATGTATACTGTAACGTATCTTCACTTCCCATTATGGTAGTCTCCATTATGTAATTCCTCTAGGTAAAAATATGTATATACATACTTTTTCATAATGCACATTCATTTTGCATGAATGGTTTGAAAGTCTTTCATATGTATGAATTTCAAAAGCTTTTGCCCAAAAATAACTTTTAATTTCACTTCCTACAAACTTTTTTGAAGTACACTCCTGTAAAATTGCCTATAACAACTTTACTTAATTTATTTTTTAGGAAGTTTGTTTTTTATTTTATTTTTAATTCTTTATTTTTCTTTTCTTTTTAAAAAGATTTATTTATTTCTATTGCAAAGGCAGATATACAGAGACAAGAAAATATAGAGAAAAAGATTGTCCATCCATTATTAAGATAACTGGAGTAGTCAAAATTATCTTGAAAAATAATTAAATTCTCAGTCTCTATGGAACTGTATCATAAAATTCAAAATTAAAAATAAACATTTGAATTAAAAAAGAAAAAGAATTAAGTTAGATACTTCACATTTCTTGACTTAAAATATATTAAAACCTTTTGTAATAAAAAGAATAAAATTATGGCTAAAGGGCTGTAATATAGAGTCCAGAAATAAAACATGGTGAATGTGGTCAAGTGATCTTTTTCTAGGGTTCTAAAACCATTTAATGAGTAAAGGACAGCCACTACCAAAAATGGTTTGGGGAAAACTGTTTATTTACAAGAAAAAATATATATTTAGTCCAGTCTTATATAAAATTAATTCAAAATATTCCAAAGAGCTAAACATTACACCTAAAGGTATAAAAGTATTTGAAGAAAACACAGTGAAAATTTTCATGACGTTGTCTTTGACAGTGATTTCTTGGATATGGCATCAAAAGCATGGGCAGCAAAAGAAAAAAAAATGGGCAAATAGGACTACAATCAACTTAAAAACATTTGCTCATGTAAGGACACAGTTACCATTAATCAACTACTATCAAACCAATAGCGATAGCAGAAAATAACATATTGACAAATAAGTGGGGAAATTGGGTTCCTTTTGCACTGTAGTTGGGAATGTAAGAAGAAGTAGTTTCTACGGAATACAGGATGGCGTTTTCTCAAATGGAACTACCACATGATCCAGCAATCCTACTTGTGGCTATATATCCAAAAGAATTTAATATATTTGCATACCGAGGTTATAGCGGCACTATTCACAACAGCCTGAATGGATGAAGAAAATATGGTATATATAGTTAATGAAATACTGCCCAATCTTAAAAAAAAGAGGGAACCTTGAGGACCTTATATTAGATGAAATAATAGGACACAAAAAAAGTGTAGGAATTCAATGGTCACTTTGGAATATGATAGTCATTTTTAGTCCATGTATGTACTCCAGTGGAACTGTGGTTTTCCTACATTTTACTTGTTGAATATTATGCTTAGTGGTGAATTAAGCCTGTGACTATAGGATGGATTAAAATTATGTCTTTGCAACAACTGATGAAAGAAAATGAGGGGAGGTAGGAAGGGAGATGGAGGAAGAACAAGGGGGTAAAGGAAGTATATAAATCTGTTCTTTTCACATTTTTTAAAAAGAAAACTACTATGAGTATAGGGTTCCACTTGTATGGATTATTTGAAGTAGTCAAATTGATAGACACAGAAAGTAGAAGAAAGGTGATTGGCAGGCTTGAGGCCACAACAGTGGGGATATACTCAACACTACTGAGCTGTACACTTAAAAATTATTATGATGTCCTTTATTCTTAGCCATAATGAAATTTTCTAAAAAATTCTAAAAAGGGAGATTTTAGCATGATTTGTTTTTGCTCCCCCATTTTACAAATACTCAACTGAGTCTCAGAATAGGAAGCTGAATTGTACTGTAGTTGCTATGGAAAAGCCCTGGAATTTCTGAGGGCAGGCATTATGACACAGCAGGTAGAACCACCGTGAGGGTCACATCCTGTATCAGTGCCTGGGATTGAATCTCACATCTGTTTCCAATCGGGCTTCCTGTTAGCGTACCTGGGAAAGCAGCAGAATGTGGTCCAAGTGTCCAGGTCCCTGCCACTCATCTCAGAGATCCAGAAGGAGCTCCTGGTTCCTGGCTTTTGTCTGACATAGCTCTGGCTGCTGTGACTTTTTGTGGAGTCAGCCAGCAGATAGAAGATTCTCTCTCTCTCATTCTCTCACTAACTTCCAAGTAAGTAAAGCAAACCTTTTTTTAAAAAAAGTTCATAACTAGTTTTTTAATGGCATCTGTGAAAAATGCATTTTTCTGATTTTTAAAGATTTATTTATTTTTACTGAAAAGTCAGATTTACAGAGAGAAGGCCGGACACAGAGAAAGATCTATCCACTGGTCCACTCCCCAAGTGGCCATAATGGCCAGAGCTGAGCTGATCCAAAGCCAGGAGCTTCTTCCGGGTCTTCCACACAGGCGCAGGGTCCCACGGCTTTGGACCATCCTCTACTGCTTTCCCAAGGCCACAAGCAGGGAGTTGGATGGAAAGTGGAGCAGCTGGGATATAAACCAGCAGCCATATGGAATCCTGGCACATGCAAGGTGAGGACTTTAGCAACTAGGCTACTGAGTTGGGCCCCCAATGATTTTTTTTAAAGTTTTATTTATTTATTTGAAAGGCAGATTGAGGGGAAAGAGAGGGACAGATTTTCTGTCCAATGGTTCACTCTCCAAATGACAACTATGACCAAAGCTAGGCTAGATCAAAGCCAGGAAGCAGGAATATCTTCTGCGTCTCCCTTGGAGGTGGCAGGGGCCCAAGTACTTGGGTCATCTTCTGCTGCATTTCCCAGGCCATTAGTAAGGAGCTGGATTGGAAGTGGAGCAGGTGGAATGTGTAGTGGTAGCCATATAAAATGTGAATTTCACAGGCAGCAGCTTTGCTTGCTATGCCACAATGCCAGTGTCTCCATTGATTTTTGCAGACTTGGGCCCTTTAGGGAAAATGAACTATCTGACATCAGTAACTTAGATTTCGTATGTGAGACCCTCAGCTTGACTGTGATTATTGCTGTGATGTGAGCCCTGGGTTCCTAAAAATACATTAGCTACTCAGATTTTAAGAATCCTAATTTAATGTTTCTTTGCTAAAGCTTTTATTTTTCTATTTATAATACGTTGGAAGAGGCTGGCCTTGTTGCACAGTAGGTTAATTTGTGCGTTGTGATATTAGCATCCTGTATGTGATACCTAGCTACTCTAGTTCTAATCCAGCTTCTGACTAATGCTCCTGAGAAGGAAGTGAAAGATGGCCTAAGTACCCGAGCCTCTGCCACCTATTATTTGCTTGGGAGACAAGGATGGAGTTACGGGCTCCTGGTGTCAGCCTGGCCTAGACCTATCTGTAGTGGCCATATGGGGAGTAGACCATATGGGATGAAAGATCAATCTGTGTTCTCTAATTCTTTTTCTCCATCTCTCTCTTGCTCCTTTAAATTAATAATTAATAAATACGTAAAACTTTAAAAATAGGTTGGAAGTGTTTAAAAACCTAAAAAGTGACAAACTATTAAATGCTCTCTCTGTCTCTGTCACACACACACACACACACACACACACACATTCCAGAGCAATTTTTTAAATACTGGTTAGTTGTCCTATCCTGATTCTATGGATTCAACAGCTTTCTTTCCTTCACCCTGATTTTCCCACTAGTCCAAACAGTACATGTTTTTTCTTTCCTGTTTTTGTTTAAACATAATTTTGGTTCAGAAGTTTTGAATCCACAGCCTCATACCTATTTCAAGGCCTAGGCCACTTTTACAGTGTCATCTGCTTACTTATGATTTGAATTTCGAATTTGTTTTTGCTTCCACGTGCCCCTTCTGCAAATCTTAGGCATGTTTATTCTTTCATTTTACTTAGTTTGCCACTTATTATGCGCCAGACATGTGCTGCATGTGGGTGTAGTGGTAGTGAACACAAGCAGATTTCCCTTAGTATCATGGAATAGATGGGAGAATCAGGTATTAATCCTATAATCACACCAACAAATAAAAAATTGCTACTTATGTTACATGCAACACAGGATACATAGTATATGGCAGTCTGAGGGCTTTTACAGATATTTGCTAAGACTTCAGAAGACTTGGGAAATGAGACTTGAGCTGAGAACTAGATGAAGAACAGTTAAGTAAAAGAAATGGAAATATTCCAAGCAGGAAAAACAAGTCCCTGGGGTGGGAGGAAGCAGGTTGAGTGTTGGGATCTAAGCAGTCATTAGGCCAGCAGGATAAGATTGAGTAGAGTGGGAGATTCACGTGTGGCTTCATGTTACATAGATTTATGCGTTATCTGGTAGGTGTTCAGGAGTTTTTGGCTTTCTATTAAGGTAATGGCAATCCATTAGCAGCTACTGTTGGCGATTTTGTATTATGCTGGTGAAGCGGATGTGATCATACTCATTTTAGAAACTGTCAATTTGGCTACAGTGTCAAGTATTAATGGGGGACAAGGGAGTGTGGATGTAAATGAAATTTTTCACCCACAAGGCACTGACTGTGCATTAAACACCACCATAAGTGAATTTATACATGCTTTCATGGAAGCTTCACAACTTCATTAGGTAGACATCATTGTTCTCTCCATTTAACCTATGAGAAAATCAAAGCCCAGACAATGAAGATTGCACAGGTGGAATGTGGCCGAGCTGGAATTCTCCTGGAGAGCTATTTCAGTGAAGTCCAGAACAGATGTTGTTATATTGGACCAGGCTAGCTGTGATGGAGAAAAGTGAAAAGATTAAAGAGATCGTTAGAAGGTAAAATTGATAATTGACAATGATTCATAGTGATTTTGACTTGGAGTGGAAGTATAGAGAAATGTATTTAAAAACAGCTAAATTTCTGAGTTTGCATGACTAAGAAGCCAAAGGCTCACTTGATTTGGATATGTGAAGCTTACTCTTATTCCTGAATGAAATTGCCATCTGTTGCTGCCTACTTCGCAGCCTAGTTTTTCTCTCTCCACAGGCATGGGCCACCTCACCCCCTACCTACGTATTCAACCACACCTATGTCCCTGGACCAATCCTAATCTGAGGGAAAATAGCTATCTATCTATCTATTTGTTTATTTGAAAGGGCAAGTTATGAGGAGGGAGGGAAAGAGAGAAAGAGAAAAAGAAAGAGAGAGAGCATGAACGAGCACTGTCATTCATTCCTCAAATGGCCACAAAGGCCAGGGCTGTGCCATGTTGAAGCTGGGAGCCTGGAACTTCATCTAGATCTCCCACGTCGGTGGCAGGGGTCCAAACACTCAGGCCATCTTTTGCTGCCTTGCCAGGATTTTCCAGGGAGCTGGATTGGAGCAGAGCATCAGGGAATCCAGGCAGCAATCATGTGGATACTGGTATGGGCAGGTGGCAGCTAAACTCCCTATGCTGCAAGCAACCTGTATGCTAACTTTTAGATCACCAGGATTGTAACTCATTATTTTTTTAACTAGATCTTAGTATTGAGAATGTATTGTGTGCAAGGCACACCAGTAGATATCAATCCACCCTGTGCCTGGCTATTTTCAATAGACTGATCTACCTGCCGTTTCTTTCACAGCATCCTCGCCTATCTACAAAGCCAGCCCCCAAAGCTAGCAGGCATTGCAGACAACCATTGGGGCTTCTTTGCCACTAACTGCTTGGTCAGTTTTTGCTTGGTATTCTTTCTGTGGCTGTCTTCTTTGGCTATCTACTCTGAGTTTGATCATTTCCATTTTTCCAGGGAGCTGGATTGGAGCGGAGCATCAGGGAATCCAGGCAGCAATCCAGGCAGAGCTGGGATTTGAGTCCAACAGTGACTCTACCTGGATTTTTCTTCGTGGGGGGGGATGGGAGGGCAGGTGTAGGTTTTCCTGGTATCCTCCTTGGCTTTTAGACTTTGCTAGCTGATGTGATCTCTGCTTTAGTTCCACCCTGTTGGCCCTGGAATTTCCTGTTGTCTCAGGTGTGAGTGCTTCTGCTCCATACAGCTTTCCTGCTCTGCAGGCTTCTCAAGCTTGCAAGATGTATGCCTAAATCGGACTTGGTAGTCTGGGATTAGGTGTTGGTATCAGAGTACAGATTGCTAACTATTGAGAATTATAGGAATTGACTTGCTGCATTCAGGAAGTTTACATTTCTTTTGTGAGAAACAGATAATTACACTAAAGCAAATGACAAATGATGAATGGTAAATATCAAATAACTAGTCATGTGCAAACAAATTAGTATAAAAGTTTCATCTAGTATATTTAAAAGTATTCATCAGCTGAAAATTGTGTTTTTCTGTGGTTTCTGACTTACAAATCAGGCACTGTTGAGGAATTGGTTTGTTTTTTGTTTACCTGAGTCAAAAGGAAACGGAGACATTCTTCATCTGCTTGTCCATTCCCAAGTTACCTGTTCACACCTGGAGCTGCAGCAAGCTGAAGCTGGGAGTTGCAAGCTCAGTCCAGGTCTCTCACATGGCTAAATGAGTATAGTTACTTGAGCTGCTAACTGTCACTTCCTAAGGTGCATATTAACAACTGGAATTGGGAACAGAGCTGGGATTTGAACCCAGGTGTGCTAATGTGGAATGTGGGTGTCCTTATTCATGTTTTAACCACTGTGCTAAGCACCCAACCTAGGATCTTGCTTAATATGACATCCATATGTTTTTAACAGTAATTTTAATACTTAAAAGATTGTATCATCTATGAAGACTTGATCTGGGGCTAGTTTTTTTGGCAACCTGAGGTGCCAGCATCTTATATCAGTGCCAGTTCATGCCCTGGCTGCTCCACTTCCAATCCAGCTCCCTGCTGACAGCCTGCAAAAGCAGAGTAAGATGACCCAAGTGTTTGGAACCCTGCTTGCTACATGGGAGATCTTGATGAAGCTCATTGGACCTCACTTCAATGTGGCTTAGCCCTGGTCCTTGCAACTATCTAGGAATGAAACAGCAAATGGAAGATTCTCTTTCTCACTGTTGTCCTCTCTTTTGCTCTCACTGCCTCATTCTCTCATTCTTGCTCTGCCTTTCAAATTAATACATACTTAAAAGGAAAAGTAACAGATTTAGAAAGGACATAAATCAGTGGTCAAATCAAGATATACTTGTAATGTAGGCCCAGTAGGGACATAGTAAAGGAAACGTTGCTAAGAGATTTTCAGCAGTCTCCCTCTCTCCCTCTCCCTCTCCCTCTCTCTCTCTCTCTCTTTCCTTCCCTCCCTCCCTCCCTCTCTCTCCCTCTTTCCCTTTCTCCTTTTGTTTCTGTCACTATCTCTTACTTCCTCTTTCCCACACTCTCTCTTTCCCAGGCCTTGTCTCTTTTCCATTCATAGCACTGCTACATTTTCCTTCTACTTGCACGAGGAAAAGGTGGCAGAGCTGGGAAGTTTTATATAAACCACATTTTTAAAGTCTCTACTTTCAAGATGTGCTTGTGTTTGGTATGAAAACTTGACTAGAACCATAAAGTTATGTGGAGAAAGTGCTCATTTGAGAATGAAATGCTGAATGAACCCTGCAGTATGTTGAAAGATACTGTGGATACATCTGAGCTAATTGCAGTTGTGAAAACTTTCACATGGCCAGAAGGCACTATGGAAATGCAAGTTATGATCTCATGATTGACCAAGCCTAACTGCTGGCATTGGATGCAAAACAGTATCATTCATTTTCTTTGGGTTATGATTTCTTCCAG
Organism: Ochotona princeps; assembly: GCF_030435755.1. Classification (NCBI taxonomy): domain Eukaryota; kingdom Metazoa; phylum Chordata; class Mammalia; order Lagomorpha; family Ochotonidae; genus Ochotona; species Ochotona princeps. Next base: position 79,709,051 of record NC_080865.1, on the reverse strand, counting down.
AACATACACATTATTTACTCTGTTAACTCAGGGCAGATTAATCTTAAAATTTCTATGTTATCTTTGTTTTAAAATGCTTTTGTGTCCAGAACATCACCATTATATTTATAAACTTGAGAAATAGATCACTATAGGGTAACTTAAAAAATGAGTGGCTCTGCTGAGAATTTAGGTCAGATGTGGTCTTAGTAACTAAGCTGCTAAAATATTGAAGCTCCTTTTTCCCTGAAGGCATTTCAATCTTAGTTTTGGTTGGCCATTTGCCTGGTGGCTGAAAGCTAATGGCTATGGACATTCCTAAAGCCATTTCCTCAAGGCTGTATTTTTCTTTGACTTCTTATTTGTTTTTCACAGCTGCTTACATTTTGATCAGTTGTTTTCTAAATATCCAATTTCCTTTAACATATTCATGGGAAAAATTAGATTTCTTCATTGGAGAATACTGCCTTTATGGAAATTACTTTATTATATGTGAAATGAAAATCATCCATTAAACCCTAGTTTTGGTTTTATCATAATATATTGATGATATTCATCATGACATATATATATACATACATATATACAAGCAGCACATAGAGTCATGTTTGAGAAGAGACTCAACCATATCTCTTCATTTAATTTCATTAATAAAACACATTATCAAGCATACTATGGAAATATTGTTATAACAAACACCAATGTATCTTCCATTTTTCCATATTTTCTACTTTATTTGGAACACGACAAAGATGTCTCCTTTCATCATTTTTGCTAAATCTGGTACTGGAAGTATTAGCAAGGATAATTTGAGAAGAGGAATGAAGGGTGTACATTATTGCAAAGGATAAAATAAAAATATTCAAGTTTAGGAGAACTCTGAATGTAGGCCAGTCTCACTGGAGTTAGGTGGAACCTCAATGTGGTTTTCATTTGCATTTTCCTGAGAGCTAGGGAGCCTGAGCAGTTTTTCATGTATATTAGCTATCTGAACTTGTTCTTTTGTTTTTGCTTTTCTTCACCCTTTTCTCCACAGGGTTGTTAGTTTTGCTGTCATTGAGTTTCTGAAACTCTTTGTAAATCCTGGATATTAGTCCCCTATTGGTTGTATAGTGCCTAAAGATTTTTTCCTGTTCTTTGGTTGCTTCTTCACTTTGTTGATAGTCTCCTTTGCTCTACAGAAGCTTTTCAGTTTGATGTAGTCCCACTTGTTTATTTTGGCTTTGACTGTCTGTACTTGTGGTGACTTTTCCAATAAGTCTTTCCCAATTCCTATATCTTATAGAGTGCTTCCTATGTTTTCCTCCAGTAGTTTGATGGTTTCTGGGTGCAGATTCGGGTCCTTGACCCATTTAGAGCTAATTTTTACATAAGATGGCAGGCTTACAGTCTTGCTTCCTACCTCTGCAGGCTGCTATCCAGTTGTTTCAACAGCAAGTGTTGAATAGACCAGGCGTTTTCACTGGATTGGTTTCAGTTCTCTTGTTGAAGATGAATTGACTGTACATGTGTGAGTTCCTTTCTGGGATTTCTGTTCTGTTCCATTGATCTTCTCTCTTTCTGTACCACCACCAAACTGTTTTTGATGAGCACTGTTCTGTAGTATGCCTTGAGGTCTGGAATTGTGATTCCTCCCACTTCATTTTTATTCTTCAGGATAAAACCTGCTGGTGTGAATGTGGGAAGAAAGGTACCCTTTTTTATTGTTGGTGAGTGTATAGGCTAGTATAACCACTATGGGGGTCACTATGGCGAGTGCTAAGAGAACTGAAAATTGCTCTGCCTTGTGACCCAGCTATCCCACTTCTGGGGAAATATACAAAAGAAATGAAATCTGCATATGAGAAATGGATCTGTACTCCTATGTTTACAGCAGCACAACCTACAATAGCAAAGAATGGAAACAACCCAGATGCCCATCAAAATAGGAGTGGATAAAGAAACAGTGGCACATCTTCTCCACAGAATACTACTCAGCCATTAAAAAAAATGAAATCCCACCATTTGCAACCAATTAGTCCCAACTAGAGACCGTTATGCCTTAGGTTTGGGGGTTCTGGTCGGGTTTCGGTTGCCTGGCCCAGGTCCTTGAGCCTGCTTGCATGGTGGGTGTTGGGTCTGTGAGTCCTTGGGGTGGGCTCTGGCAGGGTCTGGGTCAATAGACCCAGGTCCTTAGACCTGCATGCGAGGTGAGTGCTGGGTCCATGAGCCCCAGGGATGGGTGGTCTGGCAGGGTCTGGTTCTCCTTACCTGGGTCCTTGGGCCCCCACCTGTGTGGTGGGTACTGGGTCTGTGAGTCCTGGGTTTGGTGGGTCTAGCAGGGCCTGGGTTGCCTGGCCTCGGCTCTTGGGTATGCCTGTGATAACTGGTGCTCCTCAGCGAATATGATGGAATAGTGGACTGCTGGCCCAGATCCACATAGAGGCTAGGACAGCCTTCAGAAGCCATCTATTACCGTAGCAGAGGAATGGCAACAGAACAGATTGGACAACTACCCCAGCCCAGCAAAGATAGCAAACACCTGGGGGAGTGGAAATTCTAAGGTGGACTATGTCAGTCAATGGACATTGATCGTGTTCCCTCATCCTTGGATTGGCAAGATTGACAACATTTCAAAAATACCTGGGCAGAACCCTTGGAGTGAATGCCACATCAGAACCCTGGGTTGATATTGGGTGGCTGTTTCCCATCCCTGGGTACTTGGGCGGGTGAGAGGCTGGATGTGGCTTCTCCCCTTGTCTCCACCTTCCCTCCCCAAATACAAGAAAAGAAATGGAAAACTTGAAAGTAATGATGACACCCACTTTTCCCTGACCCTCAATTCTTCCCACCCTGATAAACTATATAAGCATCATCTAAAATAGAAAAATTTAAAAAGAAAGATAAATCAAGAAAGAAATCCCATTCATAATAGCTACAGAAACATTAAACATGTAGGTATAAATTTAACCAAAGAAATAGATCTCTACAATGAAAATTGTAAAACACTGATGAAAGAAATCAAGGGCACAAAAAAACCTGACAACCTGTTAATAAATTCCTTAAATTAAAAAGGATACAAAAGATGAAAATTATATTCTGTGTTCATGGATTAGAAGAATTAATGTAGTTAAAATATCCAAACTACCTAAAGCAATTTTAAGATTCAATGCAATATTTTACAATATCAATGACACTATTTAAATAATTAGATTAAAATAATCCAAAAGTTCCTCACCTGCATCCCATTTGGGCACCAGTTCATGTCCCTGCAGCCCCACTTCCCATCCAGCTCCCTACTTGTGGCCTGGGAAAGCAGTCGAGGATGGACCAAAGCCTTGGGACCCTGCACTTACATGGGAGACCTAGAAGAAAATCCTGACTCCTGGCTTAAGATCGGCACAGCTCCTTGGGGAATGAAGCAGCGGATGGAATATCTTCCTCTCTGTCTCTCTTCTTCTATGTATATCGAACTTTCCAATAAAATGAAATAATCCAAAAATTTGTATGGTGCAGCAAAAAAACTCAGAATAACTGAAGCACTCCTGAGCAATAAAAATAATCAAGCTGGAGTTGTCCGCAGTACTTGATTTCAAAGCATAGTAAAAAGCTGTGGTGACAAAAACAGTATGAAACTGGCATAAAAACTGGCACATGGATTATTGTAATGAAATATAAAACTCAGAAATTAACCACATATATACAGCCACCTGATTTTTGAAAAAAGTGACAAGAATATACATCGGACAATGGAGAGTCTTTTTAAAAATGGTGCTGATGGAACTGGATATACATATGTAGAAGAGTGAAATTAGATCCCTACCTTTCACCATATACAAAAATAAAGATAAGTCAAAGTCCTAAATATAAGACTTGAAAATATGAAATTGCTAGAAGAAAATATAGAGAACAGTTCAAGACATTGGTGTAGGCAATGAGTTTTTGAGCGGTAAGACTCCAAATGCAGGCAACAAAGGCAAAAGTAAACAGATAGGATTATCTCAAACTGAGATGCCTCTGTATAGCAATTGAAATGATCAATTAAAGAAATAACCAATGGAATGGGGAAAATGCTTGCAAACTATGTATCTAAAAAAGGATTAATATCCAGAACTCAAAAAGCAACAAATCAAGTTAAAAATGGACAAACAAACTAAATCAACAGTTCTCAGAAGTAGAAATGTGCAACAGATACAAGAAAAATGTACAGTGTCACTTGACAGCAAGGAAATGAAAGTTAAACCTACAGTAAGATATCACCTCATCCCTATTAGAATGACTGGTATCAACAGTAGAGTGAATAACAAACACTATTGAGGGTGCTGTGAAGAAAGGACTCTTACACACTGTTGGTGGAAGTATAAATTAGCACCACAATTGTAAAAAATTGAATGGAGATTTTCTAAGAACTAGAACTGCCATGTGATCTAGCAATCCAGCTACTGGTTACATACCCAAAAGACGTGAACACATTATATCAAAGAGATACCTGTACCACCATGTTTATAGCAGCACTGCTCCAAGTAGTCAAAATGTAGAATCAGTCATTGTGTCCATCATCAGATGAAGGGATAAAGAAAATGTGATATATATATATATATATATATATATATATATATATATATATATATATATATGCTGTTAACCACAAAAAGGGATGTAATTCTACCATTTGCAGTAAAATGGATGGAGCTAGAGGACATTATACTAAATGAAATAAGTCAGATGCAGAGAGATGAATGCCACATTCTTCCTCATATGTGGGAGCTTAAAAAGAAAACCTGAACAATGAATGGTGATTACTAGAGGCAGAATGGAGAGGGAGGGATAGACGGAGTTTGCACAAAAAACGGGGGGAGTACGGTTTTGTTTATGGATTGTGACAAATATATACATTTAAAATTTTTCATTTTATTTTAACTTTTTAAATTATTATAATCATTCTATGATACAGTTTCATAGGCCCTGGGATTTCCCATGCCCCTTGTGACAAATATATTAATATAAGTTGTTAATAGGGGGTGGCACAGTAGCATAACAATTTAATCTTCTGCCTGCAACCCTGGTTCCAGTCCTGGCTGCTCCACTTCTGATCCACCTCCCAGCTTATGACCAGGGACAATCAGTGAAGGCTGGTCCAAGTCCTTTGGCTCCAGCACCACATGGATGACTCAGAAAGAAGCTCCTGGCTTCTGGTTTTGGATCAGCTCAGTTCTGGCCATTGTGATCATCTGGGGAGTGAAACAGCATTTGGAAGACCTTTTTTTGTATCTATCCTTATCTCTGTAAGTCTGCTTTTCAAATAAAAATAAAATAAATCTTTAGATAGATTTATATGTATTTATGTAAGATGTTAATAGTGGGAAAGTTGAAAAAGTTGCATATAGAGTATATGGGTGCTCTCAAACTCTACAGTTTTTTGTTTTGTTTTGTTTTGTAAGTATAAAGCTATTCTAAAGTTAAAACTTTTAAAAAGGCATAGTTACAGAAAGAGAAGGTCAGAGATTTCCCGTACACAGATTTACTTCTCAAATGGCTGCAAGAGCCCAGTGCTGGGCCAGGCCAAAGCTGGGATCCAGGACCTCCATTCAGGTCTCCCACATGCGTAGTGAGGCCAAGAACTTGTGCCATCATCCACTGCCTTGCAGGCATGTTATCAGGATCCTGCATCAGAAGTGGGACTTGAATTGCCTCTCTGATATGAGATGCCAGTGTTGCAAGTGCTGTCTTGACCACTTGACTCCAGACTCCAAAACTGAAGAAGTTTTAAATTTCCTTCCCCCTGATTTTTTTTCATTTTGAACCTTATATAGTGATTATTAAAAAATTGTAGTAAGTATATGAAAAATAGATATGCAAGTTCCTTCCATAAAATAGCTACTAAATTGATACAGGTGCTTTCCCTTGGAATGGTATTGGTATACAGAAAATGTATCTGTACAGAATTTATTAATGTTAATAAATTGAAAGTGGCTCTAAAAGCTACACTGGAGATATGTTAGGAATCTACCACTTGAAGTTATTTTTAAAAAGGCAAAATCACATTATAAAGCATAACTAAGTAGTTTAGATATGGTAATCCATACATTTTTATGTGCTTTTCAGATTAATTAAAATAAAATTCTGGAAGCAGATATCTAGCCTAGTGGGTCAAATTCCTGTGTCTCTCATCAGAATCCCTGGGATTGGTTCTCAGCTCTACTCCTGATTCTACTTCCGTGCTCGTGTGCCTTAGGAGGCAGCAGATGATGGGCCAAGCATTTGGGTTCCTGCCATCCACATAGAAGACCTGGATAGAGTTTTTGGCTCCTGCGTTCAGTCCTGGTCCAGCCCCAGTTGTTGTGGGCATTTGTGCAGTGAATGTGCAATGGGAGATCTCTTTTCCCATTTGTCAAATAAATAAATAAATAAATAAGTACAATAAAAAGTAGAATTCTGTTTATGTAGATACTGTGGTTAATTTTTTCTGTGTAACAAACTATTTTAAAATTTAGTGGCTTAGGGCAGCAGTCTTTGATTTGCACACTGTTCTGCAAGCTAGCAGTTTGGACTGAGTTTGGCTGCGATGGTTTGTGTTCTGTTTGGTGTCTGCAGGGCTTATGTCTGTGACTGGGCTTATTCATATGCTTGATGGGGATTGGCTGGCTATCAACGGGGTGATGGAGGTAACTGGGTCAAATGGCACTTGCTAACCAGCAGCCTAGCCTGAAGTTCTTCACATGGTTGCTGGGTTCTGTCAGCAGCAAGGCGTAGCAAGTTTCAGTGCCTCAGTGCCTTTCAATCCTCTATTTGTGACATGTTCATGTCACATTGGCCAAAGCAAGTCACAGAGTAAATGTTGGAGGCCATCCTCAGAGTCAGCATGTTAGAGGACTGACTACAGAAAGGCTGTGGATGGAGGATGAGGAGATTCAATAGGAACCAATTTTAGTCCTAAAAATACTGTATTGCTTTCTCATATATCAATACTAAATAAACAGCAACACATGATGAAGAATTCTGTGTATGACTAGAAGCCAGTGATAAGTATGGCTATTGTTGAACTCTGATTTAAGGTGTTAGAGCCATTTAATACCAGCATTGAAAATACATACTATTGATTTGCTTCAAATCTTCCTGTGGCTTCCTAGTACAATTAGAATAATGTCAAAAATCGTTGACATAGCCTACAGGCTGTATGTGATTCTGTTATTATCTGCTTTGTGACCTTGTACCCTATTGCTCTGCCCACAAGTCACATTCCCTCAGCTGTAATGGCTGTGTTTCTCTTCCTTTCAGGCACTCAGTTTATTCCTAACCCACAGCTTTTCACTTGCCATTCCTTCCCTGGAATGATTTCCCCTTAGATCTTTGCTTGATGGCTTCCTCTTGTCGTTCAGAAGTTTTACTTCTTATAAGTAGTCTTTCCTGACCCAGGGAATTTTACTTCTTGTAAGGGTTCTTTCTTGACAACCAGTTCAGAAATAGCTCCTCCCATCCCAGAGCACTGATGGCACTACTCAGCTCACTTAAGCCAGTTCCCTGTTTTATTTTCTTTGTAGCCCTTTTCACTAACATAAAATTAATCTAATATTGTCATTTTATTTGGTTGTCATCTTCTCATGATAGAAGGCATAACTTTATCTCTTCTTCACTATTTTGAATTCAGTAAACAGATTAACAAATGAATGAACTAATTAACTTAATTCTAAAAATATTTATATATTTGAAAGACTGAGATTTTCCATCTGCTGGTTCATTCTCCCAAATGGTGGCAATGACCAGAACTGAAGCCAGGAACCGGGAACTCTGTGTCTTCCACATGGGTGGCAGGGACTCAGGTACTTGGGCCTTTATCAAATGTCTTTCCAGGATTAGATGTGAGATGTGAAGTCTTGTAACAACACTCATTATCAGGGATATGTAGGCATCTCAGGTCCCGAGAGGTGGCTTAATCCACTGTGCCACACTGACTACCCCGATGAGTAATTTGAAGGGTAAAGTGAAATCAAAGCCCTGGCACATTTCATGAACAAAGCTATGTATTTCTAATGATCAGAGTGTTAAAGTTGAGCCAGATGGGTGTAGTTGCTCCTGACTTGACATAATTTATACTATAAACAACTCTTTAAAACATTCATGGGGGGGCTCGGCAGCGTGGCCTAGTGGCTAAGGTCCTCGCCTTGATCCCATATGGCCGCTGGTTCTAATCCCGGCAGCTCCACTTCCTCTCTATCTCTCCTCCTCTCAGTATATCTGACTTTGTAATAAAAATAAAAATAAATCTTTAAAAAAAAAACATTCATGGGGGTGGCCCGAAGCCTTGCGACCCTGTACCCATGTGGGAGACCTCGAAGAAGCTCCTGGCTCCTGGCTTCAGATTGCCTCAGATCTGGCCATTGTAGCCATTTGGGGGGTGAATCAGCAGATGGAAGATCTTTCTCTCTGTATATCTGACATTCCAATAAAAATGAATAAATCTTTAAAAAATAATTCACATTATATATATATATACATATATATATATATATATATATATATATATATACACGTTTTAAAACATTTGCAGTTCTTGGAAGAAGTGGTTGGTAAAAGTTCCAAATATATCCTAATCAGAGTATGCTATAGCTTTGTTAATGTATCCTCTACTAGTTGAGAATATTAGACAGAAACTTAAATTTTTGTCATGTGCATAGGGAAAAAAGGAAAGTTTTACCAAGAACATTTCTGTTATACACAAATTGTTTCTGAAGTCTAAAAAGTCCTTGGAATAGATGTCATTGGCCCCCTCTTTTAGAGACAATTGGTAGCATCACACAGTGTAATTAGTGACTTGAACTGACAAATTAAATCAGTAATCTTTGTGCACTCCCAATGTGTCAGGCTCTATTTGAGACACTAGAATTTAGTAACAAACAAAACAGTCCTAATATGTCTCTTCATGGAGCTTACATGCTAACAAGGAGACAAAAACAATGTTTTACATTCATGGGAAAGCACTATGCTTTGAGAAACAAAGGGTACTTTAGGAATGTGGCAGAAATATTCATGCTAGTCCAGTGTGTCATGGAAGGTCTTCTGTGGAAAAACCTTAAGCTGCCATGGAGGATAGCAGTTGTCTAAGGAGACAAGGGTTGGAGAACAGCGTCCTTAGAGGAAGCAGCATGGGAAAAGACTTGGATGGCTTACTTGGCTGATGATCTTTCTGATTAATATAGCTGGGCTATGAAAAGTTTCTGGCAACTCTTTGGCAGTCAAATTTGCATTTATATATTCAAAGTTAATGTATTTTTTCTTCAAATATTATGATTCCAAATCTCCATGAATTTATGCAAAAAAGCATGCTTTTACTTTAAAAATAACTTCTGTTCTAAAAGGTAGCAACTCCTGCTACTCTTCTAGTGGGTCAGAAATGTAATAATTGGCCCTTCACATACAATCTAAGTCCTTTCCAACTTACGTATTTCTCTGTAGAAATGTATTATTGTATCGTTCCATTATGATTTAGTGGTGCTTAAAAACCCTGTAACATTTGGACAGTAAAACATTTTCCATGTAATTTCCTGAGTTCATACTGATTTGTGTGAGGAAAGCGCTGCTAGAGACAATTTCTTTGTGTGTGTGTGTCCCATATTACCTCAGATCAGTAAACAAGAACTGTAGACCTATACCATCCAATACATATGAAAATGAAGTACTTGAAAGTGGCTACTTCAAACTGAGATGTTTTATAAATGGAAAGCACATACCATATTTCAATGGCTTAGTACAAAAAAGGAGTGTAAAATATCTATTTGTAGAAAAAATCTATTTAGGTAATGATTGCATGTTGTAAATATTTTGAATTTTTTAGGTTAAATAGATTTGTTTAATTACTGTAATTTCACTTCTTTCTTTTTTCTTTTTAGGGTGTGGCTACTAGAGAATTTAAATTATCTTTGGCTAATGTTTGTGGTTCACATTGTGTTTCTTTTGGCCAGTTCTGTCTCAGACTTGTTTATTTTGTCTATGTAAGCAAATACGGGCTAAAATTTGCTATGGTTGTTAGGGAGCGTTAGGAGCCATTATTTCTGGTGACAGAGTGTGGCTTTTGAATGGAATCATTTACAGAGATAGTTACAGTTTGAATCAAATCAGTTACATCTGTGCATGCTATGGGGACTTTGTTGAAGATGGGAGATTGGAAAAGGAATTGATTAGATGTTCAGTTTCCACCTCATGATGAGAGATGTTGAACTTTGTGGGCAAATCTGTAAGGATGAAATGTACTATTACATCAGAAGGATGTTACAGCAAAGAAATAAAAGCTGAGCCTCTTTATAGTCACAGATTCTATATTTACATTCACTATCATCAAGAATAGAGAAGTCAAATCCTATCAGGCCTACTTTGCAATTTGATAGTACATTTAATCTGGAAGTAAGTTGGTAACATTGATTCATAAATCATCACAATCTCTCTGAGATGTTCGGTAATGAGTGTTATCCAAGTTTATGCTTTAGAAAAGAAACATTGAAGATAAAGGACTTGCCAAAATTACACTACAGTTATCATCTCACTTGCCAGTATGGAATAGTGAAGAAGAATGTTGTGGCAGCAGTTAGCTGTTGCTTGCGTCACGTGTTGTAACACTGGTTTGAGTCCTGGGTGTACTCTGACCCTAGAAAAGTACAGGATGATGTTGCAAATATTTAAGTCCCTGCTCCCCGCATAGGAGACCTGGATGGCATTTCTGGCTTCTGACTTTGGTATGGTGTGATCTAAACCTGACTGTAGCCATATGGGGAGTAAATCACTGAAAAGAAGAGTCTCTCTCTCCTCCGTTCCTCCCTCCCTCTTTCACTTCTGTCTTTCCTGCCTTCACTCAAATAATCCCTCTTAAATCAAAGATATAATATATAATGCTATTATGCTACATTTCTAATTTTACATTCCCCTAACAAAATTGAGCAATTAGAGTTTCACAAGTACGTATCAATTTTTTTCAAAAAAGGCTTGTTTTCCTTAACTACCATCTGCAAATAAATACCTTCAAATTAACTGTTCCAGTTCTGTTTCCTTAGAGCATATGGTCGCATTTGCAAAGGACATGGCTAAAATATGACCTTGCATGAACATTTCTCTGAAGATTTCCCATTAGAGAAACCACATTATTTTCTTTGAACATGTTTTCTTTGCAATACATAAAAAACATATCATTTTGAGAGATGTTCTTGGAAAAATTGTGGAGTATTCTATTGTATGCACATTTGTTTAACCAGGTTCATGATATTAGAATTGATGACAAACTTTACTTCTATTAATTTCCATTTCTTTTTAACTTTCATTTATTTATCTGAAAGGCATACTGATGGAGACAAAAGGGGAAGGAGTGAAGGAGAGAAATCTTCCATCTGCTCGTACACTTCCCAACTGGCTAGAATAGCCTGGGCTGAGCTATATTGAAGCCAGGATCCAGGAGCTTCACCCAGGTCTACCAACCACCAGGGGACCAACCACCAGGTCCATCTTCCACTGCTTTCCCAGTAGGCATATTAGCAGGGAGCTGGGTCAGATATGGAGCAGTTAGAATTTGAAACAGAAGATGCCAGCATGGCAGGTAGCAGACTAACACAGTGTGTCACAGCCTAGCCCCAAATTCCCATTTTTTGGTACCATATCTACAAAATTTATATATGAGGCCAATGTAGTGGTTATTTGCAGTTTGTCATATCTTCCCAAAATGATTAACCAAAAATTTTCAGATTAGATCTTTTTTTCTCTTTGTTTCTCTTCGTGTCATAGAGCTTAGCACTGGCCTTTTATGTGAGAATAAGTAGTTGCTGTATAAATGGAGAAATGATCTTTCCAGACTTGGATGACAGAGAAAATGATGCCACAGTTTAACAGAACGAAGGACACAAATTTGGGGAATAGGAGAGGTGATGGGTCTGTATTTAAGCATGTTAGTTTGAGGCTATGACTATTCATACACACACACACAAATGATTTGTTCTTTATTTTAGAGTGGAATGGATGGGGGGGTCATGTTTAATATTTTATGGAACTATCAATTTATTTTCCAAGTTGGTTGTAACAGAATTTTTCCTTGCAGTCAGAGTGTGTGAGAGTTTCATTTCTTTACCAAAACTTGGTATGGTTATTCTTTTTTAAAATTATTTTGAATATATTTTAAAATTTATTTATTTCATTTTTTATGAGAGTTCCATAGGCTCTGGGATTTCCCTTACCCCTCCCCAAGCCTCCTCTCCCTTACTGATTTCCCCTATATAATTACCATAGCATAATCCTACATAAACACCCATAAGTCTGTCATTGTGCTGTTTAAGTGTATCCTGATATTGTAGGTATGGACAATGGCAGAGAGTCCAGCATCCAGTTGTCAAGATATGTTTTGCAGATTCATTGGGAGTCCATCTTTGATTTGAAAGTAGAGATGCATGTTGCATTGTGTCTTCATATCTGAATATGATAGTCTCTATTACACAGTTACTACACATCCACTTAAATGAAAAGCCATGGGCTGGGCATGGTAACCTAGTGGCTAAATCCTCACATTGCATGCCCTGGGATCCCATATGGGTACTGATTTGTGTCCTGGCTGTCCCACTTCCCATCCATCTCACTGCTTGTGGCCTGGGAAAGCAGTGGAGGATGATCCAAAGCCTTGGGACCCTATACTTATGTGGGAGACCTGGAGGAATATCCTGATTCCAGGCTTCAGATTCATTCGTTGTGGCCTCTTAGAGAGTAAATCAGCAGATGAAAGATCTTTCTCCTTCCTTCTCTCTGTAAATCTGCCTTTCAAACAAAAATAAATCTTTAAAAATCAATAATAGGAAGAAAAATGGAAAATTTACACCATGAAGTTAAATAATTGCTACTGAAAGACCAATGTGTCACTGAAGACATGATAAAGAAAATAAAAAACTTTCTTGAGACAAATAATGCTACTCTGTGACCTATGAGTCAATGAACAAATTAATAAGAAAAAAAATTTGAATAGAAATAAAAACAAAAAATAAACTCCCTGAGATGTAGCCAAAAAAAAGAGTACTGAAAGAGCTATTGATCTTACAGTTTGCATTAAGGTTGCCTTATATCAGAGAGAACATGTGGTATTTGTCCCTTTGGATCTATAATCCTATATTCACAGCAGCACAATCTACAATAGCAAAGACGTGGAAACAACACAGATGCCCATCAAAAGGAGTGGATAAAAGAAACTGTGATATATCTACTCCATGAAATACTACTTAGTTATTAGAAAGAATGAAAATGATATTGTTTTAAATGTTACCTATTGTAACATGTTACAGTGCTACCTTGTGTATTTATATTTTCCCAATTATAATGATTTTGACCATTTTTTCATGTTTGTCATAGTTTTTGTGTATGATTCATTCAAATTGCTTGCCTATAATTGAGTTATTTGCTTATTGAGATTTCAAGGTTATTCTGCTTGCAAACGACTGACAAGTTAGGTATATTATTTCTAATTGTCTTCTAGAAACCCATAGTTCATTTTTCACAAAATTCCTTTATTTCTGTCTACTCAAAAGGAGGGAGGGAGGAAGGGAGGGAGAGAAGGAGAGAGAGAGAGATCTTGTTTCTAATATTTCACTCCCCAAATTGGTTCAACTGCTGGGTTTGGGCCAGGTTGAAGCCAGGAGCCAAGGACTTCTGGATTTCCCACATGGAATACAGGGACCCAGGCAATTAGGCTATCTTCTGCTGCTGCCTTTTTTTCTAGAACATTAACAGCAGGCTGGGTCAGAGTGAACTGGTACTCCTATAGATTGCTGGTGTTGTGGGTGACTTATCTCACTATGCCACAGTGCTGGCCTCCAAGGTAGAAATTTTAGTTCCCAGGTATATCTGGTTTTATCTGCACTGTTTGCTGAAAGAGGTGATCCTTTCTCCACTGAGTTGCCTCTAAATATTTTAGGTGGTAAATGATAATTCTGTATCTTATGAAGTACAATGTGACTCTCTCTCTATATATGTATATATATGTGTGTGTGTGTGTGTGTGTGTGTATATAATCTCTAAAGTAGAAAGTTTCATTTACACTTTTTTATATTGACTATTACAATGCATTCTTTTAAAATATTGAAGTATACATTATTTACAAGTCATATCTTTTTAGTAAAAATTTATACCAGTTCTCTTATCACTCCAACTTGTTCTTTTGAAAAAAAAAAAGTTGTTTTTGATAGCTGGGTCATTTGGGTTTCCATATGAATTACAAAATAAGCATGTTATTTTTTTACAAAAGAACCACCTGAAGTTCCTATTGGGATTACATTGAAATTGTAGACCACTTTGAGGGGAACTTACCTCATAATGATAGTACAATATGAATGTAATATCATTCTCTATTCATTTATGTCTTTTGTTTCTCTAAACAATATTTTTATAGTTTTCCTGGTAGAAGCCTTACACATCTTTAGTCAGATTTGCTCCTAACTCCTAAAACAAGATCCTTCTGTGTACACTGTTGAAAGCCCTCTTAATTTTGAGATATTCTTGTAATTAGTGGTTCCAGTCAATACTAGACTAGTTGAATGTTTCAAAGGAATGTCAGTTACCCACAGAGACAAAAAAAAATGTGTCCTAATATTTTTCAATTTGTTCTTTAATTGGAGTTATGTAATTGAAATAGTTTCACTTCATGTTAGGCACACAGCAGGCTTTCTTTCAGGTTGGCTATGCCTCAGCCACCAGCTCTACAGTCTGTACTGTGTATGTTTGTGTCTACATTTGCCTGTATGATATTGTACTAAATTTTTATAAGCTTATAATGAAATGGGTACTGCCAAACAAATCTTTAAGTGCATGACAACCAGTATTCTAAAAAAGCCACCAAGATTTTTGCCTTATTGGGTACACTTTAAGTATTTTCCTCCCAATAATAATTCTGTGGGAATTATTAACATTTGGGATTTCAGTCCTATAATCAAATCCCATTATATGACAAAACTGAATTTTGCACGGTATAATTAAGATAGCCGGTTGATTTTTTCAATTAATCAAAAGGAATGGATGGGCATTTGGCACAGAAGTTAAGCCGTAAGTTGGGATGCCTGAATCCCATTTTGGAAATACCTGAGTAGTATCTCTGCTACGGATTCCAGCTTCCTGCTAATGCAAACCTTGGGAGGCAGTGGTGATGGCTCAAGTCTTTGGATTCTTGCTACTCATGTGGGAGATCCAGAGTGAATTCTTGGCTCCTGCCTTCAGCCTCACAACTGCATGCCTTTGGAGAGAGGACTAGAAGATGAAAAATCTGCTTCTCTCTGTGTCTCCATTTCAAATAAAAATCAATAATTTTCAAAGGGACGTTGTCCTGGATGAGCCTGACTTAATTGGATGAAAGATCTCAAAAAGTAGACCTGGCCCTTTCCTGAGAAGAAAGTTTCCTGCTGGCCATGAATCAGCCAACAACTGTTGTCAACCATCTGTAAAGGACAGCTTCTAGAGCCTGTATATATGAAGGAACTCAACCCTATCACCACAAGGAGTGACTTTGGTCAGCAACTTAAATGAACATGGGAGAAGATTCAGCAGTGCTCCACATGAAAACATAGCCTGGCTAAAATGTTGCTTGCAGCTTGGTGAACTCCTGAACAGTGTAATCAGATCCACTACACCTGAGCTGCTGGTGCATGAAAACTTGTGCAAAGTGTGTGCGGTTGTGGGTTCCCAGATTTGGGGTTGGACCTAAGTTTCTGCAGTTCTAGTGGGTCCCCAGATTTGGAACAGAGTTTCACAAAGCAATTAAAAATAACTGATGCAGTGAGGTCTTGTATGGACAGTTGAACTCTGCCACTGTATTTCTTCCCTAGAGCTGCTAGAACAAGGTGCCATGGGGGCCGGATCACATAAAAAAGGGGGAAAAAAAGTATTTTCTCACAGTTCTAGCTGTTAGGCAGCTAAGATCAAGGGGCCAGCAGGTTTGGTTCTTTTCTGAGGCCTCCCTCAACTTGCTTTCTTTCTGTGTCCTCACATGGTCTTTGTGTACACACATGTCTGTGTTGTAATCTCTTCTAGTAAGGACACCAGTCATAATGGATTAGGGACCACCCTAAAGACCTCAATTAACAGTCACATTTTTAAAGGCCTATCTATGGGGCTGGCGTAGCAAGTTAATCCTTTGCCTTGCAATGCCAGCATCTCATATGAGCTCTGGTTTATGTTATGGCAATTCTACTTTCGATCCAACTCCCTGTTTATGGTCTGGGAAAGCAGTGGAGGATGGCCCAGGTCCTTGGTCCCCTGCACCCACATGGGAACCAGGAGGAAGTTCCTGAGTACTGGCTTTGGATCAGCCTTTTGGGGAGTGAACCAGTGGATGGAAGAACTTTCTCCTTCTCAATGGCAGAATGCTGGACTCTCTGCCATTGTCCATATCTATAACGTCAGGATACACTTGAATAGCAGAGTCATGGACTTATGACTGATTATGAAGGACTGCACTATTATAATGCTATAGGGGAAATCAGGGGTGGGTTGGGATTTGGGACGGGGTAAGGGAAAGCCCAGAGCCTATGGAACTGTATCATAGAATAATAAAATAAATAAATTAAAAAAATCTTTCAAATTAATGAAAGATTTTCTTTTTAAAGTCATTACCTATAAATACATTTACATCCTGAGGTCCTTGGATGTTCGACTTTCAACACATAAATTTTGAGGAGACACAATTCAATACATAATAGCCATAAAGCTGGTTTGTATTCTTTATACCAGTGGTATTTTGTTTTGATTTCCTTCTTAATCCTTAAACCTCTGTTACATACACTCATTCATATTTTTTTAAATCTTTTTTTTTCATAGGCTCCTGGGATTTTCCTTATCCCAGCCCCAATTCCCTCCTCCCCACCCAGTTCCTCTATATCATTACTAAAGTATAGTTCTTCATACACAGTCATATGTCCATCATTGCAGGCATGGACAATGGCAGAGAGTAGAGCATCCTATTGTCAAGATATAGTAAACAGTTTCATTGGGAGTCCATCTTTGTCTGGAAATAGAGATGCATACTACATTGTATCCTCACATCTGGATATGTTAGTCTCCATTTCACAGTTATTGTACATCCCCTTAAATGAAAAGTCACAGTATAAAATCAACAATAGGAGGAAAAATAGAAATTTACAAATGCCATGAAGTTAAATAACATGTTACTAGATATGACAGTCTCCATTACACAGCTACTATACATGCCCTTAAATGAAAAGACACAAAACAAAATCAACAGGAAGAAAAAAGAAATTATCAATACCATGAAGTGAAATAACATGCTACTGAATGACTAATGTGTCGCTGAAGAAATGAAAAAGAAAATCAAGAATGTTCTTGAAGAAAATGATGCTACTGTATGATCTATGAGTCATTGAAGAATTTAATCAGAAGAAACTGGTTTGAAGAGATGAAACCACCAAAAACAAAAAAAAATCAAAATTCCTGAGATATAGTTTCCACTGATTTTTGTTGGTGAAATGTATCTCCTGTAGGCAACAAATAGATGGGTTTTGTTTTTTAATCCAGTCTACTAATCTATGACGTTTGATTGAGCTTAAGTCATTTACACTCAGGGTTAATATGTATGGGTGGCACTTTGGTCCTGTCATTTTAGCAATGCGTTGTTCATTGATTTAGTCTTCTGTTGTCATTTTACTGGGATGTTCTTCACATTTGCCTTTGGTTTTGTTGGGTGCTATTCCTCTTCTCTGTCAAGAAAACATCTTGCTACTCATTCATATTTTTACCACACTGTTAACTTGGTTAACCTGAGGGAAATCCTTATTATTCAGACTATTAATATTATGTATCTGCTATTAGCAAAGACATCACTTTATATTTGAGTGCTTATTGAAGAAGCTGAAAGGACAAGAGACTTATCAGGAGCCAAGAACACCTGGTGTGATGGTTTATCTTGGAGCAACCAAGTCTCAATGTTACCTCTCCTTCAGGTCTAGCTCTTTTGGTAAATTACAGAAGAAGGTCCCCCTAACCCTCAGGCTATCTCCTGCTCTCTCCTTTAGTTCAGGTTGGCTAGGTTGCTCTTCCCTTTAGGCTTTCTTCAAGTTTAATTAACATAGGAAAATCAACCCTAGAGACTCTTAGTTCCACCCAAGATAGTGATTAACAAAAGTTTGCATATCCTGGCCTTTGTAATAAGAGCTTTGACACCATGGGTTTATTGGGATATAAAAGTCTGTATGTTAGACAAGGTGCCTCAACCTATAGCATAGTGGTTAAGTGCTTGAGCAACAGACACACATCTTTTGAGATTTTGGGATGCGTTCTGCCCCTTATTCATTGTGTGACCTCGGGCAACTCGCTTAACATTTGTCATTTGTGGTGCAATAGCTGTGAGAGCTAAGCAAATTGCGAGTTTAGCATTTAGTTCATTGCAGCCACTCAGTAAAATGTTCAGAGGCTCTGCTCATCATTGGGCCTCTGCTGCTTTCTTTTTTTTTTTTTTATTAATTATTTTGCATTATGTGACAGTTTCATAGGCTCTGGGAATCCCCCCACCCCTCCCCCTCCCCTCCCCGCTGGTGGATTCCTCCACCTTGATGCAGTATTACAGTTCAAATTCAATCAAGATTCTTTCCTTGCAAACATATACCAAGCATAGAGTCCAGCTACTTATTGTCCAGATGGGTTGAACAGTCTCTTGGGGAGACCATTTCTGGTCCGAAGTTAGAGCTGGTAGAATATCATCCCAGTCAATTAAGAGTCCCAATATAACATCAACAGCAATTTGCAACATTATGGAATTGACATGGTTTTGAGTAACCAGTATGTTAAAAAAAAAAAAAAAAAAAAAAGCAAGTCCTAACCACAACCTATGATTAGCTCATTGACATTTCAATTTTAGTTTATATACAGGACCGGCTGCTATATACCTTAAAATGGCTATAAGGTACCATTCAGCTGTCTCGTGTCTATTTCGTTTTAGTATTTACTCTGCTGCTTTCTTAACACCCAGTCCTCCATAGTGAGGCCTGGGTGGGAGGGTTGAGGGTTCCAGAGATGAAACAGCCAGCGCACTATAAGGAACAGTTCTGTGGCAATGGGTCAAGCCGATTTGGAGACGCGGGCCCCACTGATGGGGAAGTGGCACACTCTTAACCCGGGCCCCTGCTGGCATGAGGAGGAGGAGGCCGGAGCCAAGGCGGGCAGGATGCACGGGTGGATCTTCCCAGAGCAGCCGAGTCCGGGCGGTCGCACCATTTGTTCCCACTGGCTCCTTGACAGTTTTCACTTCTGCCTCCTGGGCACTAGAAAGCCCTGTGCGCTGCTCGCTGCTCACAGCCCACAGTGCTCGTTCCTGAGGCTTGAGGGCTACTTGGCAGTCATCCCGCGTGCAGGCCCGGCCCTGTCCCGCTCCACGGAGGCTGCGGCTGGGTTAGTTGGTCTCTGACCCCCCACTCACCGTCCTATCCCCCAGTTCCCCATGCCTCCCGCGCAGGCGCTGCCGGGCCACCCCCCCCTTCGCCGCCATGTTTCCCCCTTCCCTCCCACCACTCCCCCTTCCCTCCCCAGCTGGGCTCCCGCCCCCCTCTGGCATCCTCCCCCACTCCCTGCTGAGGTCAGGCCTGAGGCTCGGGCGCTGCGGGCCGCCGCGACAGCTCAGCTCTGATTCCCGAGGAGTCAGGCACGGCGGCGACTTTTGGAAACCCATCTCGCGCGCACGCACACACCCGGAGACCGGCGTTTGGGTTAGGACTCCTTGCTGTGGACTGTGGCCAGGCGCGAGGGCAGGACCAAGTGGTCAGGGCGAGCCAGGGAGCGGGCAAGAGTTGCGGAGCGTGCGGGTGCTGGTGCTTCGCGGCAGGAGGCAGCCCCGGGCTGCGCTGCGCCGCGCCACTCGGCCCTCGGAGCGGAGCGCAGCTGAGGGCGGACAAGCGGTGGGACGCCGGAAAGTGGCAAGCGAGGTGAGGCAGGGTCTGGAAGTCACCGTGGGAGTGGGAGACATTGGCGGGTTCACCACCCGCAAATTCACCGCCTGGGCGACCCGCGGGACGAGGCGGGAGTTTGTTGTGCTCTGGGAGCAGGGACCGTGGGGCAGTCACCCTAAGCCCGCCTCCCCCACTCTCCGTTTCTACCGTGTGCCGGTGCGCACCCTGGTCCTCACACCTTGGCATCCCTAGCTCCTGGTCCTTCTGTCCACGGTGGAACAGGAGGTGTTCTAGGCTCCGGGAAACCCAGTTTCGGTCACTTTCTTTGTCATCCGCTGGGATACTCTTCTGCGGACTTTGCTGTCGCCACCGCTGACGCTCCGCTCCGGGGTCCCTTTGCCGGCTCAGCGCCACTTGTCTCTTGTCCTCTAACAGTTTCTGCTTTGTGCCTGCTAATCCCTCCCTCCCTCGCCAACATTCTAACTTGAGAGGCTCCTCTGCTGGTTACCAAGTGGCAGGCATACTCCCCCTTTTCCACGAAGCTTTCATTTGAGCTCCGAACATCTTCCGCTCAGCTTGGGTTGACTTTTGGGTCTAATTACAGTTGATGGTTGATTTTTGTCTGAGGCCACGCTTTACTGAAAGTGATGGAATCATCCCTTCGTTAGATATGCTCCAGGCAATTCTGCCAAGTAACTTTCCAGTTTCTTTCTAGGTCTCAATAACTTAGTCCATGACCCACAGCCACTTAAACAGTGTGTATGCATGTTTGTATGTAATCCATGGACATGGTCCTAAAATTCTTCGTGGCTGCTGAGCAGGCCTGAGAGACTGCCAGCAATGGCTGGGGAGGAGGGTGTTTGGTGCGATTCACGATGCCCTACTGAGCCTCTCCAAATGTAAACCAGGATGTTTCTTGTTTCAGTGAAGTCGAAAATACATGGTTTGGAATAAAGGCGCTTGGGTTAGCCTAAGCATAGTGGGTGGGAACTGAGAGACTCTGGGATTTTTAAACTGCCTCTGGTGTGCGGGCACCTGCCCCACCCCCGCCCCCATTTTTTAAAGAAGCCACAGTTTCGGACCCTCCGTGTAAACCCGTGAGAAAGCAGCATTTTTCAAATGCTCCTCTTCTCGATATTGCTTGGTCTCAGTTGCAGTTCCCGCGTTAGTTCTCAAACAGGTTCATCTGTTTCTTTCAACCTTGTAATTAGTGTGTGAAGAAAATTGAATGGGGAGCTGAAAGTGGAGGCAGGATATCAGTGAGCGGGAGCGCGCTGACGTGTGCAGATGTGTTTTTGGAGATAGCTTGTACCTAGTGCAACACTTTTAAAACTGAGAAAATGTTACATCTAAAAACATCAGCTCCCCTAACTGCAAGTTCTTAGTAATATCCGTGCACTTACTAGTGATAGATTTGTTTGTCCTGCGTGTGTGGTCAGGTGTTTGCAATGCCACAGTCTTCATTAATTGACAGCACTCTCAGTCCAGACCAAGTTGTGGAGGAAGGTCGTGGCTAAGCTTCACTCCCTGGTAGCACACCTTTTGGCAGGGTGACAAGGCAAGTAGTTTGTGCTGCAGCATCAACTTGTGTTTGTGTTTTAAAAATAGATAAATAAGAGCCCCAGGTGCCCAGCATTTGTAATTATTTCGTTTTATTAGTGCATATTTTAAAAAGTATGAAGTAACTGTATAGGGTGTAGGTGATGTTATAAAGGAAGTCGTTTTTGCAAGAGCAGTGAAGGCTATTCCAATTTTGTTAGGTACATTATAGGTGGTTTGTTGTTTCCTCATGCATTTGGTAAATTCCTGAGTTCGCTTTAGCTCTGTTTAAAAAGTAGGATCTAGTAGAAGGCTGTTTATCCCAATAAGCCCACCTTTCTAAATCTGAAATTTTCTGGTTTTTAGAAACATTTATCTGTTGGAAAGGTAGAGTGACAAGAAGAAGGAAAGAGAGGGGATGGGACGGGGAAAGAGGGAGCATATGAATCTGAGACAATGAGATCTTCCATCCACTGGTTCATTCCCCAAATGGCTTCTGATTGTGGTCCCCGAGTGCTTGTGGCCCTAGATCTGCAATTTTCTTGCAAATCCATTCTTGAAAGACATAAAGCTTGAAACTTTTAAGGAAAGGGATTTACTATTATTTTGCTCCTTTTTTTTTCCATTTTATGATTATTGGTTGTAATTCTAACCTAAGATTTTCACTAATAGGAATGCAATTGTATAGGGAAATTTTTTGGGAGGAGAAGGAGGTGGATGTGGATGTGAATTAGCCATGAGAATTTTTTTTTTTAAGATTTAGATCTTTATTTGAAAGCCACAGATATTGCATCCAGAGGTTCACTGCCCCAAGTGGCTGCAATAGCAAGGACTGTGTCATGCTAAAACCAGGAGCCAGAAATTCGATCCTGGGCTTTCGCATGGGTGCAGATATCCAGGTACTTGGCCCATCCTTTTCTGCTTGCCCAGGCACAGGCAGCTGGATTGGAAAGGGAGTAGCTAGACTCAAACTGGCACTCCAACATGGGGTGTAGCTTAAACCACTGCCTTAAGCAGTTAACTCTGAATCTTCAATAGGACTCAATATGAATTTTGATAGCTCACCTGATCCACCTAGAGTAATTAGACTGGATACTTTCAGTGTTACTAAATACCACTGTGATTTGCTTTTGGAGTATATTCTTTCTCATTTTTAAAGAATTATCAATTGTGTTTCTTCATGTAATTTGCATTTCGGTAGTGTAGCTTATGAGATAAAAAAATGAAACCAGTTTTTGTATTGTTTGATTTTCACTGATGTTTAGCAATCTGTTAAAACTTCAGAATATTGTTCTTCAATCCATTGGTCAAAGCTAATCTGTTTTTTATTGCTATGAAATAATACACTAATTTGATAAGAATCATTATGCTTCAGAATGAACAGCTCAAGATAAGGCAAATTAAAATTTAAAAAGTGACTTTTTTACGTTATTGTTTAGCAATCAAGTTTTTAAGATTTATTTTTTAATTTAGTAAAGCATGTTACCATATCTATTGTGTGCCTTCTGTGTGTCAAGGCTTTGTATTAGGCAAAGCAATAAGTATTACAAGCCATGGTCCTTTCTCTTACGGAGTACCCCAGTATTTGTATTGTACCAGATGATGTAGACAGTGAACAAGTGAACGAGACATGTTCTTACAGATTACAGTACGAATGATGAAGAAAAGTGTGGAAATGTGAAGAGCTGGGAAAGGCCTGCTTTAGCAAGAAGTATGGCCATGAAAGGCCTCTGTGGTGGTTAATTTTTACAGCCCTTCACTGGATTAAGGACTACCTAGAAACATGGTTAAGCCATTATTTTGGGTATGTCTGTGAGGATATTTCTAGAGACAGAGTGTGAATCTGCAAGGACCAGGCAGGGAAGATCCACCTGGCATCATGCAATCACCCAAGCCCTGAGAGAGCAGACACAGAAGGCAAACTAGTGTCTTCTTCCATTCCAGAAGTGGTCTTTTTCTGTTGCCTCAGGCATCAGCACATTAGGCTCCCTGGCCTTTGAACCCTTTGACATTTACCGGCAGCCCTTTAGGCTTGGAGGCTTTTGGCCTCACACTGAGTTACATAGTCAGCTGAATTTGAGGGGTTTGGTTTTGAGCCCTTCTTCCTAGAATGTCAGGGACAACAGTTTGTAGACCAGTTTCTATGGGACTTCTCACCTGCCCTAATTGTGTGAGCCAATTCCCCTAAGCCACTTCTCTCGAATCTGTGCACATACCTTTTGGTTCTATCTCTCTGGAGAACTCTGATTAATGCATCATCCCTGAGAAGGTGATATTTGAGTAGAGCACCTGAACGTGAAGAGAGAAATGGCCTAGTTTAAGATCTGGGAGAACATTCCGCAGAGGACTAAGGCCTTGAAGTAGGGTTTTTGAATGACAGAAAGTCAGCAAGGCCAGATTCTAGGGAGCTGGGTGGGGGTGGTAGTTAAAGGAGCTGTTAGAGAGTCTAGATATTCATTTAATGGATAGGTAGGTCCTGGAGGTCCCCAGGGAGTATTTAGACTTTGATTTTCAGAACAGTGGGAAGCCATTGAGGAGTCTTCTATGGAAAAATCTTTGGGTTAAAAGCTATTGAGGTACTGGAAATTAAAAATGATTTGCATTAATTTCTGAAAATGGGAAAAAACCCTCCTTTGTTAAATATGCTAAATAAGCCTCAGTTCTTCTATTCTGCTTGGGTAAGTGGAGGGGAGAATGTGAACTCTGAGGTGAGTATGTTAGAAAACATTTAGTGGGCCATCAGTTAGGACCTCCGAGGCTCGCATCCAAGTACCCAGGTTTAATCATCTGCTCTGCCGTCTGACTCCAGCTTCCTTCTGCAGGAAGACTGGGAGGCAGCAGTAATGATTCCAATGATTGGATTCCTGCCACGACATGGGAGACCCAGACTGGATTCCTGGCTCCTAGCTTCAACCTAGCCCAGTCCCAGCCACTGTGGGTATATTTTTTTTAAGGTTTAAAAAATAAGAGACTAATAGAATTATGATTCCTTATGAAGGACTACACTCTTCTAGTAAAATGGGGAAAATTTGTCGGGGGATGGGAGTTTGGGGGGGAATCGCAGCCTATACAAAATTGTACCACATAATTCAGAATTCAAACTAAAAATATATTTTAAAAAAGATTTATTTATTTTTATTGGAAAGGCAGATATCCAGAGAGAAGGAGAAACAGAGGGGAAGATCTTCCATTCAATGAATCACTCCCCAAGTGACCAGAACAGCTGGAGCCAATCCGAAACCAGGAGCCCAGAGCCTCCTCTGGGTCTCCCTTGCAAGTACGGAGTCCCAGAGTTTTGGGCTGTCCTGGACTGCTTTCCCAGGCCACAAGCAGGGAGCTGGATGGGAAGTGGGGCGGTCAGGATTAGAACTCGTGCCCATATGGGATCCTGGCACACACAAGAGGAGGACTCCAGTCACCAGCCTACCACGCCAGACCCCATTGTGGGTATTTTAACAAGGGCACTTTCTTTTTCTCTCTTCCTCATATAAAAAGTAAAAATAATAAATAAATAAATAAATAAATAATAAAAAAGAAAGCATTTTCACTGTTATATTGTTACTTGTGCTGCAATGTAAGTAGTGACCAATTTTAGTAAAATCAGAAAGTTGTTCAGTGTAAGAATTGATTTCCAAAAGAGTTTTATTTTCTTTTAGAAATATGTTTCTTTTGGAAGATTGGATATTTCATATGTGTATAGAGAAACAATTTGGATTTTGGAAGCTTCACAAATGGCTCTCAGGGTTTTTATTTTTTTATTTTTTTTAAAGATTTATTTATTTTTTTACAAAAAGTCAGATATACAGAGAGGAGGAGAGACAGAGAAGATCTTCCATCCGATGATTCACTCCCCAAGTGAGCCGCAACGGCCGGTGCTGCACCGATGCAAAGCCCGGCAACCAGGAACCTCCTCCGGGTCTCCCACGCGGGCGCAGGGTCCCAAAGCATTGGGCCGTCCTCGACTGTCTTCTCAGGGCACAAGCAGGGAGCTGGATGGGAAGTGGAACTGCCAGGACTAGAACCGGCACTTATGTGGGATCCCAGGGCGTTCAAGGTGAGGACCTTAGCCACTAGGCCACACCGCCGGGCCCGGCTCTCAGGGTTTTAAGAAGGGTTTGCTGTTGCCCTTTAACTGATATACCTCTTTAACATTTTCAAATTCTATTTATTTATTTAATAAATATTTAATGAATATTTATTTATTATTTGAGAGATTAGGGTTGCTGTGTTTCTTGAGTCTTAAAGGAATTTTATTGCCCTGAGCCCTTGCTTGAAGGTAATCTAGCTGTAAGGTCTAGTTGGCCCCAACCCAGAATGCACATTGTTACTGACATTCCATAGGGGTAACCCTAATATTGTGAGGAAATAGCCTGCAAAATAACTTTGAGCAGCTCTCTCAGGGTCAAATTCCATCTCCTTAACTGAGCACTCAAGGATCCCTCCACAGTTCGACCCCAGGCTACTTCCCCTCATGTCCTTATTACTCTCTTCCTCAAATCTCTGCTGGTTTAAGTGACCTTCCCGGTTTGGAACTTCCATGCTTAACATTATTCCAGTCATCGCGCAGGTCCACAATAGCTGCTTTGAGAATGGGTGCCATGCATTAAAACAAAACAAAACAAAACAAAAACAAAACTCTTCCCTTTCTGTTATTTTGAATCTCTATGCACTAGTCACGGAAGAGTTCAAATCTGAGATCCTGTTACATGCCATCTCCTATTAAGTCTGGTCTCCTTTTGCTGTTAAGGTGAAAACTTATTGTGTAATAATTATGTTTATTTGATGCCTGGCTATCAGCACACTGCCTTTTGGCTCCGTGAAGGTGACCTGGACCTTGACTGGTTTGGGCATCACTGTATCCTGAACACCTGGCACTTGGTATGCACTCTATAAATAGTTATTAAGGAATGAAAAAATGTTGTCTTGTGTTGTTTCTCTTATTGGGCTACCTAGATCGTTTAGTACTGTTGTGTTGGAAGCCCTCGGCAAAACTTATTCTAGGGTTTTTGGTTTTTTTTTTTTTTTTTTTTTTTTGTCTCTTTGAGGAAGAGATAAAGATAAAAAGGAGGAGAGATAGGTCTGTTGAAAAGGCAAAGGTAAAATATACACTCAGGAGGGTCTGTGGGCAACCTCATGAAAGGATGATGCAATTAACAAAGCTTTGGGTCATGTTTTTATAGGATAGGAGCTGGTGCCTAAGGCAGGGCCTAATTGAATAATCAAATAAAGGCAGAACAGGTGTAACTTAAACTATCATTGCCTTCGGTGTCTTTGTGACTGCAGTGCACGTGGTGAGATCTCAGAAGTGTTATGGCTTCCTAAGTGATGGTATTCATGTGTATTATGGGAGTGGAAGTGCTGAGCCTAAAGCTGTTTTGGACATTTCTAACTGGTGACACTCTGGCAGCTATGTGTTCATGGAAAGGGGTGGGAGCTTGCAGTGGTAGTGGTGGGAGAGTCGTGCTGTGGGAAGCTGTGTCTGGGAGCAGCGCTGGCAAGCCTCAGTTCCTCACTGCCTCCTTACCTACTTCAGTATTATTTTACTTTTCATATGTTTGCCTGATGTTCTGAAGCAATCTCTGAAGGGAAGCTGTATTGTGTAACTGCTCAGAGGACATTCCCTTGAGCCGTTTGTCTGGGTTTCAAATCTGACTGGGCGACAGTAGCTAGAGGACACTGGGTGATTTAGTTAACTTCTCCATACCTCAGTCATCTTTGAAAGATAGAGATAATAGAAATCATTTCTTAGGGTACATCTGAAGATGAAATAAATTAGGTAAGACCATAGTTGGCTTTTAATTTTTAAATTTCTAAAGATCTGAAAAGTAATAATAATTTTGTAAGTTATGTGCCAACAACACTCAAGTAATGGCAAAGCCTAACTTGAACTGACATAAGGATTCATCTGCATAAAGTTAATCTTTATTTGCTTTTCCTTAGAATTAGTAACAATGTTTATGGGGTAGTGTCCAGATCCTAATGGGGTGTTACATCATGTTTAGTATATGCAGATTATTGCCTGTCCAAAAATCTGGACATTTCTGAATTCAGAAATACATCTGGCACCAAGGTTTTCAGATAAGGGATTATACATCTTATGGTAAAGTGTTTTTTTTTTTTTTTTTTTTTGGGTAAAGTGTTTTAATCAGAGACTTGGATATAGTAAGTATTTACTGTGGGTGGTAGAGATTAGGGAGGTAAATAAATTACTTTATCTTTCCCAATGCCTTGCATATAATGGTTACCCTGTAAATGGCTACTATGTAAATACATGCTGATTTATTCATGCAGCCACTCTGAATAGAGAGGACTGGCTGTAGGGTCCTCATATCATGGAAAAACAGAGCAGGTTCACATAATTGAAATGAGCTAAGATCCAGTTCTCTCAGTGTTATTTTGCATAATACTGTTAAGAGTATTTAGTTTTGTTTTCCAGTGTTTATGTAAACCGAGTTATGTTTCTTTTGGATGAAAGAGTCTTTTTGAGGGGTGGAAGCAGGGGAGATGCAGCTGAGAACTTGTTTGTAGTTGCTAAACATTTCTTGAACTTCCAGTATGTATAGAAATTTGTATTAAAAGCAGGAGGAATTTCTAGAACAAGTCAGAACAGTAGGTGCAACACTAGGTGTGGTTACGTCAGAATACTTGGGAATATAGGTGGACATTATAATTCTTTATTTTCCTTTGTAAAGTTGAAGTTATTAATATTAAAAAAATGGAGACCTGAAGAGTCAATCGAAAACTCTCCTTGGTATCCACTGCGTGAATTACATTTTTAATCATTCCAGTGCACCCTCCCCATAGAATTACCCATGTCAAACGCCTTGGTGGCCTTTTGTTTCAAACAAACAAAAATTATGAAAAATACTGCTTTTGAAAATCTCTCTTATACTTGTAAACAACAATTTGTGTCTCCTCGTTGTCGTTTTGTCCTTTTATTCATGTGAGATTGCCAGTAGTTATCTTACAAGATTTTTTTTCTGAAATGTTCTTGTTTTTGAAAACTAGTCCTTGAAGCCACTTTGCCAATTCACTCAACAAATATTTAATGAGTGTCTATAATATTCTGGGTACTACACTAATCTGAACAAATAGAATCTCCGTTCAGTGTTCCACTACTCTGGGCTCTTACAAACTGGAGCACATGAACTGAATGAGTAGAGATGGGACATGATGTTCGAGTACACCCAAGAACTGCAAAAACAGAGCAACATGTGTTTTTGTAAAACATCTATTTTACCTAGAAGTTTATGAGAACATTAATTGGTAGGTAATTGAGTATATTTATAATATTTAAATAAACTTGGATGTATTGTGCTTTAGGATGTAATATCATACAAAGAATTGACTTAAAACCTCTGTAGCTTCCACAAAAATCTGATTGCAAGGGTTGCTGTGGTAACCTTAGGGAAACCCTTTGAAATGCATCGAGCCAGTGCTGTGTGGTTTGAATCCGTTCTTTTTTCTTTATTATTTTATTACAAAGTCAGATATATAGAGAGGAGGAGAGACAGAGAGGAAGATCTTCCGTCCAATGATTCACTCCCCAAGTGAGCCCAACGGGCCGATGCACACCGATCCAAAGCCGGGAACCAGGAACCTCTTCTGGGTCTCCCACGCGGGTGCAGTGTCCCAATGCATTGGGCCGTCCTCGACTGCTTTCCCAGGCCACAAGCAGGGAGCTGGATGGGAAGTGGAGCTGCCGGGATTAGAACCGGCGCCCATATGGGATCCCGGGGCTTTCAAGGTGAGGACTTTAGCCGCTAGGCCACGCTGCCGGGCCCTGAATCCGTTCTTGTAGTCAAACACTCGTATCTTTTTATAGCCTTAACTTCCCATGGTAATCTGTGGCAAAAGTAATGCACATTAATGTTTTCTTGGTGTTGCATAATTTCTTTTAGTTCAAGGGCAGGGCTGGTTGTTTGGTAATTGTCCCAATCTTGAAATGTGTTGAGTTCCAACAGAGTTTCTAATGTCAGTCATTAACAGCTAAGACTGAAAGTGAAGGCCATGCCAAAGGACCAGTATCTTTGGAAGAGAAGTTGTCAGAACATGAAGACCATGAATTAGATTGATGGGTCCAAAGGTTTGCCTTGTTCTATATACATTTACTTATCTTGTTCATTTGAAGTTAACTTTTACTGATTTAAAGCTGCTTTCATTTTTGACACAGGAATATAAAAATTAATTTGTTAATTGCTGGTCACTGAAATATTTATTAGTCAATTTGTCAAGGATCACATGCTTTGATGTTTCCCCCTCCCTCCCTTCATCCCTCCCTCCATGTCTCTGTCTCAGATTGCAATTGTGGTATAGCAGATTAAGACACTGCCCTTAATACTGGCATCCCATATGGGTGCCATTCTTGTTCAGGATGCACCATGTTGATCCAACTCCCTGCTAATGGCCTGGGAAAGACGTACAAGATTGTCCAAGTACCTGGGCCCTTGTACCCACTTCTA
This sequence comes from Ochotona princeps, assembly GCF_030435755.1. Lineage (NCBI taxonomy): Eukaryota > Metazoa > Chordata > Mammalia > Lagomorpha > Ochotonidae > Ochotona > Ochotona princeps. The sequence goes on along the minus strand of NC_080865.1, from coordinate 79,679,197 downwards.
AGACCTGGGTGAACCTCCTGCCTCCTGGCTTCAGCCTGGCCCAGCCCTGGCTGTTGCAGGCATGTGCAGAGTAAACCAGCAGATGGAATATTTATCTCAATCTCTTGATCTCTCCATCTCTTCCATTCTTCCTCCCTCTCTTTCGTTCTTCCTCTTTCTCTAATTCAAAGTAAACAAATGAACATTTTAAAAAACGTTCTTTAAAAAATTTATTTTTGATGATTTTTACATAAGTGATTATGGTGGGAAAGGTCAAGGGCTAGAGGAAAGTGGGTGAGATAATTATTTTTATGTTCTCTTTTTCTTTCCTTTCTTTATCTGGGGAAATGGGGGAGTTAAGGGGAGAAACAACACCCAGCCTCCCAAATGCCTCTGCACCCTGGGATGGGGTGTGGGGACCGTTGCCATCCTAGGGTTCCCTGATGTGGGGTATGATACATGGGACCTGCTCAAGTAGTTTTGATAGTTCAGCAGTTCTGAATTGCTGTCGCCCTCACTACTCCAAGTACAATGAAATCTTTCCAGAATCCACTGATTAACACAGTCCACCTTAGAGTCTCTGTTTCTCCAGATACTCACTGCCAACACTTGGCTGGGGTGGTTGATCAATTTGTTCTGTCGTCTGTCCTCTGTTATGGTACCAGGTGGACTGGCTCCAGTGTACTGTCATATCCTCCATGTGCATCTGGATATGCTGTCTAAGCCACTGAGGAGGCCCAGCTCTGACATTCACTCCACGGTCAGACCATGGAACCTGCAGTTCTCTCTATGGTTGTGGGTTCTGAGTCTAGCAATTCAGTTAGGGAGATCCCCAAAGAAACATCCTCTGAGGTGACCCGTGACCTGATTTTCTTGTATGCTTGCCAATACAGAGTCTGGCACAGTCCGTTACCCCAGTCAGCTTATGCAGATGCTGGTGGTTGCAATTGCTGGTTCAGTTCTGTCTCCAGCCCTGTCTTCTTTGCAAGCCAATGGGTGTTGCAACCCAGCTTGATCCTGCCCACCACACATTCAGCCCTCACACAAACCAGTGGGAGCTGCAGTCTAGTTGGAGCAACTCCCAATAACACCCACCAGGCCCACCCCCTGCCCCGGTTCCTGTACTTGCCAGTATGTACAGCAAACTGGTCCAGTCTCTCCCACATGCTGTTCAGCTCTCATATATGTCAGTGGGTACTGAAGCCTAGTTCAACCCAACCACTCCCACCATCCCACACTTGTGCAGGCGGGTGCCACTCTGTCTAGCCATGCCCACCCCCCAGGTCCTGGTTCTCATGCTGACCAGTGGGAATGTCAATTCAAGAGGGAGGTGCCCACAGTTTCCCTACTGGGCCCACTCCCACTTCCGTATCTTGTATTCTCCAGATGGTTCTGCAGTTTAGTGTGACTGAATTTGTCCCCATTGCCAGCAGCTGCCAGTTGATGCTGTGGCAAAGTCCTGTTAACCTGCACCTACTCTGGCTTATGCATGCACCAGTGGGTATAGTCAGCCCAGCTTGACTTTGCTCCTAATCCAGCTCACATGCAGGCCAACAGGTGTTGTATCCCTGCCCAGCCTGGTCTGCCCCATCCTGGTTTTCATGCTTACCAGTTGGAGTAGTGGCCCAGCAAGAAAGCCCCCCCCCACAGCTCTGCTACTTGGTTTGCACCCCTTCCTCCCTGGGTCTCACATATGCTGGTTGGGTGCTGTGGCCCAGTCTGGCATGGCCTGCATCACCTAGGAATTTGCTAGTGGGTGCTGTAGCCTGGCCCAACCCAGCCCACTGCTAGTTCCAGCTCACACTGGTGGGGGCTACAGACTCTCCCAGCCAAGCTAGCCCCCAGTTCCGGCCCTAATATGTACTGGCTGGTATTGGGACCTGACCTGGCTTGTCCATCACCCCATTCTGGTTCTCAGATCTGATATGAACTGGCCTAGCCTGACTCACCCCAGACCTGAGCAACATTTGTGCCGGTGGGTACTATAACCTGTCCTGCTCAACACCCAGGCCTGGTCTGGGCTGCTCCCTATCTTGATTCTTGCGCTCCCCTGCAGGGACTGTGGACAGAGTAGTTCCCCAAGCTCCTCCATTAGAACCTCTCCCAGTGCCAGATCTTGCGCATACCAGTGGGATCATAGCCTAGCCCCATTTAATCCACCTCCTGTTCTAACAGGAACAATGGCCTTTCCTGACTGGCCTTCACCCATTCCAGTTGTTACTGTTGGTTGCTACAGCCCAGCCAAATCTGGTCCATACCCAGACACAGCTCATGAATGGCTCAGCAGGGGTAGAGACCTAGCCCATCCTGTCCTACACCTTCTACTAATCCTATTCTATACATTCTTGTGAGCACCAGTGGGCGCTGCAGTCTAGCCCAGTCTGGCACACCCCAGACCCAGTCAACATCCATGCCAGTGGATACTGTAGTCATGTGCAGACCAGATCACAGTCCCAGTTCTGGTCCTCACACTCACCAGTGGGAACTGCCATCCAGCCAGTGCTTTCCCTTAGCTCCTAAACTAGGCCTGTTCCCAGTCGCAGAACTCATTGTGCCAGTGGTTGTTCTGACCCAGCTTGGCATAGCCCTTCACTTGTCTTGGCCTTTTCCTTCAGATGCTACAGCCTGGCCTGACTTTGCTGGTCCCCAGCCCCAACTCTCACTGGCAGGTGCTGGAACCTGGCCCTGTTCATTCTGCTCCCATCCCTGGCTCATACAAACCTGTAGATGTGGTTGCCTAGCCCAGCATAACTCACACTCCAGCCTGGCTCCTGTACTTGCCAGTGGGCTAAGGTTTGCTCAGTCTTGCCCAGTGTGCTCCCTTCCAGAAACACGCCATACACTTGCCAATGGATGGAGCTACCTCCCCCTGCCTGCTCAACACCCAGGCCTGGACCATGTGTTCGTTAGCAGGAGATATGGCTCACCAGGAGAATTTCCCAAATCCCCCACCCAGCCCACTCCCAGACCCAGATCTCATGCACACCAGTGGATGCTGGGCCCTTGTCCGGCATAGCTGGTCCCTCCATCTTGGCCTTGTATGAGTTGGTGAATGTTGTGACTCAGCCCACCTCACAGCCTGTTTTAGGATGCACATGTGGGTGCTGCAGCCTGGACCCGCCCAGCCTGTTTCCAGCCCCAGTACCCATGTTGGTGGGTTCCATGGTCATGCTTAGCTCAGCCCGTCGCCACCACCCCAGCTCTTAAGCTATCCAGTGGGGCTTGTAATTCTATGGCGCTAGTCCCGCATATATATCCCCCACAGAATCTACCCCCAGATCTGGTTCTCTTGCGTGCTGGTTAGTGTCATGACCCAGTCTGACATTACCTGCCCCCTATTCTGACACTCACTGTGCTGTATCCCTGCAAGACTGGCCCTCAACCCTAGCTTTTATGTGGGCTGGCAAGTGATGGTCAGCACTGTTCCATGCTAACGAGTCCAGCTCAGGACTCCCATGTGGGCTGGTGTATATCAGTCTGACCCAGAAAGGTCTTGGCCTTTCCCCTCCAAACCACCAGGTCTCAGGCCCCTCGCTTACCTGCAAGTACAGTGGCTTTGTCGTTGGGAGTCCCTTTGGAGTCATTCCTCACCTACAACACACTCCCATGCAGTCCTCCTACCCCCATCTCCTTGCCCCTTTTCCTGATTAATCCACAATCCTTGTACCCAGTAGTGCATGGGTTCTCTAGCCCAGCCTTTCGAAGCCCCGTGGGTGGCATGCTAATCTGGAGCTCTGCCTGCCCACCAGATTCCCAAGCTCCTTTCACATGTCCTGACCTGGTTTCTTACCCCTTCACACACTCAAAATCCAGGCCCATTGAAGTTCTCCAGGCCTGGTCAACAGCACACCAGGGCAGCATGCCAACCTGGGAATCGCCCCTCTCCTCTCCTCACCCAGGACCAAGTATATGGGGAAATCCCTGGGTTCACTCCACCTGCCTAGGGGTGAGCTCCCAGGTTCCCACATGCCCCACAGGCGCTATACCCCTAGCCCTCCCTCTACCCAAGCCCACATCCTCGGGCTCCCATGGCCCGCTGTCGCCCCTTGCTGGCCCCTTAAAAAACTGTTTAATCATTCAAAAATGAAAGGTGCTAAAGTTAAATGGAGTAAGTTAAGTGTGAATCTTTTAGCTGATTTTTGTTACTGTGTTTCACTTTCATTGTTTTCCTTACCAGACACAGTTCATAGGACCTGAAGTGGTTACGTTATTCTGTTAATGTTCAAAGCTTGAAAGGATATGGGTATAGAGGATAGTGATTGAGGAATGGTCTTTACGTCCTTTGTGTCAGGGGCTTTTGCAGTCTATTAAGTAGAGAGGATAAGAGAATTGTAGAGTTTTGTGTCTTGGCTACATCTTTAAAGAATGGCCAAACATTTTAAAAGTGCATAATATTTCAACGAAATGTTTGGTTCTGCTCTTAGGTATTTATTAGCAGAAAGGCAAAACAACTTAATGATTAAGGTCTAAGGTTCAAGTTTTACAGGTTTGGGTTCAAATTCTGACATTGCCACTTGTTGCTAGTATGATACTGGGCAATTCATTCTGCCTTTCTCCGCACTGCTTATCTCCTCTGTAAACTACATCATCTGGTGTGGTAAGGGTTAAATAAAATAATGCCTATCAAGTACTAAAGCCATATTATAGATATAGATATTTTTATTATTGACTCTTAATGCCTTTATGGCTGAAATAGTTGAAAACATGGGGTTTGGTGTTCGTATGTGAAGCATGATATGAAGGGAAATTGCGAGGCTTTTTAATTTGTATTGCTTTAATATCAGCCTGGGTACCACATTTCAAAGGTGCACATTTTATATGTTGAGTAGACTCTTCAAAAATAACATTAATTTTCCTACAGGAGGGAAAGACTATGATGCATGCTTGGCTTATGACTCATTCAAATGTATCACATTGAATATAAGAAGATGTCAGTTTTTAGTACAATTACCCTAATATATATTTAGACCATTATGCTATTTAGTTTAATAAGGTTTAAAATTTTACTACCAGTTTTGGAGAAACAGAGAGGTAGAGGAAAGTAAATACTACAACTAGTGTGTGTGTGTGTGTGTGTGTGTGTTTTAAGATTTGTTTGAAATGCAGAAGGCCAGAGAGAGGGAGAGGCGGAGATGGGCAGATTTTCTGTCTACTAGTTCACCCCCTAAATGGTCAGGAACAGCCAAGGCTGGGCCTGACTCAGTTGAGGAGCCAGGAGCTTGGTCCAGATCTCCCACATGAGCGGCAGGGATCCAAGTAGTTGACCCATCATCTCAGAAGCATTAGTAGGGTTCAAGATAAGAAGCAGGACAGCTGGAACTTGAAGTGTCGTCTGATGCTGCAATATGGGATGCTAGTGTTATGATAGCCTGTTATACCATGCTTTTTATTATTGAAAAAATTGAATATTTATTTTATTTATTTTGAAGGGATACATCGACAGACTCAGAGATCTTTCATCCTCTGGCTCAGTCTCTAGTTGGTTGCGTTGACTACACTTGGGGTAGACCAAAGCCAGTAGCCGAGCACTCCATCCTGGTTTCCTACATTGTGCGGCAGGGGATCAAGCACTTGGGTCATCAGATGCTGTCTTCCAAGGTGAATTGATAGCAAGCAGGACTGGAAGCAGAGCAGCTGGAGCTTGAGTTAGTGCTTCTAGCATGGGATCCTGGCATCCCAGGCAGCAACTTAGCCTGCTGTATCACAATACTGGTCCTGCCATGTTGTTTAACATGAAAAAGTTTTGTCTTCTGCTAGTCTAAGAAGTCACAGAATTCCCTGACTGATCTTTAATTGATCCAGATTTCAATTTTGCAAGAAGAAATATTGAAATCTTTATAATAGCTAAGCCACTGGCAGGGTGACTAATTCTGTTCAAATGACTTTTTATAGATTTGAGTTGCTAGTGTTGCTTGCCTTCATTATGCTTATGCTAGCATAAAATCAGATAATACCTTAAGTTGTATCTTAAGACATGATAAATGCCCATGGCAGTTTTATTGAGCGGATCCAAGCTAAGTGGGTTGTTATGAGCAGCTTTGGATGTTGGAGGGTTAGTCTATGCTTTGGAGTTGAACATACATGAAGGCACCATTCATCTTTTCCCATGTGAATGCCCTTTGGATCCTATGTTAGACACAAGAGGGGAGAGATGATCCTTGGGAAACCATCTTGGTTATAGAATGCAGTGAGTGGGGCCAGTGTTGTAGCATAGAGGGTTAAGCTTGCAAGACCAAATTCTCAAATGAATGTCATTTCAAGTCCTGACTCCTTCACTTCTGATCCAGTTCCCTGTTGGTGTTCCTGGGAAAGCAATGAAAGCTGGCCTAAGTGTTTAGGCTCCTGTCACCCATGTGGAAGACTTCGAGGAAGTTTCCAGCTTAAGCCAAAAATAATGTGATGGGTGCACAGAAGGGGAAAGACCAGATAGTACTTGGTGATATATATTATATTACAATTTTTGTGACAGTTATTAATATAATATGTATCTGAGTGTTTGAAAATGTCCAGCTGATGATACTAATGATATATAAAATTTATTTATTTTTATTGGAAAGGCAGATGTACAGAGAGAAGGAGAGACAGAAAGATGTTCCATCCACTGGTTCACTCCCCAGATGGGCACAATAGCTAGAGGTGAGCCAGTCTGAAGTCAGGAGCCAAGAACTTCTTCCGGGTCTCCCATGTGGGGGCAGGATTTGAGGCATCCTCTGCTGCTTTCCCAGGCTGTAAGTAGGGAGTTGGATGAGAGGTCGAGTAGCCAGAGTACAAACCAGCACCAGATGGGATGCCAGTGCTTGAAAGTAGAGTATTAGCCTGTTGCGCCACTGCCCTGTCCGCCTCATGAAATGTATTATTTATTGGGAATGTTACTACCATTTATACATAGGGATCATTATCAATATCACTTAAAGATGAAAAGATGATATTCAAAAGTAATTTTTAAAAATTAGACTTACTTTACTCTTAGGTTATTAGTTTAAATATTAAAGATAAAGACTTTCATTTTCAGAATGTCTTTCTTTTGAAGTGTTGTTAACTATTCTTATTTTAATTACTCCTTGGAATATACACAATGATTTTAAGTAATTTGTGGAGATGTCATATCATAAAAGATGGAGCTAAGAGTAGAGAGTGGGGCCCTTGATTTTTAATCTAGTGATTTTTCTCTGAAGAGATATTAAAAATTCTTTAGCTCAGAAGATCCTTTAAGATCACTAGCCTTTTAATTAGATGGCATGGGAATGAAAACAAGCATCACCAGTGGAGATACCAACCATTATTCTACAACTGCACACTTGGTTGTACAATTTGGTATTTATCAAAATGAGTTTTAGATTAAGGATGTTTAAGTACTTTTGCTAACATAGAGATGCAATGTCTGCTTACACCTTTGTGAACAAGCATTTGGTAAGCACTCATATGTAATGAACCTCAGAAATGATGCCTGGAAATGTATTGTTATAGCAATTATAATCATCACTCTCACCAGAGAGAGAAACCTATCTGTTTGCCCTGAAATAGTTTATAATTTATCCGGGACAACAGAAACATGTAAATGGATGTCAACTAATACTAATACTAATACTAATACTAATACTAATACTAATACTAATACTAATACTAATACTAATAATACAGTAATAAATTATTATAGGGACAAGCATTTGGTGAAACCGATCAAAGTGGTTGGCATCACCTGCATCACTGAATCTCTATCGTAGTACATAGGTTTGAGTCCTAGCTTTGCTTCTGACGCCATCTTCTTGTTCCTGTGACCCTGAGACACAGTGGCTGTGGCCTAAGTCCTGGCCGTCCATGTGAGAGACTTGGATAGAGATGCTGGATCCCATCATTGCTCCCCTAACCCTTGTGGACATTTGGGGAGCAAATCTGCACATTGGAGATTTCTGTATCCCTATCTTTCTCTCTCTCCCTCTGCCTTTTATAGAAAGTAAATAAAATATTATAGCACTCACCATGAGTCTTACACTGTTTCAGGTGCTTTCTGTGCATGAACATATGTAAAACACATCACAATGCTGTAGCACAGGGACTGTTAGTATTCCCACCATACAGATGAGGAAACTGAAGCACAGAGAAGTCAGACAACATGGCCAAGATTGTATAGCTAATACGTCAAAGAGCCAGGAATAAAATTCATGCAGTTCAAGTCTTGACTGTGTGGTTTAAATGACATTTTTTTTTCATCCTGCCTCTGACAAAGCATGTTATATAAGAGATGGATAGCTTAAAAAGGGGGCAAGTTAGAAAATATCTGGAGATATACACAGAAAGGACCAAAATAGGTTGTCAAAGTTTACACAATGTATTTATTTCAAAATTTATTTATTTATTTGATAGAGTACAGGAAGAGAGATTGCTTAATTATCTGCTAGTATACTCCTCAGATGGCTGCTATGCCTGGAGCGGGGCCAAGCTGAGGCCAGGAACCAGGAACCTCCACCTGGTCTTGAATATGGCTGGCAGGGACCTAAGTACTTATTTTGCTATCATCTGATGGTTTCACTGACACATCAGCAAGGAGCTTCATGGGAAATGGAGCAGCTAGGACTCCAACCAGTGCTCATAGGTGATGCTGGCATGACAGGCACTGTCTTAAACTGTTCCACAGTGCTGGCTCCTACAAGATAATTTGAATTATGTACTTAAAAGAGGTCTTATTGAAAGACATGGAAAATAATTCTGAATATTTTAATGTCCAAAGCAGTTTGCCCGTGCATGCACATATACATGTATGCATATGTATGTGTATTATGTACGTTATGTATATGTGCGCTTCATCCTAAAAATGATTTGAAAGGAAGGAAGAGAGAGGAAAAGGGAGAGGGAAAATGGAGAGAGAGGGAGGTGGAGAAATCTCCCATCTGCTGGTTCACTCTCCCATGCCCCCAGTAGCCGATACTGGGCCAGACTGCTGACTGGAAAGGGCTGAATCTGAGAGTCAGGAGCTTAATCGTGATCTCCACATGAGTGGCATGGTCCAAAGAACATGCACCATCACCCGGTGCCTCCCAAGGAGCACATTAGCAGCAAGTTAGAGTCAGGAACTGTGACTTGGCCTTAGCACTCTGGTGGCGGATTAGCTGCCATGCCAAGCAGCATCATACCCACCAGATCAAATGCCCATCTCAATATGTATTTTTTTGAGAATCCTTTCTATTGGTAGCCAATCATTTGTGGTTTTTTTCTGTAATATATGAATTCACAAACTTGTTTTTAAAGAAAATTTAAATGTTTTTTTGAAATATTTAGTTTTTATGGAGATAGAACACGCGCCATGCAATTAAACCATTTAGAGTGTACAATTCAGTAATTTAAAGTATATTCAAGAGAGTTGTGTAAACATCAGCATAGATATAGAACATGCTCCTCATTTTTGGGAGAGATACATGAGACAAGCATGACTATAATGAACCTGAACCTAATGTGTTTGTTGATATCACTGTTTTCTTAGCAAAAGTTCACAGATCTCTGCTCAGTGTCATCTCGCTTTTTGTCAGTGTTTGTAGCCTATAAATTGCTACAGAAGCCCCTTTCTTTTGATTTTCACTGCTGTCAATGTCTGGTTTTGCAAATGGTTATATATTTGATCATAAGTTCTATTGACTATACATTTGACTCAAATTTATTATAGGTATGCTTTGTATATAACAACTAAGTAAGTTGAGCAGATTTATATTTAAAAACAAAACTATAAAGCTCAGTAGTGTGATTGGTTGGCTTTTGTCTGCACATGCTCTGTAATTATCCACAGCTAGATAACTAAGGAACTTTATGTGCACACATTGGTATTTTAGTATTTTCAGGTTGTGCTTAACATGGGTTATTGTGATAGGTCATTCAAGCCAAAACAGCATCCACCTACATTTTGGCTGGGGTTTAGTATTGAGTGTTGTGCTATAGAAAATGCCGTATAAAATATATTCCATGGTACTGTATGCAGATGTTACAGAACAATTTGATCATTTTTTAAAAATCATTGAATTCTGTCATTCAGACTTCACGGTGCTATACAGTTTGTGTTACAGTTAGAGAGAGAGAGAGACAGAGAGATGGAGGAAGACTCTCTGCAGGTCTTCATTAAAGCAGTAAATTATAGTCCATGTTATTATATCAGGCTAAAGAATTACTATTTGCTTTTTAAAAATTATTTTTATTTTTGGTGATTTTTACATAGTTGGTTAGGGTGATAAGGGTCAAGGGCTACAGAAAGGTGAGTGAGATCACCATTTCCACATTCTCTTTTTTCGTTCCTGTATCTGGGGGAAGGGGGAATTAGGGGAAGAAGACATACCCAGCCTCCCAAACGCCCATTCTAAATTCCAGCTCATGCTCTAAGGGCTACAGCCTAGCCCAGCCCTTCCAACACCCAGTCCTGGACCTCATGTGAACTGGCTTGTGTTGTGACCTAAACCGGCCTGACCCACACTCCATTCTGATGCTGGGATTTGCCAGCAGGTGATATGAACTGGCCCAGCCTGGTTTCACCTTGACCTGAGCCAAATGTATGCCGGTGGGTACTATTTTCTGCTCCTGTCTGGGCTGCTCCCTATCGTGGTTCTTGCTCTTATCTGCAGGGACTGTGCCCTGATAGAGGAGTTCCCCAGCTGCTCCGACAGAACCTCTCCCAGTGCCAGAAATTGTGCATACTGGTGGGCTCATGCCCTAGCCCCATTTAGTCCCCCTCCTGTTCCAGCAGGAACAGTGACCTTTCCGGAGCAGTCCTCACCCATTCCGGTTCTTACTGTTGGGTGTTACAGCCCAGGCAAGCCTGGTCCACACCCAGACATAGCTCACACATGGCTCAGCAGGGCAGAGACCTAGCCCAGCCCGTCCTACACTTACCCTGGTTCTCATGAGCACCAGTGGGTGCTGGAGTCTGGCCCAGTCTGGCACACCCCAGACCTAGTCTACACTTGTGCCAAGGGACACTGCAACCATGTCCAGACTGGACAGCAGCCCCCACTGTGACCCTTGCACTCACTCAGCAGGAACCACAGCCCAACCAGGGCATCTCCTTTTCTCCCCAACCAGGCCTTTTCCCTGGCATAGATCTTGTGTGTGCCAGTGGTTGCTCTGACCCAGCTTGGCATAGTCTCTCACCTATCTTGGCCTTTGGCTTTGGATGCTGTAGCCTGACCTGACCCAGCTTGCCTCCAGTCCCAGCTCTCACGGGCGGGTGCTGGAACCTGGCCCTGCTCAGTCTGCTTTCATCCCTGGCTCATGCAAACCAGTAGTTGTGACAACCCAGCCTGGCATGACCTGTACTCCAGCCTGGTTCTTGCACTTACCAGTGAGATAAGGTTTGCTTAGCCCTACCCAATTCATCCCGTCAAAACCAACCCACTCATTGCCAATAGTTGGAGCTACCTTGCCAGCCTATCTAAACCCCATGCCTGGACCACATGCTTACCAGTGGGAGCTATGACCCACTAGGGAAGTTTCTCAAATTCCCCCTTTCAGCCTACTTTCAGACCCACATCTCATTCGTGCCAGTAGGTGCTAGGCCCTTGCCCGGCATGGCTGGCCCCTCCATCTTGGCCTTGTATGAGCTGGTGAATGTTGTGACCTGGCCCGCCCCACACCCTGTTTTAGGGTGAGCATGTGGGTACTGCAACCTGGACCTGCCCGGTCTGTTTCCAGGTCCAGTTACCTGTGAGTGTTGATGGATTCCTTGGTCATGGCTAGCTTAGCCCATCACCACCACCCCAATGCTTAAGCTAACCAGTGGGACTTGTAATTCCATGGGGTTTGGCCCACATACACCCATAGAATCTATCCCCAGACCTGGTTCTCTCATGTGCTGGTTAGTGACATGGTGCAGCCTAATGTGACCAGTCCCTTGTTCTGACATTCAGTGTGGTACTGGGATCTAACCCTGCTAGACAAGCCCTTAACCCTAGCTTTTGTGTTGACTGGCGAGTGGTAGTCAGCAGTGTTCATGCTAACAAGCCCAGCTCAGGACTTCCATGTGGGCTAGTATATATCAGTCTAACCCAGAAAGTTCTTTTGGCCTTTCCCCTCCAAACCATTAGGTCTCAGTCCTTTTGCTTACCTGCAAGTACAGTGACCCTGTCACTGGGAGTCCCTCAGGGTTCATTCCTCACCTACATGTACAGTTGCCTTATCCATGGATGTCCCAAGGCAATAATTCCACACCCTCAAGACCCCAGAGCTTGCCACCGGGTAGTGTGCAGGTGATGCCTGGCGCTCTTGGTGCTCTGGCCACCATGCTGCTGGGAGGTCTGTCAACCCAAGCCCCTAGGTTGAACTCACCTGGGGCCCTCCCAGTGAGGGCAGCAGTGAGCTACTATTTGCTTTTTTAAAATAATAAATTCATTGTATTTTGATGATGTTTACATAGTTGAGAGGAATGCATGCCCATGTGGACCACTGATTAGGGTCGGAAGGGTCAAGGAATAGGGGAAAGTAGATGAGACAACTGCCTCTAATCCCCCCTTTTCCCCCTGTATCTGCAGAAAGTGGGGAGGAAGTGGGGAGGACCAACTGCAGCCCAACTGCATCAGTACCTGGGGATGGGAGATGGTCATTTGATGTCTTCCCAGGGTCTCTGATGTGGAGCATTTTCTGAGGATACTGCTTAAGTGTTTTTGGTAGTTCTGAGATGCTATTGATTTTGTTGCTCCAAGGTTGAGAAAATTGTTCCAAAGTCCATTTGCTGACATAGTCCACCTTAGTGTCTTCATTCACCCAGATACTTGCTGTCAAAGCTTGACAGCTGCCCAATTTGTTCTGTCCTCCATGATACTGGTTTGCTCTGCTGGCCTCAGTGGACTAGTTGTCATGTCCTCTATGTGCATCTGGGCATGCCTTCTGCTACACCATGTTCAGCAACTGAGGAGACCCAGTTTTGACACATGCATTCCATGAGCAGACCACACTTCTATGATTTTCACCATAGTTGGAGTTCTGAATCCAGTGATCCAGTTGGGGGACAGGGGGAGCATCCACAAAGAAACCTTGCCAGAGGTGACTCCAGACCTTACTCTTTTGCCAGCCAGTTCAGGGTCCAGCTCAGTTCATCATCCATATTGGTCTACACATACACTACACATACACTGGTTGCAGTCGTCTGGTCAGTTCTGTCCCCAGCTGCATCCCATATGCAAACCAATGGATACTGCAGCCCAGCCTAACGCTGCCCACCACAAATGTGGCCCTCTCACACCCCAGCAGGAGCTGAAGCCTAGTTGGAGCAACCCTCAGAAATTCCCACCAGGCTCGCCTCCACGCCTGGGTCTTGTGCATGCTGGTATGTGCAGTGGACTGGTCCAGTCCATCCTGCATCACATTAGGCTCTTGTATATGTCAATGGGAGTTGGGTCCTAGCTCAGCCCACTATCCAGCCCACAGTCATGTCAGTGGGTGCCACTGACTGTCCAGCTAGGCCTGCCCCCAGTTCCCATGCTCACCAGTGGGAGCTTCAGCTCATCTGAAAGGTGCCCACAATTTCTCTACTAGGCCAACTCCCAGGCCCTGATCTTGAACTTTCCAGATGTTTCTGCAGTCTAACTTGACAGGACTTGCTCCTGGTCCCAGATCTGCTAACTGATGCTGTGGGAGACCTTGATCCGCCTGCACTTATTCTGGCTCATGCATGCCCCATTGGATATGGTCGCTTAGTCCAGCCTGGCTGTCCCCTTAATGCAACTCACATGCAGGAGTATTTACTTTTCATTATTAAAAATGTTCTTTGGCCATAGTGATAGATCTTAATAAATGAAAGTGTCCTTTATATGAATTAATAGTTTTTCTCTTTTACAACTTCTGATTTGATCTGTTTCTACTTAAAGAATAATTTTGAAATGTTATGCTGCTTCCACATTGTGTCTCTTATTTTGTCTTAAGTTCCTACGCAACAGCCAAAGTACTTTCAATTAAAGTGATATGGTTCATTCAATGATTTGGTGTAAGTAATTTGTTTTTATTTTATTTGAAAGGCAGAGAGTCGGAGAAAAACAGAGACCCTTGTCACTAAAACCACCTAGAGTCAGAGTTGGATACTGTGTAGTTAAAAATAGAGACTTGGTTTTAAATTTTATATCAATTTTAAGAGGCTTACTTCTTTCATGGTTGTTGTTGATATAGTCATTGTGATATTTGCACATGTGGCAAGATATTAAAAATCCGCTCATTTAAGGGAAAACAGGTTGGTCTTCTTTCAGTGAGTTGTTATTATTATTTTTAAAGATTTACTTATTTTTGCTTAAAGAAAGATTTACAGAGAGAAAGAGAGACAGAGAAAGATATTTTATCTGCTGCTTCACTCCCCAAATGGCCACAATGGCTAGAGCTAAGCCAATCCAAAACCAGGAGCCAGGAGCCTCCTCTAGGTCTCTCATGTGAGTGCAGAGTCCCAAGGCTTTGGACAATCCTTCACTGCTTTCCAAGCCGAAAGCAGGAAACTGATTGGGAAGTGGAACAGCCAGGACATAAACTGGCAGTCATGCGATGCTGGCACTTGCAGGTGGAAGATTGGCCTGTTTAGTCACCATGCTAACCTCCAGTGGGTCATTCTGAATTACGAATTCTCACACCATTCAGAAAAATGTATTGAAGGTAATAGAAATATCTCAGTTGCCTAGGTCCTGAAGTGTCATTTATTAATTTCAAAATGAGCCTGTTGTGTGTACTCATAAATTATTACGTTGATATATTTTGCTTTTCTGCTTAAGTTAGTGCCTAAAATGGCTTCGAGCCTTACCAGTGTCATAATGATTGGGCTAGTGGATTAAGTCCATCTCCCTGCTTTATAGACAGATTTGTTTTATCTGCAGGTAAAGGAGACTCAGTGGCTGTAATCAATCCTGTTATATAGGCAGCTCCTTATTTCTCTGACAAGATATGAGGGATTTTATGTACTCATTCAAGAAAAGTTGGTGAGCACTTAATCTGACCCAGGTGCTGGGGATACACTGTAATCAACGTAATACCCTACCCTTCATTCTTTGAAGCAGTTATAGTATCTGTGTCACCTCATTGTTCTCCAAGAACTTGCCATTTTTTTAAAAAGATGTATATATTTTTATTGCAAAGTCAGATATACAGAAAAGCAAGACAGAGAGGAAGATCTTCCATCCAGTGATTCACTCCCCAAGTGACCACAATGGCTGGAGCTGAGCTGATCTGGTGCCAGGAGCCAGGAGCTTCTCTGGGTCTCCCACATGGGTGCAGGGTCCCAAGGCTTTGGGCCATTCTAGACTGTTTTCTCAGGCCACAAGCAGGGAGCTGGAGTAGGGCTGCCGAGATCAGAACCAGCGCCCATATGGGATCCTGGCATGTTCAAGGCGAGAACTTTAGCCACTAGGCCACTGCACTGGGCACCAAACTTTCCATTCTTAAGTAGTGGGAAAGGGGTGCAGGAAGAGAGCACATTCCTTTCCAGTAAAGCATATAATTTAGCATTTGCACACGTGACTTTCATACATATCCTACAGTCTAGAACTTAGTCCTGGAGTAACACTTAGCTATAAGGGAGACTGGAAAATGTGATCCTTCACTGCTTGGCCATGTGCACAGCTTAAAATTGTATTATTTAATGAGAGGAGAAGGACAGTTATTGGCGGTTAGTAGCAGTCTCTGTTTCACATTGCCTTGAAAGTAAACCTTGCATCCTTGGTCAAGTTCTTGGGTGGTGTTAGCTCCATAACATCAGCTACCCATGTGCTTCAGCATAAAAACAGAAACTTACCAGCAGGACACATGGAGGGTCTTCAAATAGGTCACAGAAAGCACATATTATGAAAAAACTATACTGATTTCAAAATTTTTTGTACAAAATATGCTTAATTTTTAGTTCCAATTTCCATGAAATTCTTATGTCGTCTGATATTTTGGTATAATGAAACAAATCCACTGCTAACATTTTCATAATCTATGCCTTTGCAATGAAGTTTTTAAACCCCCCTTTTTTTTACAAGCTTATCATGACTTTCTCCTGTCTGTCTAACTTCTCTCCTACTTGCCAAAGTTGGATTGTAAATTACAGCCTTATTGTGACTGGCATAGATCCCCAAACTGATCATGCTTTCTTAAGCTCACACATTTGTATTTGATTCTCTTACTAAAATGCTGATTTTTTTGTTCTTCAGGGCTCACTGCCAGTGTCATTAGGGGAAGAGTTCCTTGATCCTCCTCTTCATTGCACTGTTGGTGTTTTTTTGCCATGTATTTCCTTTTTTTTTTTTTTTTTTGAGATTGAGTTATTTATTTGAAAGGCAAAGTGATACACACGCATGTGCACACATGTGAACAGACGTACACATACACACTCACACAATTTTTCCTTCACCAGCTTCATTCCCTAAATGTCTCCAGTGGCCATAACTGGACCAGGTCAAAGGCAATAGACTTGAACTCGATCCAGGTGTCCCAGGTAGTTGACAGGGACACAAGTACTTGTGTCATTCTCTGCTGCATTTACATTAGCAGGGAGCTGGATGGGAAGTGAAGCAGCCAGGACATGAACCAGTGCCCATATGGATATCAGCTTTTTAAATGGTGGTTTAACCTGCTATGTCATGATACCACCCCACAGCCTTAGAGTTGATTTTAATTAATGCTTGTAAATTAGAAAATGAATGAATATTTAGTTTACTAATTGTGACTGCTTGATTAAGCTGGCACCACTTCCTCTGTGCCATCTGGACGTTTCAATACAATATTTAGTCTTTTCCAGTAGCCAGAACCAAGTGATGTTATATTAGGTATTGATAGAATTAGATAGTCTGAAATAAATTTCAAACTTCTGTGATAGGAAGTAGAAGACATACATGTATAAATTTTAGAGTCAGGAGGAGCCTGAAGGATCGTTTCATCCAAGTTTCATTCTAAAAGACACATGATCTAATGGAGAGAAATTAGGTTACTTGTTCAAGGACATCTGTCTTCAAGGACCTTGTGATACCATTGCACAGATAATATTTAAAGACATGAAAAAGGTATTACAGAACAAGGCACCCAGGAATAGAAAAGGGTGAAACAGATAAAATGATTTTGAGAAAAAGGATAAAACAGATAAGTAGGTCTGAGAAAGGAATTAGATTTTGCAATGAGCTCTAGTGGCTTGGTAACATTTGGAACTGAGAAGCTATTCAAGGTCTAGGGAGTAAGTAAAGCTGGGGTGAAGTGTGTATGTAAAGTCGGGGAGATGTGGGCATGTGGGAGAATCTTGGATCTGTCCAGTTGAATGGTATTCAGCAGCAGACAGGAAAATGGCAAGACTTGGATTAAATAGCTGCTGAGCAAACCCATTAGCAGTTTTCATCAAATAGGAGAGTCATATTCATATAATGAGCCCAATTTTTAAATCTTGTTTTCTGACAAGTGAGCTGGGTTGGAGGCTAAATGAGTAATGATGCTGAGACATTGTCAATATGCCAATTAAAATGTGCATATCACTCTTTGTTCTTATCTTTCTGCCTCTCAAATAAATTTTTAAAAACTTAAAAAATGTGAGCTTGATATCAAAGGATTACCTTTTGTGCTCAAAGGTGAAAATAGGATATACCACCAGTTCCCATGGTAATCATTATAACAGTGTTAGTGTTTTTTTCTTAATGAGAAACTAAGCCCAAAGAGCAGGCTTGTAATATTAGTTACATGTATATATTAGTCCTGGCAATCTGTAGATAATTGTATAAACTATAATGTTATGCCAATATGCTATAACATTTCTCGAGGAAGCAGAGAACATGAGAGATGTGACAGTTGTGACATGGACTTGTGCTGATGTGTCAGTTCATAGAAAGTAGACAAATGAACATGAAGTGGCATGGATCTTCTTGATGCTTTTGGGATCCATTTTGTTTAAGTGGATTTTTTAAATTGAAAGCTTAAATGATGTATTGTACTTTGATATAAAACTTGAGGCCAATAAACAGAGCACTATAGAACGTTAGACATCTTCTAGAAATGGAATGCATAATGGAAGAATCTAGACAGTTGTCTATGGCTGGGGCATTTTAGTTACTTTTACTCTGTTATCAATAAAATTACTGTGGACAGTCATGTGCAATTTTTTTAGCCATTCAGCAAAAAAATTTAATCAGTATTTAGTAGATTTTGAAGGGCCAGATTGATGGGTGACCTGGAAGATGAGCACTAGGATTTTTGTTCTTGTTCGTCTGAATACAGATCCAGCTCTTTCTTATAAAGGCACATTTCTCTAAGTATGAAATTTTTGTAGTTGCTTGGTCCTTTCTTCTACGAAATCCATGGAAAGTTTAATTAGAATATTAATTATGTTTTTTTCTTTTTTTCCACCTCTTAACCTGAGGGGAACTGTACCTAAGAGGAGGTATAATGGAAGCACAGTGGAAATAAATATGTCCATAGACGGAAACAGAGAGAAGTATATCCCTGTACTTGCAATACAAGGATGGTCTCATACGAAATGACAGATCAGCCCCTACATTGTTGGGAGACACCACAACAGCAATATGATGGACTTCTGAGGGCACTTGGAAGACACCTAGTGAAAGACTGGGGAGGAGAACAATGGGCGAGGGGGTAGAAAAGGAGGAGGGGAACCCCAGTTGCCTATTAAATTGTGTCATAAAATAAGCAATTATTGAAAAAGAATATTAATTATGGCCAGCAATTGTGAGAACACTCCAATCTACAAAGCACTTGCATTTTGGGGTTCCCATGCAGCATTTTATTTATTATGTAAATTGATCTATTGTCTACAGACCACTGGTGTCTCAAATGATGGGGCCTCTACTGGTGTTTTAATCTCTTTAGGCTTTTGATGACAGACTTTACTGTGACAGTGAAAGTGGTGTGATATGTCCAGGTAACCACCAGCTTCTCTTTTCATGCAGGAGCCAGAGTATCAGATTGCCATT
The DNA here is from genome assembly GCF_030435755.1 of Ochotona princeps. Classification (NCBI taxonomy): domain Eukaryota; kingdom Metazoa; phylum Chordata; class Mammalia; order Lagomorpha; family Ochotonidae; genus Ochotona; species Ochotona princeps. Next base: position 79,660,325 of record NC_080865.1, on the reverse strand, counting down.
CATCCCCATAGCTCATCTCTTCATCATACTTTGTTAAATAAAAAAAAATATATATATATATATATATATATATGTAAACTCTTTGTTTAAATATTTACTTATTTGAAGGAGTTATGGAGAGAGAAGTAAAGACTGGGAAAGATTTTCCATCTTCTGATTTATTTTCCATATGGTTGCAATAGCCAGTACTTGGTCAGGTGGAAACCAGGAACTTCATCCAGGTCTGCCATGTGGGTGAGAGCACTTGGACAAGTACTTGGACAATCTTCCATATCCTTCCAAGGTGCATCAGCAGGGAGCTGAATCGAAAGGACATGAACAAGTTCCCAAATGGGATGCTGGCATAGTGGCTTAGTCTATAATAGCACAACACTGGCTACTTCATTTTGGTTTTACTGCAGAAGGAGCAAGTATACTTGGCATACAGGGTGACTTTAATTTTCTTTACCATTTTCTAGAGGGTAGCACCATAGTGGGTCCCATAATTATCAATGATCCTAAATTTCTTGGTTCATTTAGCCATAATGCTGTCACCTAAGTCTGAACTTACAGAGCCACATGCAAGTTTTTATGTGACATATTACTAGGTTCTTTAATAAGCACATAGTTCCCTGTTATTTTTATGTTCTATTGAACACATAGCTTAATACCTTCCATTAAAGTGGGGTTTAAGTTTCTTAATATTGTCAGCTTTGCTGTAAATATTTTGAAACTGTGAATCAAGCATAAAACTTTACAGTTGTTTCTCCATCATTATCACGTGGTCAAAGGGAGACTGAAGCCCTTAAATCCTGAACCCGATTTCTTGGAAAACCACATTGTTTTTCCCAAATAATGTGTATAACAATATGTAAGTCATTGAAGAATGAAGGAAATAATTCTGAAAATTAGCGGTTTCAAAGGGTGTTTGGAAAAGAATTGTTTAACAATAATAAGATGGAGTATTAAGCTTCCCTATGTAAGTTTTACACCAGTAATTACTGTCAATTTCTCTTCCTCGCTGATAGTTTTAATGTTTTCTTACTCAATTCCACCCTCATGTGTCTACCAGGGAGGTCTCTATAGATCAAATCATGTTTCAAAGTATGGAGAGACATTAAAGGAATTTCTTTGTTCCTTCTACCTCAAGCTACATAGGGATAATAGACTGAGACCCTCATGGGTTAATTAACTTATTTTCTGGTGCAAAGACTTGTCTGGTGGTAAAGATTCCTGATTAGGATGCTGGTGGCCCATGCTGGAGTACCTGGATTATTCTGCGTCTGACTTCTGACTCCAGCTTTCTTTGAAGTCACACCCTGTGAAGTAGCAGCCGACAACTCAAGTATTTAAGTGATTCTTGCTACTGATTTGGGAGCCATGGATTGAGTTCTTGGCTTCTGCTTTCAGCCCTGTGGTTGTTGAAAACATTTGGGTTATGAAGCAACAGATGGGAGGTGGTTGTGTTCTCTTTCTCTCTCTTTACGCATAAATAATACCTTTTCAGGGGAATGAAAATTAGAAATAAAAATCTCCCCTTTCTGACTTTCTTATCGTAGGTTTTTCTTGACTTTTTCCAGCTGAGGATATGACTATAGTGACAAACATTGCTCTTTGCTGATTTACGGGAATGTTCTACCTACATAAATTGCTACAAAACTGTTTCTTCTTAGGAGTCATTTCGGTGTAAAGGTACACTATGACCTTGGCTGAAATGTTGTTTCTACTTAAGGGTTTGTGAAGTAAAAGCTTCAACCATAAATTTGTCTGCCCTTGTTAGGTTAAGAAAAAAAAAACTGGTTCTCCAAGGGTACAGAGTTGTTCTGCATATTTATGAGTCTGACCTGGCAAAAGACATCCATATGAATTTCACCTAGTATAATAAATTTGTTGGCCTCATCCTGCTGGGGGAGTTCTACCTTTATCTTTCTTAGTAAATAGCTGTTTCTTTTCTTAAAATGCTAACTGCTAGGACATTTTCCGACTCCTTTGGATTATGCCACTGCTTGGCATATGAATCGGTTGGAGGCAGGTGGACTTACCATTCTGGAAATAACCACATTTCCTTCCCGCAAGTCATTGAATTTATGACCAAGGCAACATTTTCTGTTGGTGATTTCATAAGACCTTATTAACCATTTGTGTACTCTATATAAGAATCTCTGTGAGCATAATTATTACATATTCGCTTTTGGAAAGGCAGATGGGTGGAGGAAGAGAGAAAGTGGTACACAGAGAGAAAGAGCTCTTCCACCTGCTTCTTTACTCCCTAAATGTCTACAAAGGGCTAGGCCAGGCCAAAGCTAGGAACTAGGAACTACATCCTGGTAACCCACATGGGTGACAGGGGCCAAGCACTGGGGCCACTATGCACTGTTTTCCAGATGTGTTAGCAGGGAGCTGGATCAGAAGCAAAGCAGCCGAGATTTGAGTTACCATTCTGATATAGGATGCTGGCATTGCATAGCGACTAGATAAGATGTGCTGCAATACCAGCCCCTTTTATATATTTTTAAGAGACTGTACTCCAGTAAAATATTTTTTTAATATAATCTTCTGCTCCCAGAATCTTTCCCTCTAAAATTTGGTACCATGTCCTTGGATTTATGGGTCTAGTTCCCCTTCTTTCCTTTGCGTTTTCCTGATCCATGATGTATACATTTTGTTATATTTCTCTAAGTGTTCAGTGTGGAGAATCACTACTTGTTTTGTGAGTTGCTGATGGAGTCTACTGTGCTTACGAACAGTGGGCAAAGGTGGTCCATTGTTAGCTACTGCTCTGGCCTGTTTGGATTGAAAATTGTTTACATAATCTGTGAAGCTTTTTACTTAGTATCTCACATCTTGCTCCCTTCCCAAGCTTAATGTAGATAGTATAGGTCTCTAAAATTTCTGAGGTTAAAAGTCTGATATCAGTCTTTATTAGAAAGTGTATAGGCGCTAACTTGGCAAAGTGGGGAAAGGATGAGCTTTTGAGGATGAGGAGCTATACGAAGGGGGAGGGGCTACATAAAGGGGATAAAATGCAATCTAGCTCAGGGAACTCAGTTTGTGCGTTGGATATGGCAGGTGAAATGAATTATAGCTAACCAGGTCAGTTAAAAATTCTAGAGAATTTTAAGTTTATACTGATGATTTTGGAAGCCACTGAGGTATTTCTAAGCAGAAGAATACATACAGAATACATACAGAATAACATTATGTCAGTATTTCTCAAAATGCAGTATATAGAAGAAATTGAAGGGAAAAAAATCCTGATGTAAGATCAGTTATAACAGAGTAAGCTGAAGAGTTTCAATAGAGGAAAGAGAGAGGAGAAAGAAAAGATTTGACAGCTAGTTGCAGGCTTTGTAACTCCATTAATGCATGGGGGTATCAGGGAGCAGACAGAATGAAGTGCCAGAGCATACAGGAGGAGGGAGAGAAGGGAGAGGTTAAATTGGATATGTCAAAGACAAGGCACTTGGTGCTACCCAGTTTATCTGATAGACAGTTGAGTATATGCTCCTGGGTCTTAAAGGAGAATTAAAAAGCTAGCTTATGATATTTGTTTTCATCACAATATATTAACATTCTAAGGACTGACATTGTAATGCTGAAGGTTAAGCCAGCACTTGCAGTGCCAGTCAGCATCCCTTGGGAGCACTAGTTTGAGTTCTAGCTGCTGCTCTGCTTCCGTTCCAGCTTTGCGCTAGTGTATCTGGGAAGGCGTGGATGCCAGTCCAAGCTCCTGGGTCCCTGAGAAGCATGGATGGCATTCCCATCTCCTGCCTTCATCCTGGTGCTTGTGTTCATTTAGAATGCAAACCAACAGATCTTTCTGTCTTTCCCATTCTCTCTGTTATTTTGCCTTTCAAATAAATACTTCTTCAGAAAAATAAAGTTTGAGGAAATTTTGTAGATCATCAGCTAATACATGGTAGTTGAATCCAAAGGGCCACATGGGATTAATTGCTCAGTGAGGGTATATCAAATGGGAAAGGAAGACATATGAGAAAAGGTTGAGAGAACCACCAGTGCCATAGACAGCGATAGAGGTGGTGCCAAGAAAATCAGGAGGGTAAGAGTGAATCCATCTAGGAAGCTAAGTAAGAGTCACTTGTGCAAGAGTGGTCATGAATGCCAGGCTCCAGAGATGCCGGGAAAATATGTACTGCACTTGCCCCTTTAGCTTCAAGAGCTTCTTTGTGACCTGTGTTGGTGACAGCAATGCATTTAACACATTGTTTTGTAGTTATACTTTTACCTCACTGGAGATGCATTTTTTCATAGTACCTAATTCTAATAATATAAGCTTGATTAATACTCACTGGCTGTAATACGTTTCAGTATGATCTTGCTTATTGTCAAGAGTCACCTTGACTGAAGGCTACGTATACCTTGCCAAAAATTCATTACTTAGAAGGTAGAGTGATTGCTTGTAAAATTCTACTTGTCTGTTGAAGAATATTTGTAAAAGATGTTTTACTGCTTCATTACAATAGACCATTTTCCAATTTTATGTTTCTTTGAGCAATAGAGATTTCAACATTACCTATTATTAATATATATATATACATATATACATAATTTGTTAAAAATGCTTGTTCTGTTTCTTCTTCCTTGATGCGTTAGAGCTTCATTTTTCAGTTGAGGTTATTTGTATCTTATTTAGCAAGAGCAGTGCAGGGAGAGATGTGGTGATGTGTTCTAGAAGTAAGGTCTAACATGAAGTTAACCCTTCTGAGAGACATTTTTAAAAATATGATTGCAGTACAACTAAACTTATTAATCACAGTATAACTTGTTATATCCAACTTCTTTTTTTTAAGATTTATTCATTTTTATTACAGCCAGATATACACAGAGGAGGAGAGACAGAGAGGAAGATCTTCCATCCGATGATTCACTCCCCAAGTGAGCCACAACGGGCCAGTGCGCGCCGATCCGATGCTGGGAACCTGGAGCCTCCTCCAAGTCTCCCACGCGGGTACAGTGTCCCAATGCACTGGTCCGTCCTCAACTGCTTTCCCAGGCCACAAGCAGAGAGCTGGATGGGAAGTGGAGATGCTGGGATTAGAACCGGCGCCCATATGGGATCCCGGGGCTTTCAAGGCGAGGACTTTAGCCACTAGGCCACGCCGCCGGGCCCTATATCCAACTTCTGTATTTATAGATTGATTTGTTGATTTTGGAAAGGCATATCTATGGAAAGAAGGAGAGAGAGAAAGATCTTCTGTTTGCTGGTTCACTCCCCAGCGGCTACAATAGCCGCCAGGAGCTTCTTCCGGGTTTCCCATGTGGGTGCAGGGTCCCAAGGCTTTGGGTCATCCTCCACTGCTTTCCAGGCCACAAGCAGGGAGCTGGATGGGAAGTGGAGCAGCTGGGACACAAATTGGTGCCCATAAGGAATCCTGGTGTATGCAAGGTAAGGATTTAGCCATTAGGTCATTGTGCCAAGCCCTCAAAGTATTGTTGAATGATTTTAGAATGGATAATTTTGATTATATGACCTTAATCACTGAGGCTTCTGGGATGTTTGTCATTTAGTTAGGACTTGATAAGTATGTGCACAGCCTGCTGTAGATAAAACTGCTGCTGCTTATGGGACTGGCTTCCACTGTAAGCATTGGATTGAAAGACTGGGATGAAGAGAGCTTAGTGAGTACTGTACAGAGAAAAGAAGTGTGATGTGATGGCTCATTTCATGTGTCGGTTTGGCTGTTTGCTGGAGCAGTGTTCTAGGTGTTTTTTGTTTTGACATTAGCATTTAAATCAGATTTTAGTAAAGTGGTGCACCCAATGTGAGTACTTCTCATTATTTGAAAGATTTTGTAAAAAAAAAAAAAAACCACTTATGTCCCCTTCCTGGCTGGGGCTTCCCCCTTCACTATGTCTCCATCCTGCTGGCTTACACAATCCTGAAAATCAGTATCTCTATGTCTCTTTTGAGATCTGTGAATATTCATTTCATTTCTTTAGAAATCCCTAACACAGAGAAAAGCATACTTCAGCTATATTATTTTGAATATTGTGATTTCCATGTGTAGAGGTGTTTCCACTTGGTTCGGTGGTTTCTGGAATCATGTGGCACACTTGACTAGGGCTCCACTTTCGGGGAAGCATTGTTAGCTGCTCTCCTGATTCTCAGACTACCAAGGTCCTTACGTTTACCACTGGAAGTGATCAAACATCTTTTAGATGAGGCAGAATGTAATTATTCCTTTAAGAGATAGCTAAGCGGTATGAATTGGAAATCCAGAAGTAATGATGACTCTGCTTCGGTGTATGAGGAAGTTTAGGCTGGTGCCTAAGGGCGAGGTGGGGTGGGGGCTCAAATTGCTGCTTGTCTTGGATGTGCTGGAGGTATAAAAGTGTGCTGTAGAAAGGGAGCGTGATGAGCAAAGGTGTGGGGCTACGGAGGTAGAAGGTACATTGGGAATAAGCAGAGATGTTACATATTCTGTGCTAGTGTTTTGGGAGCACTCAGAACTCAGTAGGCTCTAGAGAAGACAAAGCCTCCCGCTGTGGGTAGGAGTCAGTGTAAGTGTGTGCAGGTATGCATATACCAGTGTTCTCTGTTGTCTTGCCCCAGAGTGGCTCCTGTTACTGGGCACCACAGCCTTTCATCTCAGTTGACCTTCTCTGCTGTCAGGGACTGATTTAATTTCACCCTTGGATTAAGCATTGCTCAAGGAGAAAATGGAGCTTATGCTTAGGGGCTGTTGCAGAGGCCAGGGACTTGCAGCTTTGGGGGAGCCTGGCTGGTGAAGTACTTACTCTTTACTGGTGAGGCATTCCTTTATAATTATTTAAAATGATTTGGCCACTATGAAAATACTTTTGAATAGATGCAGGCATTGTTGTAAAGCTGTTATTTTTAGAAGTATTGCTAGATATGAATATCCTGTTCATATTTTTGAGTAAGGACCTTAATCTAACTTTCAGCACTCAGATGTTTATGAAATGGCTTTTGCTTTAAACGTTTGCTTTTCCCCTTTTATTGGCCATTTTTGAAGCTCACCTGCAAGATTTAAGTAGGGCCCAGCACAATAGCCTAGTGGCTAAATCCTTACCTTGCAACTGCCAAGATCCGTTATGGGTGCCAGTTATGTCTCAGCTGCTCTACTTCCCATCCAGCTCCCTGCTTGTGGCCTGGAAAGCAGTGGAGGACGGCCCAAAGCCTTGAGACCCTGCACCCACGTGGGAGATCTAGAAAAGGCTCTTGGGTTCTGGATTTGGATTGGCTCAGCTCCGGCTATTGTGGGTATAAGACCTTTCTCTCTGTCTCGCCTTCTTTCTGTAGATCTGACTGTCCAGCAAAAATAGTCTTTAAAAAAATAATCTTTAAAAATAGTCTTAAAGATAGTCTTTAAAAATAATCCAAATCACATGGATTTAATATTTAAAAGTTGTAGTTAGGTTTAATGAGGTCTAATTTGCATGTAGAAAACATTACCCATTTTAAGTGTGCAGCTCTGAGTTTTACCACACATCCCATATGTATGTGGTTAACCATTATCACAGTCATGATGGAGAGTGGAGTCATGCGTTGTGGTACAGAGGATTTGACTACTGTTGTTTGCGATGCTGCTGTTTCAGATGAGTGCCAGTTCAAGTCCTGGCTGCTCTACTCTGATCTAGCTCCTGGTTGTTGCTTCTGGGAAGGCAGCGGAGAATGGCTGGGTCCCTGCTACCCGTGTGGGAAACCTGAATGGGATTTCTGGCTCCTTGCTTCAGCCCGAACCAGCCCTAGTTGCTTTGGCCATTTGTTGAGTGAATGAACAGCTAGAAGATATCTTTCTCTCCCTCTTCCTCTGTAACTTTAATAATAAATAAAAATAATAAATAAAAATAAAAAATAATAAATAAAAATAATAAATAAAATCTTTAGAAACATATACAGAGCGGTTCCATCATTCTCCTAAGTGTATAGTCCCTCACTTCTCTCATTAACAGCCACTGCGAAGCCCTGATCTGCTTTCCGTCCATATAGGTTTGCCTTTTCCAAAATGTCATATCAACGGAACCATACTGAATTTTTGTGATTCTGGGCACTCTTAACATAATATTTTTGGGAATTCATCCAATTGGTTGTGTGTTATCAGTAGTTTGTTCCATTTTAATGCTGAGTGGAAGTTTTTATGTTTTTCCATTAAGGACACTTGGCTGTTCTCAGAATCCTCTGTTGCTTTTAGTTTGGGTAATAGTTAATAGGATTTTCATGCACATTTATATGTATATATTATACATAAATATTTGCATGAAGATAAGTTATTTGTCTAGATAAATACCTTGTAATGAGATTGTTCAAGCATATGGTAAGTATATATTTAATTTATATGAAATTGCCAAACTATTTTTCCAGATTAGTTATAACATTTTGCACTTCCTCTAACAAAGTAGGAGAGTTTTAGTAGTCCAGCATTCTTGTCGGCACTATGATATCGTTAGTTTTTAAAAACTTTATCCAGTCTATTATATATACAGAAGTATCTCATATTTCATAAATGAGTAAATTTTATTTTAGGGTAATTATATCAGAATAAATTCAGCCATCCAAAAATAAAAGGCAAAGTTGGAGAAAATAGTGGTAACATATAATAGTGACTAAGGAAGGAAATCTGAAGTAGGAAAGGACTCCTAAAATTAAAAATGCACACACGCAAGCAGAGCAAATGATTTAAAGTGATAAATTCATTAATGCATATCTAATAGGTATAGGTTTTTGACTTATCATTATCAGAACATGTAATGGGAATTTCAAAGAAAGCTCTCAGAAGTGATGTTTGGTGCTGAGAACAGCTGAACCCTATAGCAGAGTACCAGGGTTGAAGACCTGGCTCTGCTTCTGACTCCAGCTTGCTAGTAGTGCAAGATCATGGGAGACAGCAGCTGATGGCTCAGGTACTAGGGTCCTTGCTCCCACAGTGGCAGACCCACATTGACTCTTGGACTCCTGATTTTAAGTGTTAACTGGAACATCAATTAATATGGCCTTTTGAAGCAATTCAGAAATGTTTATTAAAAAAAAATAAAAGCACAAATATCGTTTTGTCCAAGCAATGCTGTCTTAAGGACTGGATCAAATAGAAATTCGTTCAAGTGAGTGCAAAATTGTATGAGTAAGAATATTTGTGTAATTTTTTAAAAAGCTTTGTTTTTACTGGAAAAGCAGATTTACAGAGAGATGGAGAGACAGAGAGAAAGATCTTCTGTTCGCTGGTTCATTACCCAAATAGCTGCAGTGGCCAGAGCTGAGCCGATCCGAAGCCAGGAGTCAGGACCTTCCTCCAGTTCCCCCAGGTAGGTACAGGATCCCAAGGCTTTAGGCCATAAGCAGGCAGCTGGATGGGAAGTGGAACAGCCAGAACAAGAACCGGCACACATGGGAGCCTGGCACATGCAAGGTGAGGACTTTACTGGCTAGGCTACCATGCCGGGCCCTGGGTAATATTTTTAACAAAAAGTTATTGGGAACTAAATATATAATGATAACAAATAGATAAAGACTTACTTTATTGTGCTAAATTGCATATAACTAATGAATAGTAATTTTAAACGTCATTTCATGAATTAATTGGCCATTTGATTGTATTTGGTTAAGTCTTCAGATTTTTTATCTGTTAAATTTTTAAAAATTGTTCAGTTATAATCATTATTTATAATTTCTAGATATAAGTCCTTTTCTAGATATGTTTTGAATATATTTTTCTTAGTTTATGGTATTTTTCTCCTGATAGTCTCTAGTGTCTTTCACATGCCAAAAGATTTTAATGTTAATAATGATAAGTTGTGTCAAATTTTTGAAATTATGTCATGATTGTACATTCTTGGTATAACATCTTTACCTGACCGAAGACTTTGAAGGCTTTAATTTGTCTTTTTTAAAAAACTTTTTAATTTTTATTTTTGATGATCTTTACATAGTTGATTAGGTTGCAAAGGGGTCAAGGGCTACAGGAAAGTGGGTGAGACAACCATTTTCACATTTTTTCCCATTCTGCATCTGGGGAAAGGGGGGAAACAAGGAGAGAAGCCACACCCAGCCTCCCAAATGCCTCTGCGCCCTGGAATAAAGGACTGCCAACCCAGGGTCCCTGATGTGGGGCGAGCTCCAAGGGGTTTTAATAGTTTTGAATTACCGCCAATCTTGCCACTCCAAGCACAATGAAATCTTTCCAGAATCTACTGGTTGACATAGTCCACCTTAGAGTCTCTGTTTGCCCAGATACTCACTGCCAACGCTTGGCTGGGGTAGTTGATCAATTTGTTCTGTCCTCTGTCCTCTGTTATGGTACCAGGTGTCCTCTGCAGGCCCCAGTGTATTGTCATATCCTCCATGTGCATCTGGATATGCTGTCCACCGCTCCTTCTAATTCATTGAGGAGGCCCAGCTCTGACACATGCATTCCATGGTCAGACCATGGAACCTGCAGTTCTCTCTATGGTTGGGGGTTCTGAGTTTAGCAATTCAGTTTGGGAGATCCCCAAAGAAACATCCTCTCAGGTGACCCTTGACCTGATTTTCTTGTATGCTTGCCAATACAGGGTCTGGCACAGTCTTTCACCCAAACCAGTCTACTCACACACTGGTAATTATAATTGCTGGATCAGTTCAATCTCCAGCCCTGTCTTCTTTGCAAACCAATGGGTGTTGCAGCCCAGCTTGATCCTGCCCACCACACACTCGGCCCTCACACAAACCAGTGGGAGCTGCAGTCTAGTTGGAGCAACCCCCAATAACCCCCCACCAGGCCTGTCCCCTGCCCTGGCTTGCCAGTATGCACAGCAGATTGGTCTGGTCTGTCCCATATGCTGTTCAGCTCTCATATATATCAATGGGTACTGAAGCCTAGTTCAACCCAACCACCTCCACTATCCAGCCCATACATGTACTGGCAGGTGCCACTCTGTTTCTAGCCATGCCTGCCCCAATCCTGGTTCTCACGCTGATCAGAGGGAGTGACAATGCAAGAGGGCTGTGTCCACTGTTTCCCTACTGGACCCACTCCCGGACCTTGCACTCTGCAGGTGGTTCTGCAGTTTAGTGTGACTGAATTTGTCCCCATTGCCAGCAGCTGCCAGTTGATGCTGTGGTAAAGCCCAGCCAACCCATACCCACATTGGCTTATGCATGCACCAGTGGGACAGTCAGCCCAGCCTGGCTTACCCCTGATCCAGCTCACATTCAGGCCAACAGGTGTTCACGCCTTGCCTGGCATGATCTGCCCCATCCCAGCTCACACGCTTTCCACTGGGAGTGGTGGTCCTTCAGAGGTGCCCCTTGCAGCCACCCTGCCAGGTTCACCCCCTCCCTCCGATTTCACGTGTGCTGGTTCAGTGCTGTGGCCCAGTCTTACTTGGCCTGCCTCATCTAGGCATTTTCCAGTGGGTGCTGTAACCTGGCCGGGCCTGGCTCACTCCTAATTCCAGCTCATGTTGGTGGGGGCTACAGCCTAGGGCCAGCCCACTTGGCCCACAGTTGGCCCTCATGTGAACTGGTTGTGTTATGACCCAATCCTGCCTGACCCAGACTCCATTCTGGTGCTGGGATTTGCCAGCGGGTGATATGAACTGACCCAGTCCGGTTTACCGCTGACCTGAGCTAAATGTGTGCTGGTAGGTACCATTCCCTGGCTTGGTCTGAGCTATCATGGTTCTTGCACACCCCTGCAGGAACTGTATCCCACCAGAGAAGCTCCCCAATCTCCTCTGTTTGAACCTCTCCAATGCCAGATCTTGTGTCCATCAGTGGGTCCATGGACCAGCTCTACTTAGTCTACCTCCCGTCCTAGCAGGAACAGTGACCTTTCTTGACTGGCCCTCACTCATTCTGGTTCCTACTGTTGGGTGTTACAGTCCAGCCAATCTGGTCCATGCTCAGACACAGCTCACACATGGATCAGCAGGGGCAGAGACCTAGCCCAGCCCGTCTTACACCTACCCTAGTTCTCACAAATACCAGTGGGTGCTGGAGTTTGGCCCAGTCCGGTGCACCCCAGACCCAGTCTACACTTGTGCTAAGGGATACTGCAGCCACATCCAAACCAGACAGCAGCTCCTATTCCAGCAGTTGCACTCACCCAGTGGGAACCACATCCAGCCAGTGCACCCCCTTAGCTCTCCGACCAGGCCTTTTCCCAGGCATAGATCTTGTGTGTGCCAGTGGTTGCTCTGACCCTGCTTGGCATAGCCCCTCACCTGTCATGGCCTTTTTCTTCAGATGCTGTAGCCTGACCTGCTCCCAGTCCCAATTTTCTCTGGCAGGTGCTGAAACCTGGCCCTACTCAGTCTACTCCAGTTCCTGGCTCATGCATACCAGCAGGTGTGATAGCCTAGCTTGGCATGACCTGTGCTCCAGCCTGGTTTTTGCACTTGCCAGTGAGCTAAGGTTTGCTTAGCCTTACTCTGTCCATCCCCTTCCAAACGAACCCACACATTGCTAATAGTAGCAGCTACTTTGCTTAGCCTACGTAAACCCAAGTCTGGACCATATGCTTACCAGTGGGAGCTATGACCCACTAGGGGAGTTTCTCAAATTCCTCCTCTTGGCCCACTCCCAGACCCACATCTCATGCATGCCAGTAGGTGCTAGGCCCTTGCCTGGCATAGCATGCCCCTCTCTTAATCTTGGCCTAGTATGATCTAGTGAATGTTGCGGCCTGGCCTGCCTCACACCCTGGTTTAGGATGCACATGTGGGTGCTGCAGTCTGGAACTGCTCAGAATGATTTTGGTCCCTGTACCAGTGAGCGATGGCAGGTTCCATGAGCACACTGAGCTCAGCCCATCACCACCCCAAGTCTTGAGCCACCCATTGGGACTTGTGTTTCCACAAGGTTTGATCCACATATCCCCCATAGAATCTACCCCCGGACATGGTTCTCTCATGTGCTGGTTAGTGACATGGCCCTGCCTAATGTGACCTGTCCCTTGTTCTAACACTCAGTGTGGTACTGGGATCTAGCCCTGCTAGACAGGCCCTCAACCCTAGCTTTTGTTTGGGCTGGCAAGTAGCGGTCAGAAATGTTCTGAGCTAAAAAGCCCAACACAGAACTCCCATGTGGGCTGGTGTATCAGTTTGACTCATACAGATCTTCCAGTCTCTCCTCTTCAAACCACCAGGTCTCAGTTCCCTCACTTACCTGCAAGTAGTGGCTCTGTCATTGGGAGTCCCTCAGGATTCATTCCTTACCAACACACATTGGTGGCCTTATCCAGCGATGTCCTTAGGCAGTAGTTCCTCTCCCCCAAGTCCCCTGAGCTCTAGAACTAGGAACTGCCAAGCTCCTGACTTGAATATTATCTGTGAGTCTTTGTGCCAGATCCACTCACCATAGCATCAAGCCCTGCTCCCAATCTCTGAGAAGCTTCTGAGGGTGCGGTACGGTAGCCTAATAGCTAAATCCTTGCCTGCGCAGACCAGGATCCTGTATGGGTACTGGTTCGTGTCCTGCCTGCTCCACTTCCCATCCAGCTTCCTGTTTGTAGTCTAGGAAAGCAGTGGAGGACAGCCTAAAACCTTGGGACCTTACACCCACAATGGGATACATGAAAGAAGCTCCTGGCTCCTGGCTTTGGATCAGCTCAGCTCAGCTTGGCCGCTGTGGCCACATGGGGAGTGAACCAGCAGAGGGGGGTGGGAATCTTTCTCTCTGTAAATCTGACTTTCCAATAAAAATAAATAAATCTTAGAAAAAACGAAGTAGGAAGACTATATTATTGAGTCCAGCCAGAACTAAAGCCAGAACAATCTATCAGAGCAATACTAAAAGAACACATCTTTGAGGGCAGGGGGAGAGGGAGGTGCTCAATCCATAAAAAAGCATTCTTTTATTTTTTTATTATTTTTTATTCATTGATTACATTGTATTATGTGATACAGTTTCATTGGAACTGGGAATCACCCCACCCCTCCTCCCGACCTCCCCCCATGTGGAATATTCCACCTTGTTGCATATCCACTGATCAGGTACAGTTGAGAGTCCCTCTTTGCAAGCATAAACTAAACATAGAGTCCAACATCTTATAGTCCAATCTAGTTCCTCAGCTCCCTGGGGAGACCCTGTCCGGTCCGAGGGCAGAACCATCAGATTATCAACCCGATCAATTAAAGGCTCCAACACCCCCAGCAACAATTAACTTCGTTGTGTAACTAATAGTTATAGTATTGAGTAACCAGTATGTTAAAAACAATTGCAATTTCTTAACCATCTTCTGTGATCACCTCACTGTCAATTCAGTTTTAGTTTATACACAACATATAACATAATATACATAAAATAACATGTTTTACATAACATCATATCATCTTAAATTAACGCAAACATATGGTATCTGACCTTTTGGGATTGGCTCATTTCCCTTAGCACTATGGTTTCCAGTTTGGCCCATTTGGCCACAAAGAACTGCATTTTGTTTTTTTTAATAGCTGAGTAATATTCCATGGAGTAGATGAACCATAGCTTTCTTATTCAGTCTTCTGCTGATGGGCATTTCGGTTGCTTCCATGTTTTTGCAATTACTGATTGTGCTGCTATGAGCATCAAAGAGGTACCACCTAACACCAGTAAGACTGGCCCACATGAATAAAAGCACCAACAACACTTGTTGGCGAGGTTGTGGGGAAAAGGGAACCCTACTCCACTGCTGGTGGGGCTGCAGGCTGGTACAGCCTCTATGGAAATCAGTATGGAGAACATTCAAACAACTCAAAATCAACATACCGTATGATCCAGCAATAGCACTCCTAGGAATATATCCAGAACACCTGTGTTATGAGAAGCCAACATGCACCCCTATGCTCATAGCAGCATAATCAGTAATTGCAAAAAAAGCATTCTTTTAAAAAAATCATTTATTTATTTGAAAGTCAGAATTACAGTGATGGGAAGGGGCAGAGAGCTAGAGATGTTTCATATGCTGGGTCACTACCCAGATGGCTACAGTGGCTGCCCCTCGCCAGGCAGGAGCCAGAAGCCTCATCCAGATCTCTGTGTGGATATCGGGGGTTCAATTATTAGAGCAGTCTTCTGCTGCTTTTTTCAGGTCATTAGCAAGTAGATGTATTGAAAGTAGAACGGCACAGACATGAACCGGGGCCCGCATTGGTGCTGGCATTGCAAGTGACAGGTTTATCTACTTCACCACAATTCCAGCCCCCCAAAACATTTTTTTAAAAAGTAACAGAAGAAATTACATTAAACATTAAAATTCAGTAAAACTAAAACCCAGAAAGAAATTAGGAGAAACAACCAATATGTGGCTAGGCTGGAATTAAAGTTCAGGTCTGCCTGACCCGAGAATCCCTTCTCTCCCCATTCTCCTTTCCAGATGTATGAAGAACTTATAAACCTTTCTGGACGAGGCTGTAAGTAGGATTCCAGTTCAGTATGTGTAAAAGCCAGTTTCAGTATCAAGTGTTTGGCAGCCATTTCTCCATTTCTGGAGCAAACAGTCATATCAGTTATCTAATGATAGTCCCTTAAGCACCTGGGTTTTTCAGAGTTCATTAAAGTGATGAAGCAATATTTTTAAATATTTTTAAAATTGCAGGCAGAAAGGGCAAGCTGACATTTCTTTTTCAGTCTGAACAAACAGGAAGAAGAAGTAGAAAACTGAGTCGTATAATACAATTATTTTAAGATTTCCATGTTTGTTCCTGAACCTATTTTGAAAATGACCTTTTATTGTGAAATTATCAGAGTAAGCATGTGCTTTAATAATTATTTGACGGCAAATATTTATGACACAGTTTCTTTATATAATACTTACATAAGACAAATTTCAATTTTGCTCATATTGATAATGTAAAGGCAAAACTACCCTTGAAATATTCATGATTTTTAACCTGTGAATTAAAGCTATTTACCTACTAATCTATCAGTGGCTTTGGTCAATGAAATTGAGATGAATAGTCATTTGATTTCTTGTGTTTTCAGACACAGCCTAAAAAATTCAAAATTGCTGGGAATGTGTAATTCCCAGAATAACCAGTTTTTGTCTTTGAATGATGAAAAATTCATGTTACGGTTTCTTAACACAGAATAAGAATGTGCTGTGTTCATAGGCAATCTGATGAAATGTGGTCTCTGTGGCTCTTAAAATTAATTTGGTATAAAATGAATCTAACCTAACGCTTTATTAAAAATTCACTGTGACCTTTTTAAGTTAGAGGACCTGGGGGTGGAGATAAGCTTGATGTTCCAGAGTTTGCTTTGCTGCTGTGCTTCCTTCTGAAGCAAACCATTTTATTTTAGTTCTTTTTTTTTTTTTTAAGTTCTGGCAAAATTTATTATTGACTCAAAAGTGTGGTTTAATGGTAAAATTTTCTCCTTTATCAGCTCTTTGGTTACCTAAGGGAACCAAAGATTTTTCTCCCGAATGATTATAAAGTTGTCTGATTAGGTGAAAGTTGTGCATATAGTGCTCCATCTCCTTTTGCAACAATAGCACCAACAAATAAATTAATTATTAATGAGTTTTTTAAAGCTTTGGTCAAAACTAAACACCAACATGGGCCTTGAATTCACCGTGCTTCCAAGAGGACCCTCTCAGAAAGAAGAGATTTAAATGGCTTCTTTTTCTTGTTCATGTCATGGCTCTCTGATATTAACAAACCATTCTTATTTGAGCTTGGGAAGAACTTTTCAAAGGAGCTGCCATCTGATTTATGAACCAAACATAACATTTTAAGATCGATGACCAATGATGCTTCCCATCTATTCTTTTGTGTGTGTGTGTGTGTGTGTGTGTGTGTGTGTTTTAGTTCTTTAGCAGTTCTTTTTTTTTTTTTTTAATTATTTATTATTTAACTTCAGTAATTACATTGTATTATGTGACACAGTTACATAGATACTTGGGTTCTCCCCACCCCTCCCCAAACCCTCCCACCATGGTGGATTCCTCCACCTTGTTGCATAACCACAGCTCAAGTTCAGTTGAGATTTCCCCATTGCAAGCGTATACCAAACATAGAGTCCAGCATCTTTTTTCTAGGGAGAAACTAATACAGCATGACGTAATTTAAATATCAGACATCTGAGTTTTGCCCCCAACTGCTCTCAGCATTTTGTTTTAAAATTACCCAATTAAGAGTAACCCTTAGATACTCTCCCGGATATTGGCCCAGTTTAGGGAAAATGAAACCCACTTAAAGATAATGGGTTGAGCCAGTTGTCCGCTGTAGTTCATCTCAGTGCTTCTAATGCTTTTCTTTTCGGAGCAGGAAGGGGAGCTTCTTGGGGATGCAGTTTGCTTCTTCTAAAGCCAAACCTTTAGTATTGTTGTCTCCTGACATGGAATTCCCTGTGACTTCTTGGCCTCTTTTTCCTAGTTCTCTTACACTTATCACATATGTGATGATACACAACCACTACTGGCATTATAAACATGTTATGTAAATTGTAGAGTTCATGTGTCAAAATAATCTGTTAATCAAATACATTCCTTGAAAATCTTTCTGGATTTAAATTCTAACTAGTCTCTCCTTTATGTCCTCTGAGCCCTCTTGCCCCTGATGCTGTGGCTGCTGCTGAGTTAGCTCTAAAACCTTCACCCAGAGCCTGTTTTGTATATTCATGATTTTTAACTTTCTTCAAAGCCACTTTTTTTCCCTTTACCTTCATTGCTTCCAGCTTCTGACCTGCAGTTTTTTTTTTTTAGTTCTGTATTCTGTTTATTGAGAGGATCAGTAATAAAGAGCATTTTGATTTTCCACTTGCCCTAGCTCAGGGGCAGATTCCAAGTTCTGGTTTAGGTCTCTATGTGTCTTCATATGATTCTTTCAACCCCCAAAATCCTGACACTTTTTATACTTGTCACAATTAACTAGCTGGAAACAAAACCCATAGAAAATGTGGCTTACCTATATACTTAATGGAATATAGCACTATGATTATAATCTAAAGGCTAAATGAATACAGTTTTTAAAAATAGCAAGTATTTTAGGATGTGGCTGTGATGCTCTAGCTGTGCTGGAAAATGTAGTTAAGCAGTTGATGCTTGCACCTGCTTCTAAGTAGTAAGTTTAAGCTTATAACAAGAATGATAATTACATATAGAAAGCCCTGGAAAATGAAAAATTGATGGTGTTTGAGGACCACCAAATGACATAATATAATAAATAATAGTGTATCAGATTTATTTGCATATGACAAGAAAGGAGATAGTTGAATTAGAGAAGAAACTCTAGGATACATACAAGATGCTTAAAGTGGAGAAAATTAGAAAGTATGATGTTCTTACAAATAACTCTTGGACTATGTTGTGATATAGGACACAATACTGATGTATCACAGAAATGCTTTTTATATTTTGAAATACCACCACCTAGAGGCATATTTTAGGTTCTTTGCACTTAAAAAGACCTTTGAACCTATGCTCGTCATTGAATGTGAGATAGATTAAAACGAGAAACAATGAAGCAAGCAGGGCAATAAATATCTCTCCACACAGAAAATGCAAAAATACTAGACAACCACCAAGACATATTTTAATATGATCCTTTATATCTTATGTTCCTTAGTGTTTCAAAAATTTAAACACATAAAATTGTCATAACCAGAAATGAAGAAATTTCTATTGAGATTCATTCAGTTTATGTGTTTCAGTTTACTAATATTTATTTGAAGTCTACTAAAAGACTCAAATAGCTTCTGTGACGTTTTCTCAGATTTCGTTGCGTTTGTGGTAACTGCACTATTGTACACTAAAATCCTTTTTAGCAAATAGTTTACCATATACGGTATGTAGAATGCAGTGGGCTCATGCTTTAATCTTGAGATAGTGTCTGATTCAAGCTTCTGCCTCTGTAGAGACTTTGCTCTAAATTACCAGGTGTTTGTCTTAACTTCTTGTGAAAGCTGGTTGTGTTGTTATGGACAGTAATGTTCTTGACGTCTGTGTTGCTCTTACACTGCAGGACATACCTTTTTTCTGGGATGATGCCATGCTGTTTTGTGTGAAACTAATCCATGTACTCTATGACCGGCTTCTATTCTTCAAGTGCTAGTGGTTTCTCCCCCGAAAATGTAGTGTGCATGAATGAAATTGACGATTTGAGGTTTTATTATTGATTGCACTTGTCTATACTCTTAAAGAACAGTTTTTTTTTTTCCCCACTTACCACTTGTTGAATTCTTTATTTAGTTTGTTTGGGGATGTTTAAGCTTGTGATTATGAAGTACACTGAAGTTATATCATTGCAAAAAAATTGAGAAAAATAAGAAAGGAAGGAGGAAGAAGAATGGGAACAAGGAGGGGAGGAAGGGTAGGGTGGAAAGTATCATTACGCTCTTTATGCTTTTTTCAAAACTTTTTCTTTTAGTATAGGGAACATTTCATGTACTTGATACATACAGTCTAAAGAACTGAAGAACTGTCCTCTGTGAACCTATTGGGGATAAGTAAATGTTGTTCCTCTGTGTTCCATAGCAGCATTGCATGCATATCTTTGTTCATGGCATTTATATGCTCTATTTTAAATGATCTGTCTTCCTGTTGAGATTGAGTTCTTTGAAGGTTAGTGGCTGTTGACTGTTCATCCTTGTGTACTTAGTGTCCTATGTAATACAGTGATCTTTGCCAGGTGTGCTGTATATCAGTGTATCACTAACATTTAATGACTGGTGATGATTGGTAGATGGTTTTCTGTTTCCACTTTATAGATGAGAATTAAGCACTTAGGGTCACATAGTTCAATGGAAGAGTTAGAATTTGGAGCTGTGCTATTTGCATTATCATATTGCATTATGCTACCTGAGTATTGGGGGTATGGTAGAGCCACGAGTGTCCAAAGAGAGAGTTTAGAACACTTTGTTGGTACCGTTGAGAACCTGAAATGCACTTGCCTGCTAGCAAGTTTGTGTGCGCGTGTGTATGATGAGTGAAAAGAAGTTATATCCTGTTACATAATCTTTTCTATATTATTTTTGCTACTTGTAGTGAAGATTTAAGACAAGAAGCTATCTTTGAAATGCACTTTATTAATTAAAATGTGTTTCTGTAATAAAGCTGAATGAATTTTTTTGCTTATTTTAAACTCCCAAATTTCTTGATAAACATGATATCATTGACTCTGTTAATACCAGAATTGATATGGCTGTATTTGCTGTATTTCAAAGTGAAAATAATGCATGGAGAAAGTGAAGATAATGGTCATAAATAAAAGTAAAGCTCTCAGGGCCTTTGTGAATTTTTGATAAATGAACCATTTTAGAATTTTTTTGTGTGTAAATAACAAAATTTACCTATTCAAGCTCAGTTTATGTTTCACTTCCATTATTTCAATTAAGTAGCTTTTCTATTCTGACTCCTGACCATCTTTACAACTTTTATTGTATAGTATTTTATTTTTTTGTTCTTTTTAAAGATTTATTCATTTTATTACAGCCAGATATACACAGAGGAGGAGAGACAGAGAGGAAGATCTTCCATCCGATGATTCACTCCCCAAGTGAGCCGCAACGGGCCGGTGCGCGCCAATCCAATGCCGGGAACCTGGAACCTCTTCCGGGTCTCCCACGTGGGTGCAGGGTCCCAATGCATTGGGCCGTCCTCGACTGCTTTCCCAGGCCACAAGCAGGGAGCTGGATGGGAAGTGGAGCTGCCGGGATTAGAACCGGCGCCCATATGGGATCCCGGGGCTTTCAAGGCGAGGACTTTAGCCGCTAGGCCACCGTGCCGGGCCCGATTGTATAGTGTTTTAGATGGTATGGAATCTGCGGAGACTTGGTGGAACCATTTGCTTCTATAATATATGAATGTACATTTTTTCTTGAGTTTTCTGACATCTGAGGCCACTTATTTTTTGTTTGTAATTTTAATAGATGAAATGATTGAAAATTGGTTCCTTTTATGTACTTATAAAATATTGCACATTTTTATTTTTCTATGTTAGAAACAATTAATTGGTCTAAAGAAGTTGGACACTTCCTTCACTCCATATACAAAAGCCTCTGTGTGATAGCACTCCTAGGGATATATCCAAAACATCTCCTACACAAGAAACCAACGTGCACGCCTATGTTCATAGCAGCACAATCTACAATCGCAAAAACCTGGAAGCAGCCAAAATGCCCATCAATAGAAGACTGGATAAGAAAGCTATGGTTCATCTACTCTATGGAATACTACTCAGCTATTAAAAAAAAAAAACGAAATGTAGTTCTTTGTGGTCAAATGCTAAGAGAAATGAACCAATCCCAAAAAGTTAAATACCACATGTTTCCCTTGACTATTGACAGTAGGTGGATGGGAATAAGTAATAAAAATGATTAGCAATTCATTTGGAATTGTGCTGCAATAGGTTTAGGCACTTCCTGCAGTATTGACATCTCATATTGGGGTTGTCCCTGCTTCTCTGCTTCTGATCCATATCCCTGATAATGTGCTTGGGAAAACAGCGGAAGATGGTGCAAGTGCTCTGCCACCCACATGAGAGAAAGAAATGAAATTCCTGCTGCCTGGCTTCTACCTGTGTTGTGGCCATTTGGGGAATGAATCACCTGATGGAAGATCTCTTTGTCTCTGGGTCTCTCCCCCTCTATGTAACTCCACCTTTCAAATAAATTTTCTTTAAAAAAAGATCAACAAAATGAATTCTTGATTTTCTTTATCAAATGATCTGTCTTCACTCTTGTAAAGGAATACATGAAACTATAGTTCAGACTCCCAAATCCTTAACTACTGTCATTTTTAGTTTCCAGGTTAATTTCTAAAACATAATTGTTCTGTCAAGCAAGGGTTGGCAGGTTTAGCCAATTAAAATTCAGAATGCTCAATTAAATTCAAATTTTAAATAAATAACATTTTTGTGTAATGATAGTCCATAAAATTGTAGGACATCTTCATAATAAAAAGTACTCATTGCTCATCTAAAATTTGAATTTGGCTAAATGTATAGTCAGTACTTTACAGGGAGATCCTAATAAAGATGATGTATAGTGGAAGCCCCATTGAAATTATGCATTTGAGAAGGAGAGAAAGAGAAAAAAATTAGAGTGTCCCCCATCTGCTGATTCACTTCTTAAATGTCTGCACTGGCCAGGACTGGGGCAGGGCTGGAGCCCTGAACCAGGGGACGCAACTTAGACCTCTCAGTGAGTGGTAGTGACCCAACCATCTGAGCCATCACATTCTGCTGGAATCATGAATCAAACCCAGGCACTCTGATATGAAACATGGCAATCTTAACTGTTATCTAAGTGCCCACTCTAAAAAGATTCATGAAAGTTCAGTGGCCTCCATGGATTTTGAGTTGCATCACTTGATGCCGTGAGTTCTTGCTGTGGTAGTCTCTTCTCTGTAGTCTAAACTCTGGTTTTCCTTGTACTTCCTATGGTGTCATGAGTCAGTGATTTGTCATCAAAATTCTTCGCCACTTTTACTAGATACTGTCTGTTATTTAATAACTTACTATTACATATTATACTTGCTAATGAAATATAAAAAGAGTTATTTCCTTTTTTTAGAGCTCTTGTTTTTATTCCTCCCTTTTCACTACAATTTTGTACTCTGCCCTCTGTTCATTTTCTACCATAGTATCCATAGTATCCCAAACCCAGCCTCTTTAACTGCTACTATGCTGTAGAGTTGTTTCCAAAAAATGTTGAATGCATTGTAATCATTCCCGACAGTCCCAGAAGTCCAGTATTTAAAAGAGCACACTGACAATTAAAAAGGAATCAGTTTGAAATGCTGCCATGTGGTGTATGTGAGATGACATCAGTAGCCTGCTGAGCCACACTGGAGCCTAAGGCAAAAGAAACAACCACTAATAATGACACTATCTTCATTCAAAATACTGATGTTTTATATATTCTCATAGATTAACTGTATAATAGAGATTAGCATATTGGGAGGTGAAGGTATGTTGCAGTACACATCTCTACTTATGAAAAAAGGACTCCCAATGAATCAGTTAAATGTACTTTGGCAGCATGAAACTACATGCGTTCATCTGCTTATACTCTAAAAATATGCCCTCAACTGTTTGACTGTCATTTCTCCCAGCCCTATGTACCCCACTTCTAAACAACAACAAATCTACTCCCTGTCTTTAATGATTTTAATTTTCTGCACATTTCAAAGGAGTGGAATCACAAGACTGTGGCCTTTTGTAATTCTTTTGATGAGTATGATGCTTTTGATATTCACATTCTTGTATATGTCAGTGCCTCATTATTTTCTTTATGAACAAAAGGATTTCCATTGTATGGGTGAACCATTTTGTAATCCCTCCATTAATAGAGGTTGTTTCCACTATTTGTTGTGAGAGTAGTTGCTGCTACAAACATCAAGACAAGCTTTTGTTTGAATCTCTTTTTTCAGTTCTGAATTTATACCCATGAGTGGGTGTTCTACTTACATAGGTGCTGCTGAACATTTAATATTCCCACTAATGGAGCCCAAGGATTCCAACTTCTGCATCCTTGCCAAGATTTTTTTGTTTCTTTTTTTCTTTTGATAATAGACATGTTAATTGATGTGAGTTGGTATCTCATTATGTTTTTTCTTTTTAGGGTTGATTAGTAATGTTGGCCATATTTTCATTTCCTTGTGTAGTTCTTTAGAGACTATCGATTCAGGTTGTATCAATTTTAATATTTTGTTGTTTTATATCTTCATATAGTAATTCCTTGTAAGATTTGCAATTTTCAATTATGTTTCTCATCATATAGGTTGCCTTTTCACATTTTAGAGTATATCTATTGATAATACAAACTTAGAAGTGTATGCTAGATAAATATTTGTATTTTAAGCTAATTTCAAATTATTTGTGTTTTATTTTATTGTTCATGCTTTTAGATGTATTTAGGAAACTTTTGCCAAAGCTCAGGTCCTGAAGATTTACATCTTTGCATCTAAGAATTTTAGCTCTAAACTTTTGATTTTTGATACCTTTTAGTTAATTGGATTTAATGTGTGGTAAGCGTTCAATATCATTCTTTTGCATACGAGTATTCAGTTTTTTTCCCCAGCACCATTATGTTAAAGAACCTCCCACCAAGTGATCTTGGAACCCTGCAGAAAATCAGTTAATAATACTTCATTTCTGAATTTTTCATTCAGTTTTGTTACTCTATCTTGCTCCAGGGCCAAATTTTGATAATTATTGCTTTGTGGTAAGTTTTGCAATTGGAAAACACGATTCTTCCAGGTATGTTCTGGTGTAATTTACTTTCATATAAATGTTGTTGAAAAAGTCTTAAGAAAAATCACTGATGTATGTATTTTAAAGTTTATTTATTTGAAGTACAAAGTAAGAGAGAAGAGATACATAAAGAAAATTGAAAGGTAGAGAGGAAGATGCTGATTTTCTGCTTTCTGCTTCACTCCCCAAGTGGCTGTAGATGCTGGGGATGGGCCGCATAGAAGTCAGGACCATATAATTTCATCTGGATATCCCACATGGGTCACAGGGACCCAAATACTTGGGCCATTCTCAACTGCTTTCCCAGGCACATTAGTGGGTTAGTGGGGAGCTTGATTAGAAGTGGAGTAGCCAGGACTGGAACCACTGCTACAATATGACATGCAGTGACTTAAGTAGTTGTGCCAAAATGCTAGCTCCATAGAGAGACACTAGGGAAGAAATGTTCTGGAAACCTGTTGATGAGAAGGGCATATCTGATTACTTGAAGGATGATGATAAGGAAATACATAAAAGGAAATAATATGAGGGATAATAAGGAAGTTTAGCATGCAGCGACTCTGTGGTAGAAGGGGTTAAGTTGCCTCCTACAACACCAGCATCTCCTGTGAGCACCAGTTTGAATCCCAGCTATTTGCTTCTGATTCAACTCTTGGCCATTGAGCCTGGAAAGGCAGTGGAAGATAGCCCAGGTTCCCTGCCACTTATATGGGAGACCCGACGGAGTTCCTGGATCCTGGCTGTTGCCTGGTCCAGGCTTAGATGAGGTAGGGAGTGAAGATGTGGCTGGAAGATTTCTATCTGTTACTTTTCTGTCAGATAAATAAAGTCAGTCTTAAATAAGTTCATGAAAAATGCATATTATAAAAAATATGGATTCCAAAGCTTTTGTAACAAAATAAGCTTATGCTTTAATTTCATATTCATAAGAGTGAACTTTTTGAAGTACACTCATGTGTATTGAACATCCGTTATTTGCTAGGTATCGTCATATGTCCCCATAACAGATTTCGGGTTGTATTGCCCTCTGCATTTTTATCTGATAACATTTTGGGCTGGAAGAGGCTAAGTGATGTTCTTGTGCAGCTAGTGACAACTAATCACTAAAATCTTAAGGCCCAACACCACAGTGCCTTGTTAATTAAACTACCTGAATAAATTTATTAACCTAGGTTCTAGCCAGGAGAACTAACATGCATTGTTTGATCTGCGATAATTTAATATCATTAATTACTAATAAGTAACTGCAAATGTAAGAATATTTTTCCAGTACAACTCTCAAGCTTTTATTTAAATTTGCAGATGTATATTAGATACAAAATAATCATTTATTTTAAATCTTTCACTGTGTGGCAAAAACTGTGCATTAGCAAACTTTGCTGGGATATTTGCATTGAGAAACAATATCTCAATGGATTATAATGATAAAGATTTATTTTTAATTCTTTTTATCATTCATCTTTGAAGCATCCACAGCACTGTTATACCTATCCTCTCATTCTGAGATCCAGGCTAAAAAACAGCATTCTCTATCTGCGCATATTGCTGTCATTGTGGAAAAGGAAGAAATGGCTGAAGCTCTCCATGACCCATAAAGCTTTTGTGTAGTCACAATGTATGTCTCTTCAACTTGCACCCCACTGGGCAAATGGTCACACAGCCCAGCTGGATGTCAACATGTTGCATGATCACAAGTGGGGATAAATGACCCTACAGATAACCTAATGAACATACAAGTACAGAATCACACACACACACATACACACACACACACTCACACACACACACACACACTCTCACTCACTCACAAACTTTTCTTTTACCTTTACATTATCAAGAGAAGATGCCCTGTGGGGAATTTCAGCAATTAATAGAAGATTCCAAAATAATGAATAAGTAAATTTTCATCTGGGGAAAAAAAAGACAAAGTCAACTGATGGAAAATTGAAAAGGGAAGAGTGTTAATTGCATCTTAGTAGCCCACCTCTGAAACTAGAAAGTAGTGGTTAAATTCTTTGGTTTTCTATATCTTTTATTATTATCATTTTATGAGACTGTTCCATAGGCTCTGGAATTTCTCTTCCCCATTCCCCAAATCTCCTCCTTTCTTTACTGATTTCCTCTATAATATTACAACAGTAAAGTCCTTCATAAACAGTCCTAAGTCCATCATTTTGCTATTTAAGTGTACCCTGACATTGTAGGTATGGACAGGACCTTATTGCCATGTGTTCAATTTAACCCTGAGTGTAAATGGCTTAAACTCATCAATCAAACGTCATAGATTAGTACATTGGATTAAATAAGACAAAATCCATCTATTTGTTGCCTACAGGAAATGCATCTCATCAACAAAGATCAGTTGAAACTGTATCTCATGGATTTTAAGGTTTTTGTTTTTATCTTCACTTCTTCAAAACAAGTTATTTTCTCATGTTAAATTCTTCACTGACTCATAGGTCATACAATATCATCATTTTCTTCAAGCAAGTTCTTGATTTTCTTTTTCATTTCTCCAGTGACACATTAGTCATTCTGTAGCATGTTATTTAATTCATGGCATTGTAAGTTTCTATTTTTCTTCCTGTTGTTGATCTTGTATTGTGGCTTTTCATTTAAGGCATGTATAATAACTGTATAATAAAGACTATTATATCCAGCTGTGAGAATACAATGCAGTGTGCATCTCTACTTTCAGATCAAAGAGGGCATCCCAATGAAACTGTTGAATGTGTTTTGACAATAGATTGCTGGACTCTGCCATTGTCCATGCGCACAATGGACAATAGCAGAATGATGAACTTATGACTATTCATGAAGGATTATATATGAAGGTAATAGTATAGGGGAAATGAGTAGTAGGGAGGGGGTAAGGAAAATTGCAAACCTGTGGAAGTGTATCATAAAATTTAAAAAATGGAAAAAATGTAAATAAATCCTGTCTCTTTGAGTAGATATTCTTTCACTGTTTGCATTTTATCAGTTGAGTCTTTTTGCACTTCCCGTGAATACTGTCATGTTATCTGCAAATTCTTAGTTCTGTGACTGTCATCCATGATCATTCAGTAGCAACAGTCCTTGGAAATTTGTGGGAAATGCATTTTCATGGTGAGAGTTCTGATTTAAAGTGAAGTGCAATTCAATGACACTGTTACAGATAAGGAAGAACTGTGACACTGTAAAATTACAGGAAGTGAAGACAGCCAAGCCTGACATGTGACACTTAATACATATTTGTCACATGAAATTTAGCCTTTATAATTAGGGAGCAGAAACTGTTAATACATATTTGTCACATGAAATTTAGCCTTTATAATTAGGGGGCAGAAACTGTTAATAAAAATCCATTAGAATTACACTAATACAACAACAATAATTCCAGCATCAATAAAAATCTCTATTTCAGTGATGCTGTGAGCTGGGCTTTATATCCCAAAGACATTCTTAAATCTCTGGCCAATCACAGATTGGAAGAGACTGCTGAAGGATATTGTTACGCAAGTCTGCCTGGGCAGACTGCCTCAGTGACTACAAGTAAGAAAACAGAAATTGTTGAAAAGAGTGGCAGTCACCCAAGCATTTGGTCAGTAAGCATGGAACAAAAGAGTCATGTTTTTGGTAGGAGTTTAGAACCAATGTAGCTGTTACCTTGATTCTCTAGATGCCCTAGTTGGAGGGAATGATGTTGGTCAGAAACAAATCAGGCAGATTGATCAGTTGCTTCCAAATGGCATCCTAAAATCAACATGAGCTGTGGCCTTTAGCACAACGAATATCATTGGTAGCAGTAAATAGTTAAAGGTGCCTATATTAGAGCAATAAACACAGTGCTATTTGTTTTTAGATGTATTAAAAGGAAAAGGCCACTACCCAGCTCAGCAGCTAGTGCACAGACATTTTAGGGTAAGAACTCTTAGGTGGTAGGGAAGAGGAAGCTGAATGATTCTATGATGTAACACTCTGTGACATTAAATTTTTTCATAGGAAAAGCAGATTTACAGAGAAAAAAAAAGCAAATTCAGAGAGAAAGATCTTTCCACTGGTTCACTCCCCAAATGGCCACAATGGCTGGAACTGAGCCAATCCAAAGCCAGGAGGCAGGAGCTTCCTCTGGGTCTCCCACGTGGGTGCAGCATCTCAAGACTTTGGGCCATCCTCCACTGCTTTCCCAGGCACAAGCAGGGATCTGGAAGGGAAGTGGAGTAGCTGGAATTTGAATGTGCCTATATGGGATCCTGGCATGTATATGGCAAGGGTTTAGCCACTGAACCATTGTTTCTGGCCCTCTGTGATCTTAATTTAAAAATCATCTTTGATCTAACAAATTGTTTCTCATAGAACCAAATTCTGTGTCTTAAACTCAGATCTTGCAATTTCAAAATGACTTTGAATTTCAGTGATGCTGATACACACACATATACATGTATTTTATATATTTGGTTCAGAGAAATGCAATTATGTAAAAAAAATTTCCAGATTTTGTAAGTTTTGTATTGTGTAGTACTTAGCAGTTGTCTGGCAATTTCTATCAAATTTCTTATCACAGTACTTAAAATTTTATTTGAAGAAAGTCTTTTTTAGCAAGTCCTAAAATGTCTTATATGTCAGTTTAGCTCATTAACAGGATTTACTTCACGTGATGTGAAATTGGTTAGGGATATCTCAGATCTCTTGATTCTTGGACAGAGTAGGAAAGAATGATAGAGTGTGTTTTAATTAAATGCTGGCTCTTAAAACAGGATCTCTATTTCAAAAATTACGTAGCTGTATAATAGTCACTTGAGAAAGATTTGTGAATTACGTAAATGCTTATGAGTAAAGTTGATTGAACTTTGCGAGGTAACTAAACTGTCAGAAACAGTTTTGTCAGTACTATTTCTGGTGAGGTAAGAATATTGTAAGAGCAGAATGATAAGTCTTTGTCCAATGTGTGCTCTGAGTTATGATTTTTTTCCTTTTTATTCATTTGAATATCATGGGAAAAGCATGTCTTTTTAAATTATAGTACCTGTCTGATTACATTTTTGTCCGGTGGTTTTTTTTAAACATCCTCCTGTAAGCAAAAACAAAAAGAAAAACACCTTGTTTAGCTTTGTGTATCACTTCACATCTGCTCACATATCCCTACTTCAGGATAGAGATGATGTCCAATTTTAAAAATGTGTTTATATTTGAGAGAAGATGTGCAGGGAGAGAGAGAAACAAGGAGGCCCAGTCCCGTTTACTCCTTTACACTCTAAGTGCCCACAGTGTCTGAGGTTTGATGAGGCTGAAGCTGAGAGCCAGGAGCACAGCCCAGCTCTCCTACCTGGCCCTGGAGACCAGCCACTGGAATCGTCTCTGCTGCCCCCTAGAATCTGTGTTGGTGAGAAGCTGAAGTCAGGAGCCACAGCTAGACTTAGAACCCGAGCACTGCTATGGAACTTGGGCATCTTGTCTCAACTGCTAGGCCAAACACCAGCCTTGTTTCTTTTTTTAACAACACATTTTAGAACCCAGTGCAGTAGCCTAGCAGTTAAAGTCCTCACCTTGCACGCACTGGGATCTCATATGGGCGCTAGTTTGTGTCCCAGCTGCCCCACTTCCCATCTAGCTCCCTGCCTGTGCCCTGGGAAAGCAGTTGAGGACGGCCCAAAGCCTTGGGACCCTGCACCCATGTGGGAGACCCAGAGGAAGTTCCTGCCTCCTGGCTTCAGATCAGCTCTGCTCTGGCCATTGTGGCCACTTGGGGATGGTAGATCTTCTCTGTCTCTCCTTCTCTCTGTTTTTTATGGCTTTCCTATAAATAAATAAAACATAAGTAAATCTTAAAAAAAAAACTACACATTTCAAACATGCCAGAAAGTATGGGATTCAGTATAACTGCCTAAGTAACTACTCCTTAGCTATGCAAATCCTTGAAACATTGCTGCTTTTTTTAAAGACTCTTAACGAAAAATTAGATGCAAATAATGCTCCTAGCACATTCCTTCATGTTTGTGTTCTCCCTCCTTCTCCTGAAGGAACCACTATCCAAAATATGGAGTTGTACTTTTCCGTGACTACTGTTTGTACTTCCCCAACTGCGTGGGGGTGGGGGTGGGGGAATTAATGTGTTTTGAAATGTATGTAAATACTATTATCCTTAACTTTCCATGAGTTCAAAATTTAATTCTCTAATATCTCCCGTTGTGAAAACCAATAAAAAAATCACCTACTTTCATCTTATATCTCACTCTATCTCCCTCCCTGTTCTGTGTTCTTTGAAGGAAATACTCTGTTAAACAGTTGTGTGAACTTCCTGTCTTAACTTCTTAGCACTGTTCTACTTTTATCCCTCTTTCTTCCCTCCCCTCCACTTCCTCCTTCTCTTCCTACTTTCCTCTTCTTCTCCTGTTCTACTTCTGCTGTTTTTTTGACAAGGGGAGAGAGAGGGAAAAGTGAGAGAGAAAAAGAGAAAGAAAAAGAAAAAGAGAAAGAGTGTGCTAGTGTGCTGCTAGCTTTCATTTTCTGGTTCATAATTACCCACAGTGTTTGGGACTGGGCCAAGCTGAATCCGTATTCCAGGAACACAAGCCCAATATCCCACAAGGGTGGCAGGAGCCTAGTGATTTCATCGATCACCTGCTGCCTCCCAATATGTGCATTAATAGGAAGTTGGAGTCAGGAGTGGAGCTGGGACTTAGCCCAGGCACTCTAGTATGGCATGTCAGTATACTCTCTTGCGGTTTCACAGTTAGGCCAAATGCCTTCTCTGCATTCATTTTTAAGTTGATACTAGTCAGCATCTTGTTCCTGCAACTCCAGAAAACCTGCTATTACCAAGATTTCTTTTAGCCCCCATTATGCCACAACAAGTTGCAATTTCTCACTGCGTGAATGAATCTCAGTAGCCTACAATACACCCATTTGCTTTTTTCTTTTAAAAAATTATTTTTCATGATATGGTTCCATAGGGTCATGGATTTCCCCTTACAGCCTCCCCATTCCCTTACCCTCTCTGTTTTTCCATATGTTATGACAGCATAGTCCTCAATCAACAGTCATAATTCCAACATTCTGCTGTTTGAGTTATCCGTGACATTGTAGGTATAGACAATGATGGAAAGTCTAGCATTCTATTGTCAAGATATATTTGACAGTTTCATTGGGAGTCCATTTTTGATTTGAAATAGAGATGTGTCCTGCATTGTATCTTCATGTCTCAATATGATAGTCTCTATTATACAATCCTTCTAAATGACTATATGTACATGCATGTTCACCTATATATGTATTAATCTTGTATTTTGTATTAGGTTGCCTTATGTCAGAAAGAACATATGATATTTATCTGTTTGGGATTGACTTACTTCACTGAGCATAATGGTCTCTAGTTGGGACCATTTTGTTGCAAATGGTGGAATTTCATTCTTTTTGATGGCTGGGTAGTATTCCATCGAGTAGATGTACCACAATTTTTTTAGCCATTCCTCTTTCAGTGGGTATCTTCGTTGTTTCTGTGTCAACACTATTGTAGATTGTACTGCTATAAATATAGGATTACAGTTCACTTTAATTTTCATTTTTATTTGAGAATGAGGTAATGGAGAGAGAGCTAGATAGATAGGTATTCAGATGGCCGATTTACACCCCAAATGTCTACAATAGTCAGGGCTATATCCAGGATCCAGGAACATTCTGAGTTTCTCATGTGGGTTGGTTATAGGAATCCAAGTGTTTCAGCCATCACCTGCTGCCTGCTAAAGTGTATATTATTAGGATGTAGAGGCAGGACTTGAACCTAGGCATTCCAGTTTGTGCTGTGGGTATCCCAAGTTGCATCTTAACTAACCACTGTTCTTTAGCCATGTCTCAATTCTTTCTTCATATATAAGGAGACTTCAGAAAGTTCATGGAAATGGAGTTAAATTTTGCTTTGGCGCGAAAGTTTTTTTTTTTAATCACATAGCAGAGGGATCAATTTTTCATCTGCTGGTTCATTCCTCAAATGGCTGTGACCTCCAGGCCTTACCTGGCTGAATCCAGGAGCCTGAGTATTGTGCTTGGGTGGCAGGGGTCTAAACACCTGAGCCACCATCTGCTGCTTTCCCAGGCACACCAGCAGGGAGCTGGACCACAAGGGAAGTAGCCAGGTCAGTTACGAGCATCACAGCATTAGCCACTACACATAATATTTCTGTACAAATATGCCCAACTACCTGGGTCCCTAATATGCAAGTGGGAAACTGTGACGGACTTCCTGACTCCACACTTGCCCAGACCTGGCTGTTGTGGCCATCTGGGGAGTGGAGCAGGAGATAGAAGACATTTCTTTCTCTGTAGACTTCTATTACTGTGTTCATCAACCAATTAGCAATTAATTAATTAATAATTTTAAGAGGCAAAGAACTGATGACCTGGGAAGGCAATAGAGGCTGGCCCAAGTCCTTAGGCCTCTGCACCCATGTGAGAGACCAAAATGGCACTCCAGGCTTCTAGTTTCAGCCTGAACCGTCCCTGGCTATTGCTGTCATTTGTGGAGTAAATTAGCAGATAGAAGATCTCTCTCAGTCTCTCCTTTTCTCTCTGTGAGTCTTTCAAATAAAAATGTATAGTTTTTTTTTAAAGTAAGTTGGATAGTTTAGGATCTTGTGAGGCACTCACATACATACCTCATGCTAATATTGGCCTTTCAGACAATTAAGGGAAAAGGGAGGTGATGAAATAAGCAGTGTGTAGACAATTTGGTACTGATTTTCTATAAAGCAGGATTGCATGCCACTTCACTTCTTATCCTAAAATAAATTCCCAAATAATTAAAAACTTAAAAGTTAAAATACGAAGCTGAAAGAGTTCCAAATAGAAAATCCCAGTTGCAAACATGTAAAATCGTGGAATGGAGAAGGCAAACTTACCCCCCCGAAAGAAACCCCTCAAATCATAAAAGCATAATGAATCTGATAATAGACAAAAATAAAGTTCTTTACTTCAGAAATGCCAAAGTCAGTGGCTGGATTTAGGTGCAGCAGGATGTGGTGAAGTGCATTAAACTTTCACTTGTGACTCCAGCATTTTGTATCAGAGTGCCAGTTGGAATCCCATCTGCTCTGCTTCTGATTCAGGTTCCTAGTAATGCACCTGGAGAAATAGTGAATGATAGCTCAAATGTTTGGATCCTTGCCACCTACATAGGAGACTGAGATGGAGTCCCTGGCTCCTGGCTTCAGCATGACCCAAACCCTGTGGGCTGTTGTGGCCACTGTGTAGTGAACCTGTATAAATGGACAATAGACTGAACTTTGCTTTCCTATTCTCCCTCCCTCTCCTGCTCCCTTAGTTTCTCCCTCACCTTCTCCCCCTGCTTCTCCCCCCTCGCTTTATCTCTCCCTCTGTATTTCAAATAAATAAGATAAATCTTTTTAAAAATACACAAGTCAAGGCATATAGTGCTAATCTGCCACCCGCTACACCAGCATCCAATATCAGAGTGCCAGTATGAGTATTGGCTACTCTGTGTTCAATTCAGCTCCAGACTCCTGCCTTCAGCCTGGACCAGCCTTGGTGTTTGTAGCCATTTCGGAAATGAACCAATGAATGAGAGGTTGGTCTGTCTGTCTGTGTATCTTTATCTCTCTCTTCCTACCTCCCTGTCCCTTTATCTTTCAGCCAAATAAATAAATCTTTAAAATTTTCAGAAGTCCAGAAGCAATTGATTACCTATCAAAAATGTTAGAAATATGTATGACAGGCAACAAAAGAGCTAATTTAATGTACTTCCACAAATTAAGAAAACATGATAGCAATGCATTGACCAAGTAACATAAGCAGGAAGAAATTCAAGTCATTAAAAAATATATCAATTCTGGTTAAGTTGAGGAAGTGTTTTCTAATACAAAATTCGATTGTGTTTATATACATGTATGTATACAAAACACGAGCTGTTCATTTCCATTTTTGTGAGAGGGCATAGGAGTTTGGGGAGGATGTTTAGCTTTTTCTGTGTTCCTCTGTTCAACTTGCTTTTTTATTTTTAAAGATTTATTTATTGTTATTGCAAAGTCAGATATGTATAGAGAGGAGGAGAGACAGAGAGGAAGATCTTTCGTCCAATGGTTCACTCCCCAAGTGAACGCAATGGCTGGAGCTGAGCTGATCTGAAGCCAGGGGCTTCTTCCAGGTCTCCCACACGGGTGCAGGGTCCCAAGGCTTTGGGCTGCCCTCAACTGCTTTCTCAGGCCACAAGCGGGGAGC
This sequence comes from Ochotona princeps, assembly GCF_030435755.1. NCBI lineage: Eukaryota > Metazoa > Chordata > Mammalia > Lagomorpha > Ochotonidae > Ochotona > Ochotona princeps. The sequence goes on along the minus strand of NC_080865.1, from coordinate 79,625,999 downwards.
TGGATGGGAAGCTGGGCTGCTGTGATTAGAACTGGATTAGACCATACGGGATCCTGGTACATTCAAGGTAAGGACTTTAGCTGCTAGGCTACGTTATCTTGCCGGGACCTTTTTTTTTTTTTTTTTTTTTTTTTTAAGATTGGTGGTTGATTCCAAAGGCAATGAGACAGAGAGACAGATCTTCCATTCCCTGATACATGCCCTACATGGCTGCCAAGGGCTGGGGCAGTCCAGGCCAAAGCCGGGAGCCAGGATTTCGATCCTGTTTTTAAAATGTGCGACAGAAGGGATCCATCTGCCTCAACAAAGCCTTGCTGTCTTCCCAGGCTCATGAGTAGGAAGCTGTATTAGAAGCAAACCAGGTGGGACTCAGATTAGTGCTCCAGTATAAAATGTCAGTGTAGCAAGTGGTAGTCCAACTTTGTGCCACCATACCTGCCCTCTTCTTCAGCTTTTATTTCACAATTCTCTTAGCTTTGCTCCTACTTTTTTCTCTTTTTTTTTTCTTTTTTGTCTAGTTTGCTTTCCTCTATTTTGTTGGACTCCCCTCTTTCCATGAGAAATACACATTTGAGTAATATTTCTTGGTCTTGTCATTGAATTGGCAAGTATTGCTACTTCTGCCTTTCCAGTTTTCTGTTGGATCCTGCATGATAAGTGTGGTAATTTATAAATAAGTTGAAATCGGACATCAAGATGGCGGAATAGGGTAAGGACACGTTTAAATGGACGGAAAAACATTTAATCAGGATGAAGCAGAGAGGACACATTCCAGGAAATAGGAAAGGACAGAACAACAGCAGAGGGGTACCTGGAAACGGACAAATACAGGAAAGTAGCGGACATAACAGTGTGGTGTTGCAGTGACTGATACTCCAGCAGAATTCAGCTAACAGTGATCTGAACTCCACCAGCAGCCGGAACTCCACCAGCAACCAGGTGGGAAGGGACTTTTACTGGGAGCTTTGGAGGTCAACCCAGACAAAGAACTGTCCATCCTGCTGGTCCGTTTGATTTGACCAGGAGCAGAGCCAGAGCAGCAGATCACAGATGGGCAGTGTGAGAACAGGGTGGATTTCACAACCTGGTAAGCCCGCTAGAGCTGAATTGGGTGCCATTTTGCTTAAAGAGGCAAAGGCAAGGGAAAGCACTGAGCATACGCTGAGCTAGAAGTGAACTCATTTCTGACTCAGTGAACTGCAGCAACATGGCATTCTACAGGTTCCAACCAAGACAGGTCTAGGTAGCCCTCAGACCTGATGGCCAGCAGATCAAGAACTGTAGTAGTGGTACGTCAGGTGCCATTTTGTACACTGTGGCAATAGCTTTAGGACTGCAGGGGACAACAGTGAATTGCGCATGTGCTGAGCTCGTGAGAACTCACTGAGATCCCTAGATAGCACTGGTCCCGCAGGAAAATAATACCGACTGTGGCATCGTACCAGTCAAAATAGGTCCGTGTGGCACCAGACCTAACGTCCAACAGGTTCCAGCAAGATCAGCGCCACCAACTACCTAACTATATAGGATACCTGGTGTCTCCCTGATCCTGGGACCTGCTCCAACCGGAAGTGGGAGAAAGGTTGCAGAGACAACGGTGCAGCCTCAGCACAGTATCACAAGAGGTGGAGATTGGTGAGCCAGGAGCTGGGGCTGTGGAGACCATGGTGGAAATCTAACATAAGAACCCAGACCTGGAACTTGCTAGAGGTTGTGGCACAATTGACTGCAAGCAAAGAGTTGTGTACCAACTACAATAAGTAAAATCGCATTGTAGACCTGTGGGTGACACAGCTTAGAAACCTGCCCCAAGGAGAAGACTCTGCTAACCAGAAGTGCAATGACCAAGAACAAAAGAAGAGACAAAATGCACAATGAATATTACTGAAAACTCCCCTGCAATGGAGCAAAACCCTATGCCAATCTCAGAGTTCACTGAGGAAGACATCAATAAAATGGGGGACACAGAATCCATAAAACTCATTTTAAAGCTTCTGATCAACAATGAGAAGCACATACAAGAGTTCAAAGAATTTAAGTAAGCAATAAAGCATATCAAGGCTGATATATCAGAAATGAAGAACACAGTAGAGCAAATTAAAAGTACAATGGAGAGTCTCCAAAATAGAATGAAGCAAGCAGAAGAAAGAATCTCAGAATTGGAAGATATTTCCTATCACCAGGGGGAAGCAAAGAAAAAACTGGAAGCAGAGCTAGATCAGGCTAAAAATAGTATTCAAGAATTGAAAGACACTATTAAGAGGCCAAATATAAGAGTTATGGGAGTCCCAGAAGGTGCAGAAAGAGAAACTGAGTTTGCAAATGTATTTAATGAAATAATAAGGGAAAATTTCCCTAATCTGGAGAAAGAATTGGGAAACAACATCCAGGAGGGTCACAGAACTCCTAACAGGCTTGATCTAAAGCGATCTTCACCAAGAAACATGATCTTCAAGTTCTCTTCAATTGAACATAAGGAAAAGATCCTTAAATGTGCACATGAAAAAAATCAATTGACATAAAAAGGAATGCCAATTAAACTCACAGGAGACCTCTCACAGGAAACTCTACAGGCCAGAAGAGAATGGAGGGACATATTCCAGATTCTAAAAGAAAAAAATTGTCAGCCTAGGATAACATATCCAGCAAAGCTTTCTTTTGTCTTTGAAAATGAAATAAAATCATTCCATAGTCAAGAAAAGTTATAAGAATTTGCCTCTTCCAAACCTGCCCTACAAATGATACTTCAAGATGTTCTCTTGACAGAGAAGAGGAATAGCACCTACCAAAACCAAAGGCAAATGAGAAGAACATCCCAGCGAAATGACAACAGAAGACTAAATCAATGAACAGCCCATTCCTAAAATGACAGGACCAAAGTACCATCCATACATATTAAACTGAAAGTAGATGGCTTAAGCTCAATCAAACATCATATATTAGTAGACTGGTTTAAAAAACAAAACCCGCCTATTTATTGTCTAGAAGAGACACACTTCACCAACAAAAATCAGCGGAAACTATATCGCATGAATTTTGTTGTTTTCTGTTAGTTTCATCTCTTCAAAACACTTTCTTCTGATTAAATCATTCAATGACTCCTAGATCATACAGTAGCATCATTTTCTTCAAGAAAGTTCTTGATTTTCATTTCTTCAGCTACACGTTAGTCATTTAGTAGCATATTATTTAACTTCATGGTGTTGTGAATTTCTTTTTTCTTCCTGTTGATTTTGTTTTGTTGATTTTGTTTTGTTTTCATTTAAGGGGATGTATAGTAGCTGTGTAATGGAGACTGTCATATCTAGTAACATGTCATTTAACTTCATGGCATTGTAAATTTCTATTTTTCTTTCTATTGTTGATTTTGTATTATGACTTTTCATTTAAGGTGATGTACAGTAGCTGTGAAATGGAGACTAACATATCCAGATGTGAGTACACAATGTAGTATGCATTTCTACTTCCAGACAAAGATGGACTTACAATGAAACTGTTAACTATATCTTGACAATAGGCTGCTGGACTCTCTGCCATTGTCCATGCCCGCAATGATGGACATATGACTGTGTATGAAGAACTATACTTTAGTAATGATATAGAGGAACTGGGTGGGGAGGAGGGAATGGGGGAGGGGATAAGGAAAATGCCAGGAGCCTATGGAATTGTATCTTAAGATGATAATAATAATAATAAAATGTAAAAAAAATATTTTGAAATCATCCTATAGTTTTTCTTTGAGGTGTTTCCTTATCTGTATCCTATCTGACTTGATATAATCACCTGCTCATTAACTAAGTAGATGTTATGAATTTATTTATCTTTGATGTCCCATTTTAACATCTGTCAGTGATCTTTCAGTCAGCAAATCTTAGTTGTTTCTATCCCCGTAGCCCTTGACTGTGCTACTTAGCTCTCACGCTGGGACAACAGGAGTTATTTTTAACGTTTTCTTTCTGGTCCACTACCATGTTTTGACCAGTGCTAATATATATTTATTAAATATGTATACTTAATATATAAATATGCTCTTGTGACATCACTATGCATTGAACATATAAATAACACTAAGTTTATATATAATATAAATATCTGTATATTTAATTCTGACTAGAATTAATTGGTTTTAGTTTATCTCTTGTAAATTTGATTATATTCATTTATGGACTCTCCTTTCCTATCCTGATTAAAACAAGGGTGAAAGAATTGAGTAATTCAGTAATACAAAGATCAGGAGTGGAAGCACTGGCAGTTGTAGCATTGCAACTAATTTTTAACTTAGAGCAAAGGTAATTCAAGGGGAAAATAAGGCAGGTGTAGAGAACAGAGAGGGAGGGAGGCAGAGAGAGAGAGAAAGAAAGTGAATGACAGAGAATGAATGAGAACACCCGAAGTGGGGTTTAACTTTTATAAGGAAACCACTTCTGAGACAATGGTGTAATTTGTGAAGGTGATGTCCCTGTGACCCAGACACCTAACATTAAGCCCCACTGCCCAACACGGCAGCATTGATGAATACATTAAAACCATAGCGGGATTAAGAGAAAGTTTTCATACCTAATTTAGAGACCTAGACCCCTATATTCTGTGATGTAGTAAAATAAGGCTTGGGTTATTTGAATTCATATTAGTAGATTCCTAGTAGTAATCTGAATATGGTTGTTATTTCTTTTGAAACATCTCCTACCAAATCGTAAAGCATAAATAAAGCTAAGATTGTTAACATCTTAAAATTCTGTAAATATCTGTATGATTTTAGAAAAACAAGTTAATCCAACAATTGATTGCTTAATTGCATTACTTCTAATAATGGGTTTGGAAGGAAAAAAATATTGTACAGATGATCAAATTTTGTTATTTGTTCCCTCTTATAAAGAAATGGAGTTATTCTTTTCTCCTTTTACTGATTTTTCTTAAGTTAAATGGAAAAGATATTGTATACAATGAATAACCCTTTCCCCATCTAGCTTGATTATTTTAGTTCTTCACATAGCTTTATAGCATACATTGAAAAAATACTTGTTTATGTATGTGTTTTGAAAATTAGGGAGACAAGGAGAAAGAGAGAAAAATCTTCCATCCCTGGTTTATTCCTTAACTACATCAGCTGGGGCTAGACCTGGCTGAAGAGTCTGGAACTTCATCTGGAAAGTAGTAAAAGCACCAGGACCTTCTTCGGTTTTCACAGGCTCATTTGCAAGGAAATAGATCTGAAGTGGAGCAGCCATGACTTATACCAGTGCTCAGATATGGGATGGCAGCATTGTAACCAGTGCCTCAACCTCTTATGACACAATTCCAGTCACAAACATGACTGCATATCATACATTTTTGTGCAAATATTAGATATCATAATTTTCTCTTCTCACTGCAATGAATTAATTTTGTTCACTATAAACAATGAAATACACATTTTCTTCCCCATATATAGAAAATGAGTAAAATAAATGAACAAAATATACATTGCACTTGATAGATGCACAAAAGCAGAATTGTAGGTAGTTTGATTTACTCAAATTCTCTTACCCCCCACTGCCCTCAAAAACAAAATAACCACCAAAACCAAAGTTCAGACCAGATCAAGAAAATAATATCCCTACCCAAAATCTTAATTTTTAAGATTTGAAAATATTATGCCTTTCTAGTTTGCATTTTGTGTACCCATTTTTTAGATTGCCTTCTAAGGCCCCAAATCACCCAGGGACATGGGAAATAGCACTTTCTGTGTATCTGCTGGACATGTGTGCCTTGACTAATCATTTCTCTTGCCTACCCCAACTTCATGTCCACTCCTCAGGTTTTTGGATTCCCCGTTTAATCTGACATCCTGTGTACTCGGTTGACTTTCCATTGATAACTACTAGTTGCTGATGTCATGAAATTCAGTCATTACTACTTATATATTTGCATTATTTCACTTTTTTAAAAAAGAAAATGTATTTCTTAAGATGTGATTTGTGCATGAGTTATGAGGACACGTATTTTGGTTTAAAAATAATCATGGAATGTATGAAATATTAATATGAATACTTAGAAATCTAGTATTTTCATAGTAAATATTGGTTTCTTTTCTTCCTGAACAGGTCATTATCCAACTTTTAGAGGTGATGGATCATCTGCATAGAGGGGAATTGGTTGCTGCAGTACTCCGTAACCGGTATATTCATGGAAAAATTTACTTTGTTATCTAATGTGTCTCCCTAGATATTCATATGCTTATTATACCAGACAGTTGGCAAATATTTGTTGAATGCCTGGCAACACATGAGAAAAATTTTCTATGTGAATGAATAAAAGAATGAGTGACAGAGAAAAGAAATAAAGAGGATGTTAGTTTATCTTGAGCTAATGTAAAAAGCAATATAATTAGAAAACATAATTGATATAAATTGAATACCTGTAACATAGTCAATGAAGGCTTTTTTAATTTATAGTTTTAAAAGCATATTTGTGGGTTAATCCTGGTTTCCATAGCTTAAGAACTGAGGTTTCAACAAAGCTCTTTTTTAAAAAATAGGATTGCTGTAGGATTGGATGTATATTTCCGTTACTTAAAATCATGTTGAAACCTCTTGAGGGAGTTACTGTGAGGCATTTGAAACCACCTGTGGCAATTTGGGATTTCTGAGTCCATGCTTTAAAGCAATGCAACCATGTTTTGCAGATATGAAAGAGTGTCTCAAACTCCTAATAGCTTGATTGTACACTTTGGTTGAAGTACTTTGAATAGGAAAGTAGAGTTGTTTGTGTTCTGGTTGTAAGGCCTCTGACAATCTACTCTTGAGGAACTTTTTTATTGATATGATTCTGTAGATATAGGGATTCTCCCTCCCACCTCTCTGGTACTTCCTCATTATGGTTTTCACTTTGCATTTTCCTCTTGCATAATGGCATATGTTTTCATATTTGCATCAGTTATTTGGATATCTTTCAGTAGCATGTGTACAATTCTTTGTCCGTTTAAAAAGGCTGCGATTTTGATTTACTTTGGTTTTATGCTTTACTAAATTATAATTAATAGAACTTTAAAAACTGCACATATTTAGCTGTATGATTTGCTTAACTTAGAAATATACATACACATTTATGGTAACTTTGTCACAATCAATGATAATATATTCAACTCTTCCAAAGTTTCTTTGCATCCTCTTGTGGTTTTCATTTTCTAAGAGTGTGTAACATGTAATTAACGCTGTTAACAAATTTTAATATGCAGAGTACTGTATTATTAATATAGGCAAAACATGTACAGTAGATCTCTCAAACTATTCATCTTGTGTATTTAAAACTTGATGTCCAAAGCAAGAATACCTCCTGAGGCCCTTCCCATATCCTCTGCCAACCACCATTCTACAATCTCTGTACGTTTGACTAGTTTAGGTATTTCTTTTTTTCTCTCTCTCTCTCTCTTTTTTTATTCATTAATTACATTGTATTATGTGACACAGTTTCATAGGTACTGGGATTCTCCCCACCCCTCCCCAAACCCTCCCCCCATGGTGGATTCCTCCACCTTGTTGCATAACCACAGTTCAAGTTCAGTTGAGATTCCCCCATTGCAAGCATATACCAAACATAGAGTCCAGCATCTTATTGTCTAGTCAAGTTCAATGGCTGAGCAGTTCTTTGTGGCCAAATGGGCCAAACTGGAAACCATAATGCTAAGGGAAATAAGCCAATCCCAGAAGGTTAAATACCACATGTTTGCCTTAATTTAAGATGATATGATATTATGTATAACATATTATGTTATATATGTTATATGTTGTGTATAAACTAAAATTGAAATGTCAATGAGGTGGTCACAGAAGGTGGTTAAGAATTAGCATTTATTTTTAGCATATTGGCTACTCATTACTATGTCAATTAATTCCATAATGATGTAAATTTTTACTGATGGTATGTTGGAGCTTTTAATTGATTGGGATGATAGTTTAGGTATTTCATGTGAGTGGAATCACACAGCATTTATCTTTATGGGACCAGTTTGTTTCCCTTAGCATGATGTCTTTGAATTATTCTGGATGTTTAGATATACATGGTATGAACATGTTCTTCCAATCTGTCACTTGTACTCTTATTTTCTGATTTGCATCTTTGGGTAGTTATGTTTAGTCCTTGTCTCATCCTGCCTAAGAAATATTTTTCCCTTCCAAATACAATTCTTTCTTCAAAAAGCTTTATAGCTTTAGCCCTCATATTATATGTGCATTCTTAATTAAAAAACCAAACAAATGAACCTAAGATGTAAGTTTCCCAAATAGTCTGAGTAATTAAGAGATCATTTTATAATTGTATGCTTAACTTTTAGTACTGTCAATATTTTGCTAATGGCTAGGTAATTCAGTGGTAACCTGAGTTAATTTAGGTAAGATGTTAGGCACTAGTCTATCACTTCCAGTTTTTATAACACAATAACTATTGATCTCCTTATTTTATTGCCTTCATTATTACAAAAAGATACCTTTAAAACAGATCATTCTTAGTATAAATAAACTGATCCAGGGCACAGTAAGTGAGGTGAAGCAGCTCAATTAATTTTATGATGCTGAATCATATAGATGTCAGAACACTAAAACATGTAACAGATACTCATGCAAGAATTATAGCTCAAGTTCAAATTTCAAATAGGATAAAATTAAACAAAGAGATGTATGAGAAAATAACCTTTTTGCTTTTTGTAACTTGATAAAATTTTTAATACCTTTTATTCTTGATGATGCTTACAATAGTTGAGAAGAATGCATATCCATGTGGACCACTGAAGAGTAGGGGGGGTCAAAGAATAGGGGAAAGTGGATGAGCCAACTTTTGCCAGTCTGCTTTTTTCTTCCTGCGTCTCTGGAAAGTGGGCAAAGGAGAGAGGGCCACTCCCAGCAGCCCAACTACATCAGTGCCCCCGTTACAGATCTTGCACACCCTGGTGGGTTCTTGGGCTAGCCAGCCTTGGCTCACCTCCTGTCTTGACAGCAACAGTGACCTTGCCTGACAGGCCCACACCCATTCCAGCTCTAACCATTGAGTGTTACAGCCCAGCCCTGCTTGGCCCACACCCTAGACCTACACCCACCCTAGCTCCTGTGAGCACCAGCGGGTGCTGGAGCCTAGCCCATCCTAGCACACCCCAGATGCAATCTGCACCTATGCTAAGAGATACCAGCCATGTCCAGCCCTGTTCATTGCCCCAGTCCAGCTGGCATGACCCCTTAACTTTCTGACCAGGCCCACTCCCAGCCATAGTTCTTTCACATGCTGGCGGTTGCTCTGATCCACTCTGGCATAACTCATCACCTGGCTTGGTCTTTGCCATTGAATGCTACTACCCAGCTTGCCCTGGTCTGGTCCCAGTCTCAACTCTCACTGGTGGGTACTATAGCCTTGCCCTGTCCAGCCTGCCCCCATCCCTGGCTTTTATGCAAACCAATAGGTGTGATAGCTTAGCCCAGTCTAGCATGGCCTGCACCCCACCTGGCTCCTGCACATGGCAGTGTGCTATGGTTTGGCCTGGCCCTTCCTGGTCTTCCCCAGAACCCCATTCCTAGAGCCATCCCACATACGTGTGAACAAATGGAGCAGCCCTGTCTGGCCTAACCAATACCAAGCCCTGATTCACATATTCACAAGTGGGACCTACCACCAACTAAGAGAGTTCCCCAGCTTCTTCCACTAGGCCCACTCCCAGATGTTGCCAGTGGGTGCTAGACCTATACCTGGCACAGTCTTGGCTTTTGTGTGTGCTGGTGAATTTTGCATCCCAGCCCGTCCCACACTCAATTCTTGGCTGCACCTGTGATGCTACAGCCTAGACCATTCTGGTCTATTCCCAGTCCCTTCCCCTATGAGTGTTGTAAGTTCCATGATCATGCCTAGCTCGACCCATCACTATTCCAGGCTCCTGACCAAATCAGTGGGTATTGCAGTCCTACAGGGGTGAGCCCATAAATCCCTCACAGAATCTGCTCCCAGACCCAGTTCTCTTTCACATGCTGGTGGGAACCCAACCTGAAATGGTCCACCCTTTGCTCTGTCACTCAACAGTGGTTATTATGGTTGAGCCTAAGTGGTTATTATGGTTGAGCCAGCCCTGGCTTTTGTGTGTACCAGTAACTGGTTGTTGATACCAACAATCCCCAGCTCAGTATTGGTTTGACCCTTGGAAGGTACTCCAGTTTCTCTCCTCCAAACGACCTGGTCTCAATCCCCTCATTTACCTGCAAGTGTAGTAGCCTGGTTGGTGAAAGTCTCCCAGAAGTCACTTCTGACCTATCATGTTGTCGCTCAGTAATCCTCCCTCCCACACATTCCCACTTCCCTGAGCAATCTACAGCCCCTCATGCCCAGAAGCATGCAGATTCCCAAGCCTGGTACTCCAATGGTGTGTCGTGCTAGCTTGGGGCCCTGCTGGCTACCTGGGCCCCCTGCATGCTTGGATGTTTGTTCCCAGATCCTGTCTACCATTGTGCCAGAATCTGTCCCCCACATATATTTTTTAAAAAATATTATTATTTTAAAAAATAATATATAGAGTAGACTAACATACTGGTATAGTTAACACAAATTTGGCATTAACTAGGCCCAGAATTCCTGCGAGCTATTGGCTCCTTTCCTCTGGCAGTATAACTCTTTCCTAGGTACTGTGCAACCTAGGCAGTTGCCTGCATCTTGGAAAAATTATCATTTTTTAATTGAGACATTTTTACCCTACCATAAATACTGTTTTTTGTTATGATAGTTATTTATAGGGTATATTTTATCAATAGATCTCACATCAGAAGAATTGAAATAAATGCTGAAGATTTTAATAGATTAAATTTCTGTGTTTAAATAAGAGTAATTTAAAAATTGTTGATATAGCCTTTTTCTCTTTAAGAAAAATAATCCCTCTGAAAGCAAAAATCTTGTATTTCCAAGAGTAAAATGTAAGAGGTATTACTGAAGCAGCAATCAAACAATAATCATCACTTAATACATACTTCAAAATAAAGAGCAGACAAAATAAACAACTTTTAAAAAATAAATGGAGGGCCTGGAGCAATGGCTTAATTGGCTAAGTCCTCATCTTGCAAATGTCAGGATCTAATATGGGTGCCAGCTCATGTCCCAGCTGCTGCAGTTCCTATGCAGCTCCCTGCTTATGGCTTGGGAAAGTAGTGGCGGTTAGCCCAAAGTGTTGGGACCCTGTGCCCACATGGGGTACAAGAGGAAGCTCCTGGCTCCTGGGTTTGGATCAGCTCAGTTCCTGATGTTATGGGTATTTGGGGATGTTATGGGCATTTGGGAAATGAACCAGCAGATGGAAGATTTTCTCTGTCTCTCTTCTCCTTTCCAATAAAAATTAATTAATATATTTTTAAAAAGATGAATGGAGCTAGGAGAACTATATATTTATATGTATAAAATGAAACGGATCCAAATGAACAAATGAACCAAATGCAAATAGATCAAAGATGTAAATATAATACCTGAAAATACAAGAATCTCAGGAGAAAATGTGGAGAAAAAGCTCCCTAGATACTGGCCTTAACAATGACATTTTGTGTATCATTCCAAAAGGTAAAAGTAGAAGAAAAATGAGTAAATTTGTGCCAACACTTTCTACACAGCAAAACAAACAATTAGAAAAATTAAAAGGCATCATACAGATTGGGAGAAACTTTATATATGAAAAGGGACTAAGATCCAAAATGTGTAGGAACTCTATTCAACAGCACTGACTAGCTAGCTAACTAACTAACTAAATAAATAAATAAAAATGGTACCATGATTAAAAATAGTCAAGTGGGAGGCAGCCCTGTGATATAGTAAGGTAAGCCTCTGCCTGTGGCACTGAAATCTCAGGTTGGTGTGGTTTCTGCCCCAGTTGCTCCATTACTGAACCAGCTCATTGCTAATTTGCCTGGGCAAGCAGCAGAGGATGGTCCAAGTGCTTGGGAATCTGTACCCATGTGAGAGGTTCCTGGCTTCCAACCAGCCCAGTCCTGGCCATTGCAGCCATTTGGGGAGTGAACCAGTACATGGAGAATCTATCTTCTTGTGCTTCTCTCTCTGTAACTCTGCCTTTCATTTTTGAAAATAAGGCATACAAATGATCCAATAGAAATGAAAAGATGGTCAGCATCATTCAGCACTATGGAAATGCAAATCAAAAGCATAATATCTAGGATAATGTCATCTGCAAAAAGGAATAATTTGACATCCTCCTTTCTAATTTGTCTTTTTGATTTCTATTTATTGCCTAATCTCTCCAGCTAAACCACACAGAACTGTATTGAATGTCAATGGTGAAAGTGGACATCCTTGTCTGTTTCCAGATTTTAGTGAAGATGTTTCCAAAATGTTTCCAAATATTCCAAAATGTTCCCATCCTGGCTATAGGTTGAACTATTCCTTCATCCCTGAAATAAAAGGAAGGAATATTACTCAGCCATACAGAGGAATGTAATCACTTTTGTAGCACAGTGGGTGAAACTGGAGATCATTACGCCAAGTAAGATAAGTTAGACTCAGAAACATAAATTCCACATATTTTCTCTCATCTCTGGAAGTTCACAAATGGAGGGAAAGTATATTAATAATATGTGGATACCAATTTTTGGTTGATTGATGATTAAACATTGTATTCACTGAATTTTATAGTCAATATAGTGCTGTACCTTTATTTCCTCACGTTGATCCTTGTCATGAATCCCATATTGTGTGATATTAGTACTGCATCTTTCAGCAAAAATAACATGCAAACTCCAGGCTGGACCAGGCCAGAACCAAAAGTTTGGAACTCCATCTGGGTCTCTCAAATGAATGACAGGAGTCTAAACATTGAGGCCGTCTTCTGCTGCTTTCCCAGGCACGTTTGCAGGAAGCTGGATTGGAAGTGGAGTTGTCCCAGGACTCCAGCCAGATCTCATTTGGGATCCCAGCATTTCAAGTGGTGGCATAACCTTCTGCACCACAGTGGATTTTATCTTATTTGCTTTTCACAAAAGTAATTGCAACCTGTTGCGGCTCATTCCATTCTAAAGAGAGCTCTTTCAGAGACTGAACATAATCTAATTTTAAAAATGATTTGTTTATTTGAAATGCAGAGTGACAGAGACAGGGAAAGAATGATCTTCCACCTGCTGGTTCACTCCTCAGAATAGCTGTAACTGTCAGAGCTCAGCCAGACTGAAGCCAAGATGGAGACAGATGACTATAACAGCATGCGATGGGGCATTGTGAAGCCAGGAGCCAAGAGCTTCATTCTAGTCACCAATGTAGGTGGCAGGGACTCAAATACTTGGGCTAGCCCCATCCAGGTCTCCTTTATGCCTAATCATGGTTCTATGTACTTAGGCCATCCTCTTACGCTTTCCCAGGCAACATTAGTGAGGAGCTAGATTAGAAATTGAGCAACAAGTGCTAGAACCAGTGCTCTGATGTAGGATGTTGGATTCACAAGCAATGTTGTAATCCACTGCACCTTGTTAACCCCTCTACTGCGTTTTTATACTTTGTATAGTGGATATATAGGATTTTGTGCACTGCAGATATTTTGAAAATATTTGTAGACATTGCAATATTAACAATGGCTATTTGGTACTGGTGATTTTATTTAATTATTTCATACAGATTTTCCATCTCTGTGTGATTGAATCCATTAATGTAAAACCCACAGATAAAAAGGGCTGATTGTGCTGTGTGGCTTCCTGTATGTGTAAATCTATGATTTAATTTATAACTTAGGGAGATTACCAATAAGATAGAATAGTGATACACAGTAACAGTATACTGCAGTGTACTTGCCAGCATTGCTGCTCTTGAACACCACTATTGCAGTACTGCCACTGATGCGGTAACTGAGAAGGATGTAAAGTGACAGAAGAGCGGATAGCATTTACTGTGCAAATGCCATGGAAAGGAGAGGATTTTTGGTCTCCATTGGGATGGAGTGGGGGCAGTGCAAGAATATCATTATGCTGTTCAGAGTGGCCTACAATTTAAAAATTGTGAATGGTTAATTTACAGAATTTCCCATTTACTGATTCTGAACCATGATTCACCATTGTAACTGAAGCTACAGAAAGCAAGACTTGGAGGAAGGTGCTGTATGTGTGGCAAGGAATATGAACCAAAGAAATATTTGAGAGCCTTAATTGATGTGAATACCTCAAACATACAGCCAGAGGGTAGAATATTCCGTTATCCCTTTGGTTGTTAAAGCTGTATGGTATTATGACCAGTACCATCTCCATAAGACTTTATTTACTTTCTCCTGGTACTTTGTTTTAGATTTAAAGGAACAGTAGCAGAGCAATCCCCTTTCTTGTTCTTTGGAAGATTTATTCTTTTATAGGATTCTAGTTTCTATGTTTGGCTTTGGGAATAAGTTTTGGCAGTTAGCTGTACTACAGATCCTCTCTGAAAGCCCAAAGTCGGAATCTGCTATCGAGAAATTAAATAATTTCTATTGAGAGAAATTAAATAAATGTGCCTCCCTTTCTTCCAGGGGTTCTTCCAGTCCATGATGTGTTAGGGAACGAGTTTCCCAAAGGTGGACATGTTTTCTTCTGTGAGCGCGCTGTGACATAGCTGACATAGACACAGGCTGTAGATAACTAGAAGAAAGCCTCCAGTGATTTTAGCCAACTGTTTAAGGGCCGCAACAGAGTCAGCAGAGTGTAGATGAATTAAATGTAATGTTGTCTGACAGGGAATGCTGGGTCTAGGTATAGATTATGCCATTTGTTTTTCCTCTGGTGTATTATTGAAAATACTAACACGTAAATTAGTTTGAAATCAACCATTGTCCAGAGTTGGGAGGTTTTTCATGGTCTTTTCAAGCTTGGCCAGCTGGTGTTGGAGAGTGTGGAAGGCCACCGAGAACACACTTTTCTTGCTGGGTTTCCTGAGACCGTGTGAGCATTGATTGAGAGAGAACTGTTTGATCTTCAGATAGTGTAGTCTATCGCTCCATTTATTCTTTTTCTGTGTGGCATGAAGGGGAAGAAGCAAAAACTTTACTTTTTGATTCCCAGCTCATGCCCATTTTACCTTAAGGGTACTTCAATTATCTGATTAATTAATCCTCCTGTTGAATAGACAGACCGCAGTGCTGAGTTTAAAATAACCTTGTTTCCTTGTCCTGGCTCTGCCAACAATATAATGGAAATTTATTTAAACAGCCAACGTTTTCTTTTTTATTTTTCTTGTTTTCAGAATAGAAATACTTTCCCTTGAAAATTAATGAGATGATATGCTTGAATCACTTTGTTCTCACCAAAAGGTGGACCCTGAAGAATTCACAGTATTTGTTTATTGAAAGGAGTTGAAAGCACAATTAAGACAATTTTGGGGTTGTTCTGTAGATGTGGTTTTACAGATAACAGATTGTGTTTCTTTAGAAATAGAAAAAGAGTGAAGAGAGCTTGTTCAACCCTATTACATGTAAAAAGACAGAAAACCTAATATCCAAAGATGAGAAGACTCCTTCAAGTTCACAAAACAAGGAAAACAGTGAAAACATGAAACCTTTGGATTTCTGATATGTGGTTGTCCCTGCCTCCAAACACCAGCTTTTAGATATTTAGTACAAAACAGCCTTCTGTCATAAAATATATTTTGTCAGATTTTAATGTTATTTAAGGCAGGTGATAAATTTATTATCAAATGGTATAGCCATTACCACTGGTTTTATGTGTAAAATACTTTTTCTTTTCTAAACTTAACAGTTACAGTAATTTTGTTAAGTTTTTGTGGCAATGAGATTTAGTCAGTTGAAGTTTTATTTGTGTTTGAAGAGAGTGGCACAGAGATGAAGAGACTGAGATAGAGAACTTTCCCATTCGTTGGTTCACTCCACAAATGTCTGCAATACCCAGGGCTGAAATCAATCTGGTCTCCCATGTGGGGCTGGCAACCAAACACCTAAGCCAGTATCCTGTGCCTTTCAGGTTGATCCTTAGCAATAAGTTGGACGGAGAGTGGAGCAGCATTCCCATCAAGGATGCAGGATCCCAAGCAACCGCTTGACTTCTGTGCCAGGTGGCTGCCTCTCTAGTAGTTGTTTGTTTTAGTTTGGATAAATAGATTGGTCTAATAATCACGTGCTGACAAGTAGCTGGTTCAAAGTCGCATGGAAACTCATCCTAGTCTATTTTAATTTTTTCTCTGTGCAAATCTAGCATATTGTTTGACCTTCAACTTAAATTTATTGACATTTACATTCAGACACAGATCTAGTTGTTCGCAGCATTAAATCAGATTTGTTCTCTTGCCTCAGATATTTTGTTGCCTGTCAAATCAACAGCTGAAATAATTATTTCTTTTCAGCTATTGTATTTTCATATATTAGTTTCTTTTGCTGTTGAAAACAAATTACTGCAAACTCACTGTCTTAAAACAGTACAGACTTATTCTTTCATAGTTCAGGAGGTCTTTGGGCTAAAATCAAGGTATAGGCTGGCCTGTGTTCCATTCTGCAGGCTTTCCAGTTTCCTTGCTTTTCTAGTTTCTACAGTTTCTAAGAGTTATTTGCAATGCTGTTTCTTCCATCTTCAGTGCCAACAATGTTGGGTCTAGTTCTTAGATCTCATATCTTGGACTTCAACAGTTTTCCTCTTAAGTTCCAAGGATCCTGTGAGTACATCAAATGCATTTGAATAATCCAAACTAGTTTCTCCATGTCACAATCCTTACTTATATCACCAGTCTTTCGCCATTTAAGGTTACAGATTCCGGAGACTAGGAATTATATGCTTTTGGGTGCCCATATTCTGCTACCATGCCCCATATGCATGTCAGCTCTATCAGCACAAATTTTTTCCTTTCAAGGGTGTTGAGATAATGGCTCTCTTGCAAATTTAGAAACTATTTTCTAAAAATTCATCACACATCTTTTTCTCAATACTTTCCATTCATAAGTATTTTAATATATTAGAGATAAAAGTTTAATATTGTCTTTGAAATTAGAAATTTGGGGAAATGAGGAAAAGAAAATCATGCAGTTCATTCTACTCTAAGCAAATTGTTATTTTAGCATATTTCTTTTCAGTCATTTCCATGTGCACATTTGATTTTATATTTTATTTTTATTTTAACGGCTATTTAGAACATGAAATGTGATGTATATTTACATTCCTTAATGATTAGAATACAACATGATTAATCAAGAAAGCTAGCAGACACATTGTCTAACATCCTTATCATGTTGAACTCTATTTAGTGGAGTGTTAAGCTTCTGATGATAAAGTAAGTTGAAATCATGTCTTAATAAAAATTAAAAGAAAAATAAGAAAGGATAGAAAAGATGGAAAGAGGAAGAAGGGGAGGGAAGGAGGGTAGGATGGTAATGTTTTATACGTTCAATTCACTATAAAATACATGAAATTTGTGCTCCTTGTATAAATAGATTTAAAGACATTAAGATGTATTTCTGGAAATATTGAAACATCAATTTATTATGAGGGATTATGATCACAATTCTTCACAAGAGGTCATTGACATTGGCTCCTTTGGTCTCATTGAGACTTTTTATCCCTGATGCCATAGCTCCCGTTCCTTCATCCACCCTAGACCATGGAAATGCCCCTACTACTCTCTCTTTCTATGAGTGTAGTATTTTTGGAGTCCCCACATGAGTGAAATCATTCAGTGTTGGATTATCAGTGCTTGTTTTATTTCACTTACATGTTTATCTGTTTAACATAATTATCACAGTATAATTGCAATTCTTATTTTTCTTTTACAATACAATGTAGTTAATGCTTTATGCCTTGTTAATAATTTTCTCTTATAATCATCTAATTAAAAAAAAAACATTTTTTACTAATACAGTTAGGAGGTGGGCATTTGGTGTGACAGTTGTCACACCACAGGAGATGATCACTTCTTATATTGTATTACCAGCTTCCTCCTAATTACAAGCTCTATGAGGCATCAGGTTATGGCTCTAGTGCTTGGGTTCCTTCCACTCTTACGGGAGACTCAGATTTATTTTCAATTATTTCAACCTGGTCCAGGCCTGGGTGTTGTGAATACTCAGAGTGAACCATTGGAGGAAAGATCGCTGTCTCTATCTCTCTGTTTTTCTGTCTTTCAAAATAATAATTTTTTAAAAGTTAATGCTCATAGCAGAAGACCTAGAAAATTAAAAAATAGTACAAAGCTTCTAATACCATCATTCACATTTACCTGCTAATAACATTTTTGTGTATTTCATTCAGTCATTCTTGTCATGCCTACTTTAAGAAGATTATTTATTTGAAAGGCAGAGAGATATGATTGATTGATTCGTTTTCCATTTGCTGGTTCATTCCCCAAATGACTGCAACATCCATGGCTGTTCTAGGCCAAATCCAGGAGTCAAGAGCTTCATAATGGTCAATGTGAGTGTCTAGGGCGTAAGTACATCCTTCACTGCCTTTCTAGGTGCATGAGCAGAAAGATGGGTCAGAAGTGGAGCAGCTGGGACTCGAACTGGCATTCTTACATGGGATGCCAGTGTCAAAAGCAACTTAATCCATTGTGCCACAATTCCCACCACTTCTGATTATTTTATAACGCTAAATTTGATTCATATCAAGTATTTAAAAATATTTTTATTTTTAATTTTGGAATTTATGGTACAATTCTGTACAATTTAGGATTGCCCCCCCATTCTCCACCCTCGAACTGATTTTTCCCACATTATTAAAATAATATAGTCCTTCGTAAGGAGTTATATTTCCATCAGTCTGTTATTTAAGTGTACCTGACATTGTAGGTACAGACAATGTCAGACAGTCCATCATCCCATTATCTAGATATGTCCAACAGTTTCATTGGGAGTCCATCTTTGATTTGGAAGTAGGGATGCTTGTTGCATTGTCTTCACATCTGGATATGGTAGTCTCTATTACTCAATTAGTATACGTTCCAATTTGCATGATGGTTTTCTTTTATTAGAGAGAACATATGGTATTTTTCTTTTTGGGATTGACTTATTTCAGTGAGCATAATGGTCTCTAGTTGGGACCATCTAGTTGCAAATGGTATAATTTCGTTTATTGTGCTTTAACACTTGCTCTTACAAGCCTAGCAAAACTGTAAATGGTATAATTTAAAAATTTTAAATACATGACTATTACTTAAAAGTTTTTTGAAATACTTGTTTACTTGAATGGCAAAGTCAGAGAGAGAGAATCGTCTACAACTAGTTCACTCCCCAAATGGCTATAATGACCTAGGCGGGGCTAGACAAAGGCCAGGAATCAGGAACTTCTAGGTGTCCTGTATGGTTACAGGGGTCCAAACGCTTGGACCGCCCTCATCTGCTTTTCTAGATACATTAGCAAGAGATTGGATCAGAAGTGGAGCATCTGGTACTCAACTCGTATCTATGTGGGAAGCTGGTATTGCAAGAGAGTGGCTTAACTTGTTTTACCACAATGTTAGATCCATAATTTTGTAAAACATAGAAAATGAATATTAAACCACAAAATATGTCAAGGATATCTTTTTGTGTTCTCTTTCCTCTTTAGCATTACTCTGTGTAGTATTATAAAAATATTTGCTTATGAAATGCATAAAACACTGCCTGGAACTTAAACATGTAAATTTGGCTTAACTTCGAAATGTCATCAGCCTCAAGTAGTATTTATTTTATAATGTATCAAAATTTGCATTATCATTTTTTCTTAAAATTTTTATTTTCCAAATGTCTTCAACTTTCTAAAAAGTTGCAAGATCAATACACACAACTTTCTTTTTCTTTTTTTTCCCCCTTGGATCATTTCAGTGTAAGCTGCTGATACAGAGCACATTGGCTTCAAATTCTCTGGTGTACATAAATTCTCCTTCATAACCTCAAATCAACCATCAAGTTCAGGAAATTTATATTAATACATTATTACATTCTAATCAGAGCCCATTCCAGTTTTTCAATTATCTCAAAACTGTTCTGAATAGCTAAAATTTCCAGTTCAGAATCATGCATTGCATATTATTGAAACAGCTCTTTGATATTCTTCCATCTGGGGCATTTCATCGGTCTTTCCTTGTCTTTCATGACCTTAAAACTTTTAAAGTGATAAGGCAGATCTTTTTTTTATATATATAGGATGACCCTTTGTTTTAGTTCTAGTGGTTCCCCAGAGTTATATTTATTTAGGCTTTGTTTCTTCAGCTGAAATCGCAGTAAAAATTTGTATTCTTCTCATTGCATGCTGCCTATGGCATATCATTTTGAGTTCTCGCATATAGATGATAACTCGGTTAAGATCATGTCTAGCAGACTTTGTCAGGGTAAAGTTACTTTTTCTTCTCTTCATAACTAGCAGTATTTCTGAGAAGATGCAAAGTATATAAATGCCTTACTCCTCACCAGACTTTCAATATTTACTGCTATCACTATGGGGTTATTGTTTCCCGTTTTGCTCAACGATAATCCATACTTGTGTTTTCTTTTGCTGCATTTTCATCCCTTGGTCAATCACAGTACGGAATGTGTCTTGCGTTGACTAATCCCCCAGAGGAAGCCCACGCCCTGTTGATGTTCCCTTGCCTCTCCCCATCTCCTGATGGCTTCCGTACTCCGCTCGGCTTGCCGCAAATTGTGGCCTCCCTGCACGAATGCCTTCTTTGTTTTGTTTGCTTTCCAGCTCACCATGCTAGGCTTAGATTGATGCTGTCTCTCCACAGTGAGAACCTTCTTCTGCTCTCAAGCCCCACAGGGGCCCCACTATTCCCTCCTTCTAGTGCAGGCTGAATCCCATGGCTATTTTTCATGAACAGGAATGGAAAGAGCACTTTCTTTTGCTCTTTTAAAGATTATTTTTACTTGAAAGGCCATTACAGAATGAAGAAGAGACACCAAGAGACATCTTCTATCTATTGGTTCACTCCCCAAATGACTCTGTTCTGAAGCTGGCAGCCGAGAGTTTCTTCTGGGTCTCTCGTGTGAGTTCAGGGGCCCAAGGATCTGAGCCATCCTCTGCTGCTTTACCAGGCAATAAGCAGGGAGCTGGTTGGGAAGTGGGGCAGTTGGAAGTAGAATGTTGGCACCACAAGGAGAGGCTTAGCTTACTATGCCACTGCCCCAGCCTCAGAACATTTTCTATAGTCTGACTTTTAAGTTGTCAACTTTCCCCTCATAACCATGATTTTTTTAATTCTTAAAATGTATTTTATTGATTTGAATAATAAATACAAACTTACATCTTGTTTATGTTTTGTGATAGATATGAAGCAGATAATACAGTCTCTGTAATTAAGGCCTTTCAAAGTTTATTCAGAGCCTCATCTGCGCCATTTCTCTCACTGGACCTTAAGCACTGTGAAACCTGACTCCAACAGAATTATGTGATATGACACCATAGTATGTTATTGCATATCAATCATTAACACTCAGTGTGTTATGTAATAATGATTCCCTTAATACTTCTCCTGACTAGACCATCAAGTCCATGAGGCAAACAACATATTTCTATATGGCTACTCCTTTCCTGTATCTAACCCAGTGTCATATGTAAAGTAGATACTCATTAGATGATGGCAAACTGAATAACTTAGTGCATTGTTTATACATGTAGATGCTGGCCCTTATAGGAGAAATTGTGTCTATTAAACTGTTGTACACTTGATTCATTAGCACTTTCTGGGGAGGAATTTGACATGCTCAGAAGGTTCAATTTGTAAATATTTCAAACTGTTCAGAGAGTAGGCAGCACTCAGAAGCAAATCATAAAAAGCCTTAACATTCTTCTGCATAAAGATTTCTAGCAGCTTCTCCTCCTTTCAGTTTGCCCAGTGTTCTGGTAAATAGGATATGTATTTAGGTAGTTCTGATTTTGATCCTGACACTTCTGTTTATTCAGTTGTGGTGATTTAAAAAAAAAAATCAGCCTTTTGAGTTCAGTTTGTGCATGAGAGGCATTTCAAGGGAAAAAAATTGAAACTTTATTGTTGGAAGAATGCACAGGACCTCTGACTCCATTGCTCCTGGGATCTCTGCGGCCTGCAGGAGCAGTGGAGTTACGGCACTCATTCCTTAGCATTAATGATGTGTTGTGCCAGAAGACACGTGTTCACAGTTGTGAGTGCGGAGTCTTGTGTGTAGAATGTTTTTGTAAAAGCACTGACTCCCTCACGGTTACTGATTTGTTACTGCTATTGTCACAGGTCTGCAGTAAAATACTAAATTCCCAAATTCTCCAGCTTTCCTGAGAAATAAATACAGCTTTAATGTGGCAATGACCAGCCGTCATTCCGAGATAGTTTTTAATATCTTTTGGTTATTAAAATCATCTTTTGCTCTTTCTTTAAGGAAATGTGAATGATCAGGAGTTGTGAATTGGTGTCCTAATGAAATTTGAAATGCTCAACATAGAATCTGTTTCAGAGTGTAAGTTTTTTTGATATTTATAAAGGCAGCAAAATCCATCTGTCATATGTTACATAACAGTCCCAGCAAATATGACATGATGCCCTGTAATCAGTTACAATAATGTTTCCCAGTGACATGCAACAATATTTGCACTAAATGAGAGAAAGCATGTGACTAACCTCATTCTACTTCAGGTCAGAGTTTACTAAGACTTGATTTCGGGTCAATCAGATTAATTCAGATTTGCTGCCAAATGAATATAAGCAAGAAAAAAGAGGGCCATCTGATTATTAAATGATTCAATTTTGAAATTGTGTATAAGGAGTTGCCTTTTAAAATTTTTTTACTTGGCAAAATAAGTTCACTACCCTCTGTAGGAACCCAAAATGTTTTTGGGTCAATACATTTCACTGGACACAAAATCCAAAGAATATGGGAAACAATCCCTTGAATGCTATTGAAGTGAGTATAACTTTTATGTTCATCCCTAGTCTGTGATAATGACCTTTCCGTTTTATTTACTAATCTGTTTCACTTTCAAGTGGATACATTGTGGGTTATAATCTTTTCATGTTGCATGATTGCCAAAGTATTCTGTTTTTATTGGTTAATCAATACCATGTCAATTAATGCCACAATGTTGTAAATGGTTGGAAATATTATGTTGGGGCTCTTAATTGATTGGGATGATACTCTGCCGGCTCTACCTTCAGATCAGAGATGGTCTCACCAAGAAACCATTGAACTTACCAGGACAATAAGATGCTGGACTTTATGCTTGGTAAATACCTCCAATGAAAGAATGTCAACTGAATTTGAACTATGGAAATGCAACAAGGTGGAGCAATCCGCCATGGGGGGAGGGTGTGGGGAGGGGCGGGGGGAATCCCAGTGCATAAAAAATGTATCACATAATGCAATGCAATTAATTAAAAAAAATGAAATGCAATAAAAAAATTTAAAAAAAGAAAAAAGATAAAAAAACAACAACGAAACAACAGACAAAAAAAAACACAAAGTATTCTGTTTTAAAAAAAGGATTTATTTTATTTTTATTGGAAACTTGCATATAGAGAAGACATGAGAGAGAAAGATCTTCCGTTCATTGATTCACTCCCCAAGTGGCCTCGATAGCCAGAGCTGTGCTAATCTAAATCCAGGAACCCAGAGTCTCTTTCAGGTCTCCCACGTGGGTACAGGGTCCCAAGGCTTTCAGACATCCTCATCCTCCACTGCTTTCCCAGGCCACTAGCAGGAACTGGATGGGAAGTGGGGCCGCTGGGATTAGAACCAGTGCCCATGTGGGATCCTGGCACATGCAAGGTCAGGACTTTTAGCTGCTAGGCTACCAAGCTGGGTCTGCCAAAATATTTTTTAATTAAAGCAAATTGAAATTAAATTTATTTTGTGGCAATTTTAGGAGCTTGGAGCAAGAAAGAAGGTTGCAGCTTAAATGAATCAACGGTTTCCACCAACAGGCTATGATTCTCTAAGTCTCAGAGCTTCACTTGGGTGCATTTGATGCTAAGACTCTGGAAATTGGTTTGTGTTAGGGAAAGGACATTGTCAAAGAGTTACATGAACTTAGATCAACTGATCAATCTTGGATGTTTCTGGTCTGTTTTTCTGTTCTCAAGTGATGCTGAATTCCCACTTCGCAACTGTAAATTGAGTTAGCAGCTATGAAAGTACTCTGAAGGAGACCACTTTAGCATGTAAAATCATTATTTTGAAAAATAATTTATATAGTGTGAAGTAATAGAGTCCAAGTGATAGAATTACATAATTCTTTTAAAAAATATTTACTTGGATAGAAGAGAGAGGAGACAGAAAAAAATAGGGGCAAAAGGAGGAAGTGAGAAAGAGAGAAAAGAGAAACAATTGATTCCACCTGTTGGTTTATTGCCCAAATGACCCTGACAATTAGAATTAGGCCAGGCTGAAACCAGGAACTGCTTCCAGGTCCCCCTTGTGGATGGCAGGGACCCTAGCATTTTGTATATCACTTGTTCCTCTCCAAGAACATTAGCCAGGAGCTGGAGCAGAAGTGAAGCACCTGGGACTTAGCACTCTAAGTTGCTTAACCCACTACACCATAATGCCCATTCCTAATTTTTATCGTAGCAGATTTGTCCAGAAAGCAGATTGCTAAAACAAGCATTTGAGGTGTCTCTCTCTCCCTCCTCTTTTGAGAGGCACCCCACCTCCAGGCTTTCTCTCCAGAGCCTTCCCTTTCCCTTCCCTGCTCACCTGGTCCCTTCACAAATAAACTTTTCTGTCTGCAACAACAACAACAACAACAACAAAACCAAGCATTTGATTTGCTTGACCACACTTTGTGTATTGTTACAAGCAGTATTTCTTTATAAACCAATGTGTCATTGATCAGTTGATTGCCATTCTGCTTCTTTTTCACCCTTTTTTACCTACTCCGCAAAAACCAGGCATGAATTCTTGAAATATTTTTTCCTTTGCCACCCAGTACTGAAGTTTTGTCAGTAGAGGGTGCTGCAAAGGCAGATAAGGAAGCTTGTGCAACCCAGTTTCCTCAGACATTTTTACTGGTGTGCTCAGCTTCTTTTCCCAGGGGTCAGCATCTTCTGGTGCCTCCGGATACAGTTTCATAGAAGAGGTAGGGCCTTTTCTGGAAGCTGAGTACCACACATGTGCCAGAGGGTGTGTTTCTGTCAATTTCCAGCAATTAATCACCAAAGTGACTTCTGTGCCCTTCGTAGACCTGCAGCTGTGCCCTGTCCAAGTCTGGAGAGCAGCCCTGCTTTGCAGGCCTGTCCTTGGGTGCTCTGTCTAGGTCCTTGGGGTACTGATTACTTCCACTATCTATCGCGCTTATATTTTTAGAATTCTCTTTGCTTATAATGAGACAGTTTCTCCTCACTCTAACTCTCTATTTTCCTCTCCCTTGTCATAGTTACTAATTCCTTATGTGCAGCTCTTCCAATTCCAATTACTGTGTGGTTTCTCTCTGTTAAGACCCACACAGACACAATCAATTAAAGATCTCCATGACCTAATGCAAGGCAGTTCTTCAGAGCTAATACCATGGGACCTGTATTTGAAAAATTGAGACATGTCATCCCAAAATATCCAGTTGGAGATTGCCTTAAAAGCTTCTGAACTTGAACAGATCTTCCATGGGGTCTCTGAGTATTTGTGTATTTGTCCTCCATCTCTGTGTCCTCACACGCACTGCTTTGTCTCTTAGTCCGCTCTTCCATTTGCCTTACTAAGCATAGTTTGTAGCCCCAGCTAGCCTTTAGCAAGCTGTCACTCTAAGTCCATGGGTTCCATTTTCTTTCTTGGTGAAGTGGAGATGTGAAAGAGAATACATTAAAGAAATCAAGGAACAAAAATGCTTTGTAATTAAAGGAGCACCCGACAAAAAGTACTATTGGTGTTTATTACATAGATTTTCCTTTCCATGATTTTGATTTTTACAAGTACATTTTTATTTTGACAGCCTAAGGTATTAGTAGTGATACTTCCAACCTAATAAAATGGGCAGACATATAATTATTAGATGAAGCTGAATGTCCTGGATGCTAAAATACAGAAATGAATAAGGTTCCAGGAGCTCTGAAATTTAAAACTTCACTGTGGTCTGAGGATTTGTGGTTTATTTTCAAGCAGAGGCCACCTGATGTTCAAGAATCAAAGTTGCCATTTATACAATGGCTATGACGTCATGGTTAATATTCATATTCTATGTTTTAAATTATTTTGTCTAGTGTTATTTTCCCATTCAGTTATTAGTTGTAGACTTATCCTGTATTCCCAGTAGAGTCCTTTTGCATTTTATTTGTTCAACTTTTGAAGTGTTAAACCCTTTTATTGTGATAGAAGTTTAAACTGTGTTATCTCAAAAACTAAAAAGAAATGGAAGGAGGGTGGGAGGGAGAAAGAGGGAAGAAGGGAATATCAGGATGTTGTTAGAATTGTAGAAATTGTAGAAATCTGCAAATCACGTTGAGTCCATTAAACTAATTAATAATTAGATCAAAATCAAGCATTTTGCTTGAGGTCAATTTTTTGTTCATTTGCTTTTGAAAAATGAAATCTTGCTCCAATTATGTGCGGAGAGATAGTGGCAGTAAAATTTTTAAATAAGAAATTCTCTTGTTTTATGCAGCTCTTTTCAAGTGTTACTTTATTTTTGTGTCTATTAATCAATGCTCACATTTAGAAAAAAGATTTGAGTAAATTTTACTTCAGAGCTAGTACACATAGAAAGATTATATGACTGTCTCTAAATTAAAAATGGGAAATTATTTGTTTGTCATCTAGAGGATGACATACTTGGTGAATCTAGGAAGAAATATAGCATACTATTTAACTTAGAGGTGATTACTCTTTGAATGCAGAGTACCCTGTCAAATCGCAGGCTGAGTGCATCTCCCAGTGGATGCTGTTGCAAAGTGCAAGTGATTGCAAGTCCTCCCTAAAGCACTTATCTTCACAGTTTGGTTTCTGTGAGAAGCCCACCAAAGACACTTAACCTTTCTCTAAGGAAATCAGGTCAGATGATTCTTCACATTTATCAGGAAGACTGCTTCAGTTTCACTTTTTTTTTTTTTCACATATGGTGAGTCAATATTCTGTTGATTTACAGACTAGATGGAAACTTCCTCTTTCTTTGGCAATATGATTATGTGAGCAGAGCCCATGCAGCTTTAGAAAATAATTGTTTTGGGTCATTGTTTTCTGAACTGTGATGGTCCTGCTGCAGTTTGTACGCACGCTGTTGAATGTAGACTAAAGTAAGCTGAGGAGATATGTTACTTTAAATATGTTTATTAGAAGATAAAACATGAGCTATCACTTTTGTCATAGCACAAACAACATTGCTTACATCAGGATTAGAGTAGGTAACAACCCTTTATTG
This sequence comes from Ochotona princeps, assembly GCF_030435755.1. NCBI lineage: Eukaryota > Metazoa > Chordata > Mammalia > Lagomorpha > Ochotonidae > Ochotona > Ochotona princeps. The sequence goes on along the minus strand of NC_080865.1, from coordinate 79,598,760 downwards.
ACAAAGTAGTTTATTTACGCTGTGCGCAGGCATGCTTGAGAAAGAATTGGTGCATTCTTTCTAGGGATCCAGCAAACGTCTATTTCTAAAAGATGGCTATTATTTAAAATATACAAAGTATTTATAGTAGATATAATTGTGAGTTAGAATCAGACTTTTGCTGTTTTTCATTTTGTTGTTGAAGTCAAATGGCTTAGTGGATAAAAATGTAATGCTTAAAATGTAAAGATGCAGACTGCAGGGAAAATGTTATTATTAGGAGATGATTGTGATGAATCAGTCATGTATCTTTAGATAGATGTGAAGACCAAATATAGTAATTGCATGAATCATCTGCGACTGTTATAGAAGGACTAATTACAGAGAATGCAACTATCATGCAAATATGATGAGAACTATTTGAAAGTTAGGCTTTCATAAGTATGATGGAAATGAATCTCCTTCCTTAGATGCCATATCTTTAGAAACATATATTCTTATCACTTTTCAACCTTTCAGGCTATGATCAAGTGTAGAAGTATATGTTCTTTTGAGAAACCTTTCAGCTATGCAAGTGTTGTTTTCAAACACAACGGATGCGGGATAAAACCTATCCAAATAGTTGACCAAAAAATTGAACAGAGTTACAGTATGACTGAGCAATCTCACTTCCATATGTTCCCAAAAGAATTGAAAATGGCACTTCAAACAAATGAACATCTAGGCATGCCCATATTCAGGGCAGCACTATTTATAGTAGCCAAAAACAATAGGGGCAAGTAGAGAATAACTGTTCAATACATATGAGTGCTATTTTGGGGTGACAAATGCTTTGCACTAAAAGGACGTGGTCCTGTAATTTTCTGAACACACTAGATGCCCCTGAATGGTTTACCTCAATTAATTTTGTATTACATTAATTTCACCTCTACAAAACCCCCAAAGCCTGCTCTCATGGCATGTTGCTATGTGGTTGTGCTAAGTGGAGAATGAACTGTTGTTAGGTTATGCACAAGAATTCCTCATTATAAGAGTTACATATTTTTATTGTCATTTTTCTTTATGATAAATTTACCATTTCCCCTTTGCAGTAGTACACTTTTTTCAGATGAATATAAGTTTGAAATGGTTGACTTAATGAGAAAGTAAATAAGTAATAAAATAGAAGAAAAATAATGACAAGACATAGATGACTGAAAAAAAGAAAACTTCCAGAAACATTGTATTTATTCTGTGTTCAAGCCAATTGGGTACACTTTGGATACTACTAACTGTTCATCAAAAAAGAACAAGATGTATTCTTTCTCTTAGGAACTTTCAACTTATTAAAAGTGACAAGCCTCATCTACAAATAATTCTAGGACAAAGCTGAATGTACCAATTGTGAATTAGAGGATAAACAGATTGATGTCAAGATCAGCTACCTGTAATCATGGGTACCATTCAAGAAAATACTGGTAGTGGGCACTGATGCATAGCAGAGTAAGCCCATGATTAGGATGCCTGCATTGCATATTAGAGTGTCACTTCAGCCCCAGCTCTCTCACTAACACACCATGGGAAGCAGCAGATAATGATCCAAGTTCTTGGATTCTTGCCATACATTTGGAAGGCCCAGAAGGAATTCCTCCTGGCTTATGGCTTTGGGCTAGTCTGGCCATGGCTGTTGCATACATTTGGGGAGTAGACCAGTAGATGAAAGGTCTCTCTTTTTCTCCCCTATCCCTCCAGTCCCCCATCCATCTCCCCCTACCGTCCTCTCTCTCTTTCTTCCCTCTGCCTTTTCTCTTCCCCTCTATTTCCTTTTCCCTTCCTTTCCCTATTCTTTCCGCTGCTACCTCCCTTATTCTGCTTCTCCGCATTGTTCTGTTTCTCAAATAAATAAATCAATCTTAAAATCCTAGTATATATAGACCAGTCTAAACTGTGTGTGTGTGTTTGGTAGTAGTGGGGTGAGGTAAGTTTTTTTTTTTTTTAAAAAAAAAAACTGATTTATTTTTATTACAAAGTCAGATATACAGAGAGGAGGAGAGACAGAGAGGAAGATCTTGCATCCGATGATTCACTCCCCAAATGACTGCAACAGCCAGTCCTGCACCGATCCGAGGCTGGGAACCAGGAAACTCCTCTGGGTCTCCCACGTGGGTGCAGGGTCCCAAAGTCTTGGGCCGTCCTCGACTGCTTTCCCAGGCCACAAGCAGGGAGCTGGATGGAAAGTGGAGCTCCTGGGGTTAGAACTGGCGCCCATATGGGATCCCAGCACGTTCAAGGTGAGGACTTTAGCCGCTAGGCCACCATGCTGGGCCTGAGGTAAATGTTGAAAGGTACAGGTAGTTGACAACCTATAACCAAGTTGTGTTTTAAAGTTTCATTTACAGATTGTTTGTTTCAACAATACATAAATCATACATGATGTTGAAGTTTACAGCCCAGCTCAAAGATATTGTGTTAAAGCTACTTAATTAGTTCCTTATCCCATGGACAGTGCTGGCCTTGGCTCTAGAGCATGAAAGTAGGGGGTCAATGGATTATAAGACTGTTGGAGGAGATTGACCATTGTTTGTTCCTGTGTTGTTCTTATACAAACTGGACATTTGAATTTCTTTGTTCTACATCTCGGTTTCTTTCTCTCCTTATGTCTTTTTCACTTTATTTGAAAGTCTCTCTCTCTCTCCACACACAAACACACACATTCTCTGATGCAAGACTCCTTCTCTCCCTCATACTCACACATAAACACACACACACACATGAGAGAGAGAGGGAAGAGAGAGAGAGAGAGAGAGAGAGAGGAAGGGAGAGTCTTGAATCTGTTGCATCACACCGCAAATGCCTTGGTAGCAGGGATTCAAATGCTTGAGTGATGACCTACTGTCTCCCTTGGAGTGCATTAGAGGAGGCTGGAATTAGAAGTGGAGTAGGAACTGGAAACTAGGTACTCCCACATGGGTTGTGTCATCCCAAATAGCATCTGACTTGCTGGGCCAAATGCCATGTTTCTGTTGCTTCAGAGAATAGTGTCTCTGTCTCCCAGGGCCCTATTTTGGTAACTTATCTGAAATAACTCTGCCCCCCCGCCAGGTTGCTGGGGTTCCAAAGGCTGTGTCTCACCTCTAGTTTTCTCAGGATAAAAGCTCTTTGCTGTTTGAAGAGACTTGACTGAACTTATTCACTTCACGGTGAATAATCAACAACCACCTCATTCTGGCAACTGTACTTCTTATAATTGTAACAGCCTTCTTGTTAGCTCAAATGAACCTGTAATTGCTGGAAGATTTGGTGGTAGTTCAGAGCAAACAATGGAGCTCGAGGTTGATGGTTGGAAAGCATTCCACTACAGAAAATATTTGGAGGTGGGGAAAGCCTTGACTGAGAACTTTCCCCAATTTTCTTATCTCTCCAACTCTGCTGTAAATTGTTCCTGTGTACAAGTATTCTGTTCTACAGGTTGACTATAAGCTACAGATTGTGTAATTAAAAATAGCAATTTTGTGGCAGTTTTATGCTTTCTAGTCGTGTACATATTTGTTACCACCTATCATGGAAAATAGGATTGAGTAGCAAAAGTGGGGCTGAGGTTGAGGGACCTTTGAAAGTGGAGTTTATGAATGTATCCACACAAATTAGTAGTCATAGAAGATGTTTGTATAGATGATTGCGGTGTTGAAAACATGTAAGTAATGCATAGTACTTTTTAAAAAATTTATTTAAAAGATACAGGGACAGGGCCTGGCGGCATGGCCTAGCAGCTAAAGTCCTCACCTTGTACATGCTGGGATTCCATATGGGCGCCGGTTCTAATCCCAGCTGCCCTGCTTCCCATCCAGCTCCCTGCTTGTGGCCTTGGAAAGCAGTCGAGGACAGCCCAAAGCCTTGGGACCCTGCACCCACGTGGAAGACCTGGAAGAAGCTCCGGGCTCCTGGCTTCAGATTGGCTCAGCTCCAGCCGTTGCAGCCGCCTGGGGAGTGAATCATCAGATGTTAGATCTTCTTCTCTGTCTTTACTCCTCTCTGTATATCTGACTTTGGAATAATAAATAAATAAATAAATAAATAAATAAATAAATAAATAAATACAGGGACAGAGAGATCTTACATTCTCTGATTCATTCCACAGATATCCTTAACACTTACGACTGGGTCAGATCAAGGTCAAAAGCCAGAGATTCCATCAAGGGCTCCTTCATGAGTGATAGCAACTTAAGTGATTGCAGCATCATCTGCTTCTTACCAGGCACATTAGCAGGAAGCCAGATTGGAAACACAGAATAGTCAAGATTTGAAGCAGGCATTCTGCTATGCCAGGCACATAGGCCAAGTGGCCTTTCAAGTGATGAGTGCCATAATCTATCTGTACCATAATATTTGCCTCAGTGATAATTTATTCTCAATTTTTAATTAAAAATTGTGGGCTATCAGGTTTAATCTTAGCTTGTGATTGGTTCATACAGAATCCTATTTGTTACTATTGGTTTCATTGTCTTATGTCTGTTCTCTGCCATGTGACTATCTGGATTCTGAGCCAATCTTCCTTTAGGGTGAAGACTAGAAGTTCTTATGATTCTTGTCTTTCTCTCTAGCTCATAAGGGAGTAAACACTGCATTTATATGTGCCCAAATTCAAGTCCATTGTAACAAAATACAGCTTTCTTTTATAATGTTATAATTTCTTTTATATATTTCTTTTTCCTTTTTAATAAAATCTCCAGCTTTTAAACTGTACTCCAAAACATATCAGAGATAGTCATTAATGATCTGTGTTGGTTATCTCTCACAGCTACAGCAGCCTCAATGCTTACTCCCTATTTTGGGCTTATTAACCCATTTTGCATACTAGCCCATATGCTATTCTCCTTGGGGAATCCTGTTGTTTCTTATTCTTTATACTTTCGTTATGTTAATATGTTGATACTTCTACCTTGCCAGTCTGAATAAAGGGAGAAGCGATATAGCAGTGTGAAATACCCATTTTCTCAGGCCTAATTTGTAATTCTTTCATTGGAAATGGATTCATGGATTTTTTTTTACCAAGCATTTATATTGATGTCTACTTCAAAAGTGCTTGTTAGCATTGGGTCTTCAGTGTTTCGTCTGTATATTTTATTCTTGACTGCTCACCTAGCCATTTGTATTACTACATATTGGTGATATGCAGTAGCTTGCTTTGTCAAATTTGCTATTTTATTTATTTTATTTTTGCTTTACTTGGTGGGGCAACACTTATCAAAATTGGATTTTGAGGTTTACTCTTTTTGTCATCACTGGATGCAAGAATAATTTAATAAGATCTAACAGTCCCAATAATTTCCCTTTATCTTTTCAATGAGCTGTCTATAGGGATGTCTGTTTTTAGAGATACTCTTTTTATTTTTTAGCATTCATTGGTCTAGGTGTTTATGATAAACCAATGAAATGTTTACTTTCTTTCTAGCTTTACCTATGTTATCTCAGATTACTATTTACTGGCATTTCCCATCCTTACTGTAGCTAAGGGATCCCCTGGCTCAGTTCAGTTCTGCAGTCATTTATTGAGCCCTTCTCCACACCATCCATCTAAAGACCTATGATGTGGACCCTGCCAGGCACACACAGGGGTCTGTCATGTAAACATTGAGAGGAGCTATTTAAGTATACTGTTTGCAGTTGAAACCTTTTATTTGTTTCTCTTTAAAATTAATTTACCTTGAATGGCAGAGAGACAGAGAGAAGGACACAGAGATTTGTACTATGTACTGTTTCACTCCCCAAATATCCACATCGGGCAGGGATGGACCAGGTCAAAGCCAGGAGCCAGTAATTTAATGCAGGTATCTTAGGTAGGTGGCAGGGACCTTAACTACTTGAACAGTCACTACTGCCTCTGAGGCTTTAGCAAGAACCTGAAATTGAAAGCAGAGCTGGGTATTTTTCTGTGGGTGTTACAAGCTGAATAAATTTATTTATTAACTAATATCACATGTGAGAGCAGAATTCAGTATCTGATATCACTAACAATAATAGGCCAAAAATATACACTGTATGCTCAGGAAGAGTACATTTGAAGAAAGGGAGCCAGTTTGTTACATAGAAGGAGACCATATAAAGGTATAATAAATGCAGAGTTGCATTTTGAAGCCAGGCACCCTGGTGTGGGCTATAAGTATCATAACTGCTAAGACAAATCCCACACATTTTATTTTGTTATGATTCATGTCTTGGTTTTAAAAGAGTTACATAATTTAATGATTTCTTGTTCAGTTATCATCAGAAAAGTTTACTTAAGCATGCAAAGTAGGCAGTACCTACTTTGCTTATTTGATTTTACTAAAATTACTTCCTGTGGTTTGGGTTACTATGTGACAGACACCAAGTTAAGATTAATAAAAGCATAAGGAAGACTCAACCTCTGCTTTCAGGAGTTTATGTCCCAGGGAGGCGCAGAAACAATAATGATAATCCAAAGTGACAGGAGCTATAATTATTTACAGTACCATGGGAGAACAGAAAACCCAAGCACCTAAGTGGCTATGTGAAAGAGGATTTCCCAGAAGAATGCTGCTTGGAAACCTAAATGTGACGAGAAGTTGGCTTAGTTGACAAGGAGGGCACAGAATTTGAAGTGGAATCATGTGTGAAACTACTGAGATCCTGAGTGAGTATGGAATGTTTGAGGTCTTTGCCAAAAAAGTTGCTAAGTGATGGGAATTGGATTGGGAAGGTATTTCTAGTATAGGAATAGGTTGGTCATTCTAGAGCTTTTGTTGTATAGCCATCCTACAGCCTCCGTGCGATAGTCCCTATTCCTGCATTCTTCAAAATGAGATTCTTAAAATTAAGAGATAATATACTCTTTGACATAGAATCCTCATGGCAAAGTTGAAACTGACATTTAAAACAAACATATAATTGGGGCAGGTTTTCCATGTATTAAATCAGAATACCTGGCTTCAACTCTCAACTCTTCTCAGTTCCAGCTTCCTTCTGATGCAGACACAAGTAGTGGCAGTAGAAGATGACCCAAGCACTTGAGTCTTTGCCACACATGTAGGTGATCTGGATTGAGTTCCTGGCTCCAAACGTTGACCTTGCCCAGGGCTAGTCATTGCAGATGTTTGGAGAATGAACCAGCAAATGAAAGTTCTTTCTCTCTCTCCCACTGTCTCTCTACATCTCATGTAAATGAGTAAATTTTACTTTATGGAGTATTTTGATTGGAAATTATGTTGATAAGTCATTGACAAGTGGGAATATTCTTCCTCATTAACTTTGCATGTTTTCTTTTGTGTCCTTTTGTAGAGCTGACTTCTGTATTTTCAAGCTTGCATGATAAAAGTATATGCTTCCTAGTGTTTTAGTACGTACACTTTAGCCATTTTAAGATTCTCATTATAGGCTTTAAATACTAATCTGTTTAAGATTTAAGTTCATAAGATATGAGCAGGCCTATTTCATAGTCAATCTTAAGTAGTTAGTCTTTAGTAAGTACTTTGTCATGCTGTTCAGTGGTTTATTTTGTCCCATTTGGGGGCTATATAGGAAGATTATGCTTCATTCAATTAGGATTAGGAGGTTATGAGAGTTTGACTTTCTGCCTCCTCTCACATTTGTCCTAGTCCAGTCACAATGCAGACAGTGGTAGCAACGGAAAGACCTTTTTCCGTTTATTTTCTTTCCTTTGACCTCATTTTTCCCATTTAGATTGAGTGGTAATGCTACTAAAATCTGGTAAATTTTCTTGAAATATGAACTTCTGCACTATATTTTGGAGTGATTGCTCCAAATATAAATACTCTTGACCAACCCCTTTTAGACCAATGGTTCTTAAAATTTATCATCCATGAATATTTTAGCAGGACAGAAAAAAACTCTATGAACCAGTTCACCCATCCTGCTCTGAGCGCTTTTACATACCCCACAAGAAAGTGGACGAGTGCTGCTGGGCTGAGATGACACCTCACCGGTTTAGAGGGAACGTAAGTGAATTATTTATGGGAGTAACTCCTGTCATCACAATCACTAATATTAAAAGACATTTTTCTTAGGGACTGCTAGGCAGTAGTTTTCTCCCTCCGCCTTTCTCCTTTTACAGCTTGGAGATGAACTAGTTATGTCAATTTGAATAAAATACCTATTCTAGTCACAATATAATATGTTTGTTGCTGTGTTCCTGCCAGACCTGAAGGAAATGCTTTGGCAATTGGTCTGTTTTCCACAAACCAAAATGAAGAAATGGTCTGGCTTGTTTTCTCCTTGTTTTAAAATCTATGATAACATTGATACATAATTTAAAAACATTCTTTTCAGGACATAGTTAATTAAATCATGTTTATGTCCCCACTAAGTATGGCCCCTTGAAAAGATTAATGGGGAAAATGTGGTACATTTCCAAGATCACATTCACCATCTTTCATCGAGTATTTGATTTTTTTTTCATTACAGGTCAATGGAAAGGCAACTGGTCAGTTTTTGCACTCAATGAAAAAGATACAAAGTGTAGACAGCTTTTATCTGGGATATTGTAAGTCATTGGGAGAATTTTTCATGCATTAACTACTTTTCAAGATTATTGGTAGTATCCTTTTAACCTACTTTAATATAAATGGTTGGCTAAGATGAAAAGCTTTTTTATTGTCTACATAAATGAAAGCAACATGGATTTTGCTTCATTGCATAAATCAAAGATATTGTGCATACATAAAAAGGATGAGATAGTGTTGAATACTCAATGCCCAAATCAACAAAAGCTTGAGTACTTACTGAGTTCTTGACGCGGATCATAATGGGATATGATTCCTTCTGGAGAGACCTCTAAGTATCTGCACCCAAGGACATGTCTGGCATGATTCAGATACAGCTTCTTGTCCTAGATATATCTTCCAGCTAATATTATTAGCACCCCCTTCTTACACTTAAATTTTCACCTTTTTAGTAACCCATCTTTGGAGATTCTAAATCTTTTAGATTCTCCTATCTCATTTTGTAACCCTGATCAATTCCTTTTCTTTTTGAATGGACTTAACAGGGAAGTTCTCCTGGTTTACTTTAGTAATACAACATCATCACACTTTTTCTCATATACAGTTCCATTTCTCTGAAGGTCACAGTCCCGTTATTCAGGTATGCTGTTGCTATCCCTCTCTCATGAATTTCATGGAATTTTCAAACCAGTGCTGTGCTATATACTGACAGCAGCATCGAACAGTAATGTAGAATTGCTTCGCCAAACCTGTCTGGGTCTCTTCACAATTCATATACTTTTGTTTTTAGTTTAAGTGTGGGGAAGGTAGTTACTAAATATAGTGTATCCTGTGAAGTTTAGGAGAGTGGGTCCTCGGCTCTCTTGGGTCCTCGGCTTGTGATCTTCGCCATAGTGTGATTCTGCACTATCCTATATTCCCTGCTTCACTGTATGGAAAAGGAATCAAAATGATTTCTTGTACATTGTGTGCTAAATATCAAGAAAGATGCGCAATATCCATAATTGAAGAAGATTAAAATATCTGTGGACTAAAATTACTATGCTCACATCACAAAAAAGAATGGAATTTGAGCTGAATTGAGTAGGTTGGTTGATTTCAGGAAAGTGGATCAGCGAAGGGGTTCCATGCCTGACGGGCCTCTGTAGTAAAAGTGAGACAGAACGAAACAAGCTTGTGCAGTGGAGAATGGGAAAGTTGATGTTTTGGGATACAGTGACAGTGCGTTAGCTGATCTGGCCAGGCAGCATCTAGAGTTACTCCTTCTGGACCGAGCTGTTTGATTAGCTCTTTGATTGACTTATACAACAAGTGGTTTCTTGTGACCTGTAGGATAAATTCTAAAGCTCTTCACTGGTATGCCTGATCTTCAGTGATATAATTTCTGCGTATCTAAAATCCACCGTGCTTAACACAGTATGTCTTCTTTCCAGTCCTATCGAAGACTTCACTGGTCTCTCCCTGCCCCCTCCAAAGCATTCCCCAGGTCTCTGTATCCCTTCATGGAGTAGTTTAGGGTCACCTGAGGAATGCCTCATTTCTTCCACTGCAATCACATTAGGATGTTGATTGTTGCGCGGCTGCTGTAGAGCTGTGACAGATAACACTGAAGTGTCTACACTGTGTTTTGTGTTATCAGAGGCCGTGTCTGCCTTCTTCACTGTGCCACAAGCTCCCTGAGAAGCTTGCCTTTCCATCCACACCACATAGTGCAGTGGCTAATGCGTAGCCAATTCAGCAAGTACTTGTAGAATAAAATATTCATGGAATGCTTATATTGTGTTGCATGTGATTTTATTTTTAAAGATTAATCTGGAAGAATTATAATTGACAGATCAAAGAAGAGAGATTCAGGGAGGCTGGTTATGTGTGTTTTATTGAAGTAGCTCATTTGTTTTAACACCAATGGGGGGGGGGTAGATACCTGGAAAGTTGATCAAGAAAAGCAGATAGGACTTAATAACTGCCTGATGTGGACAACAGAAAGGAAAGTGCTAACATTGATAAGGATCGTAAGACAAATAACAGAACATTGACCCTTGGGAAAAATAAGATTCCTTGTTAGGTGAACGTGCTCTTTTCCTGGGTCAGACCTCCTGGTGTTAGTATTTGCCTTGCCCCACCTCTGCCATAAAGGAGCATAGCTTTTTTTCTTGTTGAGTTTCCTGGAACTAAGCTCAATATTCATATGGTCCTCATTTACATATCACCAGGAATTTAGATATGAAATATAAATAGGTCAACCACACCGACTACAGTTTCCTACCGTGGGAACGAGGGCAGAACCACAGGTTTTTGAACGCGAAAAAGCCCATTCCTGCTTTAGGGAGCTGCAACTGAGGTGCTATACCACAGAGATACACTGGGGTGCGCTACTGTGTAGCAGAGCCTAGCTGTGCATCGCCGCTCTTAACTTTAAAACTCCAGAGAATTTGATGAGAGAGGGATCCACAAGAACATGACAAATGATGAGAGTTCAAACCTTAAGAGAAAAATGGGCTTATTGGTAAGAGACCTTTCTTTTCCTTTATTTACTGCTGCTACTTATTCAGTAAAATAGCAAGCCTGTTATTTTCATATTGCTTGTGAAGCGGTATACAAAAATCAATTTTATATGTATTGTAGAATTCAGGAGACATATTGGTAACCATGTAAAAATCATAGGAAGCATGTATAGAGGTTGGTTTTAAACGAAATATCTGAGGAAATTTTATTCTCCTTCAGACTATGATATGGATGTATTTATATGGCTTAGATGTAATGCTGGTTAGAAAATGCATGTACATATTTACAAAGTTAAAATAAAGAACAGTGACTTGTGTGGAAAGACATAATTTCACACGGTTACCAGAAGGTGGCACACCAGATTATCCTACAGTGCACAAAGAAAAAGAATAATATGAATAGGAATATAAAATAAGCTGTAGTTAAAGATATTTTAATGTATTTTTAAGCAACAGAATAATGTAATCATTATTTGCTTGGTGAAGCTTAATGCTAAACCATGACAAATATGAAGTTAACCTGTTGTAGATTTTAATCATTCAAGAATAATTTTTGTGTGTATAGCATTTTGAAACTAGACATTGAAATACTATTGTCATTAAGGAGATGCTGTTTTGAATTTATCATTCTAAAAATAAATAAAATTCTTGCCACCTTACCTTTTCTTACAATAAGAAGTCACGAGAGTAAAGACAGCATTTTGAGCATGGTCTTTGTCAAGATCTTTTTAGAGATACTTTTAGGCTGTGACTTTGATTTAGTTATGCCTTTAATAATGCAATAGTGGTTGTGAGATGACCTAGAAAAAAAAGCATGTTAGTTTGTTTTGAAAAAAACGCTAGATAAGGCTAATGTGCACTTCCTACAAACTCAGAACGATATAAAGGAAATAAATATAAATACGTGGAATCCTGTGTTAGAGCTCCTCAGGTACTGGCCTGCATGCTTTAATTTTGAAAAGTGTTGACTGCAGCATATACTGCAGTGCTTCTGTAGTAGTCTCTATTTTTTAAAACTGCATTCTTGAGACAGTACCAGGGTTATGTCTGTCCACCGTTGCTTCAGTACTAGCTCGAAGGAGCTGGATGTATGATGGGACTCCACATAAAGCACATCTTCTGCTTAGGAGACAATACCTCTATTTATGTTTTTATTAATTTCAAGCAGTATGAAAAATCGGAAAATTGGTAGTAAATGAACCTAGACGAACATTAGCCATCTGTTCTCTGAAAGCTTGTAATACGTGTCGTTGGCTTTAAGGCTTTTTTTTGTTTTGGCAAAGCAGTATATCAGCACAGAATTGACCTTTAGACTTAAAAAGCTCAAAAATGACATATCATTCCAAGGGCCAACTGATCATTTACTGAAAAAGTATTTCCTTGTGTCCGTATGTGTCTACATTAGTCTTTCAGATCAGCTGCAATTAAGTGTTGTATTTAATGTCAGTCTTTAATTCCAGACTTTCTAAAGGATTAAGACAGCTTCTGAAAAGAGAACCTTCCAGTTTCCTAGTTAAGGTTTTTACAAATTAATTTATAGTGTTCAGTGTGGTCTTAACTGTTCAAGATGTGTAAATATGGTTCATTAATTCGTGGCTAAAATATGTTGCAGGTGTGGTTTGGAAATTTTGAACCAAATACAGTTAAGTCACAATTAACCAGATTTTTGTTCCACTCCACTTTCAGGAGACGGAGGCAGTTGTCTTTAAAACAAGCCGATTTCAAGGATATATTCAAAAAATCAACGTCAGGGTATGTCCAAGGGTCTACATTTTGCTCTGCCTTTTGTTTCAAGAAATGAGAACTGCTTTTCAGAATAGACCCTGAGATGTTGGAAGACATTCAGTTATCAAGCAGAATTGCAGGGTACTTTGTTTATTATGAAAACATACACATACTGTGCTGTTCAAAATGCAGATTACTGTGTTGCACTTTATATTTTCCAGTGTACTTTCGCAAGTATTGGTTCCTTTGTTTTTCCTAGCATTGCTATGAGCCAGATGAGGAAAGTAGCATTTTTCCTATCTTACAGATGAGGGAAGATAGCCCTCAATGTTGTGAAGCTAATTAGTGCCAGAGCTGCAGGTCTAACAAGGTGCTAGCTCAACATTGGCTCTTTTGCATCCTTCCTCACAGAAAGAGTTTGAAACAAATGTTTAACTTTCGATTCTGTATTGCACAGTATAATTTACTTTTGTTTTCTAATTCCTGCACCTTACCATTTCACACTTTGCATTTGTCTGCCTGCTACTGTGCCTGTCTGCTTGCTGGCTACAGACCTAGTTTTCAGAGCTGGAAGGATCTGGAGTGTGGGAAAGTAACATCGGGCCAGGGACAGTTAGGTTAGATGGTTGGTGGTGAACACCCAAGGATGATACACCAAGGAAGGCCAGAGTCTGAGAAGGAAAGCACAGTGTTACAGTAGCTGATGCCTCTTGAGCAGAACATAGGCACTTTGATTTTAAGGCAATCTTTTTCCAAGTTTAGTAGACTTGGCATGATAGAGTACTTGCACAAAATGTAGAGTCCTGGATCCTACCTCCATGTTTCTGATTTTTAAATATCCAATTCAGGCAATTCTTGGCATACTAATATTAGAGAGCCTCCACTTCCCAGAACTAAAACTTTTTGCTTTCTATATGTTATATATATTTGTATATATGCATATATATATATCTTTAAATGTGTGTGGTATACTATAAAGAATCGTGTGTGTATGTGTGTACACACACCCGAGAAAAGAGACACTTTTGTATCAGTATTTCCTGAGTTTCATGTCAAAACATGAATGAGGGGATTGGGGATGAGGGGAAGGTAAGAGTTTGGAATCCAGCTATAATTTGCACATGTGGCTATACTCATATCTGTATCTGAAGTATGTCACAGTAGCTATCGCATGCTATTGTGACTGAGTTTTTGTTTTTTAAACTTATATCCATTTCATATTTGAACATGTAAAGGGCAGAAAGATTTCCACTAAAAGGTAAACCATAAGCAAGTTTTGATATTGTTCATAGTCATTGGCTCCCAGTTGCTTTGGCTTAAAGTTTTGTAAAAATTTGCTAGGTTCTCCAGGGCCATGGATAGTTAAGACTTGATTGTAGCAGTATATGTATGCTCATTTTGTGTTTCATAGGTGAATGTCCAGTGTATTCAATTATATTGTAAGGACCATGGGGTTGGAGAACATGTGTTGTGTATATTTATATCATCCAACGGTCACTAGTTCTCAATATTTACAGATGATAGAACTAATTTAGCATGCGTGTACCTCTTCTCTAGGGATTTTGCATAGCGAGTTGATGGACTGGGCATTTGTTATGTTCAAGGGGTCTATCTCACACTGTCAGCAATAGTTAATATACTATGGAAGCCTCAAATGGAATATTTATATTTTAGTTAACAAACACAAAAGCCATGATCCTAATTAATTTGCTAATGCTTTTTCTATATTAGACTGTCACTTTAAGCCTGAATTTTCTGCCAATTCACTCATTTTTGGAATACAAGTTATGGTGCTCTGTGCCTTAAACGCTTGAATCTTAAAGATAAGTGTATCTGGAAACCCCTAAACATAAATATTTTAGTTTAAGTTCTGAATGGCATTGCAGGAATTTAAACAAAATGGCCAGACTCTGTAGAGGAAGACACATAAAAATACTCACCAACGTCTGACTTACATCAAGCCAAGTAAGGAATGAATGAATAAAATACATGCTGGCTAAAGGGGAAATACGTTGCATTCAAGTGTTATTTAGCTTTGTAATTCTGTCAAAAAAATAACTGATTAGTCAAACATGTTTAATTTTGAAGATATAAAGTGATTCTGAACTTGTTAGGTAAAATACACAAAGCAGTCAAAATTTAAGTTCTATTTTAAACCAATGATCAGTCTAGAAGATCCATTCTATTTTGATTCAAAATTGTGCTTATTTTAGTTAGTAATAGAATATAAGAGAAAGAAAAGGACATGTCTTCCTCCTTTTGCACAACCGTTGTAGCAATATAATAAAGTTAGATATAATGCCAAAGCAGTTTTCTGGGTAGATGGCAACATATGAACACTTTATGTATAATGTATGTGAATGATGTTTTGTGCATCACAGGGATTTAGTTGAATTACTTGTTGCAGGCAGAGCAATTGTAATTTACATACTTTTTTTAGATTTATTGCCATGTATTTGGCATCTTTCAGACTATTTCTGTACCCATTGCTTATTTTGTAGAAATTGAGAGTACCAAAGAGAAGAATTCTAAATTAGAAATTGACAAGGATTGGAAATTGTCATGAAAACACAGGGATTGTCCCGGTTGCTAAGTCTTTGGGTAACGCCATTCTAGGCAAGTGATATGTCTGTAAGCTACTCTTAACCATTGGGCCTCATTGCATAGAAATGGGTCATAAGCTTCAAGTGTGAAATTGAATAATTTCTTGAAATTAAGATTTTTTTCACATTCATTATATAGTTAAAACTTTTATGGAAACAACAGCAGTTTCTATGGGTGTCTGTGGGGACATCAAAAATAAATATTTGTGGAAAATACATGTTATGGAAGACAAACATGGATTGAAAAATGTTTTGTTCCCAAGTAAAGTTATCTTTTAATTTCATTTTCATTAGGATTGTTTGAAATTTTTTTTCTTTATTTAAAAAGCAGACAAAGACAATCAGACAGAGATTAGGTGTCCTTATAGTAGGGAATTTAGAGTTACACATGGGAAATTATGGAAAATTAAGATAATTCACTTCAAAAGGCCTTTATTCATGGAAAATTTACATAGTGTATAATCTTAATGAGTCATTAGGATTAACTTTCCATGTTTGCTGCTGGTTAACAAAACATTAGTGTGACCACTCCATAAGTAGTACTTATGTCAGTATACTACTATACGTACTTGTAGCCAAGATTTACAAATAGCGAAGGGAAAGTCACTGGAAAACCAGGTAATCGTCATTTGTCTTTGTCCATAGCATTTATGCCAAACATGTGATTTTTTATAGTAAATATATATATAAATATATATATGATTTTTAAAAAGTAGAATTATTTTATCAATTTAAATTGTAATGTTGAAAAATATACTAACCTAATGGTGTTTAAGAAACTCAGGCTTTCATAAAAGTATAGATATTTCTGAAGTTGTGCAGAATATAGCACATGCCATTTTTCCTTAACTGCTATGCCTTTGAGATTTAGTTTCTGATATGGTTTGTTGTTTAACAATAATTTGTAGCATTGTAAATAAATATCAGAGTTTGCTTTCAGCAAAATAGAGCAGGATTTACAAGCAAAGATTATAGTATTATTTATATTGTCTTCATGTGACTTTGGTTGATATGCATTTATATTTAATACAATCAGGATTAAAACAACATGTTGAAATCACTGGAGAATGTCTTATCAATCTATTTTTATTCATTTGAGTCATTCTTTTTTTTTAATTATTTATTATTTAACTTCAGTAATTACATTGTATTATGTGACACAATTACATAGATACTTGGGTTCTCCCCACCCCTCCCCAAACCCTCCCACCATCATTTGAGTCATTCTTAACTGTTCTTTTGGTTGTACATTTCGTTTTTTAAAAAACTGATGAATGTTTAGATTTACATCATAACAGCTTACAGTAAATAGCTTGGCTATTTTATTTATCCAAAATAATTTAAACAGATATTTAGGAAGTTGCTGAGAGATGACCAGCCATAGTCATCAACTAAAGTGAGAGATTTTTTATTAGCACAGTTTACTTTAAGACAGTATATATTCTGAGTGATTTCCTTCACACACCTATTTGTGTGAATATTTTTTTCATTTAAACATAACATTATCAAATTAGCAAATGAATGTTCCTTGTACCTAAGCTCTGTTTTTAGTAATAGCAAAAGCCTAAAAATGTTTCCATTTTATGGGAGAGAGAGGGATCACTGTTCCATCTGTTGCTTCACTTCTCAAATGCTGGCAATAGCTAGGACTGGGCTAGGATGAAGCCAGAAGCCTGGATTCAGTCTGAACATCTCGCATGAATGGCAGGGACCGAAGTACTTGAGTCATCATCTGCTGCCTCCTAGTGTATACAAATAATAGCGGGTTTAATGATAATATTTTAAGAAACCTTCCAGAGGCTTTAATATGTGATTCTGATTTATTCACTCCTCTGCTTATGAACTTCCTTTTCAATTTACTCAACAAATACGTATGAATGCTAGAAATGGGGCTCACTGAGGAAGATGCATTACAGCGAGTCCTTCTTGAAGTATAAATAGGAGTTCAGGACAGGTGCCTTCAGGCAGAGGAAGGGGCAGTGATGTAACAGAGAATATGGTAACGACAGACCTTTCATTGGAGTATTGGCTATCATGTTGCTCTTTGATAATAATAAATTGGTTACTCTAGTCCTCTTTAGCCACAGTTTTTCAAATGTCAATGCAAAATTGAGTATGTGAATAATATATTAAAATCCTAGACTTGGGTCCGGCGCAATAGCGTAGTGGTTAAAGTCCTCGCCATGCACGCACCGGGATCCCATATAGGTGCCGGTTCAAATCCCGGCAGCTCCACTTCCCATCCAGCTCCCTGCTTGCGGCCTGGGAAAGCAGTCGAACATGGCCCAAAGCCTTGGGACCCTGCACCTGTGTGGGAGACCCAGAAGAGCTCCTGGCTCCTGGCTTTGGATCAGCGCAGCACTGGCTGTTGCAGTCACTTGGGGAGTGAACCATTGGACGCAAGATCTTCCTCTCTGTCTCTCCTCCTCTCTGTATATCCACCTTTCCAATTAAAAAAAAAACTAAATAAATCTTTAAAAAAAAATCCTAGACTTCTGCTGCTATCATTCACTTACAACACACAAAAATACTCTAGAGTTTGATGCATATTTCCTAGAAGATGGAAACATTTTTAAGCATTTGAAGTAGAAAAAGTAAAAAGGCATACAGAATTTTGATAATAACAGGAAAAACAGAGAAACAAAAGCTATATTTATCATTTAATGCTACTCTTTTTCTCAGCCTCATAAGAGAGTAAGGGCAGTAGATCTTAGTTCTCTGCTCAATTTAGTCTGTGTATTTTGACTCACTTATTCACCTAGCCCCATGAGCTCTTTGATCTGAGCCCAAACTATAAAAGAGATTACATGAGTATCAGGCACTGCTATGGTTCTGTCCTTCCATTTTCCTTTCAGGAAACCATTAACTTTTTGCTCCTACTGTCTTCTCAATTGGTTCCTTTGCCTAATGGCGTGTTCCATGGTACAGATTCGTAGGTATATCAATTCTTCCCCCTCCTTCCCCCCCCATATTGTCACAGTAGTATTGCACTATGCATCTCTACTCCCAAATAAAAGGAGGACTCCCAGTGAAAGTTAAATATATCTTGGCAGTATGATACTAGATTTTCTACCTTTGTCCCTTATAATTCTTAAATGCCTTCTAGAATTTCAGTTTCAAAATAGGGGTGGCACATGGTTCAGTTATTAAGTCACCACATGGGACATCCACATCCATTTTCAGTGAGCAGTGATTTAAGTCTCAATGTCACGTCGAGTTCCAGCTTCCTACTAATATATACCCTGGAAGGTGGCAAGTGATGAGTCATTTAGCTGGATAACGATATCCACATGAGAACCTGGATGGGTTTGTTGGCTCCTGGTTGTAGCCTGGCCCTGGCCGAGGTATTGTGGGCATAGAGGAAACAAACAAGCAAGATGGACAATCTTCATCATCCATGTCTCTCTGTCTCTGCCTCTGTCTTTCCATTTGTCTCTCTTCCTTTCAAATACAGTAAGTGAATTAAATATATATATATTACAAATGATTCTCTGTATACACTTCACACTTTTTGTTTCCCATTTCTGTAAATAGTCAAAACAATTCATATAAATCACATTAAAAATCGCATGCATTTCAAAAATTTTACAGCAAAACCAGCTTATCTTTTAATTCAGTTTTTTTGAAGTACACTGTATCTTTCAGTGGATGTGTATTTGGGGGAGAAAATATCTATCTTTCCATCATGTTCAGTGTGCTTGTCTGAAACAGAAAACAAGTACTCTATAAATGAAATCTTGTTTTGTTTTTTTTAATATAATGTGACCAAGGGTTTCTGATTCCTTTTAGTCTCAATTTTAAAATATACATTGAAATACATTTTTTACTAACTTTCATTCCATTTTATAGATGAAACCATTTTAAGTTCTGGAATGTAATGATAATTATAGTCACATTCTATAGTTGCTGCTGGAGCCTCCACTAGGGTAGTATTTTCTGATTAATTAGAATTAGGGTGGTTTAATCAAGCTGCAGTTAATTTCTACTTAAAATAACTAGTTTTTTGCTCATGAAAGATAATTAGAAATGATTTAGGGGGGCCTGGCATGGTGGCCTTGTGACTAAAGTCCTCGTTTTGCATGCACTGGATCCCATGTGGGTGCCAGTTCTAATCCCAGCCCTGCTTCCCATCCGGCTCCCTGCGTGTGGCCTGGGAAAGCAGCCCCAAAGCCTTGGGACCCTGCACTCACGTGGGGGACCCAAAAGAGGATCTGGGCTCCTGCTTCAGATCAGCTCAGCTCCAGCCGTTGTGGCCGCTTGGGGAGTGAATCAACAGACGGAAGATATTCCTTTGTGTCTCTCCTCCTCTCTGTATATCTGAGTTTCGAATAAAAATAAGTAAATCCTTAAAAAAATTAATTTAGGAATTTATTAAGGCAAAAGTAAGAAGTGAATGTAAATATATATTCACTCTCAGATATAATGTGGTTTTTTTTTTTTTGGTTTGGCTCTTTAAGAGTACTGAGAATAAGTTGGAAGAAAGCAGTTTGTTTCCCCTTGAATAAATAGTAAAATTATCGGAGTGTTATAAACCTAGTATTGAGAATTAAACCTATGAAAAATGTAGACTGGAAATTTACATAGAACAGTATTGGTATTGGTTGTTTTCTTTGGACTTTAATGAGATTAGAACAAAAAAAAGCTGATTTTTGAATTAGTTGATTGTTCACAGAACGATAATATCTTGAAAACATTTACAATAGAGTGATCTTTACCTACTTATGTGGTGATTTTGAAAATATGGAAATTTACCTTGATCCTGTTTTCCACTCATGAATTTTGAAGCGCCTCCACAGGAAGGTAAACTTTTAGAAACTTTTCATTATTATGCTGTTATACATACTTTCGAGTCTTTGTTCTCAGAAGGAGAAGTCACATTTGCAATGATCACTTTGTAACATTTTTTGAAGCTGGAAAATGATTGAATTTCCTTTCTGAAACATTGTCTCCTTATTCTATATAAACTATTATGTAGATTTGATCATTTTTGTTTTTAAATGTTTGCATATACTTCAGGCTATGAATGTTTGAAAGCCATTGTAGAATGAGGCTTTCCACACTTGGTACCTATATGCCCGTGTGTTTCTCTGCCTGTGTGTGTGTGTATGTGTAATATGTGTATGTAAGGAATATGTATTTTTCCTTCTTTGGGTTTCAAGCAAGTTGCCTATCCTGATTGTTCCTGGGACCTCTTGTTCTATAAACGTTAAGGATTATTATCCAATGTCTCTGATATAAAATCTTGATATTGAGTTACTTGTGTTAGGTGGCAAGTTTACTTTTAATCTAGTACAAAATATGTTTTGGCCATTAAGGCAGTGATAAATGTGATTACTCCTTTCTCCAATCCTTTTGAGAATTTCTATGAGATGGGTTTCTGTGTGGCTAGTGAAAGGAATTGGAAATATATCCTTTAATTGGCTTGACTGGATTTTTGGGAGATGTTATGTATGGTAAATAAAAAAATTATATCCTGAGGTAGTGATGGCTGACAAAATTATTGATAAAATTCATGCATTCCTGTAACTTCCTATGCATAATTTATAGGTATTTATGTATCTGTGTATGTGCTGTATTTATATACATGTTTGTGTTTCTTAGGAAAACACTAGTTTGTCTTTTTGCCTTGATAATTGATCTACACCTGAAAAGGAAGGCATTTTTTTTATTATGCCAGCTGGTTTCATGCTATATTGTTGGTATGGTTTGTATCTCCCAATTTTCAAATAGAGTTTTTTTCTTTAAGAGCACTCATGTCTGCTTTTAAAATCCAAATAAAGAATATTCTTAAGGAGCTACATCGCAATCTGTTAAATTGCAGAATAATTTTGGAGAGAGGTTTCAAAGCGAACTTTCTCTGTTGCAAGCACAAGTTTATTGTTTGGATACAGATTTGGGAAATAGATGTGAGCTCCTTTTCACTGCAGTGATTTCATATTAATGTTGGTCTACTCTCACTAAGCTTAAATTGATGGAGACACATAATTTTGTTTTAGAGTAGCAGAAGTGTGTTATGAAGGTAATTAGTGATGGTGAATTGCCCACTTTAAAGGGAATTTTTTTAGCTTGTAAATAAAGAGGTTAGCTTAATATCAATGTAACCTTTTCACTTTTTAGAAATGTGTAGAAAATTTGTACATTTGTTTTGGTGTTTTAAAAGGAAACTTTAAAACACCCAGTTAGTTTGGGGGCATTTACAAAGAATTTTCTGGCAGTATTTAAAAATAATACAGATGAACCGTTTATTTGCCACTGCTTTCATAAAATACCTCAAGCTGCCTTTGACAGCCACCTCAATTTTTGAACCTCCTTGACAGTTGCTAATCCCTGGAGGTTACGGTACTGGCTGCTGAGCTTCGGCTGAGTCTCTGCTGGACACCTGCTTGGCTAGCAGCATTGGTCTTTCTTCAAGGCAATTTGTGAGCTATTTGGGGGCGGGGGAAGAGGGCGGGGGTAGGGGGTGAACAGGAGGGGAGAAGGGGGAGAGACGGAGGGGAGGACAGCATTGAATTAGATTGTTGATAGCGTCCCTCCAAGGACTGCTATTAAGAGCATGCCACTCTGTACTCTGCTGCAGAAGGCAGAGTGATGTTCGGGTAACCACAGCATGTTGTGAATGTATGAGATTTTTGCTCATCCCGGCTTGGAAATAAGAATAGGGAAAGGAGAGCAACTTGAAACGGAAGCTACTAGAAGAGCGTGCACAGTTCTGCGGCAGTTCATATTTGTTCTTACAGTTTGCCTTTTCTAACTGGAAATCTGAGGGACTGGCGTTTTTTAAACGGGCTTTTCCCACAATGGCATTCTTGTGTCGTGTGGCCAGAGCTTGCACAAGAGGAAAGCAGGCTGCTGAATTTAGTCAGTAATCTCTGTTAGCAGTGGCCTAAGGCTATGTTGAGGTTTATATCCCATTTGTATTGTTGCAGCTCAAAAGAAGAATGTTCAGAGGATGACAAGTGTATTCTGAGTAGGTATGTTGTTTCATTTTCATATGAAACCCATCTATTTTTTTTTTGCCTGCTACCATTGGTCAGAAATCAGGTTAATAGGTGCAGAATAGAGTGCTGCAATATGTCTCCCTGCTAAGGTAGAACAATGGTGATGCAAGCATTAAAAAGAAAAAAAAAAAAACAGCTGCTTTTATTAAATAAAGCTGCATTGTGTGGTATGCTCAGTGCAGCAATGTGTATATGTGTGTGTGTGAGTGTGTGAGTGTGTGTGTGTGTGTGTGTGTATTGCAGTCAACGCTTTCTTAATGAGGTGGCACTATTAAGTTGGAAGGATAAAATCATATTGCTTTAGGGGACAGGAGGATTTGAAGGAGGCACCTTGCAGCCCTATTTTACAGAGTGGAAGCGTAGGTTTAACACTGGCAGTACCGCTTGCTTGCTTTCCTCGGCAGCCACTGCTGTGTCAGTACGGTGTGGAATGAAAGTCCTAGTTGGTAGTGTGTTATGGAAACGCTGTTTACTGTTATTGTAGTACCGTGGTGACAACATGCCATTGAAATGGAAAACGAGCTCTCCTGCTATCTGGAAATTCCCAGTTCCTGTGCTTAAAACATCCAGGTCAACTCCACTTTCTCCAGCATACATGTAAGTGAGAGAAAATAGGATGTTAAAGTGGGATTTCATTCATGACTCTACCTTATGGCAAAATGGTGGGGGGGGAACCCCAAACAGCAGCCTGCAAAAACCCACAGGATTAAGAAACCTCAACCCTGTTTACATTTAGACTTGGCATGCCCACATTTTATCATTGTTTTGTTTTCCTAGAGTTTATGTTTCCGTTCCTTTACAGTGCTTAATGGTAATCTAATTACTGAAATGAAAGCACAAGAGAATAGCTAAGGCATTACAAAAGGATAAACTTTAATTCTCGACTTGGATTGGATATTTTTGAAATTTTGTATGTCCAAAACACTGAAAATGCTTTCTTTGATATAATTGATGGTATTGTGGTAAATGTAGAAATGCCTCAGATAGTATTTTTTTCATGAATTTTGCAGCACAGTTTTGTTGGCCAGAAAATGAGTCTCCTAATCATGACTGTTATGCTTTAGTTTTGTACGAATATTAATAAGTTTAACATTATATATGAGTTTTGAGCTCTGTACTGTCAGGTACAACTTGTGCAGATTTTAGTTTTATGAGTGATTGCTTATATACAGGAGGTTTGAAAGAGTGTTACAAATGTCTATTTTAGATATGTTTAAGTAAATATACACAGAACTATATTAGAAAGTCCACATTTTATTATTTTTTAAAAAAATGTTAGTGTATTTCTAAAAACAAAATTCAGACAATATAATAAAATATTTAAGTACTTTTCATGAATCCCCCTTCCCTATCCCTCCATTTTTGGCTTATGAAGGCTGAATCTTTTTTTTAAAAAAAAATTATGTTAGCAGGAGAAAAGCTTTTGAATGAGAAGAATGTGTTAACTGTGATCGTCCCCTTTAACATATTTTTCAGTAGGAAATAAGTGGAAAATTCCTCCTGCTTTAGGTTAATTGTATCTTTAGAAATCTGATGAGCTGCCTTTTTTTCCCCCTTAGTTTTTGTTGTATGTGAGGTTCCGATGTACAGCTATCTGTGTGGTTCATTGACAAGCTTTCAGCTGCTGAGGAAGTGTGCTTATGTTCTCAGTTCAAAGTCCTCCCCTGGAAAGTGCTTAAAAATGCAGACATTCCAGAGTATAATCCTATACTCATTTTTTTGAATTTTATTTTGTGTTCTCTCCTGTATACATCACAGGTCATTTTATCTGAGTGTTAAATTCTATTTTCTTATACATAAAAAAGGAATGGCTAGAGATGTAAAAAAAAAAAAAATTCAGGTACATTTGTTCATCCAAAGCTTTGGATTTTTCAAAACCACAAATGAAACGATGTGACAACTTCATGGAGGTGACAAATGAGTGGAGCGCTTTTTAAAGAATTTAACAAAATAGCATGTGCTTGCTGACTTTATGGAACTTAACTGTTGAAGAGTGACCAAATATTTACTACAAGCAGCTTTATTGTAAACAAAATTAAATGCACTAAAATCAATTGGTTACTGTGACTAAGGGTCATTAACCTTTCCTGTATTCTTACTATGTTTTACTGTCCAAAAGATCCAAATTGCAGCTCCTATTGCTGCTGACTTGTCAGTTTTTAGAGGTGGTTAATAAATGCCCGATGGAATTCACACTACTCACAAGTTTAGATACAGCTTAATACAACATTTATAATTAATCAATTTCTTCTTTCTAAGTACTTCTGTCTTTGACCTAATAAGATGAGTGAATTGATTTGGAAAATGGATGTTAGAAAATACCACAGACCTTGCATGCTAGCTATTGATTATTGGTTAGTGCACATAGACAAGGTAAAATATATTTGAAGAGCTAATGGCAGGGTAGACTATTTGTGATATTTTGACTTCATGTTCCTAAGTTATCCTTGATTTTTTTTTAAAAAAAGTATATAGTTACTTAATATTCAGTAAATATACATAGAGAGAAAATGTGCTGAATATTGTGAAAACTGGCCTGGGAAGTTTAAAATGTGCTTTTTAATTATTTAGGTTTTGGCTGTTTAAATGACAGGTCATTGCTTCACAGGAACGAAATAAAGCCATCAGATTTGCATGTTGTTTTCATCAGTGCTAATTTATATTCCACAATATGTCTATACACAAAATGATAGTTAAACTTAGTATAATTCCACTCAAAAATTATAACACTTAAATTGCTGTATCAAATAGAATTGCATTGGCTCTCATAATTACTTGGCTGATCAAAATTAGGTTTAATGGTTACTCTGTCTTTTTTTAAGAGGTTATTTTTTTAAAAAATGATTATTGTGTCTTATTTGTTTCTAAGCTCTTTGCACTGAAGTTGAATAGTCAAATTCTAACTTTGATCAATTTTTATATGTTAGAATTTTACCATAAAAATCATGTGCAGACATTTAAAATAATATTTTGAATATAGAGTACCTAGCAGTTGTTAAAAAAACTTTTTGTATCCATACTTATATAGAAAGCATCATTATTGATTTGTAAGGTTTTAACATTGTGATTTGTCAAGTACTATGCAGTTTTCAGTCAATACCTAGGAACCATTTCAGGCTGAAATTTTAATGTAAAATATTCTTGATTATATTAAAATGTGTTGTTGAACAAGTATGGAAAAATACAAAGACTTTTTTGTAAACCAGGTGTAGATGCTGCTTGGCTATAACTCTTTACTGATGAGGCAGTGCTGCTATGGTGCTCAAACTGTTACAGAGAACATTGTACTAACTTGAAGCATTGAGCAAAAAGACTTAGTTTTTAAATTCCTGAGTTTAAAATCCAAGGTTTTTTTTCCCCTGATTTTTAGGACTTGGAGGACGATAAATCTGCCCAACATTTTTAAGACTTCCTCATGATAAGGACTGTTTACTACAACATTAAGGGAAATAGTTTCTTATGTAATATAAAAGCTTTGAAGGAAATGGACAGTGAAAGGGAAGGGTTTAAAAGATGAAATATTTTCTATAATCATGCTTCAGGCCCTGTACAGATTGATGACAAAATGCTTGGTGTCTCTTGGACACCTATATTCTTCCTCCAACTTCAAATTTGGACACTTGCAAGTGGCCTGCCTGAGGGTCTTGTCTTGCTAGAAATTGAATACTTTGTCATATATGTTTGCATTATACACTGTTCAGTAGTAGGTTGAAATTCAGCCTTGGCCTGGCAAAAGATTTCCTGGTCAGTGTAAAGTGCATTAGTAAAGACCCTGCTTCTGACTGTTGTGAACCGGGTGAATTACTCTGTCATTTTGCTTTTATCAGTAATGCTGAAGGGGAAATCATATTTAAGTGGCTATGATACTTACTGTTTTAAGGCAGCAAATGGTTCTTTCAGGCCACTATTACAGAGTTAGTGCATTGTTCATTTCTAAGGATACTGAAATAGAACAGGATTAGCACTAGGAATTCCTTTATCTTTTCTTCACAAGTAGCAAAATTTACAATATTGTGATGTGAATGAAGAATACAGTTAGGTAAGAGTTAACCAGTGTAATCTATCAATGATTTATATCAAGACAGACCTTGTGAGGTATTTTCTTTAGAATCTTACTTTCATGAAGTCAAAGGATCATCAATGGTTCATGAACTAGGCTTGTCTTCTTTGACCCTCTACACATGTATTCATTTATCCTTGTTTACAATTACTTTGCTCAATATGTCTAGCATATTTCATAATAAAGACCCATGACATCTCATTCCACAACAATTACTTTGTATCGTTTCATCAACAAAAATTTGTACCTGGATTTCCAGAGAAAAATTATGTATATTGTATGAATGAATATTCCTTATTGTGGGTGATTCAAAATTTAGGCATAACAATATGTGTTTCTGACTGTCATGTGATTTCTCTGTCACACAATTATCTTTTCTCTAGTGAATAAAACAGAACTTTGTGATTTGAGCAATCTTGTTATCTAGCAAAAATTTATTGAATTATTGATACTATCTAATTAGGAAAAATTATTGCTTTCTCAATTAACATAAGCTTTCACTTTTTTGTGTGTCTGCTTACCTTACTTTTGCTATATATGCGCTATCTAACAAAAATAGGTGGAGAAATAACACAGCTAATCCGTAAGAACAGTTTTCTGATATTTTGTAACTCTTGTGGTATGTTCATTGTCAGAGTTTGCAAAGGGACTAGATAATCATTTATACATGGAAAATCATGGAGATCAGAGTGAACTAACATCATTCATTGAGTTCAAATCCCTGTTAATTAATGTAAGAATCCCTTCTGTGATACCTCTAGAAGATGGTTATCCATGTCCTCCTTGAACATTGTCAGTGGAGAGGAACTCACTACCTCATAAACCAGCACTTTTCATTCATGGAGAGTTCTTTCTGGCACTGAGCGAAATTAATTCTTTGTATCTTTGATCTTTTGACTCCATTGTGATCTAACAGAGCTATGTAGAAAAAAAACCTCTGTATCTACTATTGCATACAAGCTTGGAAATCTTATGTGATGTGATGTGATTGCCAGGGCCCCTCGGTCTCAAACTGTCCTCACCTTGTTCATCTTCCTGTGACAATACACCTGCAGGGGATTTTTCGTAGTAGTCCTACCAGAGGACACCTTGCTTCTTTTCAACAGTTGTACTGTTTCTCTTAAAAAGCTTAGAGACACATTATTTTAAAGATTTATTTATATTTATTTGTATTAGAAAAGCAGATCTATAAAGAGAAGGAGAGACAAGACAGATCTTCCATTCACTGTTTCCCCAAATGGCCACAGTGGCTGGAGCTGAGCCAATCTGAAGCCAGGAGCCAGGTGCTTCTTCCAGCTCTCCTATGTGGGTACAGGGTCCCAAGCTCTCGGGCCTTCCTTGATTGCTTTCCCAGCCATAATTATGGAGCCAGATGGGAAGTGAAGTAGCTGGGACACAAACCTGTGCCCATATAGTATCCAGGCAGTTGAAGATGGATGGTTAGCTGATTGAGCCATGGTGCCTGCCCCATACATTATTATTATTTTTAATAATAGGGTTCAACTGACCCCTATTGTATTTAGATGTCAGATACATGCTTTTCTGAGGTTTTTGATTAGTTTACTCGCTCCTCATTGTCAGGGTATTAACCGGCTTTGGATGTTTTAGTCAGAAAGTTTGTGAAGTGCCTGAGAAGTTAGATGTTTGCTTTAAAACCCATTGTGTATGTCTTTTTAAGAAGGCCACTTGAAAGCCTTTAATATGACTGAAAAATCTTACATATAAGACACGTGCAAAGCAGAGAGCTAGTGTTTGTTACTCTGACATATGTCAGTAATTTATCTTGATTCATTGCTTTTGCATTTAAGTGAGTATCGCTTCCAAGTCTCCCTTGCTGCCTCCAAATAACACTTTCCTAAGCAGGGAAGATAGAATTGCAGCTCTCTGCACCATATTGGGAAGTGTGGAGTTGCTAAGAAGTCCATACTTGATACTTGAAATTTGAACTATTTCCTTAAGAGCTAATTGGGGCCAATTTGGAAGAGAGGGAAACATGAGAAGTGTAAGAGATGGCAAAGGTCTGTGTTAAAGGGGTTAAAATTATTTCAATTAAAGGGTTGATAATTATAAGCAGTGATAATAGCTTAAATTAAAATGGCAGCCATGGTATTTTACTTTACGTCTTCAACATTGTGAGAAAGACTTGGTATAAACCCAAGATTCCTCAAGAATCTCTACCTCAAGAAGTTTCTGAGAAATGCATTTTTGAAAGTGCTCACTTCTTTTTCAGTTGTCCTATTAAACCCACGATAAATTGAAAATATTTTCTTAAAGATACAATTACTTGGGTTGGCACTGCAGTGCAGTGGGTGTGATGTGATCCCATATGGATGCCAATTGGAGTCTCAGCCTCTCCACTTTTTGGTCTAGCTCTCTAGTAATGCACCTTAGAGAGAAATGGAACATGGCCTGAATTCTTAGGCCCCTATACCTACATGGGAGACTGGACTGGGGTTCCAAGTTCCTGCCTTTGACCTGTTCCATTTTGACCTGTAACCATTTAGAGAGTGAAGCAGTGGATGGAAGATCTCCCCTATTCCTTATCTCTCCCTTTGCTTCAGTAACTCTGCCTTTTAAATAAATATTGTTTTTAAAGGATGCACATGTAACACTCTGAACATCGTAGCTTAGTAGCACAGCACATTGTAGAGTCTCACAGTCGTGGAACAGACTAGAAACTGTGGCTGCTGCCCTCAGTAACATCACAAGAGAGGATTGTAGTGCAGGTTACTAGCTGGCAAGATTATCCAAATTTGTTTTGGATGTCTGACCCCCCCATGGATGCCAGTGTTGCAGGCTGGATCTTAGCTCTCTATGCCACAGTACCAATCTCTAATTCCTATTTTAAATATGTCCTTGTTTAGCATAGTTAAACACTATTTATTTAGTGCTGCTTTGAAAGTGCTACACTTCTTGCATAAAACTTCCTCTTCACTGTATGTCCTCCCCTGTTTTGCATGTAAGAACATAGACTCAGAAGTTGATTAACTTGCTCAATTTTACAAGTAAAATTTTACGATTTTGCCATTTTATCAAGTAAAGCCTTAAGCCAGAATTAAAACACAAGTTTACTTGGCTTCAAATCTCTTGGCTTCTCTATAATCTTTATTTTTGTAGGCTTTTGTTACTTTCATGCCATCTAATAAATATTTCTTTTTGAGGATTTATTTACTTAATTTAAAGGCAGAATTACACAGAGGAGAGACAGACAGAGGGAACCCTTCTATAGCTGCAATGGGTGGGGCTGGCTGAGGCCAAAGCCAGGAATGTGCACCTACTTCCAGGTCTCCCACCTGGGTAGCAACAGCCCAAGCACTTGGACCATCTTTTATTGCTTTCTCAGGAGCATCAGGAGTAGCTGAATTGTAAGTGATGCTGCTGGGACTTAGACCAGCACCCATATGGGATGACGGCACTGGGCATGCTTGTTAAACTTGCATTGTTGCGACATTGACCCTGGAAATATTTTACCACAATTAAAGGAAAAATGAAGTAGGAGAGATGGTAGAAGTTTGTTCGACTGAATGCTGGTATAAAAAGAGGCTAGAGAGATTTACTTGCATACTGTCAAGTGGTGAAGTTGTAGGAAAACCCTGGGTAATTTATCTAGACTTGCTGATATGATGTTGTGGTTAACTTCATTATTGCTTTTGCTTTCATAGTTTGTTGAAACACCTTTCTGCTGCCTTTGTTTACCCACCATTTTCACCCTAATAATTCTACCATGGAAAGTGCTGTGGTTGATGTGCTTGATTTTATTGAACTTTTTGGAGATACTACTCCAGCCAGTCTGTATTTGTTGCATTTTGTCTTGGACATTACCATCCCATTACTTAATTGTGGGTAAGCACTCAATGAAATGAAAAACCCCTCCAAGTTTTAGTTTTCTATTGCTGAGCTCAGTGCAGAGCCTAGTGGCTGAAGTCCTCGCCTCACATGCACACACCCATATGGACACCAGTTCGTATCCTGACTGCTCCACTTTCATCCAGCTCCCTGCTTGTGGCCTGGGAAAGCAGTCGAGGATGGTCTAAAGCCTTGGGACCCTGCACCCGTGTGGGAGACTGGGAAGAAGCTTCAGGCTCCTGGCTTTGATTGACTCAGCTCTGTCCACTGTGGCCACTTGGGGGAGGAATCAGTGAAAGGAAGATCTTCCTTTCTCTCCTTCTCTCTGTAAAGATCTGCTTTTCCAATAAAAATAAATCTTGAAAATAGAAAAAAAAAGTTTTCTATTGCTATCATAGAAATTACTGTACACTTGTGGCCTAAAAAACATAACTATTTTCTTACAGTCTTAGGGGGTCAGAAATTTGGTCTCAGCATCACTGGGCTTACCCAAAAGTGTCAGCAGGGGCTGAGGCTGTAAGGGAGAATCTATTTTGTGCTCATTCCCATCATAGACAAAATTCGGTTCCATATGGCTATAGGACAAAGGTTGCTAAACTGTGTTTCTCAATCTCTGGGCCTATAGTTTTGTTCTTTGAATACAATGCTTATTTATTTTTATTTGAATGGGAGGGAGGAAGCTTTCATTTGCTGGTTTCCTCCCCAAATGGATGCAACCGTTGGGGTTGGACCAAGTCAAAGGCAGAATCTGGGAGTTCAGTCTCCGTTCCCCACTTGGTGGCAGGTGTCCAAGTCCCAGGGTGCACATTTCCAAGGACGCTGGAATCTGAGGCAGAGCTGAGACTCTGACCTCAGCACTGTGATGCAGCTGTAAGCATCACAAGTGATGTTTTAACTGCAAGGCAAATCACCTGCACTTGTTTTGTCCCTGAATGTTACCTTCAGCATTGCAAAGGCAGTTCTCAACCCTTGCAACCAGTTTCCCGGAAATCTTATTGAACGGAATTATCCAGTGACAGCATTATGTGCTGGGATTGTTTTCAAAGTGTCATGAAAGTGGGTTCTACTATTAAAACTTCTAGTGTGCTCCAAGTCTTATAAAATAGATACACATGTATTGAATGCAGCACTTGTTTAAGTGTACCTAATCACATAAAATGCAGACATGAATAAAAACTGAGATGCTAGTCATTTCATATATATTTGCCTTTTAAGATGCAGGCAGCTTTGAGATGATTTGCAGAAGCAGTTTACCCGTGACCCAAACTCTTTAGTCATTGTGATTTTTTTAGGATTCTAACCTGTTCCAAGATTGTAGCTGTTATTTAGGAGTTATTTATTTTCATTTACTCTTTATCAAATTTGGAAAAAGTATTTAAGGCACATTTATGGTTTGAAGCTAGCGTGTTTGCAGTTAAATGATAATGTGTTTATTTATACATATGTATACGTATATAGTTTGAAAGAAAATGAATGATACAAAGGAATTCTGGCTAGTGTTTAGGAAAAACATTTTATATCAGCACATAATTATTATTTTTAAAATAACATTTAGGGT
The DNA here is from genome assembly GCF_030435755.1 of Ochotona princeps. NCBI lineage: Eukaryota > Metazoa > Chordata > Mammalia > Lagomorpha > Ochotonidae > Ochotona > Ochotona princeps. Next base: position 79,567,031 of record NC_080865.1, on the reverse strand, counting down.
CCGGCACATGGCACATAGCTAGTTAAGCTGCTGTCTGCAGCATTGCCGTCACATATGGGTAATCATTTGTGCTGTCCTTCTGATCCAGCTCCCTGCTTATGTCCTAGGAAAGCAACAGGAGATGGGCTAAGTGCTTAGGCACCTGCCTCCCGTGTGTTAGATCTGGATGAAGCTCCTAGCTGCTGGCTTCAGCCTGATCCAGCCCTGGCTGTTGCAGCCCTTTGGAGGATGAACCTGCACACCTCTCTGTTTCTCCCTCAGTCTCTTTCTGTAATTTCGACTTTCAAATAAATAGATAAATATTAAAACAAATAAAATTAACATTTAAAAGCAGTCCAACCTAATCTCAAAAGTTTAGCAGATGGTAGATTTTAAGCGACTGTTTTTAATTGTTGAAATGTTCAAAAATGTTGAACCAAAATGACTTGTGCACCTTACTCAAAGCAGTAAACAAAAAGTCATTAGTGTGAAGATGAAAACACGTATTCTAGAACAAAGTAACTGATAAATTGTAAATATTCTCTAAGCATTAAATGCATCTTTGTTGTGAGTGAGCTGCTGGAATGCCTGATTAAGAATGGCTCGGCCAAGAAGTCATGAATCTGAGAATGTAAGATTTGGTTATTATTCAGCAAGCAATGAATCATTGACTACTTCTGGACAAAGTAGTGATTTTCTAAGCTAAAGGTAAAATCAGAATATATAAAAATAATCCATACCATAATATATATGAAATGAATAATCATAACTGAATTTGGGCAAGAGAAAATAGAGACAAGAAGCGTGGCAGTAGCAGTGAGAGTAGAGAGGAAGTGCAGGAAGGAGCAGTCTAGAGAGTCAGTAGGCCCTGACAGTCGGTTTGACTTGGGAGATGAAGATGCAGGGTATAACCAAAGTATTTCCATGATAGCAATTGTCTTTAGAATCCTAAATATGCTATCCATGGCTCTCTTAGCTGCATAATAGAACATCAGAATACATTTCTGATTGCTGACAATTCTTTGACTAGAAAAAACTTCCATTAATGGTTATTCAGAAATATGGGATCAAATTAGTTTCAATTGAGAGTAGCCGACTAATTACAAAGAATGGTTATGAATATTTAACAAATAGTTCTCTAAGTAGCTCATGGTGATAGAGTAAGTGAGGGTGCTAGCATTTAAGTAGAATTTTCCAAGTAGCTGAATCACTGCCTGTTCCTTTCACCTACATGGTAACTTCTTTTTTTTTTATTTTAACATTTCAAAAAAATTTTTTATTGATTACATTGCATTATGTGACACTGTCTCATAGGCTCTGGGATTCCCCCAACCCCTCCCCATACCCTCCCCCCATGGTGGATGCCTCCACATTGTTGCAGTATTACAGTTCAAATTCAGTCAAGATTCTTTCATTGCAAGAGTATACCAAGCACAGAGTCCAGCATCTTATTGTCCAGATAAATTCAATGGTTTCTTGGGGAAACCATCTCTAGTCTGAAAGCAGAGCTGGCAGAATATCATCCCGATCAATTGAAAGCCACAACATGACGTCAACAACAATTTACAGCATTATGGGATTAATTAACATGGTATTGAGTAACAAATCTGTTTTAAAAATGCAAGTCCTTAACCACATCCTGTGATTATTTCATTGACATTTCAATTTTAGTTTATACACAGAACTGGCTGCTATACACCTTAAAATGGCTATAGGGTACTATTCAGCTTTCTCGTGTCTATTTTCGTTTTAGCATCACACACACACACACACACACAAATTGGAATAGATAGACAGAGAACAACAAGGAAAGCTTGGAACCAGACAGGAAACAGTCAGCGTGGACTCACACTTGCCTTACTAGGTAGGACACAAAGATTAGTTACTCCTCACTAAGGTATTGAAGATTTCTCTGTATACCCCTCCTAAAACTGTTCTGCACCTCAGCTGTTGGCATATCCCTTGGTAGAGTTATAAGCCAGTTTAGGCTATCCCAGAATCTGCCAAATTCGGCAAAATTAAGCTTCAACACTACATGGTAACTTCTCTCGCTGTGTCTGTTTCTTCCTTTCACCCTGAGAGTCAGATTGCAATCTTGAGGTGTGATCATTGTTGATAGCCCTTGTCTGTATTCCTGTGGAACATCAGTCTTTCTACTTGTTGAATTCTTTATTTAGCAGAGGGCTAAGCCTGTGACTACAAAGTATAGGCCAAATATGTTATTATAAAAAATTAAAAGAATAAAAAGAGGGGATAAGGAAGAAGAGAGGGAAATATATTTATGGAGTTGAAACTGTATATATGAAATACATGAGATGTAGTATCTTTCTATAAAACAGTTTTTTAAGAAGGCTGCAATTTTGAGTGTGAAACACTGTTTTAACAGACTGTATACAAGAAGAAAAGAGGTCAGTGTGGTATTCTGGGTAAAACCTGCCTCCTGCAATGCCAGCATCCCATCTAGGCGCCAGTTCATGTTGTAGCTGTTCCATTTCTGATCCAGCTGTCTGCTTATGTTCCTGGAGAAGCAGAAGAAGATGACCTGGGGCCCTGACCACTTGCTTAGGAGGCCTGGGTGGAGTTCCAGGCTCCTGGGTTTGGCCTGGCCAGCAGCCAGTAGTTGTGATCTCTGTTTCCTCTCTCTCTCTTTCTCTCTCTCTCCCCCTTCCTCTCTCTCTCATGTGTGTGCATCTTTCTAACTCTGACTTTCAAGTAAATCTTTAAAAAGGAAGAAAATAAATATTTTTATTTCCATTAATCTCAGATTAAGTTGATTTTTATTACTATTTTATAATTTATAAGTTGCTTCTTGAAAACACATGCATATGCAATCTAAAAATGCTCCAGTTATTCTCTGTTTAAACTTGCCATCTGACCAGCTTGGAAATTTGAGCATTTAATGCCTACTGTATCCTATCATCAAAATACAGTCTATCTATATCAGCTCTATTCTGCCCCAAGAGCGTGTAACCCTCTTTCAGTGGAGCCCATGATATCTTTAAAAAGAAATGAATTTCCCCAAAAGATGCAAATTCCCAGGATGATTAATATTTTGTGCTCTGATCCTCCAGTTACTAATTTGCCGTCTGAGAACACATACAAATTTTGATAAGTTTTAATAGTTTTGGTAATCATATATGGTAATGGCACAAATACTTTATAAATGGCTTCATTTTTAGAGTAAACTGCATCAGTACCAGACCTCAGATGATATTTTTTGTACAGTTATCTTTACTATTCACATTGGTAGACTTTTCTTTTACTTTTGATGATGTTTACATAGTTAAGAAGGATGTATGCACATGTGGACGACTGATTAGGATGGGAAGGGTCCAGGAATAGGGAAAAGTAAGTAAGACAACTGCTTTCAATCTCGTTTTTCTTTCCTGCATCTGAGGAAAGTGAGGGAGAAGGGGAGAGAGCCTCTCCTAGCAGCCCAACCGCCCCAATACCCAGATATGGGGGACAGACACCCAATGTCATCCCAGGGCCCCTGATGTAGAGCATGTTCCGAGGCTTACTGCTTAAGTGGTTTTGATAGTTCTGAGATGCTGCTGATTTCATTGCTCCAACGTTAACAAAATCCTTATAAGGCCCATTGGTTACACGGTCCACGTTAGTCTCCACTCACCCAGATACTAGCTGTCAAAGCTTGGCTGGGAGAGCTGTCCAATTTGTTCTGCCCTTCATGGTTCTAGGCATCCTCTGCAGGCCTCAATGAACTGGTTGTCATGTCCCTTGTGTGCATATGGGCATGCTGTCCACTGCACATGCTTCAACAGCCAAGGAGACCCAGTTCTAACACATGGACTCCAAGGTCAGACCACAGATGCTGTGATTTTCCCTGTAGTTGGAGTTCTGAGTCCATTCGTATTGGTAGACTTTTCTATAGGTAGATCATGAAGTTACTTTGTGATATGGAACTGACCATTACAGTGATCTTGGTTAAAATTGTTTTTGAAGAATGTAGTTAAATGTTGGGTCCTGATAATATTTTAGGAGAAAATATAAGAAACTATTGCCAAGATATTATATATATATATATATCATTGTATTAAATATCTGTTCACTATTATATTAACTATATATATATATTTATATTCTTAAAGAATGACGATTATGTAGCTAAGTGAATGAGCCAGATGTGATAGTAAAGATTTTTTATTTCGTTTTCATGTTCTAACAAGCTGAGAACTTAAGCCCAACAAAGCCTATTTCTCTTTTGGCAGCATGATACAAATTAAAGTCTTGCAACACAGTTTTACTAAAAAAAAATATCTTGAATGGTGAGAAGGATGCACAAAATGAATAATAATTTTGTTAAGAGAAATGATAGACTTTTTGCTTCTACAAACTCTGTACCTGAGCGGACTTCCATAAGAGTGATTCCCAAACCCTGTAGGTTGAAAGGCTGTCTTCTGCTCATTTGTTTATTTGTTGGCTAATATCATCCCCTCTTCAGAAAACACCCACTGCCATATTAAAACAGATGAAAACCAGATGATTGATTCAGTACTGGAATGTTCTGCATTCACTGAAGTAACCAAAGACTGCTCTCGCTTGTTGCAAAATCAAGCCTGAGATTTGCTATATTTATTGCAGGCTTTGACTACATGAAGTTAGTGGGACTCTTACAGCTGCCAATTGTATATCTTAAAGCATGGGATGCAATGGTTATTATTTTATAAGTCATTCTTTTTTATATCTCCTTTTAAAAGAGAAAGAAATATTCCTTTAATTCCTTGACATGAGTTGACTTTGTAAGGATATAATGCAGAAATTTAGAAAAGGATAGGATTTTTACCATTTTTTAGTCACTTGATTAATGATGCTGCCATTCTCAAATGAATTTGTCCCAGTGAATTCTAATTAGTTTGAAGTTTGTGGAATCAGACTATAATAAATTCTAAAATTGGATAACTTGGATGTTTGAATATTTAATAAACTGAAATTTTAGGCAGGCAAAACTCAATTCATTTGTAACATGCTTTTCAATTTAAATTCACCATAGCACAATAGTCAAATTTCAGAGTTGATGAACTAAAGATAATGGGAGTAAAGTAACACCTTCGTTAACAAATTGGCTGGAAGTAAAGCTCCTCTAAAGAAAGTTGGCCTGAGCATTCGAGATTTGAGTGTACCCTGAAGTTTCTTCATGTGGGGATTGAAGAAGGCAAACTCGAATCACCAGGTATAACAAGACCTGTCCGTGGGCAACCCCAGTGCTGGCTGTAGAGTGCAGCACCCTTTCCAGGGGGCGGATGTGTGGCCAGAAGATGCTGTGTCCTCTGTGCTATGAAGGGCATTGCTAACAGTGTTAGGCACATATGCTGTTTCCTCTAAGACTTCTATGTGCTACCATCCTCCAAACCTTTACCATTTGTATGTATTTCACCTTATGTGTTTTAGTTTTTTCTGAATAGTAGGTATGGGCTTAACATTTGGAAATTTATTTCCTACTATTCTGTTTTAGGAAATAGAACAGATTCTGATATAGCCTCCTACTTACCTACCCATCTTATATACCTATCCTACCTACCTAGCCATCTTGCCATCTTGTTGCTATCAAAATATTAAAAGAAATGCGAGGAATGGAAAATATTTAAACCAGGCTTCCCAAGTAGAGGAGTTTGTTGGTCAAGATTCATGAGACTTGATGTAATTTAATTGGTACATAGATTTTAGAAGATGAAGGGAGACCTAAGTCTTGAAATACAGTGGCTATAGGGAGTAGACATTAATTTTTAAGTTTTTCAAGGACAGAATTGAGGTATTCAGTGCAAATGCTTTTTGGTTTGGATAATTAACTTTCCTCCCCTTATAGTTATATAATGGAGTATCATTTGTCATTCCATTTGTCTAGCCCAATTCCCTCATCTGTGTCATAGTGCTATTTCTGTAATTGTGATGGCTGGCATTGGAATTCAGAATCTATTCTTTTAAATGCTGCTGTTAGTGATGTAAAATTCTTTCTATGTTTGATCTGAGTTATACTCTAGAGTGTGCTACTTCCCTGCCCCAACTGTGTTGGGAGAATGATATTAAAGACTTTTTGCTATTGATATTGTTTTTATGGAAATAGAGAGAGTGATAGCAGTAGGTAATTTAAATGGAATTAAACGAAAAAAGTTGCTTCCCTCTATCAGAATATATCTTTCTGATATCCTCCTAGTATTTAGAAATTAAGCATTGTAAGGTGAATTGCTTTATTGTTTTTGCTATCTAATTTGCATTTTTTAGGCTTTTCGCAATGGGAACAATGTGGATTCAAATCATAGTAGATTCATGATGAGGTCTTAAATTCTCTGAGCATCAGTTCCCTGTCTTTAAAATGGGATTGCTATGAGGATCAAGTAGCATACTGGAACATGCCTGGCACAATGCCAAGTACACAGCAGGTGCTGGGTAAATGATCTTATTCCCTTGTTAAAATGGACAGAAGCTATTTCTTAATGCAATTCTATTTTAAATATGATAGACACACATATATCAGAGGCCAACAGAATAGCTTCTTTACTTTGAAAAAAAAATTTCATGCTAGTCCCCTATTATCTTGATTTTTGTTTGTTCACTGCAGTATTGTTGCAGTGGAAAAGAAAGCTTTGGAAAGAGAGCAACTTTTTTTTTTTCTTAAGAAAATCGATATTAAAGATTTCTAGTGGTGAAAGCATTTCAAGCAGACAATAATGTACTAATATTAATGTGATTAAAAGTACAGTTCACTGACAAGATTTAGCATTATTTCTTTTAGGCAAATATCTCAAGAAGGTACATTCTCCCTAGTTTATTATACAGCAACTAATATCTACCTTAAGAAGAGTTGCTATGATATTTGAAATTGCCTGGGTAATGATAATGGAAATGTTTCAGTGGGGAGACAGCTCTTTCAGTAAATGAAGTTGTACAGTTCGTTTTTGTTTTTGTTTTCATTTTAACGAATGGCAGGATTATTTTAAAGAAATTGCATGAACTGGAAACTTCATTTCTGATTTTTTTAAAGCATTTTTCATCGTTATTCATAATGCAAATTGTGGTGTGTATGTGTGTGCATGTACAAATGTGTGATATAACTTTGGGAGACACGAGAAAGGAAAGAAATAGAAAAGCTGAAAATCTTTAGAAATTATTGCAGTGTGTATAGTTTGAATCTATCTGAAAACCAATGACCTCCACCATCTTAAGTTTTTTTCATTTATTTCTCAAGGGTGGGGGGAAATACCTTGACAGATTTAGCACTCAAATTCAAATTAGTATGAGAACAGGTGGCGAAATTTCTCCTCCACCTGCCATGCAACTTTAGCACAAGAAATTTTTCATTTAGCAAATGCTGTTGCTAGCAGACACTTCTCTGTTTCCGAGCAGAAAAAAACAAATGGAGGGGGAGTGCTTCTTTGAAGAAAACATTTTTCTTGATTTTCTCTTTAAATTGTGAGTGTGAGAAATATGTATTTTTTTCCCTGCTTTATGGGTGGTGGAAAGCATGACTCAGTACCTTGACTAACCAATGGGTTTTGTTTGGTTATTTATTGCTCCAAACTAACTTGCTAGCACTGACTTTCAGTTAAGATAATATTATTAATCTGAAAACTGTGATACTAATTAAAAAATCTCTGTTCTGTTACCATGAAATTGTATATTTAGAATATATTGTTAGAGATAATATCTTTGTTTAAAAGTAGTGGTAGGCAAAAAAAACTATTATGAAACCAATTGGGAACTAAAATAAAAGAGAATAGAGGTGTTGTTAATGTGCATTTACCTTTTTAGCTGTTCTCAAATTAATTTCTTTTCTCCTTGGAAATTATAATGTAGGAAAGTATTGACCAATATTTTGTTTGTAATTGTATCAGTGTGCTGCTCCTCATTTGCTATGAGCCAGAAAAGTTAATGTGCCAAAGCATGAGTTGGCACACAAAACCACTGTACCAGGAAAAGTCAATGTTTCATTTCATATTCATTCTAGTAATTCCAAGAAACATTAAAATATTGCTTTTTTCTTAACAAAGAAATTTGCACCTGGTTTTCTGTATTACGTGAACTGATATTTGCAGTGATAGAACTCACAAAATTTTAATATGCATTTTGTAATTTGTCAACACAGTGTCTCAATCTTAAAATATAGAGATTGGTTTCGGTGGATTTGAGATTTTTTGATACGGAAATAAAGTGGCATTGGAAAAATATTTGTGGCTTTGAACCCAGATAAAAAAATTGTTTTCGACAGCATAGCATGTCAGTAAACAACCTTTACACTAAGATATATATATATATATATATATTTAAATACTACCAAATTTAACCTAAGAGGTTTAATCAACTTAGTAGTTTTTAAATTCTTTTAAAAATTTATTTGGGTGGGGTGTCTCTCTCTCCCTCGTCTTTCGAGAGGCACCCCACCTCCCGGCTCTTCAGAGGTGCTTTCCCCTTCCTCTCCCTTCGCTGCTCACCTGGTCACTTCGCAAATAAACTTTTCTGTTTGCAACAGATAAAAAAAAAATTTATTTGGATGAACAGTTCCATATAGATTGAAGGGACTTAGTGTATGTTTGCCCTAGCAATTTTCAAACTATGTGTTCTTTTTTTTTTTTTTTGATGGTTTTATATGTTTTAAGGTAGAATCTTGGCTTTAATTGTATATTCTGGAATTGTGATGAAGTTGAACATTTTTCTGTGAAAAATTGGACTTTTTTTTTAATTATGTGTTTGTATCATTTGCACATTTCATTTGGTATGGAAGTTTTGAGGTGTAGCTCCAATGCTGGTATCACTTAACAGAAGATAGTTCTTGAGACTTTTTTTCTTTCGCCTTCAAACAACAGTGTAAAGAAATGCCAGGGTCAATAAGTTCAGTTTGACAATGTCTACAACATGTTCAGTAAAATGATCAGCTAATGTTTTGTCTCTAACCTAATGCTCTCTTTCAAAACATAATTTTTTTTGAGCAAGCATGGTTGACTGGTTCATGCACATTGTGAAAGATGACTTTTGTGCCTTGTGGTTGATTATTGTTTGAAATAAGATGTGTCTAGTAGTGGTGGGGTGTGCAAGTGTAGTGTGACAGTAGTATGCCTAGAGCATAATGCTGCAACCAAATGAAACTTGATTTTTAGAAAAGAACATTGGTGAACAGTGTCTTTCCCAGGAACTGTGGTTTACAGTGTTGATATAATGGGACTCTTTGGACAGGTTTTGACATATTCCAACTTAGCATGGGAAAATGAATGCAAATAACAGTTGCTTGAAGTAGAATTAAACTGTTATTCTTATAGAATCTTATGTAAAGCTTTGCTGCTTAATTGTCCTATAAACTTCAAGGCAATTATTTACCTATGTACCATTCATACTTGACTTTTAAATAGATCAGTCTGAGGAGAGAGCAGAGATAGCCTGTTAGGTAGCCTTGGAAGAATTAGGGATTTTTCAACTCCAGCATTCTTTACCTTTTTACTGGAAAAAAAAAAAATCTTTGACATGGAGACCTGTTCTGTGTATGCTGGATGTTCATTTTAGCAGCACCTTAAAAGATGACAGTAATTGCCGCTCCTGATGATGCCACATGTATGGGTGCAGAAGGATGGCAAAAAGTGCCTCCCATTCCTACTCCCCATCCCCCATCGAGAAGCAGTGATATTTATATGACCTTCAACCTTTTTTTGACTTGAAAAAAATATCATATTGGTTTTAAAATGTGCTTGTTCATGGAATTGCTCAAGCGTCCGTTTAAATATAGTTTGATGTGACTATGCCCTGAGGTCTTCAGACAGGTATTGCCCCTTTGCAGTGTTGTAGGAAAATGCTCTTCGTGTCCAGTCAATAAACTTAATGAAAAAGAGCTAGATGGGAATCTTGAACATCCTAAGAAGGTTGACATGGCATGTCCTGTCATTGATGCAGGGATAACAAGGACTCTTTTGAATGTTGAGAAGTCAAAAAGTTATCAATAAAAAGTTATGAAGATGATAATTTTAGTGAAGGCTTTTTCAGCCTTCAGAGTAATTAATTAGAAAGCCAGCAATATCATGTTGTGAAGAAAGGGCTCTATTTTCACATTCTGTTCTTCATTCTAAAAGCAAGAGACAAATGACAAGTAAGCAAGTTGTTATCTGTACTTCATTCCAAAAAGCAATTTTCAGGATATGTCACAGGGGCAATGTGGTTTCAGCGCTAACTCCAGTCCCTTTTACATCTGCAGTTTTAGAAAAATGATAATTAATGGTCTTTTAAGCACTGCGTGATAAAGAAGTGTTTTGGGGATGATCCACAAAATGAGATTCTATATTTACTCAGAAGGTATATATTAAGCCTCTCATGTCAGATGCTGTGCATGGAACACTAGAACTCATGAAACAGCGTGCTTGAATATCCTAGTAAAAGATTTTTGGATGATAGAAATTTTCTGGTTAAGGCTACCAACCAACATCAATCTGCTTCTGACCTTTCCAATTGATTTTGCAATTTAAAATAGCTGTGCACAAAAGCTATTTAAAAGTGTGCGTGAGTGTGCATGCTATATATCATGAATTAATTCTTTTCAAGCTATTTCTGAAACTCCAATGGGAAGCTATATCCATTTTTTTACACTTGTTAAAATCTTACTTAAATTATCCTCTTGGTTATTAAATATCTATGAGAGTTGAATAAAACATGGTTACATATTACTAATTCATTTTTGGTTATGCCATAGCTCTAGTTTTATTAGGAAGAATTGATGTCACCCTTAAGGCCAGTATTTTGGTTAATTATTGCAGGATTTAAGACATAGGATTGGTGCCAGAATTAAAGTGTGCTGCAGCCTCTTTTGTTTTTAAAACCAGTTCACTTAGCTTATAGATATGGTAGGATAAATAGATGAAACCGTTATGATGTTGGACAGCCTAGTTAGAAAAATTGTTCAGGATTTAGGAAATTGTAGATTAAAAAAGAAAGAGTTCTTACACTTGAAAGTCCATTATCCTCCTTACTTGTTATGGCCATTTTATCACACTCAGCACAGAACTGTGGGCTCTCTGCTCTTAGGTTGATGCTCAGGGGTCGGTTTTATTATTGTACACCTAACTCCTGAGGAAAAACAGTGCTGCTACTAAGGCATAGTGCAAAATCATTCTGTGATGGTGAATTTTCAATATATCCTAACTGATGTCTTTCAACTATAAAATGTGTTGCTGTATTTTCTGTGCAACTAAGTGACTTATTGACTGCAGGTTCTCCACTCCTCCTTTTTTTTCCTTCTATTTTGTTTTTAAATTTTTGATAAAATTCTGTAGGCTCTGGGATTTCCTTTATCTTCTCCCTAAATTCCCTACTTCCTACTGATTTCCCCCCATATTATGACAATAGTCCTTCATAAGTAGTCATAAGTGCATCATTGCTATTTTAAGTGTATCTTGACATTGTGGGTACAGACAACGGCAGGCAGTCCAGCATCCTGTTGTCAAGATATATTCAACAGTTTCATTGGGAGTCCATCTTTGATTTGGAAGTAGAGGTGCCTACTGCAATTTATCTTCACATCTGGATATGATAGTCTCATTACACAGTTACTATACATTTCCTTAAATGAAAAGCCGTAAGAAAAAATCATCAACTGGAATAAAGTTAAAAACAATTTACAACACCATGGAATTAAATAACGTGCTACAGAATGGCCAATGTGTCCATGAAGAAATGAAAAAGAAATAAAAAACCTTATTGGAGAAAATAATGCTACTGTGTGATCTGAGACAGTGAAGAATTTAATAATAGAAAAGAAACTACTTTGAAGAAATGAAAATAAAAACATAAAAACATTTTATGCCATACCCCCAATTACTATAATATAGATACAGAAATAACTTGTATCTATTTTTATCCATTTATTTGAAACAATGAAAATACCACTAGCCATAGATATTTCGCTAAATGACCCCAAATTAAGTGAGAGACACTACTACAAAAAATGATTTCAAGTATGAAATATTCAGATGGGGCTGATTAGAATTATTACTAAGAAGATGAGGTAGTGTATTAATATATCACAGTCCATATTTGACTTCTACCAATGAGAGCTTTCGAGTTGAGATGAGGTTCAAAGCTTAGTCCATCCAGTTTCATAATTGTTGTGACTGTAGTTGTTTGAACCCTGCCTTAGCTTACCTTCATCTGTAATCAAAAGGAGATGCTGGTAGTATCTATTGTTTTGGGATTTTTAAAAGAATTAAATGAGCACATACGTATGAAATTCTCGACAAGTATCTGACAGAGTGTCTATTCAATAAGTGGTAGTTATCTATCTTTTTAATTTTTAGAATTTGCCTTCATAAAAAAGAGTGAAATGAACACACATATATTTGATTCATTGGTTCATTCCCCAAATGCCTATGATATCTACGAATGGGTCTGTAGGAGGCCAGAAACTGAGGCCCAAGTTCTGGAGTCGTCACAGCTACTTTGCAGGACTCATGTTACCAACAAATTAAATTGCAAGAAGGGCTGTGACTTGAATCAGCACTCCAATGTGGGATTCAGGCATTCCAAGTTGTGTCTTAACCATTGCACCAAATGCTCACCACATTTTTATTTTTTTTAAATTAGATTATGTGAATTAATTTTAACTGCGAGAAGCACAATTTAATACAATTGCTATTTAGTTAAAATATCAAAATAAATTTTTCAGTCCCTAAATAGCTGTTATGACTATAGATTTTGATCGAATTTTTAAAAATTTTTTGATTTTTAATTTGAAAAGCACATGAGAGTCGAGGCAGTGGGAAAAATTCCTGGGGCTGGTATCTTGGCATAGCTGGTAAAGCTGCCACCTGCAACCTTTGCATGCCATATGGCCACTGTTCCATGTCCTGACAGTTCCACTTCTGATCCAGATCTTGCTGATGGGCCTGTGAAAGCATGGGAAGATGGCCGAAGTGCTTGGGCTCCTACCACCCGTGTGGGAGACCTGGATGGAGCTCTTGGCTTTGACCTGAGCTAGCCTCAACCGTTGCAACGATTGGGGAGTGAACCATTAGATGGTAGATCTCTCTTTGTGTTTTTGTAACACTGCCTTTCATTAAAACAGAGAGAAGTCTTCCATCGGCTGGTTCACTCTCTGAAATGGCTGCATCCCAAATGATCAGGACTTGGCCACATCAAAGCTAGGAGCCAGTCACCCTAATCACTAGGTCCATCTTTTTCCTTCCCAGATATTAGAAGTTAAAGCAGCTAGGACTTTAATTGTTGCTCTGATATGGGGTGCTGGCAACACAGGCGGTGTCTTAATGTACTGCACCACAGTTTGCTGTGCCACAACCTGCTATGCCACATGCAGGTTCCTGTGTCAATTTTTAAGTTAAGGTTTTAGATACCTGCCAAGATAGAAAATATGCATAATATTCTACAAAAAATATTTATTTTGTGGTATAGTGGCATGAATTTAAAATAGTGAAGCAAAGTTGAATATATTCTGCAGATAGATAATTGACAATAATGGTTACTTAAATCTCATTGGGATGAATTATGCCTGTTTTAATTTCCCTTTCTTATTTTAAAAAAATTTCAGATCTCTTGTGGAAGAGGAAGATCAGCACATGAAATTGTCCCTTGGGAGCAGCGAAATGGGCCTCTCATCCCATTTGCAGTCTTCCAAGGCAGGAACCACACGCATCTTTACGAGCAATACTCACAGTTCTGTGGTGTTACAGGTAATCTCAGGTGTTCCTTTCATATGATTTATATGGCTTTAAAAAAACAGACGTTTTTATTGTATGAGATGTCAAAATCTCTAGGAAACAGTGCCATAAAAATTACATTTCTGAATATCCAGATGAATGCGTATTTGGGGAGAATAGAGTCATCCGTTACTACCAACAGGGGATTGAGTCTGCAACCACTCTCCCCACTCATACCAAGTCCTTGGGTGCTCAAATCATCTTAGTATGCATATGTAAACTAATTACTTCTTTCCATATACTTTTCAATGCTATGTAGTGTGTATTTTCTAATATAGTAAGTGCATAGCTGTCATGCTCTGTATGATGAGGAGAATGATGACAAGAGAAAAATCTATATGTGCTTACCACAGATACAAGCATCATAAAGAAAGCTGCAGTTTCAAATCATGCTTGGTTCAATCCATGGATGTTAAACAAATGGGTACAGAGAGCTAACTGTCCTGTTAGAGCTACTATTCTAGAGACAAGACCTTCTTCCACCAAGAGAAAGAATTACCCTCTGCATTTTATATAGATGGCAAATTATTTTTACAATGGGAAACAACTAGAAAGTTTTAAATTTTGCATCACTAGGGAAACGGTTACGTTAATTATATTGCATCAAATCTTTGCCACACTGTCCTAAAAAGAATTAGATAAGACTGTAAGATACTAAATAAAGAAATTAACAGGGAAATATAATATATCATACAATGGAATATGATTCAGCTATACTCACAAACTGAGGGGTAGATCCATGGTACCTTGGATCCATGAACCTTGGAAATGCTAAATGAAAGAGGCTGCTCTCAAAAGCCTACGTGCGTGAAATATCCAAAATATGCACAGTTACAGAGACACAAAGTACACTAGTGCTTGCTTCAGGTTGGGGAATTTGGGTGGAAATGAGGATAACAGCTAAAGCCAAGAATCTGTTTTTGAAATGAAGTTATTATTCTAAAGATATTCACATATGTATGTATATACTAATACCATTTATTTGTACACTGTAAGTGATTGCTTGAAATATATGAGTGATGTGGCAATAGAGCTGCTAAAAAGTATCACATAATAACATATGTTACATAATTCTTCCCACTTGTAAAAAATTACATACTTTATATACATACAAATGAACGTGAGTGTGTAGCAAAGGATCTGGAAACATCGGCGAGGTTGATGAAGTCACGTTTTGCTGTGCATAATGCTACAATTTTTTAAGCATTGGAAATGGTGTTCTGAGTGTCTTTAGTTTTTTTTTTTTAAAGATTTATTTTTATTACAAAGTCAGATATACAGAGAGGAGGAGAGACAGAGAGGAAGATCTTCCATCCGATGATTCACTCCCCAAATGAGCCGCAACAGCTGGTGCTGCGCCGATCTGAAGCCGGGAACCAGGAAACTCTTCCGGGTCTCCCACGCGGGTGCAGGGTCCCAATGCATTGGGCCATCCTCAACTGCTTTCCCAGGCCACAAGCAGGGAGCTGGATGGGAAGTGGAGCTGCTGGGATTAGAACCGGTGCCCATATGGGATCCCGGGGCTTTCAAGGCGAAGACTTTAGCTGCTAGGCCACGCTGCTGGGCCCTGTAGTTTTAAAAAGAGTAGTTGACAAACCAAGGGTAGCTCCGAACTCTTGTGTTTTAGCCTGTTCCACGCTGGTGGGAAAAACAGTATTGTAAAGGTAACCTGAAAGTTTGTATTACTTGAAGATCTTTGTTCTCATTTTTTTTACATTATTTCCATTTCTGAGCTAGCGCTCTTTATTACTCTTGAAAGACCTTGTTTTCTCTGTTTAAAAGTCTGTTAAAATGATGTTACCGCAAACTGCAATTTTGAGGCCAAGCACTAACAATTCCTTTTGGGATTTAATCTTAGATGAATTGTTGTCAAGAGAACAAGCTAGAAAAAAGTGTTCAATATGTGTAAATGTTACTCTTGTTTTAAAATTAGCGGTAACACCAATCACAGTTTCTGGAGGCATTGAAGGTTCTCTCAGTGGAACATCTCTCCTGAGCAGTCTCACTCTAGAGGACTCTGCCCTGCCTCACCGAAGTCACACGGACAGGGATTCCACCCAAGCTGAAGTTCTAGCTGTACTATTTGCTAGCTATTTGTGTGACTTTGAGAAGGTCATTTGTTCTCTATGTGTCACCTTTGTCATTTGCAATTTGGCTAAAAAAATTCTACAATTGGGCCCAGTGTGGTAGCCTAGTGGCTAAATCCTTGCCTTGCACATTGCCAGGATCCCATATGGGATTTCATGTCCCAATTGCTCCACTTCCCTTACAGCTCCCTGTTTGTGGCCTGGGAAAGCAGTAGAGGACGGCCTAAGGCCCTGGGATTCTGCAGCAACGTGGGAGACCTATAAGAAGGTCCTGACTCCTGGCTTCAGATTAGCTCAGCCCTGGCCATTGCAGCCACTTGGAGAATGAACCAGCAAACCCAAAATCTTTCTCTGCCTCTCCTTCTCTCTGTACATCTGCCTTTCCAATTAAGAAAAAAAGCCCTTGTTCGGGGATTGGGAGGAGAGGGCCTAGCACAGTGCCGTAGTGGGCTAATCCTCCACCTGCAGCACCAACATCTTATATGGGTATCAGTTCTAGTTCTAGCTACTCTACTTCTAATCCCGATTCCTGCTGATGAACTGAGAAAGCAGCAGAGAATGGTCCAAGGTGATCAGTCGTTGCACCTGCATGGAATTCCCAGAAGTTTCTGACTCTGATCTTCAGACAGACGCCAACGTGGCCATTGTGACCATTTGGGGAGTGAGCCAGTAGATGGAAAATCAATCTCTCTCTCTCTCTCTCTCTCTCTCTCTCTTTCTCTCTCTTTCTTTCTGTCCACCCCTTACTCACTCTATAACTGTTTCAAGTAAAATAAATCAAAATCTAATAAAATCCTTATCAGCACTGTGACGTAGTGAGATAAATTTCTGCCTAGGGTGCCAGCATCCTGTATGGGTACCGGTTCATGCCTCAGTTGATTCGTATCCAGTCCAATTCCCTGCTATTGTGCCTGGAAACACAGCAGAGGATGGCCCAAGCCGTTGGTACCCTACACCTATGTGGGAGACCTGGAAGGAGCTCCTGGTTTTGCATCAGCTCAGCTCTGGCCATTGTGGCCTCTAGGGAGTGAACCAACGGACGGAAGATTTTTCTCTGCCTATCGTTTTTTCTGTAAATTTGCCTTTCCAATAAAAATAAATAAATCTTTTTAAAAAATTCTAAGATTGAATATTGCAATTTATCGGCTAGTAAGGTACACAGTAAATTCATTTCTTCCAAAGAAGTTAAGCAGGGAAGGTGACAGAGGAAATGGAAATAAATTAGAGGTGAATGGCTTACCAAACTGTGCAATTTGGTTGACTTGAATGGCTGTGGCAGGTTATCTATCTTAACAAACAGACTACAGCCAACTTGATTGTCAGACTACTAAGAAAGCCATTTGATACCTAGTAGGCTTGCGTTCCTAGAACCTTTCTCAAATCTCAGGCAGATTCATGATGGAATTAGCAATGCAAATTACTCTGCTCGAATAGGAAAGATTAGCAAGGGTCAGCTGAAGTGGTGATTGGTGAAGTCTAGGTGTTTTTTTCTTTTTCACCCCTTGACTTCTGTACACCCATAGTTAATTCTCTTGGAAACCCTCTATTCGTAAATTTCTCCCTATTATCAGATGGTCAAGTTATAAATCACATTCCTTGATTAATAAAGATATTGAATATATTTTCATTTGTGCTTGTAGCCACTTGCATGTCACTTTTCGAGAAATATCTGTTCAGATCCCTTTTCCAGTTTTGGTTTGGATTTGGTTATTATTATTACTGGGTAGTGAGGCTTCCAGTGTTTTAGGTACGAATCCCTTATGCATGATTTGCTAGTATTTTCACTGGGCACCTTTACGTTTCTGGTCTCTTGTTGCTCTGCCACAACTGCCCTGCTGCCCTTTAATCCTTTCCCCATTCACCCTTACAATAGTTGTGTCTGCATTGCAGTGGCATCTAAAAGGCTGGAGGGGCAAGGCAAATGCCTGGAAAACTTGATTTTCCATTGTCTACTACACATGTACTGTTCTCTCATACTTTTTTCTCCCATGTTCTACTATTGGAATGCTACATGTCTGATAACCCCCTTTTTATTCATCATGACCCATCTTAAATATTTTTTAAAGATCTACTTATTTTTATTGGGCAGAGAAAAGAGACTGAGAGAAGTATCTTCCATCCGCTTGTTCACTCCCCACATGGCCACAATGGCGAGAGCTATGTGGATCCAAAACTAGGAGCCAAGAGCTAATTTTGGGTCTCCCAATACGAGTACAGGGTTCCAAGGCTTTGGGCCATCCTCTGCTGCTTTCCCAGGCCACAGGTAGGGAGCTGGGTGGGAAGTGGAGCAGCCTATCCCCGGGTTCTAATGCGGTTTGGCTCTTGGGTGTGGCTGTCACTGCTTCTCTCCCCACTTTCCCCAGATACAGAAAAAAAAAAAAAGATTGGAATGAGTTGTCTCATCTACTTCCCCCCCATTCCTCAACCCTCCCACCCTATTCCACGCTCCTCATAGGCATACATCCTCCTTAACTATGTAAACACCATCAAAAATAAAATAAAATTACACACACACACACATAAATATTATGTGGAGCAGCCACAACTCAAACTGGCACCCTTTTGGGATGCTGGCACTTACATGTGGAGGATTAGCCAATTAAGCCATTGCATCTGGCCCTCTATTCATATGTTTTAATCCACATGTTTCAATCCTAAAAGACCTAGGTTACCCTGAGTTCACATAGCCATTTAATAACAAATACTGGGTCTTAAGCTCAGACTTTCTGCCTATAAGTTTGTATTTTCATTTCCTATGTTGCTTTTAATGGTACTGCTTATTAAAATATGGCTATATTAATTATTAGGTAGCTACAAATGTAAAAATTTGTATTCACAAAGGGTTATAGCTTTTGGCATTATGCACTAATAATTTCACTATATTTTAGAATATATACTTTAGAATATTTAATGGCCTGATTATCCTTCTTCCTGTCTCCTGCTAAAAAGAAAAAAAAGTTAATTGCCAGTTGTTAACATGCCTTTGGGGACAAGAAGTTATAACTAAATTGCCATGCTTCAGCTCAGAGCAATGTATGTTATGTGGAAACTTCTTCTGTAAGTAGAAGCGAATAGTTTTGTGATTATATGCCAGGCTTGCTCAAACCCATAAAGGGAGAAAATTCTTCCAGCTTTGGCTGTCAAGGCTGCTAACTGCCATTTTCTCATTTTAAGATCAGTGTCTATCAGATATTCTCGCTAGTTTTTCCTTCATGTTAGAAGCAAAGAATTAAAATTTATTAGAAAAAGTCAAATCCATGTAAGATATTTTTCTATAGATTTACATTATTATTTTGCTAATATAATGTTAAATAAGTAGATTATTCATGAATCTCTACAGATGAATGTATTGCTTTCTGCTAGGTTGACTTCAGTGTTTATCCTCTGGTAAACTCGTGGTTTGTTGATGTTGTCATGTTGTATAACTGTACCCTATTTCAAAAGTTTATGATCATGAGATAAACAGCTTATTGTTTACACAGGAAACACGTACAATGGTTAGCGCAAGTTACATTTGTATAAAAAGAGGAGCTCAGTCTATGCTATTGAGTTTTTTTTAAATAAACGCCAGTGCTGATTTTCCTTTTCAGTTCCTGAATGGCAACTGAGTCTACAAAATGAATCTCCAGTTTCTTCTTAGCCTAACTCTGGGGATATTGCAGTTAGAGCACAATGCGTTAATCCTGCATTTCCATCTGAGTGTTTATAAATTGAAAGGATGTATAGTAGTTTCCCTTTTTAGGTCAATGTAGTGGTATCATTATTTTCTCAATTGAGTATTTTTAGTTATTTAACATGTGTTGAAGTGATAGTGGGACAAACCTGTACCAATCTGAGAGTTTTGTATTGTGTGATGCCTAACTTCAGTTTCTGCCTTTTGGTAGCATTTAGCAATACAGATTACTAATTATTGATCTTGCACCTTTGATGAATTGACATGCTAGTTCTATGATTTTTTTTCTGTAGATTTTGTGCCATTTTCTTCACAAGCTATCATTTTGCCTATAAGTTAAGTTTACTTCATCCTTTCCAGGCCTTTATTGCTTTTCTCGTGTAATTGCTCTGTGGACAACTTCTAAAAAATGTCAAATTGATGAGAATATATATTCTTGTTTTGTTCTTGGTGATAGGCGTGGGAATAGGACTTCGCTCTAAGATAATGTAGGTTTGAGGAAATTCCTTTGAAATGTGCTGAGAGATTTTTAAAACCAAGAATAGATGTTGGAGGTTTTCAGACGATTTTAAATAGTTATTGAGATGATATGGTACAGTGCACCCTTCCTCAGTCCTGAGGCAAAGTCCTTTTGTCTCCTCTACGTAAAGCCCCAGAAGCCCATGTTTCTCCACTCTGCTGGCTTGAGGAGGAACTCGCTCTAGTCCTTTGTAGGCTTTGCAGAATGTTCGTTGTATTCCGTCTGGATGACTCTTGCCCCGACACATATACTTACTCAGCTGAATACTGGAGGGAGAACCTTATCCGATCTCTGGAGTATTCTTTCCGGGCAGCTCTCTTCCTTGCATTCTGTTCTATAATCCTGTCTGCCTTGATTGCCCCATACTCTTTGCCCCAGGAGAATATTGAGTTTTACCTGAGTTTTTACTCCCTGTACCTCTGTTTGGAATCTCTAAGGCAGAAAATCATAACAACTTGCAAGCCCTTAATTTGTTTCTCATCCTTTACAGTTTCCTCCCCATCAGTGTTTAATTTTTCATACAAATGATTTTTTTCTAGTTTAAACTATTTCAGGAAGTAATGTAAAGCCAGATTGTTTATTCATGTTCACTAGAAACCTGATAGAGGATATAATGGATAAATTGTGAAATCCAGACTTTGAGGGGCCTCATTATTTGAGAGGAGATTTGTTTGGTGATAGCTCTGTGAAGGAGATCCTCTTTGAAATGGTTTCTGAAAATGGGAGGACGTTGCAATGAAAAATAGTCTCATAAAAGAAAGTGCTAGTGAAGCAGTGAGCCTGGTTTTTACCAGTGAGACAGTTTACAGAGGACAAGCTGATAAGGCGGGTCAGAGTACACTGGGAAATCATAGAAAGGAAGGTTGACTTGTTGGGTTGGGCCAGATTGGAGAAGGATTTGAAAACCAGGAGTCATGATATAATACAGCAATAGGGAGCCATTTACATGTTGTTCAACTCTAACCAGCATTCTACAGTGAGCTTTCTGTCAATAGAAACTGGTATATACACCCGGGATTTCTTTCAAGGGCATCTGTTCCTTTTCTGTTCTCTGAACAAGATGGAAAGCAATGTCTTTAAACATGATATCATTTTGATCAAACACATTGACTTGAAGATTGAAGGAAACTCATTCCTTGATCTTTTCCTTTTCACTCTCTTTCTTTTGGTAAAGATTTATTTATTTTTATTGGAAAGGCAGATGTGTAGAGAGAAGAGACAGAGAGGAAGATCTTCCTTCCGATGATTCCTTTCCCCCAGCGGCCAGTCTGAAGCCAGGAGCCTCTTCCAGGTCTCCCACACAGGTTGCAGGGTCCCAAGGCTTTGGGTCACCCTTGACTGCTTTCCCAGGCCACAAGCAGGCAGCTGGATGGGAAGTGGAGCTGCCTGGATTAGAACTGGAAGCCATGTGGGAACCCGGCATGTTCAAGGCGGGAAATTTAACCGCTAGGCTATCGCGCTGGGCCCCCCTTTTCACTCTCTTAATCTTTGCTCACAAAACATTTTCCCACTAATTTTATTATGCTACAGAATGTGTTTATTTCCTTCCTTTACTAAATTATAGTCATCAGAACTAGTTATATTATTGTAATAAATTATTTCTAGTGAAGGATTTAATGGGGAGATTTGCTTCTCTGATTTGTTTCGATAACATCAGTGTAACTTTTTCTCAGAATAGCAATCTATTTTGTTGAAAAATTATTGACATCCAACTTTAACTGGTTTTAAACTTGTGAGATGGAGAGACCGAAGGTGAGAGGGAGAGGGTGAACACAAGGATGAGCAAACAGGAGAAAGAGCAAGTTCCCATCCACTGGTTTACTCTGAAGCTGGAGTCAGGGACTCAGTCCAGGACCAGCTACCTCACGAGTGACAAAGCCCAAGAGCTTGAGCATCACCTGCCCCCCTTCCCCGGCGTGCATTAGCAGGAACCTGGAATCCCAAGTGGAACAGGAACTTGAACCGAGGCATTCATTGTGCTTTGTAGTGCAAGCTTCCTAATTGTCAGCCCCAAGGAAGTTTTCCTATAAGTTATTAATAACCTATCTGCTTTCTCCATTTTTTTTGTATTTTGAACTCATTGTCTTACTTCAGTATGATTATTAGATTTATCAAACTCTTATATTTTAGACATTCTTAATACTAGATATATACCCTTGATCTCATAGGATTTGGAGTTTTGATGCATTGGGTGAGTTTTATACAGAGAAGGGGAAACATTTTAAATGCTTCTTTTTTTTCCTTGCAAATACAGAGGAAGGACAAAATGCGAACATTTATAGGAAGAAGGAAAAGCAAATCTCAAATTGCGGACACATGAGTCCTGCTTATGTCAAAACTAAAGCCTAGGAAAACAGAGAAATGAGATTAGTGTAGAATTAAAAAAATCAGTTTAAGTTTATACAAGCCTTTAAAAAATTATTCGTTTGTAAAGCAGAATTACAAGAAAAGGGAGATGCAGAGAAATCTTCCATCCACTGGCTCACTTCCCAGATGACTGCAACAGTTAGCACTAGGCTAGACCAAAGCCAAATGCCAGAAGCTTTATCCAGGTCTCCCAAATGGTGTGGGGGCCCAAACTCTTAGGGAGCCTTATGCTGTTTTGCCAGGCCATTAGGAGGAAGCTGGGTTGGAATTGGAGTAGCCAGGACATGAACTGGCATGCGTATGGTATGCCAGCTTCACAGGTAGCTGCTTTGCCTACTATGCCACAGCACGTTTACCAATATAAACCATTTCAAAGACAAGATTCAAAAATAGGAAGCTGAGCAATTTGCACTAAGCAAAGCTATCGAGGTGTATAGTGGGTTAGCATATGGAGATGCACAAGTTTATAAAAAGCTGACAAAAGTGGTGACCACAAATTTGGAAGAAAATGATTTACAATAGGACACATTTTGAGTACAGGATATCTTTGGAGTCTTCCTAGAGTTAAACTGGGGGAAAGATTACTGGAAGTAAAAAGAAGATATATAGGAAAACACATGGGAGCTGCAGAAGCTAACGTCCGACTTTTTAATTTTGTGCAGAGATATAGAGGAAGGACATTTTACTAAACACAATAGAGTGTAGTGTAGAAGGAACTTTTTAGAGAGAGCCATGATATCCAGGAAAAGAGAAAGATATTAAGATCTGAATTGACAGATCTCATTTGTATAAAGATAATAATCTAGAATACAATTAACAAATATAGTATTGAATTAATAGCGGGATCATTCATATATGAAAATAAATGTCCTGAGATGTAAAGGAAACTACTTTGCACTCAGAAAATACATGCAAAATCTCAAAAGCAGATAGTTTACCAAAGATGAATGAATTATCTTTAAACTAGAAGATGCACAATGTGTGATAAAATTCATCTGGGTACATCAGCTTCTTTACTTTTGTCATCTTCCAGTTAAAAAGAGAAAGTGAAATGCATGAATGTTCAAACATGTGAAGAAGGTGTGAAGACCTTTGGTGCTGTATCTGAGCTGTCTCAATCTTGAAGATTTTGCACATATTTCCGCAAATAATTTTAATGGGATGAACAAGGAATGAGAAAGACAGTGCTAGAAATATAAGTAACGCTTTTCATTAAAGGGCAAAAATAAGGAATTCAAGGTAGTAGGAATGAGGCTTAGTGACATTATTCTTTTCCAGATTAAACTATTTGCATGAGTATTTTATAGGAAGTAGAGCTTAGTAAATGACTTAGTAAATGAGCCAAGGATTTTTTTCCCTTAAGGAAGTAACTAATTGTATCCAATGATTGCCCTTGACTGAATAAGCCATGCTTGCTTCTATGTAAGCTCGAGGGGAATTCAAAAATGTTTTGGTAAGTCAAAAAAAAAGGATGTATATAGTACCTACTCTCATCTCATTAGTATCTTAACTTTTTTTTGCCAGTTATGGTATTTTTCCTAAGACAAATTAAGTCTTTTGACTTGCTATTTGTCTGAAAACTATAAAAATACACTCTTTAAACCAATACTCACTTATAATAAAAACTCCCACAGATATGCTTGCACAAGTAAGTACATGTACAAGGAAATTCACTGAGGCATGGCTTACAGTTGTAAGAGTTGAGAGATTAGGGCCCGGCAGCGTGGCCTAGCAGCTAAAATCCTCACCCTGAACATGCCCAGGGATCCCATATGGGAGCCGGTTCTAATCCCGACAGCTCCACTTCCCATCCAGCTCCCTGCTTGTGGCCTGGGAAAGCAGTCAAGGACGGCCCAAGCCTTGGGACCCTGCACTCGTGTGGGAGACCTGGAGGAAGTTCCTGGTTCCTGGCTTCAGTTCGGCGCGCACCGGCCCGTTGCGGCTCACTTGGGGAGTGAATCATCGGATGAAAGATCTTCCTCTCTGTCTCTCCTCCTCTGTGTATATCCGCCTTTCCAATAAAAATAAACAAAATCTTTAAAAAAAAAAAGAGTTGAGAGATTAGCTAAATGTTCAACGAGAGCAAAATTGATAAATATGTTGCAGTATGCTGCCCTATGCTTCATTCAGAGTGAAGAAAAATTATGTGCAATGATGCAAAAGGCCATGTTACCTGCTGAGGTGGGGTTTTGGAAATGTGTAACAGTGTGTATTACATCTTATTTGTTAAACTCCACTAGGTTAAATATAGAACGAAATCTTGGACTGTCATAATGGCTCAACTGGCTAATCCTCCACCTGCAAACAATGGCATCCCATATGGGCATCAGTTTGTGTACTGGCTGCTCCACTTCCTATCTAGCTACCTGCTTATAGCCTGGGAGAGCAGTGGAGGATGGCCCAAAGCCTTGGGACTATGCCACTTGTAAAAGACCTAGAAGAGGCTTCTAGCTCCTGGCTTTGGATCGGCTCAACTATAACCATTGCAGCCACTTGGGTCGTGAACCAGTGATGGAAGATCTTTCTGCCTGTCTCCTCTTCTTTTGTAAATCTGCCTTTCCAGTAAAAATAAATCAATCTTTAGAGTGATACCTTGAAACATATACTAAAATGTTTATAGTAGTTACTTTTAGTAACTTACTAGAAGTAGTTTCAGTTACTAAAAGTAACTACCGTTTCTAGAAAAAAAGGTGGCCTTTTAGTTCTCAATTTGTTTTTCCATATTTCAACTTTCTTTAAAAACATGCATTTAGTTGTTAAAAACCTTTAATCTGAGGGAATGAAGCGAGCCAAGGCCTTGGGAGCCAACCTTGCCTTCACTTAGGGCATAACCCATTTCCTTATTGGGAGAACTTTTATAATTTTCTGGTTTGTAGTTAATTGGTTACAAAATTTAAGTCATGTGCAAGTAGACTACATGGATCTACAAGTAACAAGTGTGATTTCTGCATGAAAATCTGACTACTTCTTTTGTTCATGTGCTGATTGAAGGTTAAATGCTACTCCCCAACTGTGTCCCAGTTGATGGTTTCTTCCTTTGCTTCGTTTTTTTATCCTCCACCCCTGTGTCATCATGTGATGTTTGTGTTCGTCCAATTTGAAGGTGAATGCCATAAGCTCACTACATTTGAGACCTCATTTTGATTTCTTTTTTAAAGATTTATTTTTATTTTTATTACAAAGTCAGATATACTGAGAGAAGGAGAGATAGAAAGGAAGTGGAGCTGCCAGGATTAGAACCAGCGGCCATATGGGATCAAGGCGAGGACCTTAGCCACTAGGCCACGCCGCCGAGCCCCTCATTTGGATTTTAAAGGAACACTTCAGCATGACGATATTCTCGAAAAACTGACATCTTTTTACTCTTCCTAAATTGTACCCAGGAAATATATGAAATCTGCTCTCTTTATGTTAGTAAAAAGAAAACACTAAAGACTAAATTATAAATACTTATTTGAGAGACAAAGAGAAATATGAAGAGCTCCCCATGCACTGGTTCACTTTCCTAAATGCTTGCAAAGGATGGCGGGCGGGGTGAGGGGGGCGAGGAGGTAGGGGGCAGGGCCACTGCTGGGAACCAGGAATTCCATCTAGGAACTAACTACCTGAGGCCGCATGGCCACCCCTCAAGGTCTGAATCAATGAGAAGCTGAAGCCAGCAATCCAGCCCTGGTGTATTGATGTAGGACATGGGTGTTTCAACCCAGGTCTTACGTGCTGAATCAAATGCCTGCTCTGTTTTTACTATTCTGAATAAAAGAAAGAGTTGATACATTCACAATAAAAACTGAAAATAGGGGGATGGGATGCATAACATTTGTGTTTACAAAGGGGGAAAAAAGGCATTTTGGAAAGATGTTATATCTTTGAATGGGACATATGGCAATCATTGTCAGAGGAAGAGAACTGGTATAGAACTGTATGTTAAAGTGCATGTGTGATGTATAAATATTTGGGGATAAAATATTTATCTTTATTCTTAGAGAACAAAGTGGCTTAGTTAACTCTTTGAGGGTACAGTCCTGTAGGTTGAAGTATTTTTAAAAAAAGATTTGTTTATTTGAAAGGCAGAGTAAGTGTGACATGGAGGAGGAGGGAAATCTTCCAGCTCTGGTTCATTCACCAAGTGGCCACTGCGGCCAAATCTAGACCAGGCTGAAGCCTGGAGCCAGAAAATCCATCTAGGTTTCCCATATGAATGGGAGGGGCCCAAGGACTTGAATCATCTTTCACTGCTTTCCCAGTCATGGTGGCAAGGAGCTGGATTGGAAATGGAGGAGTCAATTCAAATCAGGCCTTCGATATGGGATGGCATCTCAAACAGTGGCTCAACTCCCTAACACAATGCCAGCCCTCCTCTATTTGTTTTCAACTAGTTTTAAAAGATTGTTTTATTTAATTGAATGGCAGAGTAACAGTGAAGGAGAGACAGAGAAGGAGATCTTCCATCCACTAGTTCACTTACAAAATGATTGCAGTGGCTTTGGCTGTGCCAGGCTGAAGCCAGGAGCCTTGGAACTCCATGTGGGTCTTCAACATGGGTGGCAGGCGTCTGAGCACTTCTGCCATCTTTTGCTACATTGCTAGGCACATCAGCAGGGAGCTGAATCGAACGTGGAACAGCTGGAATCCAGTAGGTGCTCTGATATGGGATGAGTGTGTCACAGATGTCAGTTTCATTTGTGCGACACACCTAGGCTCTGTTCTTCGTTTATATGTCTTGATCTTTTTTTTTTTTTGTACAGTGAAATAGAATGTGTGTTACCACTTGTCAAAAGAGGTGTTTCATTCTTTATTATTGTCACAAATATATCACATCACATCAATATGTGTAAACTCGTTTTACCTTGCTTAGCAGCTCAGCTCATCGTCTTGTTGCAGGGCTTTGACCAGCTTCGGCTTGAAGGATTGCTTTGTGATGTGACCCTGATGCCTGGTGACACAGATGATGCCTTCCCTGTGCATAGAGTTATGATGGCATCTGCTAGTGATTACTTCAAGGCTATGTTCACAGGTAATTTGACTTTTAAACTCTGCATCCTCATTTAAAAAAAAAATCTGTGTTTATGTTTTAGTTCAGACTTCACATGTAGTTCTTTTTGTCCATATCTTTAGAAAAAGAGAAAGTATCCAAAAGAATATATATATATATATATGTGTGTATATATATATATAATAGTTTTGAGTTAGCACCGTTTTAACATGAGAAATTGGCACCCTTGTTTATATATTGTGTGTTTTTATTTCACATTTTAGAAAAAGATACATGACTGGACAATCAAAGGACCTGTGTCCTAGTAACAATAACCTTTAGTCCCTCAAAAGATAACCGAGGGACAGGAACGTGTTTTAGAAGCACTGGCATCATATATAACCTCCATTCGGATAAAGATAATCCTGCTCAAGTACTTTCTTTGAACTGTAAAATATGCAAAAGCTAACCCGGATAGAAATGCTTACACAGAATAAGACTTCTCCTTGATTTTATTGCATCTAATTAGCAACAGAAGTGAACTTGACCTTAATTATCCACCTTCAGTTAATTGAATATCTTTTTATTTAAGGTGGGATGAAAGAACAAGATTTAATGTGCATTAAGCTTCATGGCGTGAGCAAAGTCGGCCTAAGGAAAATTATTGATTTCATTTATACTGCAAAACTTTCTCTTAATATGGACAACCTCCAAGACACGCTGGAAGCTGCCAGCTTTCTACAGATTCTGCCGGTTCTGGACTTCTGTAAAGTATTTCTCATTTCTGGGGTAAGGGATTTTCAAGTCTTATTTTTCCTGAAGTAGATTCTGATGTAGCCTGTGTGACCCGGGACTCATAGAATCTGCTGTGGAGACATGTCAGACTATTGCTGTTAGGGAGTGGTGTCATGTGGTCTGGCCGCTTAAGCAGAAATTAAAGCAAGTCTTTAAAAAAATGACATCATTTAATGAAAGCATTTGTGCACTTAGCTGATAGCAGGTAGTAATGATGTTGGGTCAAGATACACAAATATACCTTCACCTGTTTGATAATGTTCTATATTGTGATACAGCTTTGTTCACCTTAGTGATTTTATATAAACAGACTTCTCAGAATTATACAGAAAAGTAATCTGAGTTTCTGGAAGTCTTTGAAATATACTTGGTGGCGATGTTTTTCATCTTTTGATATAGGAATTAGATCTTAAGAAGAACTAATATTTATATATATAGACAGGTCAAGATCTGAGTCTTGATTTCATACAAACATCACTCCTGAATCCTGTTTACCTGTTTTTAGTGGGTGAGAAGGGGTTGTACAACTAGCAGTCAACTAAGTTCTTCACTGTCAGTCATATACTTCCTAAAGATGGTGTTTTATTTTTGTTCAGAATCTTCATTTTTACTTTTCAGAAACTAAATGCCTGTCTTACACAAAAAGTATTGCTAACATTTCAAGAATTCATAGATCTTGCTTTCATGAATTAAAAAATTATGACAGCAGTTATATTGATGCATTTTCCAGTTCATTATGTTGATGAATTACATGTTGTTCTGTAATTGATTTTAACTTGTATGAACTTTAATAATAGTAAATAATGGCTGTTATTGTTAAAAACTGCCTTTTTTGAATGTTGGATCTATTATAATAGGAACAGTAAGTTTGACGAGAATATATCCTTATTTTAACAAGCTACTATTCATCTTGGGAAGTCAGCCATTAGTAATATAACTAGGCCATTGAAAGTGTGTGTTTGTATGTTTGTTTCCATTTTAGCATACTCAAACTACTGTCTGACAAAAACTTGCAAAATTTTAAACAAATTGTTATTTTAAAGAGTTTTATGGCCACATTGTTATCCTTGACTTGTATTCTTTGTTGTGCAATTATCCCAAGAGAAGGATTTTTTAAAATATTTGCTCACAAGCTAAGTTATATTTTGAACATTGAATTATCTTGTATTTTAAGACCTGTATAATGACATCAAATATTATGAGGAAATAACATTTATGTACAATTATAGCTCACATAACCTAAGCACTAATATGCTTGAAGTTCTAGAAAGAAAAAAAAATTGTTTTTGATAGAATTCTATATTTTAATCACTTGTGTGGGTAAGGAGAAGTGATGGTGTGTTAAATGTAAGTTAACCCAGAAAGTAGTTAGACATTATTTTTGAGCAATAATTTTAAAAGTGATACTGAAATCACAATGGTCTTTGAGCTAAAGATACCAGTTTTCTGTAATAGTGTCAATCTCAGTAGGGAAAGAACCAACCCTGCTCCTATTTTTGCTATTTGATTCATCTCTTTGGGTGCAAATTAGCAAGACTGTTTGTAGGACCTGAAATTTTGTTCTTGCTGTGCTATTTACTTGGTCATTATGGAGTAGAGGACCGTGAAATGCGAAACAGTGAGAGAGAAGGCAGAGTAGGTAGACGTTTCAATAAAGCCCAAACCGTCCATATATCATGGGGATCATGGAAGATTGCCTTTGTTCAGTCACACATGCCTTTAAACATTAACTTAGCGTTTGTCCTTATGACATTGCAAACCTAAAACATGCTCAATGTTGTGCAGCCGTTCCCTCATTTAGAAGCAGTTTGAAGTTTTTGGTTCATTATTTGTTTGCAGTTTGAAATTTTTAAACTAGCATTTGTCCCACCAAGTTGTTGTTTTGGTGGATTAGGCAATTCACCAGGTAATTCACCAGATGGCTGAACTAGGACATTTGAAATTGAACTGGAAATATGCTAACTTAGATTTAAAGACATATAGAATAAATAAAACATAAATAAAATAAATACAGATATATAGAATAAATAAAACACAGTAAAGCTGTGGAATAACATGTAACATTCCTCTCCTCCTTCAGTGCTATCCTCCTTCCTTCTCATCTTCCTTCCTGCATTATATCTAAAAACCATATCAAATATGTTAAAAACCAATTTAAAATTAAAAATTAAAAAATTAGAAGTCAAAGTTGGCACACAGAAAGATGTGAAATAAGCCATTTAATTTTATGTGATAGCATGTTTAATTAGAATGAGATTGCCATTGAATTTGGTCTTGGCATGATGTACTTTACAGTTTCTTCATTGGGATTTTTCCCATTGCAGTTGTCGTTGGTTCTACCTGTATATTAAATAGCAGTGATAGGGCTGTGGATCATACAGTGAGATGAAGAGAAATTTTTTTTTGAAGTGAATACTTGAAGACAGAAAATACTTGGAGACAGAAAATGAAGGGAATTCGTTTGGGGGGGCGGGGGCAAGGGTAAAAGGCAGAGAAAAATGGAGAACATGATTATCTCCAGGGAAAAGCAGACTGAGAAGTCATTGAAAAGGGTTTACTTTGCTTTGGAGGCATTCTTGGTGTGAGCATCTCCTACATCACAGATCTGTTTGGGTTCGGGGTTCCTTAGTTCAGTGGTAGAGAACCTTTGTTTCATCCAGGGGCATTTGAACATTGATAATGTCATTTAGGGTCTATATACAATTATCAGCTTGAACATTGGCCTGCTTTGATTTATGGAATTTGAATTCTTTCCTACAGTTACTTTGGCAAGGCCAGATTAAATGTTTTTTTGCAGGCCAACCTTCCCAACCCCTGCATTGGTCTAAATTAGTTTTTATTCATAAAAATTAAGAAACATATATTTTAAGATAAAGTTTTCTTTACCTTTGGGGAGCTTTTACCCAAATTAGCGTTAAGATGCACAGAATTAGATGACAATGAATCAGAATTACTTCTCTCCCAGAAGAAACCAGTCTGACTTGCTTAATTTCCACGGCTGGTAATGAGCCTAATACCCAGATGGGTGAAGGTCAGTTGTTTATAGTAAGGCACCCATTTTGATTGATTGTTACTCATATTGTGCTGATAGCTGAATATTTTGAAAGATGATCCCGATGCCTGTGACCATGACCACTCATTCTGACCTACCTGCCATCTAGGACTCTATAGAAACAAGAGGCCTAGGCAGGACGCAAGTCACTTCAGTCTCACGGTGACCCTTGTAATAACTAACATTGCATCCAATATAGGAAATGCATATAAGTGAAAAGGAGTAGAGACTTGGGTTACCCAAATTGGAAATACTGTCAGCATGTAGCTCATATGGCATTTAAAAACTGAAGATTTTTTTAAAGCTTTTTTTTCTTTTTTTAACCATCCCTTTGTTTCTTATTTTTTAAAAAAAATCTCTTCCTGTATCCTAAAGTCTGTCATGTGACAAGAGGTTCTGGAGAAAATGTGTTACTTTCTTTGCTCCCAAGTGGCTGACTTGATTTTTTGACTCTTGTCCTTTTTTTTTAATTATTGTTAAAATGGCAGACTGAAATATACTATAAGCTATTTAGCACTGGGGAGAATTTAGTACCTTCAGTAGCTGAAAGGGTCCCCCAGTTTTGCCAAATTCCTTAGCATTTGCATCTCCCTTGAGAGCCTAAAAGCAGACAATCATGTTTGTCTAAGTAGGACTTTCTTTGTATAAAGCACTTTTTAAACAATATCAGATTTCTGATGATGAAAGCTGCCTTAAACTACAAATTAAGTTCCTGCCTGTCTGTGGGTACTTCATGTATAATCTGAAGGCTAAAACAGCTATTAACAGCTGTAAATTAATGAGAATAATCCTTGAAAAATTATGACGTCAGAGTTTTCTTTAGGGTGACTGTGAAAGATTGTTTGGTTATAGCAGAATAATTTGTAATAATTTACGTCAAGAAAATTCAAATATGCGTTTGATTATTTTAAAAACAATTTGTGGGTTCCTACATTTAGTTGTACAATTTTGTTCTTTTTTGCTGCTTTGTCTTCAAATGCTAGTATAATCATTTGAGTTAACTTTTGTTATCATTGTTGTTCAAGTCTACTCTACTGGGAACTTTGGCTAGATTTCCATATCAAATTAGATGAATTCAGATTAAATTGGACTTCTTCCTTCTTAGGAATTTAGGCTTTCAATTTACTTTAAATTTTCAAAGTGGAATATATGGGTATATATGCATGAAGTAGATACTATGTATTACTTCAAATATCACTTTTTAAACCCTACAAGCTAACTGTTTAGAGATCTGTTAGCTGAGACCCTTACAAGAATCAGTAATCGTAACTGAGGTGTGAATTGAAAGCAACAGTAGTAAAATCATCTTTTTGAAGATTTATTTATTTTACTTGAAAATGTTCCAGAGAGAAAGTGAGAAGCAGAGAGTGTGAGATCTTTCATCTTCTGGTTCATTCCCCAGATGATGGCTAGAGCTGGGCTGATCCAACCAGGGAATCCAGGAGCTCCTTCCAGATCTCCCACATGAATGCTGGGGTCCAAGGCTTGGGGCATGATCTGCTGCCTTTTCCAGGCCATTGACAGGGAACTGGATTGGAAGTGGAGCAGCTAGGATGCAAAGCAGCACCTGTATGGAATGCCAGCACCACAGGCAGATGATAAATTTGCTGTGCCACCACACCAAACCCCAGATAATACTTCTTTACAATTGAAGATCATCTAGCATTATTCCATCATTTTTGGTCTATATATATTTTTGATATTTTAGATTTTGCATTCTGTGATGAACTATTTATTTATTCGTTGTTGTTTTTCATGATACAGATTTGCAGCTATAGGGAGTCCTGCCTCCCTCACCTTTTTCTCCCTCCACATTGTCCCCTCGTACCATCTTCCCCATATTATCACACTAGTGTAGTCCTGTAGTAATAGAATTCTTTTGATAATATACACTTGATAAGAATTTCCTGTCACGTATTTTTCTCATTTGCCTCATTTAAAATGCTTCTAGTAACTTGCTATATTAATTCAACAAGTATTCTTTTTAAACTGCATCTATCATTGCATCATTCTTTTTTTTTAATTTGTTGACATTAATAACATTGAACCTTTACTGTGTACCAACCCACAATAGGCTAGCTCTTGTGTTTGAACTACAGAAAATTCTCAGTCTTTCAGTCAAGAAGATGACTGCCCAGAAGGTTCTGAAACACCTCTCTTAAGTGATTTTTAAGAAAAGACTAGACAGGGCCTGGCTCGGTAGCCTCATGGTTAAATCCTCAACTTGCATGTGTCGGGATCCCATATGGGTGCTGGTTCATATCCCAGCAGCCCTGCTTCCCATCCAGCTCCCTGCTTGTGGCCTGGGAAAGCAGTCGAGGATGGTCCAAAGCCTTGGGACCCTGCACCCATGTGGGAGACCCAGAGGAAGTTCCTGGCTCCTGGCTTCAGATCAGCTCAGCTTTGACCATTGAAGCTACTTGGGGAGTGAACCAGTGGATGGAAGATCTTTTTTTTCCTTCTCTGTAAATTTGACTTTTCAATAAAAATGAATAAATCTTAAAAAAAAAAAAGAATAAAGAATAGGCAGCTCTGAATTGACTGGGTGGTCTGTCAAAGTCTTGTTCCACCCTGTGCTTCTTGGTATATAAGTACACTGGGGTCTAGAAAGCATTTTTCAAATACTTTTAAATAAACACTTTTTTTCACCTGTAATATTAGCAATCGTTTTTCACGAGATAAACTTGTAGAGGGAAAGGAATTGAGTACCTTGGTTCAATTTCAAAATTACTATGTACAGCTTCTTTTCCTAATAGTTTACCAGGTCTATGGTATACATTTTGTTTAAATTTGGTGACAGGTTACCTAATTTCTCCCACCTAAAGTGTGTATTCTTTGCATTAGTAAGCATATCTATGATGAGATTCTGTGTACACGGGGATTATGTTTATGTTGTTGTCAACTTTTGCTTGCCCATTATAGTAAACATTTTCCAAAGTGCAAATTATCCTGGCTCTGGGAAAGACTTTTTCTGGTCTTGTGAAGTAGATCCATTACTCCAATCAGAAATCCCTTCCTTCTTGGATGTCTTAGACAATTATGTATTGCGTGTGATTCCATTCATACAACTTAAATTTTATGAGATAGAAACATGACCCTTTAAAATTGAATTAAAGTGAACTTGGAGTAACTATATTAGAAATCTGAGGTTTTGATTGTTGAGCCATGTATTTCTGGAGGCCCATATACCCTTAATTTTTTTCCTAGAATTATTTTTTGTTATAGGTATGTTTTAGACATTTAAAATATATAGCCGCTAAGTATTAATAAACATTTTTATTATTTTTGTAAGGTAAATCAACCGCATGACAGCCCGGCTTCTCCTTCAGTAATAAATCTGTGAAAAATCACCATGAGCTTAGCATTCCTCAGAAGAGTAATACTTTTAGCTTCGTTCCAGCTTTGAAATGAAATGTCAACAGAAGGATTAGCCGATAAATTTCTTAACCATCAGCCAATCTGTTGAAAAAAACATGGTTATGAGATTAATAGTGCGTTGATGGGCCAATGTGTGACATTGCATACATATAGTGACAAATTGTTTTTAATTGTTTCCTTTACATGTGACCTGTCTCTGTGGCTTTGTATACAAGCCCTGACCTTGGTTTAATAGGTTTGTTTTTGTGATTTATTCCTTGCATTGTATTTACTATATTCTTTTTTTTAACCCCCCGTGTGACCAGTCAGTTCATTGAAAGGATTGTGCTGAAAAAGGACCTGTTGCTACTCCCCTTTGCTTACTTTCTGCTTGGTGAAATATGCTACCCTGTGCTAAGACAGGGTCCTGGATTCATTGTGACTTCAGAGTTAGAGATGCTGAGAGCAGGAGAGTCGCTATGCACCCAGATGCAAGCAGAGATCTCGACTTATGTGTGATTTGCTATCAAATCCATCCTTCATGCCCTCAAAAAAGCCATTCCCTCCCTTTTATTTCCAGAAAAATAATGCAAAAAGTAACTTTATCCTATGATAGTCCCATTATGTTATTTTCTTTATGAACAGCGAGTGTTGAAGCAACTGAAATGAGTGTTCCTCATTTACATGAAAGTAAAACTTAAGACTAGATTATTAATATTTTTCTGTTTCTGATTCTGTTAGCTGTGTGGTACTTTTTAAGCATCATAACCATCATCACTGAGAAATATGCTGACATGAACCATAATAGAATCATTTTCAGAATTTCCTTCGGATCAAAATCTTACCAGTATTTTTCTGTGGAACAATATGCTTTTTTTACATAAGAGAATTTATTTATTTATTTGAAAGTCAAAGTTTAAGAAAGAAGGAGAGAATCAGTGAGATCTTCTATCAGCTGGATCACTGTCCAAATGGTCACAATGGCCAGAGCTGGGCTGCTGTGAAGCTGGGAGCAAGGAGTTTCTTCCAGGTCTCTCACATGGGTGCCGGGGCCCAAGGACTTGGGCCATCCTCTGCTGCCTTCTTAGTAAGCTGGGAGCTGGTTGGGAAGTGGAACAGCTAGGACTCTAACCATTGCTTATATGTTATGCTGGCATCAGGCAGAGGAGTAGCTTGCTATACTACCGTGTTGGCCCTTCAATGCACATCTTTGAGGAAAGAGAAGTAATTATTTTAGCCATAGTCAAGTTATAACGTTATTTCTTAGATTACCTCCTAACCTAGTGACTTAACACATTTTTTTGGTAACTGTTAGTGACTTAGGTAAAGGTCGTTTGCAAATTGTCTTTAGAACTTTGATGCATACAAAGAATCTTTATTTGCACCCAAGTGGACATTAAAAAGCATGTTTTGTTCTTCTAAAATAGGTATTTATGTTACAATATGAGTGTCGTGAAAGTAGCTGTGTTTTAATTTTTTTGTTGTTGACTTAACAGATTACTTTAGACAATTGTGTCGAAGTTGGGCGGATTGCCAACACCTACAATCTGACAGAAGTGGATAAATACATCAACAGTTTCGTCTTGAAGAATTTTCCTGCTCTGCTGAGTACCGGGGAGTTCCTGAAACTCCCCTTTGAGCGTCTTGCCTTTGTGCTTTCCAGTAATAGCCTTAAGCATTGCACTGAACTTGAGCTCTTTAAAGCTACTTGTCGCTGGCTTCGCCTTGAAGAGCCTCGAATGGACTTTGCTGCAAAATTGATGAAGAACATACGATTCCCACTGATGACACCACAGGAGCTCATTAATTACGTGCAAACAGTTGATTTCATGAGAACTGATAATACTTGTGTGAATTTGCTTTTGGAAGCCAGCAATTACCAAATGATGCCATACATGCAGCCAGTGATGCAGTCAGACAGGACTGCCATTCGGTCTGATACCACTCATTTGGTTACACTAGGAGGAGTGCTGAGGCAGCAGCTGGTTGTCAGCAAGGAGCTGCGTATGTATGATGAAAAGGCCCACGAGTGGAAAGCCTTGGCGCCCATGGATGCCCCAAGGTACCAGCATGGCATTGCCGTCATCGGAAATTTCCTCTATGTCGTTGGTGGACAGAGCAATTATGACACAAAAGGAAAAACAGCAGTCGATACAGTCTTCAGATTCGATCCCCGATACAACAAATGGATGCAAGTTGCATCTCTCAATGAAAAGCGCACCTTCTTCCACCTAAGTGCTCTCAAAGGCTATCTGTATGCAGTCGGTGGACGGAATGCGGCTGGTGAACTACGTAAGTGTGTGCATTCAGATAAGCACGGAGACACGTCTTTGTTTCCCAGAAATTATTTTCTAAATCTTAACATAAGCACTCCTGTAAATTTTTAGACTAAACAGTTTTATTTGTAAGGTCTTTTATTGCCTTAGAAAGCATTAGAGGTCATCTGTATGCTTTACCTGACAGATACTCTTGGCCAGGGTACAAATCATATCTTGCAAAGAAATTGCTGTCTCATAGAGTGCTGGGCGGCATGTAGAGTCTTCATCTTGAAGCTCAGCTAAAAAGCATATTCAGCCAGTTTATGTTCTGATCGTATCTTTCACATCACTTTGTCATGCTTCCTCGTTGTCCATTTTTAAAAGACCACATAATACTTTACTAAGCAAGTTAAAATACTGCATTACCAAAAACGGACGTTGGTGTCTTTTGCATAATTTTCTAATAATCACTTAGTGGAAGCCACTTAGTAAGATAATTATCTTCATCAATTAAATGTGTGACATTCAATATCACGCAAAGTGTATTTACAATGAGAATAGTAATTTGTGACTATTTTAAAATCATTCTCTCTTAGTGACGTTC
Source organism: Ochotona princeps (assembly GCF_030435755.1). Lineage (NCBI taxonomy): Eukaryota > Metazoa > Chordata > Mammalia > Lagomorpha > Ochotonidae > Ochotona > Ochotona princeps. The sequence continues at coordinate 79,529,667 of NC_080865.1, read as the reverse complement.
AAACTGTTTTACTCTAAATTAATTTGGTTGTTTGATGGCTACTTTTTTTTTGTCTTCCTAAATTCAGGTTGGTCACATCCACACTTAATGTGAATGCACGTTTGGCTACATAAATTAACGCTAAAAAGTGTAATTTCATTCTTAGGCCAATTGGGATGATATAATTTATCCAAAAATAGAGATAAGAAACCTAAATTTTCTATCCGTTGTTACATTATTATTTGGACTGTTTTTTACACTGCTGTTTTATTCTCTATTATAAAGTTCTATCATTGACTAATATACCAGGCTCAACAAAGCCTAGAACGTTCAAAATATTGGTCTTGGTTTTGGATAATTCATAATAATTCTCAACTTTTGCCCTCCATAATCTAAAAAATAAAAACAAATTTAATGAGTTTTAGACTAGGGTACTTTCTGGAGGAAAAAAAAGCCTACTTTAAGCTCTTAGATTTTCCTGTTTATCAAGTCCTTTTTTGGGGTGAATGCGGGGGTGCGTGGGTAGGGAACATTCAACTTAGGCCCATGAAATCATTCGGTCTGGCCCTGCCAAGGCAACCACAGGTGACACTCAATTCAGTAAATCTTAAGTAGGCTCGTCTTTAAGTTGACAATTTTGTAATGGCCCACGAATGATGTTATAAATAACCAAATGTCCTGTGGCAGAAAAATGATTAAAATGATTCCCCGCCCCTGTCACCAGTGTGCCATGTCCCTGTGCTATGTGTCCTAGGGCCTACTCGGAGTAGCGGTTCTGACTGCTGACTTCAGCTTCCTGCTAATACACACCCTAGGAGGTAACAGTGATGCTTCAGGTGATAGTTCTGGGCTTCAGGTTTCAAGTTCAGCTCCAGCCCAGTGTAGCACAGCCCACCCCCTGCCACTGTGGCATGTGGGGAATGTCTCATTGGAATCTGCTTCCCCATATACTCTCCTACCACAATGAATGAAATATATAAGGAAAAGCAAAATGATTTTATATAAAACCCTGTCCTGTGAATACCATGGTGTTAACATGACTGATCATTTCCTCCCAGAAATGTTTTCCTTTGTTGTTACAGTGGTTTGTTTTCTAATTCCAGACCTCTGGGTTGTTGCATTAAGTGACATCATGGACTACATAGATTTACCTGGGTATTTGAGTGGACAGACTGTCAAAAATCATTCAAAGCATTGTATGGAATTGTTATTTCAGATCTCTTTCCTCATGTTACTATGCTATTACATATCTATGATGCTTGGAAATTATCCACAAGGTTTAAGGAGTGACCAGGTGGTTTCTTGGAAAAGCCACTGTGTAAGAACTTCTCAATGTTCAAAAATGATAGGTCATCAACCCTGACAGTCAGTGGTCATCCTAAAAATTCTTCAAGGATTTGTCAAGAGCATAGTGAGCTTGTTAGCACTGCTGTTAATATGCTGCTATTAACTTTTCATCATATTATTCCTAATAGTAATTAAAAGCCATATTGCTCCAGGATTTTATAATCTTCATGCCAAAGATGATCATCACATAAAGCCAAGAACCTAGGGGCCCTTTTGCTCATCCATTTCTGTGTGCTTTGTGTCCTCATCTGTCACACCTAGCCAGGAACAAGACCTAGATGACTCTTTTGGGCAGGTGCCTTATGCATAAGCTGCCTTGTTCCTCTCCTTCAGAAACCAAATCTGAATTTCCTATGAAAAATAGTCTGTTTTGAAAGTGAAAAGAAGCAGGAAAACGATGCTTTTAATGAGTGATTATTAAGTTCATATTGACTATTTGATCATATTTTTATTTAGAGTTTAAAAATAAAATTTTCATGACATCATGGACCTAAGGAAAAGCTAAGACTGTAGAACACCAACAAAAGTCTTACTTCTGCCTATGTGTATGCTTGTGTGTGTGCCTGGCTTCTTGCTGCAATATAATTCCTTGAAATGTTGTTTGTCTTTGACACTAGTTCCAAAGAAACCAGGGAATGCTTTTAAAGTAACTGCCAGTAATGTGAAGAAAGAGTTATTTCTGGCATATTTCAAAATTATGTCATATAAGTAATCGATCTTATTGAGTCTATATTGAAGAAGACTATGATAACTCAAATATTTTTTACTTTTAATTATTTTACATCATAATTATTTAAACATCAAGCCATCAAGTAGTGAAATGACTTATAGAAATCATGTTACATATTTTAAAAATAAATATACAATAAAAATACCAGAATCCAACATATACCTCCTCCATACACTTTGATAGATTTGGGGGTTTGTTTATCACTGCCCAGCACCCTAGGCTTCCAGAGTCCAACCTCACTCTGTAGGAACCATCATTCTTCACGTGTTTTTTTCCAGGCCAAACCTCAGCAAGTTCCACATGATCTTGTAGGACCTATTCTGAACTCGACCAGAATTGGTTGAGACCACAAGAACCTTTGTTAAATGAAACCATCCAGCAAAATGTAAGCCTTAAATTGGAGAAATTCTGTAATGTAAACAGCAGGCCACCAGACTACCAAAGGTGATCTAGATTAGGTATCAGCAAGCTTTATAAAATTCATTAATTTATTTGAAAATGTGATAATGTGCGACAGTCAGAATTCTACATGATGGAGACAGAACCCCTGTTCCTATGGTGCATTCTAGTAAGACATAAACCATATTATGGTATATTAGAATTTTGGAGGATAGAAGACAAGGAGGGGTGGAGAATGGGGCTTTATAAGAAAGGAGGTTATAATTTAAGTAGTGATAATGTAAGATTTCGTCTTGGTGTGCTGTTTGAACAGAGAACTCAAAGATTTGTGCAGTGAGTGATGGGTGTGTATGGTGGAAAAGCAATACAAAGAGAGTGCAGATGTCCTGAAACAGGGTTTTGTTTGAGTGTCCAAAGAGCAACCAAGAGGGCAGAGTAGGGGAATGAACCAAGGGAGTGAGTATGGTAAGAGAAATGGTTCTGGAGCTAATGGTTGGCCAGATCATGGTAGCTATTGGTGAAAACTGACATTCAATCTGAGGTAAACCAAGAGCTTTCAACCTGTTCATCTAGAGGGAATGAAGTGATCAGACATTTGTTTTGAGAGGATCACTTAGATGTCACATTGAGTGGATTAAGATAAGTATGTAGTATCGTGTTCCCACCACCCCCAACCAGGTATTGATGCATTGGGATGTTGGTCCTCAGTGTGGCAGTGTGAACAGATGTTGAGACCTTTAAGAGATGGTACCTATTGGGAGGTCTCAATTGTCCCCTCCCCCTTGCTTTCTGCTTTTCGGTATGGTTTTCCACTTCCATATGCATTTCCACAATGATAGATATCAATAGACTTTTGTAAAGTGTCAGCGATTTGTGTCCTTTTTGAGCCATTTGGGCTTGTCAGCCTTTGTCACAATTAACTCTGTTGTGTTAGAAAGCAATCATAGATAATTCACAAACAAATGGGCATTGCTTTGTTTCAAATAAGCTTTACTAATAACCATTGGTATTTGAATTTCATATGGTACAAAACAGCTTTTAGTTTTCCAACTCTTTAAACATGAGAAACAATTCATAATGTTGTCTTTTGGGCCATAAAATAATAGATAGTGGATTGGCTTAGGTTCATTTGCTGGGATTGGCTGACCTCTCCTCTAGATTTTCCTCATTGTCTCCTGACCATTCGCAACTCTTGGTCTCTGCTGGGAGCACTGCTTTATGGCAGCAGCTCCTGGTCTTACATCATCACTACTTTGCCTCTTTTTTTTTTTTTTTTTTCATTAAAGTTACCACTAACCTATTTGTCTGTCTTACAGATTAAAACAAAAGCAAAAACAAAAACAGAAAGGAGAGCAGGAACATCTACTTCTTAATTAAAACTAAATTCCATTGCTTTTAGTAACAATTCTGCATGGAGAAAGGTTGACAATAAAGATTAAACGATGAGAAAAACTGAACAAGATTACCTGGGATTGACAAACTATTGTATATTCATGTTGTTGGTAGTTAATAGTTGCCTTGCTCTGAGAAGCTCCAGTATGGGAAAGTACAATAGACTAATCCCCTTGCCCCGCCACCAAGGAAAAAATGCAGTTACCTCGATGACAAATAGTATTATCTTTCTATATAGGAAAATTTTTATAACAATGAATATCTATTTGGGCCCGGCACGGTGGCCTAGCGGCTAAAGTCCTCGCCTTGAAAGCCCCGGGATCCCATATGAGCGCCGGTTCTAATCCCGGCAGCTCCACTTCCCATCCAGCTCCCTGCTTGTGGCCTGGGAAAGCAGTCGAGGACGGCCCAAAGCTTTGGGACCCTGCACCCGCGTGGGAGACCCGGAAGAGGTTCCAGGTTCCCAGCATCGGATTGGCGCGCACCGGCCCGTTGCGGCTCACTTGGGGAGTGAATCATCGGATGGAAGATCTTCCTCTCTGTCTCTCCTCCTCTCAGTATATCCGCCTTTCCAATAATAATAAATCTTTAAAAAAAAATAAACAACAATGAATATCTATTCAGCTTCTAATTCCACCATAAAAAGAATGAGAAGAAACTAATAAATGTCTCATCAGAATAATTTGAATTTAACATAAGAAAGGATAGGTATAGTCTGTAAATTTCAAAATTAAAGGCAAAGTCAGAGTCCTACATTACAAAAAAATACAGTGTGTGACTTGAAATAGTTGGAGAAGATTATCTCTGGAAGTCTTTTAAAACCCTTTTTTCTGTCTGAATGTGTGACTACATTACTTCATTACATTAAGATTTTCCCATTAATTGCTTTGTTAATGCCAAAAATCAGTATACTAGATCCTCTGTTGAGTGTTGAGAAAAAGGTACGATTTTGATTGTGAGTTAAGTCATGATAAAGACGAATGGAAATGAACCTTTTGGATGATGTTTCACCACAAAGAAATGGTAAACATTTGACATGCAAGACATAGTTCTGATTAAACAATGTATACATGTATCAAAACATCACACTGTTCTCCTTAAATGTAGTTGTCACTTAAGTTTAAAAAAAGCCTTGAAAAGACCTTCAGTGACTAGAAACAGTAAAAACACAGTAATAAGGCAACTGGCACTTACATTTTCTATTAATTGTGGATTTAGCCCTTATTTAGGGGCAAAGATTTTGCAGGATTCTGCTGGGAGATTTTAGGGTGAACAGTAGTTGCTAAAGATCCAGGCAAGAAATGGTGAACAAAGCCACCAAGATAGTACATCAAATGAGAGTCATAAATGTCTTTGAAATACGGCTGGAAATTCAAAGCTGAAGTACACAGAAAGGGGAGTTGGTCTCAGCTAATGGAGATGATGTGATACATCTGTGTTAGAGGAGAAAAAAGCCCATCACATTGTGAGCTTGTTGGAGAAATGAAACTGTTAAATAGAACAGAAAATTAACTGCCCCCAACCCTCTTCTTTTTCCCCTTTCTGCGCTCTCTCCCACCTCCTCTTTTCCCAGCCTTGCGTTTTAAACAGAGCAACTGTTCAATGGTGGATTCATTAGTGCATTTGATCAAAGGTGCATTTGATCACAAGTAGTTAAAGCTTTTGCCAGTGGCTTGGTCAAATAATGTCATCCAAGATCCTTCTGTTTACATGTCACTACCTAAACATGTATCATATAGTTGACCAAAGATTCAAGGGAACTTACTCAAATGAATTTTGTTCTGGGCTTGATGCAGTGCTTGCCTAAAAAGTGTCATGTTTTCATGGGGAAAAAAAAAGCAGTGTTGGAAAAGTTAAGGAATTCCATTAGCAAGTGGAAGCATCTACAATAAGCAATATCAGCTTTTAGTCCATTTTGAATTTCTATTTTGGAACATTGGCCTCTTCAAAACCTTTAACCATTTTTAAATAAGTGGAAGTCACTTCTCTGAAACACTTTTTGCTAGAGATGATACATTATCTACAGAGAGGAAATGTTTATAGTAAAGCTCTTTTTTTTTTTAGATTTATTTTATTTTTATTACAAAGTCAGATATACTGAGAGGAGGAGAGATAGAGAGGAACTGGAACTGCCGGGATTAGAACCAGCAGCCATATGGGATCAAGGCGAGGACCTTAGCCACCAGGCCACGCTGCCGAGCCCCAGTATAGTAAAGCTCTTTTTAAAATAGATCTATTTGAAAGGCAGAATGACAGATGGAAGGAGAGAAAGCCAGGCATTTAGTCAGGTGCTCCCGTATGAGTGGTGAGAACCCATGTACTGCGACCATCACCAGCTGCCTCCCAGGTGCTTTAGCAGGAAACTGGATGGGAAGAAGCAGAGGCACAACTTGATACCTGGCCTTCCCATATGGAATGTGAGTGACCCAGGCAGCAGCTTAACATGACGTGCCAAAACACTTTTTCCTTATTAAGATCGTATCGGCCTGTGCTGCCAGTTATCTTCAGGTTCCAAGAGGTACTTGCTGCAGTAGTGATGGGTATATACAAACTATTAGCTTTAATCTGATATTATGAATAAGTTATCTTTAGTGTCCTTTGTGCTCTGAATAGGAAGTGATAGACTTCAGTGTATATATTTTCAGCCTTAATTTAAAATTTTGCTTCATATATATTTGATACTTCAACATAGGATCCCAGAGTTGAGTTTTCTTTCTTTGTGATTTTTTTTTACCTCCTCATATTCAAGAGGAAAACACTTTTGAGAGATGTCGAATTATAGAGACATAATCAGAATCCAAAAGAAATCTTAGCAATTTTTGCAGTGACAGAAATGTGTTAGATTCTTACATAGCCTCATCTTGATGTCACATATGTGAATGTTTACATTACTAACACGGTCTTGAAGAGTATTAGTGCCCCCGAAAGGACATCTATAGTAGACATGTTTCAGGTAGTTAATATAATTATTGTTTCACCTAAAGGATAAGAAATAGTTGCTAAATTTGAAATGAAACACAATTTTCTTTTTTAAACAGCTACAGTAGAATGCTACAACCCAAGAACAAATGAGTGGACCTATGTTGCAAAAATGAATGAACCCCACTATGGCCATGCTGGAACTGTATATGGAGGAGTAATGTATATTTCAGGTAAATAATTGTTATGTGGACACTATATAAAATGTGAGTTTTTAAGCAATATGCTCAGCTTTGCATATCACAACGCATGTAAGTTGATTTTGAGAGGTATTTTTGTGAATTAATTCACATATAGATATCTTGGAAATTCCTCAATTTCACAAGACCAGCAGCAAATCATTCCTGCTATAAATAGGGTAATTTAGAAGAGATTGCAGACTATTCAGATTCTCTAATTTGCTTTCCATTCCACCACTATGTACTATAATGAATATTATATTATCTATTGCAACATTTTATTTAAGATAAAGCTAAACTATGTGGGGAAATAAATCATTGTGTAACATATAAGCTCTGCTATACTGTGGCTAAAATGTGTTTCTAAGAGATAATACATGGCATTTACTCTCTTTTTATATACAATCCATAATATCTATGTGTTTCCTTGTTTGCCTAGCATTGTAGTGGGATTCTACTATAGTAACATTGCCTGACTAATTCTGCGGTCGATGGCTGGATTGTAGGCACAGGGAAATATGTTTCGGTTATAAGATTCTGCAGTGGTTGCAGCTGATTCCCAGTGTCCAAGTAACAACTTTGATTCTCAAATTGTTGATGTTCAGATCACCCTTTCATAGACTTCTGAAGGAAGTCTTTCTTTAAACATCACCTTTGGTATTGATATTTGTTAGGCTGACTCACTCCACCTCTGGCCTTTACTCTCCCTCTTTGAAGGCCTGAAAGTGTGAGAGCAGCAGTTACAGTGTTAGAGAACAAAGGGGGAAAGGTAATGTTTGTGGTCTGATTCTTTCAACAATGCCTTATGAAGTCTCTCATGAAGAAAGATCTACTTTGTAGACGATATAAATGGAATACTTCAGCAACAAACTTCTGCATGCATAAAATTTCACATATATTCAGCATCATAATTTTTTTGTAAATCTTTTTAATGGTTCTTGTTACCTGCAAAGCTTGGTGGGTTCTTTCCTCACCTTGGTATAGAAATAAAAAGCTAGGAAGCAAGTGCAACTGTAACAGAATCTTTATTCAAAGCAAAGCAGTAGGAAAGCCCTGTCTCACCAAGAGGTAGGGAAGTGGAGTGTCCGACAGGACGCTGGCTTTAGGGGAAGCAGCTTGAGCCTTCCAGGTTCTTTTTCCCTTTCTTCTCACAGTCATGACCAAAGGGAGGGGCCTGGGGGACCCAGGTGTCTGGGCTGATAAAGAGTGTCTGGAGTGAGTCTAGTCGAGTGACTATCTTGTCCTATTCTGGGAGCCTGGCCTGCAGCCTCCCACTCCCTAGGTCTGGCCAGAGAAGCAAAGGGAAACTCCTCTCGCCTTGGTTGTCTTGGCAACTCCAAGGTCTTGTTTGCACTGCCAGCTCATCTGGTTCCTGCAGACAGTGAACTGTGACATGGGGTCCAAAAAGTGGGCACCCCTGTCTTCCTCCAAGACCCTGGACCCTGCCTCAGTTCTGACATATATGTTATTGTCCTTCCTCAGCCAATGTACTAAAATTTCTCTAAAAACAGAGTTCAGAGCATCTTATAACCCTGTGTGCTTTAAAGGGCTTTTTCAATGCATTTTGATAAGTAGCTGATTTCAGAGTCACAATCCTAATGGCAAGCTGGAGGTAGATATTCTTATTTGGCAGTTTGAGGAAATGGAATTTAACGTGCTCTAGTCCAGTACTTAGCACTCACAGAGCACCTGCTCATACGGAACAAGGAGTGTGTGGTTCTTCAGTGTTGGGATGTATCACAGACCCAAATGTAGCCAAATATATTTTCCATATATTTCTTAAATACTATAAGATCTCCTTTTGAGCAAACCATTTGGATAATGCAAGCTGGTTCTCATTCTTTAAGAAGGAAAAAAAATATGGTTAGTGGAGAAAATACATTTACAGAGTGCAGACATAAGTGCACTGTTAATATTTCATAATGTGTTGCTAAAAGTTTGTGCTCAAACTTGTGTTAAAAATATGTTGCTAAAAGAAAAGATTATGATGGTCAGCCTTTACTTTTGCCTTTTTGTAATAACTTCTCAGGCTCGTGTTTTTCCTTTTTGTTCTTTAGGAGGAATTACTCATGATACTTTCCAAAAGGAGCTCATGTGCTTTGACCCTGATACTGACAAATGGATCCAGAAGGCACCAATGACCACCGTGCGAGGTCTGCATTGCATGTGCACAGTGGGTGAGAGGCTGTATGTCATTGGAGGCAATCACTTCAGAGGAACCAGTGATTATGATGATGTCCTCAGCTGTGAATACTATTCACCTATCCTTGACCAGTGGACCCCAATTGCTGCCATGTTAAGAGGGCAGAGTGATGTTGGGGTCGCTGTCTTTGAAAATAAAATCTATGTGGTTGGTGGGTACTCTTGGAATAACCGTTGTATGGTAGAGATAGTGCAGAAGTATGATCCAGATAAAGATGAGTGGCATAAGGTTTTTGACCTCCCAGAGTCCCTGGGTGGCATCCGAGCTTGCACACTTACAGTGTTTCCACCCGAAGAGTCCACACCATCACCTTCTAGAGAGTCCCCTCTTTCTGCACCTTGAGATCCTTCGTACAACTAAGATGCTGTAGTCTTCTCTTTGCAACGTGTCCTGAGTTCTCTTTTTCTCCCCTTTAGTAGTATATATGTTAGAATTAGCTTCCAGTAATTGATGCAGCTATTGGAAAAAAAAAAAAAGATGACATTGATGTTATTTGTGCTGTTTCTCTGGCTTAGAATGTTTATAAAGTGGTAACAAAAACCATTCTGGCAACGTTTCTCATAGAAGCTGATGTTTAACATATGAACAAAAGGTGTCGTCTATAAAATGTTTCCTCAGTACTCTTTCAATGCTGTGTGCTGGGTGTAAGGTATTTGTCATCTTACATTATTAAGGCCAATAAACCTGGTTGAAGGTGGATGATAGTAACTGTACACCCGTGTCCACTAGGCTTCAAAGTAAACAGGTTTTCTTTCATCTTTGACTATGATATGTCAAAGGGAGGCAGCCTGCTCCACCAGGAAACCACACACGAAGGTTGCCAATGCGCATGAGCTACCTCCCTCTTTCCATAAAGTCTTTCTGACATAAGTGTCAACCCACCTAACTGTGTTGGGTACATTGAGAACATGTGAAGTTTCTCAGACACACAGGAGAAATGACTGGAATTCACCAATTCTAATTTAAAAATACAGCATGAGCCTTTTACGTAAAGATTTGAGGTTTTAGATGTGTGTGTAAGTGTGTACATACAGATACTTACATCAAATAAAAGATTTTTAAAATTGAATGTTACTTCAGGTGAATATGAAATGAAATCCTTCCCCAAAGCAGCTTCAAAGGGAATTCAGTATGCACATACTGAACGCATGTATGTGGAACCTTATTGAATTTAGGTGGATAAGGGCTAGAAATTTTGAACAAATAAATTTGTCAATTCACTAAATTTTCTCTTCAGAAACTGTATTCTACTCCTTCTCCTTTGCTCTTGAGGTAACTTACATATTATATGTATTCTGTATACTCTCAGTTCATAAGGTTCTTTAGCACAAAGTGTAGCAGCATCGCCTGGAGAGCTGCTTTTGCTCAGTGAATTCAACACCCATGTTTTATCTTTTTTTCTGTTCAATAATAAAAAAAAAAACATTTAATGTCATTTTGGGCTCTGGCATCTCATTATTGTCTGTTTCAGCCTCTATGTATTAAATATCCGTTTCTTTGTAATGGTAACATTCATATGATCAGCACTGAGCTGCTTGAGTGACTAACCATTTATGACTTTTTAAAAAAAGATTTATTTATTTTTGCAGTAAAGTCAGATATACAGAGAGGTGGAGAGACAGAGAGGAAGATCTTCTGTCAGCTGTTTCAAGTGTCTGCAACGGCCAGAGCCTAGGCAATCCAAAGCCAGGAGACTAGGACCCAGGAGCTTCTTCCAAGTCTCCCACGTGGGCCCAGGTTGCCAAGACTTTGGCCCATCCTCGACTGCTTTCCCAGGCCACAAGCAGGGAGCTGGATAGGAAGCAGGGCCACCAGGACTACAACTGGTGCAAATAAGAGATCCCAGTGCATGCAAGGTGAGGATTTTAGCTACTAGGCTACTGCACTGGGCCCCATTTATGACTTTTATGTGGGGAAAAAGAGCATTTGATCACATCTGACCTCACTGGTCAAAGCACTTTAAGGAGTTATTTTTGAGAAGTGAGTCTTTCAGGAAGGTCATTGGCTTTCATTTATTTCCACAGAACTGCCTGACATGGCTGAACCCTAAGAGCAGTTACATCTCTAAGGTCTTGTGCTTCAAGAAGTTGTATCTGGCATCATAGGTAGAGATTACATAAAATGATCTTACAAATTTGCCTTTCACCTACAATGCTTGAGGGAAAATGTTTTGTTCTGTGTTTGCACTGTTCTTTTCTTTAAAAACATTTCAAATATAGCATAAGAGTATGAAGATTGAGCACACCGAATTAATATTTTCAATATTTTGCAATGTTTGTGTTATAAGTAAACATTTTTGTAAAAGCATGGGTGTATATATTGTCACATAATGTGTTAAAAACTTTTTTAAGAATCACTTGAGAATCATATTCAGGTCATATTGTGATTTTCCTGCTTTATTTGCAAATAATTAGACTAAATGAGAAAAAAATTTTTTTGAAGAATATGGTATTCTTCCACAACAGGGAGAGATCAGACATTTTTTTCACCAGTGAATAATTAACAATAAGGATGTCACAACCTTTGTCTTGGGTTAAGCTGTCAGTAACAAAGCAATTTTTCCATCAGTGGCACTTTTGAATCTTGGGAGGAAGTCTGGTATGAATTTGAAAGACCAGCAAGATTGTTAAGTCTGAGCACTCCTTCAGAATTCGCTGCTTATAGGCACAGCACATTTAGCCTTTGCAAACAGCTAACACCTGCCTCAACCAAGAGTCTTGTACCTAGCCCACCAGTGACCCTACAGCAGCCGAGGTGGCGGCTCCTGCTCAGGCTGCTGGCCCCTACGCTGTGAAGATCAATCTTGTGGCCTCCCCTTCTGCGTCCTCAGGATCTTCGCTGATTCTGCTAAAGGAGCAAAATTGAAGAGTGTAGTCTTGAGGGCTGTGGTGTTCAGGCTTGCAAGAGGAATACATCCCTTCTACACTTCTCACATTTTACAACCTGGTCGGCAGTCCTGTAGCTGTTGCGAGTTGACCAAATCTATTCCAGAAATGAGTCGGAGGCAGATTCTTAGAAGCTCAGGAGGCTTTATTCACCAGCCGGACTGTCCCACCACAGGTGACAGAGGTGAGCAGCCCGTGCCTGCACCCACCACATCAGCCGAGTTCAGGGTTCTTAAGTAATGATTATTCTATCAACTTAGAGAACAACCACACATGATAGAAATCTTTCAATCAACTGTGGTGGCATGGAATACGGATACTCATTTGAAGTATCATGTACTTAATCCAATCAGTACGGATCACATCCCATAGGACTTTCCAGTACTGTTTACAGAAAACAATTTGGGACAATCAGCTTACTTCTTACTGCCTGTGCTGTAAAAGAAAAGCAAGATCTCACCCTGGAATGAGATAGGCACCCAAAGGTTATGGCAAAGGTCAGATGATGGACATGTCCCAGAGGAGTTTCAGCAGACCTAGCCTTACTGCTGCCATTTTCTACTGTCTGGGCTGTCACAGTGGCTTCGGTAACACAAAGAGAACTGGTAAGTATCAGATAACTGTCTGCCCAGAAAGAAGAGGCAGTAGAGTTGGGGGTTTGACCAGTAGTCCTGTGTGAGGATTGACATAAAGCATGCATCAGATGGGTTTGGGAACTGCTGATACCATTTTCTCATATTAGCCCATATCAAAATGTTCCCGGAACAGATAAGTTGCATTTTATTTAACTAGTGCCACCATATGTCCTTTTCGTTTCAAGGGCCTTCGGTTGTGTCACCCCCAAGAATAGTAAGCTTATATTTTTGAGCAAAAAAAAAAAAAAAAAAAAAATGGTCTCTGCCCTGCCTTCTAATGTTCATTTTCAAGCCACCAGACCTCAGACTTAGTCCTCTGAACTTCAGAAAGCTTTTGGCATAAGCATCAAGAAAAAATAGAGGAAGATAAAAGAAATATCAAGATTAAGAAAAATAAAGATTAAGGTAACTCTAAGTTGGTCCAATAATGCAGTGTTTAAAAATTGGACTAGTAAGAATGTAAAATACTTCAAAGTTTCTTTGGGGATCTCCCCAATCGAAATGCCGGACTCAGAACCCTAGCCAAGACAAGACAGAAGAAAGAACAAGTCAATCAACCACCTCAGCTTTATGTTGGCAGCGAAATACTGGGCAAATGAAGACTCTATGATAGACTATGTCAATCAGTGGATTCTTCAACGACCTCATCGAGCTGGGAGTGGCGAAACTGACAGTGATTCATAACTGGTGAACTATCAAAACCACTTGAGCAAGTATCTCAGAGCATGCCCCACATCCGGGACTTGGGGTGGGCGGGAAACTGAGTGGGGCTTCTCCTTCAATATCCCCCTTTACCTCAGATACATGAAGGAAACAATATGGAAATAATAGTATTACCCTCTTCCCTATAGCCCTTGAACCTTTTTTCCCTAATTAACTATGTAAAGATTGTCAAAAATATATTAAAAAATATATATATATATAAAAGAAATTTGAAAAGCATAAAAAGGAATAAAATAGAAGTCTGTTAGATAAAAATAACCACACCAAAACAATGGGACTACTGAGACCAGAATGATGGTAAAGCCAGAGTTGATTGAGATCTGCTCTCAGGCAAGGTTCATCTGTCCTCAAGGTAGCAGGCAGCTGGAGTTGTGCCTGCTCTGAGCTGCACATTCCTTAAGTAGTGGTGACAGGGCTTGATGTTGTCTTCTGATTGGTTCGCTCCGTTTGAATGAGTCCCAAGTGACTATTCTCAGCAGGAACTCTTGGTGCCATCTAGGGTCTTTCTACCTGACCCCCTTCCTGCTGGGCTTACAAAGTTGTGCATCTTTTACCCCCTAAATGAAGACTGTGAACCATGAGCATGTTGTCTTCATAAAATTATCATTTAAAGTCGGTACAAGTTTATATATCCCATAGAAAATATTTTCTGATACAAAATGTGTTGTGATCTGTCAGTGTATTCACTGCTATTATGGATTATATCAACATACTACTTAGGATAAGAGTCAGTAACCTATGTTGAGTGAGGTTTAACTGTTAGGGAATGGGTTGGCTTTTGTCAATTTAAAAAGATTATCAGATCAGATTTCTGCTTAATTAAGTTGCTAGAAAATTTATTTCAGCAGTGTATTTTATTTATAACTTTCAGACTTTATATATTTCACTCCTGTATAAATTTAGTGTTCCTTATTGTTTCCACTGCTTGAGCATTATGACAGAATTGTAGATAAGATATATGATGTACATAAGATAAACGATGAATGAGAAAGAATAAAGATCATACTTCTGAAAGAAAATAAAAGAAACATTACAACACAGTTTTGCAAATAATTTTTGCAAACAACCAGCAAAATATTTTAATAACTGTATGTTGTTGAATATGTGAAAGCAGACATAGATGAAACACACCAGTAAGCATGGATGTGTAGAAATAAAACTTTCATTAATGGACAGAAAAATTTGATTTTTATGTATTATAAACTAGTATTCTTCTTTTGACTTTTTCTAGCTATTCAAACCTGGGAAGACCATTTCATCATTCATAGGCCATGCAAAAATATGCCATATCAGCATGCATTCATTTCATCAGTCAATGAAGAGTCCCACGAATACAGTGATGAATAGAAGAATCCCTGAGCTGTTGAGCTTCACCTAGTTGAGTAGACTGGTGTTTTCAGCGCAGTGTGCTTGAGGCTGTGATGGGCAGGTAAAGGGGCAGCATCTGAACAGACTCACGAGATTGGCTGTTTGTAAAATGGGTGGGTTGAAGTCTGTAAAACACTGAGGGCCTGTCTTCATAAAAGCCATCTACGGTGGTCTTACTTATGCGAGTACAGTATACACAGGGAGGGATAGCTGATCTTTGGAATCCTAGCTCTGGTGCTCAGAGATACAAGCTCATCTTTACCTTTCCTGACCTAACCTTTACCTGGCCTAACCCAGATTAGGCCAGGTAGGATCATACCCAGTTACCCAGTTGCTTTTTTTTTTGTTGTTGTTAATTATTTTGTATTATGTGACAGTTTCATAGGCTCTGGGAATCCCCCAACCCCTCCCCATGCCCTTCCTCCAAGGTGGATTCTTCCACCTTGTTGCAGTATTACAGTTCAAATTCAATCAAGATTCTTTCTTTGCAAACATATACCAAGCATATAGTCCAGCATCTTATTGTCCAGGTAAGTTCAACAGTTTCTTGGGGAAACCATCTCTGGTCTGAAGGTAGAGCTGGCAGGATATCATCCCAATCAATTAAGAGCTCCAACATAACATCAACAACAATTTACAACATTATGGAATTGACATGGTTTTGAGTAACCAGTATGTTAAACAAAAAAATACCCAGTTGCTTTTTAAAGCACCAGCCAAGACAGGAGGGGTTATTTTGCAAGATTTCCTTAAAGTCTCAGCGTATCAACATGCCTGCTGTTTACTGTAAGAAGAAAGCCCCACACTAACAAGAAGGTAATGTGTTTTCTCACAGAACTTTGGAGATGAAAGAGATGGTGATCACGGTCTAATTAGCTCACTGTCATCAAATACTTGGCCTTTTTTTTTTTTCTGTCTCCACACTCCACAGTAGCTTGCAGACAGTCCTGCCATTAGCATCCCTAATTCACTCTCAGATAAAGATCTCTTTTCCCTGCTACCATGCAATGTAAATCCTTATTTTTCTTCTCAAATGAAGTCAACTTAGGACAATAGGATTGCCCTGGACCATGTGCCAAAGGAATTGCCATACCTGCACTGTTTCAGATTGAGTGACATAAAACTGTTGTCAAATTAGCCATCGTATCTTCCTGGCTCATAAAGAACAAGGGGAAAACATAGGGAATACAATTCAGCTACTTAGGCTTACTTCGTACAGTCTTCCTTCGGACTGATTTGGATGCCTCAGGGTCCCCGAGACCCATCCAGGGAGTTCAGGATGTCAATCCCGTTTTCCTGGTACTACGGAGACATTGTTGGTCTGCTGCACTCTCATTCTCCCAGGAGTATACAGTAGAGTTTGACAGAGTGTGAAGGATGTGTGACGATACCTTTGGACAGTCAGGTAATAGGACAGGAATTTTGAAGTCCTTAGGTTTGAAAACATTCTCCTTGTTCATTTCTAATGAAGCACGTGTTAATAGAAATCATCCGCATGAATGAAGCCTCCTTGGATGTCCTCAAAAATTGTTGAGTATAAAGGAATTTTGAGACCAAAGCATTTGTGAACAGCTGATATTAGATCTAAAGGCAATTATAAGCCATTATAAGCCATATGTTTTACAGAAATAAGATGAAAATAGCAGTGCAGGATAAGTCACAATTCTAAAAAAAAATTGTACATTTTTTCATTTGACTGTATGAGAGACCTTCAAAAAATTCATGGAAAAGGCACATGATGAAAACCTATCCATGAATTTCACAATTTTTTACACCAAAAGAAATTGATATTTTAATTTCATTTCCACACAATTTTTGGAGGTACTTTCCTGTGTCGAGGTGATACTTGAAATTCTGTGCTTACTGTAGCACTTTTCTCAAGAATGAAGAAATGGAATTAACTGAAATGCCCATGCTCAAATGATTGGCAAATGAAATGCTGTCATTTGTGGCAACAGGTATGTAACTGGAAGTAAGTCAGACACAGAAAGACAATTTCACATGTTCTTATGAATATATTTGAAAGCTAAAAAACTATCTCATCAAAGTAGGGAAGAGAATACTGGTTAGCAGAACTTGGGAAGGGTGTGTGAGTGGGTTAGAGAGGGGGTGTTGATGGGTTCAGGCACTGAAGTTGGAAAGGAGAAATAACTTCTAATCTTCAATATCATGGTAAGGAAACTGGTTGACAAGAGTTAATTGTATATTGCAAAATAACTAGTAGAATTTTGAATGTTCCCAGAACAAAGAAATGATAACTGTTGTAAGTAACAGAGACATCAATTACTCTGATCTAAGCATTGCACATTGTATACACATATTAAAATGTCACCCTGTCTTCCATAAATATGTATCATTAATACAAGTCAGCTTAAATTTTAAACCTATTTTAAGGAGCTGGCATTAAGACACAGCAGATCAAACCGACACCTAAAATGCCAGCATCCCATTTGAATGCCAGTTTGAGACCCAGCTGCTCTACTTCGAAATCAGCTCCCTGCTAATGAGTCTGGAAAAGCAATAAACAATAAACAATGGCTTGAGCTTCTGCCACCCATATGGGAAACTTAAATGGAATCCTGGCTTCAGCTTTTGTTGTCATTTGGGAAGTGAACCAGCAGATGAAAGATTCACTCCCTCCCCACCCCCTGCTTTTCCTCTCTTCTTACCTCCCTAACTCCCTTCTCTCTTTCTCCCTCTTTCAAACAAAATAAATAAATATTTTAAAAACAGTTTTGCCAAGATACTACCCTGATAGAATCATCAGAAATGTGGCAGGGAAGGCATGGGTGCATTTGCAAGTCTTTTCATTCTGCACCTCTCTCCATGAGTTTGAAGTGCACAATGAAATCTCTTTGGGACAACAGATTCGGGACTGAAGGATTTCCAGGACCATGGCAATATGTAGTGATGTTGCACTCCTTAGCGGTCAGTAGAGCTAATCTGGTGTGGAGCCAGGGAGGTCCTAGGTAGACATCCATCCGTCAGCTATGTAAAGTCAGGGAATTGGCAGCAGGAGTTGATTCATGCCTACTTGCTCTTGGGAGCATTCTCATGTGGAATGTTCATGACATGAACCCTGAACTTCTCGCTGAGACCTTGAGGACACTGGGAAGGGTGAGGTCAGAGTCATCAGAGGGAGCCAGTAAGGAAGGACTTGAGGTTACAGTGCCCTTCAACCTTTTCACAAAACCATTGCACCTCTGTGCCAGAATGAGCCAAAAAGACAGAATGACCATAGACAGAAACTGACTATTTGTTACTATTTCTAATTCGAGCAAGGAGGCTCACCATGTGAGAGCTGTTTACAGGGAATAAAATACCTTATTTTAGATTTCACTTTGCTTATTAAAAATTTCAAAGATTCTGCCAAACAGAAAGAATATTATGAACACCTGCATATGTATATTATGTATATGTAATAATTACAAATAATTTTCTGTGTTTCTCTTATTTAGTTTTTGTTCAAATATTGTCAAGAAACTTACAGACATTATGACAATTCCATCCTAAATGCTTAGTATGCATATTTGCTTATTTGAAAATCAAAGTGAAAGAGAGGGGAAAGCAGAGAAAAAATGACATTCCACTCATTGGTTCACTCTCCCAATGGCTATAAAGGCCATATCTGGATCAGGCTAAACCAGGAGACAGGGGCCCAACTTGGTGGCCTAGCAGCTAAAGTCCTCGCCTTGAACACGCTGGGATCCCATATGGGTACCGGTTCTAGTCCCAGCAGCTCCACTTCTCATCCAGCTCCCTGCCTGTGGCCTGGGAAAGCAGTCGAGGACGGCCCAATGCCTTGAGACCCTGTACTCGCATGGGAGACCTGGAGGAAGTTCCTGGTTCCTGGTTCCAGATCTGCACAATACTGGCCATTGTGCTCGCTTGGGGAGTGAATTATCAGACGGAGATCTTCCTCTCTGTATATCTGACTTTGTAAGAAAAATAAATAAATCTTTAAATAAATAAATAAATAAACCAGGAGATAGGAACTCCACCCATGGCTCCCATATGGGTGGTAGGGCCCCAAGTCCCTGGTCCGTCAGCAGGAGGCTGGGTTGGAAGCAGAGCAGCCAGGACTCAAATGCGTGCTCTGATATGGGATTGCCAGCATTGCAAGCAAATGGTGGTTTCATGTGCTGTGCCACTATGCCAGATCCTGTATATGTACTTAAGTCTAAAGGAATTTTTCTTTTTAAAATCTATGTTATTATCCTATCTTACATACACATTTGGATTTCTGTTAAATATTTTAATATTCCCATTTTCTTAGTTGTTCCCCAGTTATGTTTTTGTTTTCAAGCCAGATAGGAGGAATGGTTTATTTATTTATTTTCTTTCTTGTTTTGGCTCCAAAGGTCGAATTCACACTCTCTGTTGATAACACAGTAGATATATCTGTGAATGTCTTAGCTAAGCATCTGAACATGTTGGGCGTATGTAGAAGGGGAGATTGCTTCAACCCAAAGGCTCAAAGGAGGTGTTAATCATCACCAATGATAATCTTCCCAGCAATAAAAATTTGTGTCAGCCATTCAGGACAATTGCATTGTTTCCCCCGGAGCTCTCAGAAGCAGGGCCTGCAGCCTGAGAAGCATGCCTGGGACATCTATGGCTGAAAAGCTGAACAAAGGTAAGCTATCAAAGCATAGTTCTGATGATAGGCCAAACCACTGTAGGAAACAGACCCCAAAATGATAGTGCCCAAGCCAAGGAGATTTGCTTCTTAGCCATGGAACACCCAAGCACTCTGCTCCAGGTCTCCTGGTAGCTCTCCTCCATGCAGTCACTCAGGAGCCGAGCCTGCTGTCACTCCCCTAGCCTGTCACAGTGTGTCCATCCTGAGGAGTAAGTATGTGGGAGGGGAAATAAGTGGCCAACAAGTGTCAGGATTTGTGTGCCAAATTTGGACACAGTACACCTCACTTTCCATACTGCTTTCAAGGAGGCAAAGAAATGTAGTCAAAAGTTGAACTTCAAAGCAAGAGGGAACAAGTATGGCAAAATATTTGCAGAATCTTCCATAAAGAGTGTCAGTTGTTTAAGAAGGGTCAGGCGGAGAGTCCCACTGGGTCGGTGAGTAAAAGCAATCTCCCGAGACATGAGATTTGAAGTTAATAGGCGAGACAAGAACAGACCGCGTACGTATCAGTGAGGGTGTTCCCATTTGCTAGGGACTTCAGACTGATCAGGGTGCCAGGTGCAAGAAAATATTTTGAGTTGTACTCTCGCACTCCTGAAGGAGTCCTTGGAATGAGAACTTCGTGCCGAGTGGTCAGCGCATCGGAGAAATGCAGGCTCTGCGCTTCCAGCCTGCCTGTCAACCTCTTGGGCCAAGAGAAGAACCAGGAGCAAAGGAGAGGGAGGAATAGAGCTATGTCCTGTAATGTGTATTTTCATTCTATTTTCTCATGAGAGGAAAACTAAAATCTTGTAAACTATGCACAAAAAATGCATTATGCGTGACTGAAGAAGGCACAGATTGCATAGACTATGGTCCCAAAGCAGGAGAATTTCTATCAGTGTTGCAGAGGAGAAGCCTGTCTTCAAGACTGGCCCGGGGAAACACAGGAAAGAATTAGAGAGCTGGATTCTGTGACACATTTACTGTTCCTGACTGCCTTCTGGTTTTCCTGCTTTCTGAGGCTCCCCACAGTTCAGCTCAGTCAGTTCTGTATACTTAGTGGTGTTCAGATAATTATGTTTAACTTCCTAGGGATGAGAAAGAGAAGTGCCACGATTTGTAGAATTTCCCAAGGTCCATGGTGTAGTTATTTTTACCATGGATCATTGTAAGTTATCAGATGACATTCCTGAAAGTGTTGCTGCAAAGAGGTGCAAACAACACTTTGTCCTGAGCCAGTCTAGGCCATATCCAGCACACAACTTTATCAGGAGAGGACAGGGAAGGAGTCTGAAGGTAGTGGTGTGGTAGGGATGTTGTAGGGTTTTTGACCCTGAATACGGCAGCAACCTCAATTCTTGTCTCGCAGGAAAGAAGAATTTTCATGCAGACACAGTTTAGTTTTAAAGTAAGATTTATCAGAAAAAGTTGAGAAAGGAGACTCCCGTCCTAGTGATGGGAGGGGGCCTCGAGATACTCTGCCATGGTGGCAGGGGGAAAAGTAAGAAAAACCCTTATCAATGGTGGAGAAAGCATCTTTTTTTTTTTTAATTTTTAATTAATATTTAGCATTATATGACAGTTTCATAGGCTTTGTGAATCCCCCTCCCCCTCCCCTCCCCCCTGGTGGATTCCTCCACCTTGATGCAGTATTACAGTTCAAATTCAATCAAGATTCTTTCCTTGCAAACATATACCAAGCATAGAGTCCAGCTACTTATTGTCTAGATGGGTTGAACAGTTTCTTGGGGAGACCATTGCTGGTCCGAAGTCAGAGCTGGTATAATATCATCACAGTCAATTAAGAGTCCCAATATAACATCAACAGCAATTTGCAATATTATGGAATTGACATAGTTAAAGATGTTTCTCCATAAACAAAGAAAATTCCTGGTTTCCATGGTACCTGGCCTTGGGACAAAAGGCCAGAAAGGTGTCACTGGCCAACTTCCTTGGTCCCTTGCTAATGATAAAGAGGCCAGTCTGAAGCCCTCCCCCTTGGCAATGGCCAGAGACAGAATCCAGCTGAGGCTTCAGGTGGGGAATTGATATGTTAATGTTGCCCTTGTCTCTTGGGGAAGCATTCCTGATAAGTTAAAATATGCACTTGTCTTGGGAGAGATGTGCTCTGGTGAATCCAAGACATGCTGGGGAAAATACCCCTTCATATTTGAGGAAAAAGTGACTTGGGGACCCAGAAAACCCTAACTGCCTACTACCCAGTCTAACTCCTCTCACAGGGAGAATCAGTTCATGGATATGAGCCAGCAGTCTCTCACACTTACTGCCTTCCTCTTCACTGGGGGAACCAGACAGGCAGACTCACAGGCATAGCCAGAGTCGTGCAGTGTCACTCATGCTCTTGTGAGGGTGGCCATGATAAGACTGGGCTCCCATTTCCACATGCGCTATCATAGCTGTACTGCACTGTCATAGTGCTGTGGCCACTGTCTTACAGTAGACAAAAATCCAGGAAGCCATTGTGCAAAGTTAAAATGTCATAGCACATTATTAAGGAGAATGTGAAGAGTGGCTTTTAGTGATGTTACCAACTGATTGTTTCACCCATTCTGCAGGGAGCCATCAATGTATTATTTTTTTTTTCTATGCAGTGATAAGACAGCATGCTTACACCAATATGTATGAGTATACCTGGGAGGAATGTAAGAGCACAATAGCTTCTAAAATAATGGGGCCACTCAAAAGCACCTGATGTCTCTGGGAAGTGGTTCTTTCATGAAGTGAGGGAGAGTGGAGCCAGTCATCTTCTGGATTCTTGACAATAACAAGTAAAGGAAGACTTATCTGTAGGTTGGCAAATGTCTTGTCCATAGACCTGTAGTCATTCGCAATGGTTAAGAAGGGCACTATGAGAGTATTGAGTAACACAATATTAACAGCACATGGCTGAGCAAGTATCTGTTAAGGAGTTCTTTATTGGGGTTCTAGAGATGCTGACCCTTATCAGAATCAAGCAGGCGCTTGCACAAGGGCCAGTGCCTTGGAGGAGGCCAGCATGATAGTCCCCAATGGCTGAAGTGGCTGGAGCTGAGCCAAACCGAAGCCAGGAGTTTCCTCTGGGTCTCCTATGTGAGTACCGGGGCCCAAGGATTTGGACCATCCTCTGCTGCTTTCTCAGGTCATAAGCAGGGAGCGAGATCAAAACTGGAGCAGCTGGGACTTGACTGCATGTGAAGGATTAGCCTGGTATTCCATGATCTGGTCCCTGAGTTCCCTCTGTTCTTGAGGGAGGGCAACCAAACAGTGAAATGCTGTCCTTGCTACCATTCTAAGGTGAATCCAAGGTGTCAGGGCTGTGGTCTGTGAGTCTTTGCAGAGTAAAGGAAACCAAGATGTCCCATCCTGTCTACTGTTGCTTCCCAGTCAAGTCAATTGCCTCTAATCAAAAGCTGCAAGAGCCCCAGAGATTGCCTGGAGGCTGCTGGGGTGGCCACACCCAAGAAGGGACTCTGCAGGCACCTCAGACCCTCAGTGTTAAGGAAGACAAAGGATGCTGCTGATTTGGGTTCTGGTGGAAATGAAAGATGTCCCCAGAGGGTATGTGGACTTGGAGCATCTGGAGTGTGGGTGGCCACGACCTGCCAGGAAAGGCGGGGGTGGGGGAAATGACCAGTAGTGAACAAAAGGCTCTTGGTCCTAGTCCCTTTGGAAAATATTGAGCACATACTGATCAGTGGGCTTTACACACAGTCCTGGCCACCTGCTACTGAGTATGGGACAGACCTCAGGGAGACCAGTACCTGGGAATCACAGTCCTGTGGATAGCAATGAGGACACATCAGATCACCTGCAATGGCGGAGGCCTCAGGACACTGATGCCCTTCAAGATTCTTTCCTGGGCTTTCTACCACAAGAAACATTTAAACTGTTTACCCAAAGCCCTTGGTGCTGACCTGGGCATCACTGTGTGAGAGGAGTTAGACTGGGTGGTAGGCAGTTAGGGTATTCTGGGTCCCCAAGTCATTTTTCTTCCCAAATATAAAGGGGTATTTTCCCCACCATGTCTTGGATTCACCAGAACACATCTCTCCCAAGACAAATGCATATCTTATCAGGAGTGCTTCCCCCAGGAGACAAGGGTGACATTAACATATCTATTCCCCACCTGAAGCCTCCACCCAATTCTGTCTCTGGCCATTGCCAAGGGGGTGGGCTTCAGACTGGCCTCTTTATCATTAGAAAGGGACCAAGGAAGTTGGCCAGTGACACCTTTCTGGCCTTTTGTCCCAAGACCAGGTACCATGGAAACCAGGAATTTCTTTTGCTTATGGAGAAACATCTTTGAGGGGAACCTTTAAAAGATGCTTTCTCCACCATTGATATGGGTTTTTCTCTCTTGCCTTTCCCCCTGCCACTATGGCAGAGGATCTCGAGGCCCCCTCCCATCACTAGGATGGGAGTCTACTTTCTCAACTATTTCTAATAAATCTTACTTTAAAACTAAACTGTGACCGCATGAAAATTCTTCTTTCCTGTGAGACAAGAATTTGAGGTCGCTGCAGTATTCGGGGTTCAAAAACCCTACAACAGTTTTGGCGCCTTGTGACTCGGATCCTACCAGCGAAATTTCTCCAGCCAGCCTGCAAACATCCATCTCGTCGGACGGTGAGCAAAGCGGACTTTCTATCCTGTGTTTCAGAGACACTAGTTCTCCACAATTAGTAACTCTTGGAAAAACAAACACCGGGTCCCTGACGGCCAGTTAAATGCGTCTAGCGCGGCCGCCGGTCTTAAGACTCAGGGGCGAGGCTTGCTGAGTTTGGCTAAATTGATCCCCTGGAGCTGGGACACTTTTCTGATCTTTTCTCGCTGCCCGCTTCCCGTGGATCTGCGCCACAGGAAGGACAGGGAAAGCCTGGACAAGTAGGGGTCCTGGCCAGGGCACTCCCTGGTGTTCCCCGAAAGCTCATCGGCTGACCCTGGTCCCCACAAATGCCCGGTGGGCTAGGCGCTGGGAAACGGCTCCTCTCGCTTCCGTGGATCGGCGCCGCAGGGAGGGTAGGCCCGGACGACTAGGGGGTCTGGCCAGGGCACTCCCTGGCGTCCCCTGAAAGCCCGTTGACTGACCTCAGTCCCCAAGAAGCCCAGTGGGCACGGCACTGTGAAACACCACCCTGGCGGATTGGCCCTTGGTGATGTGGGAGAAGGCTTGGACGAATAGGAGATCTGGCCAGGGCACTCCCTGGCGTTCCCCTAAAGTCCGTCTGCCTGACCCTAGACCTCTAGCGAGCAGAGGACCGTGAAGCGCTTCCTGATGGGAAAGGCACTTGGGCGCTCAGTCTGAGGAAGCTGGGATTCTACCTTTCTCTTCTCTCTCCTCAGCTCCAGGAATGTCGGTTTTGTCCAAACTCAGTTTCCTTTTCGTGGACTAAGCCCGTCGCGCGAGACTGGGGAGAAGTCTCAGGGTGCCTCAGAAATTCTGGTCAGGGCCACTCCCTGATGTTTTTCGAAAGGCCTCTGGACTGTACCCCGGACTCCGACAGCCCGTCAGGGTGTCGGCTGAAATCTGCACTCTTTCCTTCCTTCCGCGGGGACACAGTTGTCAGTAAGAATGGGCGCAACCCACAGCGAGGCCACAAGCCCTGCGCTTCGTGCCTCAATTCCCAAACTGCCCCAGGCACTGACAAGTCCTCCGCTAACTTTTCTGTTAGGATCTCCTCAAAAGCTTTTCCTCACTAAGTCTCCTCACTTCTTATGGATTCATGCTTTGGGTTTTGCTTTACTGGTCAGTATGTGCTAAAGGTCAATTGGGCTGTGATAGGGAAAAGGAAAAGCCAGGCAGGGTTTCTTTCTAGGCCCCTCTATCAAGAAGATGAGCAGTGGAGATAGACTTGAGGGAGGAATGCGTCACACCTTTAATCCCTTCGCGAGGCAGGCAGCAGAGACAGTTCCTCCAGGATAGTTCTTAACAAGTGTAGTCGCTAATGTGAGCAGAAAGCTAGAGTCAACACATTCTTCTTTAGCCTTATTTAAGGACACAGGCTTATAGAATCAGGCCAAAGTTTGAGGTCAGGCTTGTCAACTTGAGGTTAGAACAAATTTCAAAAGGCAGAGCATTTGTCCGGCAGAAGTCCCAGATGCAGCGTGGCGCAGGGGTTGGCACATGCTGTTTCTGACTTGTATGTTCTCCAGGGCATCAGAATGCACCAGGCAGAGGCCTAGGTCTAGCATGGCGCAGGAAACAGGAGCGGATTGTTCACTCCTGGCACATGCTGTTCTAACTGAGACACATCCCACAAGGCGTGGAAGGTCGAGCGACGTGAGTCAAGTGTGCTGATTTCACTCCCACCTTCCTCCCTTCTTCTGTGGTCTTCAGCAGCGCACACCTGGACACCATGGGCGAGCTTTAGGAGTCCTGAGAGACGTCTTAGACTCGGGAGAGATAGAAACTGAGGGACGCTTCTGGTTTTTATCCTCATTTCAGTACTCCCAGCACATGCTATTCTGACGAGTATGTCTAGGTGCAAAACCAGGATTTACTTGTACTGGCAGGAGTCCCAGAGCTAGCATGTCACAGGAATGGGGGACTGAACGGAGATACCCCTTGGGGTGCCTCCGCAAATACAGGGATGCCACAGCCTGGCTGCCAGCTTTGAGCTTTAGAGTAGAGTTAGTCTGAATGGGCCTTTTTGCATAACTATGCTGCTGTGCTGGCTCCATCACCACGTGGAGCACACAACTGGTTTTTACCTTGGCTCCTCCCAGTTCTGCCTTTTAGTCAAGTCTCCTGACTGCACCCTTTATTGTAAGATATCTAACAGGAGGTAGAAGTTCATTTTGTCTCTCCTTGGTCACTGATATCAGAAAGGAATGGGTATTTTGCTAGTTAACAAAGGGCCAGACCCCAGACTCCCGCACCCCAGGAGAGAACTTAAAATTCATTAACTCATTCTAGCCTGAGATTCTTTCCCTTTGCAGTTCCCTCTGCCCTCGACTAGGAGTATTTCATTCAATGTGCCATTTGTTTCATGGTATATCTCACTGTTAACGCTGTGTTCATGTGCTAAATCAAAGTTTTTTTCTGTGTTATTGCAACTAACTTCAGTGATGAGCTCTCAGTGTTTTACAATGTTTTTCGCTACTTTTGTTGCTTTTTCTTAAAGTTTTAACTATCTACTAGTTTATAGTGCCATCCTAGCTCTGATCAGATCTGGCCTACAATGTTTACACCTAGAGCAGTGCTTGCTAAAGTTTCAAAAGCTGCTAATGCATATACTGGTGCTTATGTTTATTGGTCAATTTGACTTTTAATTGTGAAGCTGTACCAAGCTGTGAGATTATTTGTGTTCCTGCTTTGTCGATTATTTATGTTCTAACTTGCAAAGAGCATCATTTGTGAGATTTTGCCTTACAAGAAGACAGCAAGTTCTTAAAGGATGTATGATTGTGCAACATATTCTAAATGTTCATCTTTGGTACAATGGAATTGAAATCTGACTCTTTGTCAAAGTGATGTTTTCTTAACTCATTTTCATCTTAATGGTGACTAAATCTACTAGCTAGCTCCAGCATAATTATGAAATATTAACAGACTGCTATTGGTACAAATGAGAAAACATCACTAAAGTCTAATCTTATTGCATTATTGTTTACAGCTGTTATCCTGGTGAACAAGGCCTAGAGGCCTAAACAGTACAAGTGTGTGTGTGAGTCTTACAGGTGGTTCCACAGTGTGCCCTGTACAGTAAATAGATGTTTACATTTGTTATTTTAAAATTCTAACAATGAATGCTTCATCTTCTAGTTCCAACAGATGCTATTGCATCCATTGCAGATAGTGCTAAAGCTAAACAGTAAGCTACAGGTTCCAACTAAAAGAGTCTAACTAGTGTTACTAATAATAAGATATAGTTCTAAATAATTGGTAACTTTAAAACAAGAGATTTTTTCAAAAAGCTGTTACAAAAGCTATTTGGTCTTATAATGTATGTTATCTGGTATGCATGTACATGTTTATGTGGCAAGCTATGTAGTCTATTTCAATTAACTTATAAAGTGTTCATAAATAAGAATTTCTAAGCTAAATCTTTTGATTTAAATAAATCTCTGAGATTAAGAGCCACAGAGATCTCCCATCTTCTTAACATGCTTGAGGAGTAACTTTCAGTATATTCCATTAGATTCTATGTAGAGAAGAATAGGTGACAGATTCTTAACTGAAGCTCAGAAAAGAAGCTTTTCTAGGGAAAAGTCAGCCTGTAACTGCTCAGTCTGCAGCACTGACCAGGCTCCCGACCGGCATGTTTGCCATCTCCCTCTTCAGTTTTTACTAGACTTCACTGGATAGGACACCCTCACTATTCTGAGGCAGGGTTTATGTCTTCCTCATTTACTAAATTATTGGGGATTTCTCTGTCCATCGATTTAAGACTCTTGCATTCTCCAATTGTCAACATGGCTTGTAGCAACTATAGGACTAGTTCATTGCTTGCCTTTGCCCCCTAATGTGTGAAGTCTTGTGAATTCTTACTAGATTGCCATCAACTCCTGGGTTATTGTAACTCACAACTAACTTAATCTCTTGCCATCTATGCTATGATCCAGATAAGTCTTGTAATGAAATGTTTTAAGTGTCATGCTTTATGCTCTAGGCTCAATGTCTTCTGATACTCTTAGAGTTTCCAGCAACTGGTAGTACAATTGTTTTTGTTTTTTTTAAATCCACCACTTCTATATAAAGCAACTGTAGTATTCTCAAAAGCCAAGTAAGTTTAAATCTTAATTCAGAATTGTCATTGCTAGACGAAATTATGACTCCATGGAGACTTAACGTTTACGTGCCCTGCATGGGTTCATGTCCTATTGCCACATGTTAGTCTTGTCATTGTCTCTGTGTGTTCTAATGGACCTAGATAACAATTTCATATAGCTCAGTTTTATGGGTTCTATTGTGTTCATTGAGTTTAATAGTTACAAAACTTGAGCTTGAAAGGAATTATTTCAATCTGAAAAATCTAATCCATAACCTTAAACTAAACTGCTCAAGTCCGATGTTCAACAAAATGTTTCTCATATCTAAGTTCTACAATGCAAACATTCAAATTAGTGTTTCCAACTGATCCCATTACACACTAGGTTGAGAAAGATAATTGTCTTTGTTTTGTCATCTAGACTTCAACAAGAAAAAACACTCTAGCCCAGACAACCCACCAGGCACCTCCCGATGACTTCTGCATTCTACTGGGGACCCTTAGACCGGCCCCCAGAGGAGTACCTAACTGCTGCCCTTGAACTACGTCCTCTGTCAGCGGGAAGCAGTTAAGAACGAACGACGTCCCTGTTCCCCCTTAACAGCAGTTAAGGTCACTTCTGGGGGGCGGAATGTGAGAGGAGTTAGACTGGGTGGTAGGCAGTTAGGGTATTCTGGGTCCCCAAGTCATTTTTCTTCCCAAATATAAAGGGGTATTTTCCCCACCATGTCTTGGATTCACCAGAACACATCTCTCCCAAGACAAATGCATATTTTATCAGGAGTGCTTCCCCCAGGAGACAAGGGTGACATTAACATATCTATTCCCCACCTGAAGCCTCCACCCAATTCTGTCTCCAGCCATTGCCAAGGGGGAGGGCTTCAGACTGGCCTCTTTATCATTAGAAAGGGACCAAGGAAGTTGGCCAGTGACACCTTTCTGGCCTTTTGTCCCAAGACCAGGTACCATGGAAACCAGGAATTTCCTTTGCTTATGGAGAAACATCTTTGAGGGGAACCTTTAAAAGATGCTTTCTCCACCATTAATATGGGTTTTTCTCTCTTGCCTTTCCCCCTGCCACTATGGCAGAGGATCTCGAGGCCCCCTCCCATCACTAGGATGGGAGTCTACTTTCTCAACTATTTCTAATAAATCTTACTTTAAAACTAAACTGTGTCCGCATGAAAATTCTTCTTTCCTGTGAGACAAGAATTTGAGGTTGCTGCAGTATTCGGGGTTCAAAAACCCTACAACTGTAGCTTCTATGTTGGCTCTTTGAGTCCCTGGAAGCCAGCTACCTTTGCAAATTCCCTTTTTTAACCCAAACCACCGCTCCTGGGCCTGCCCTAGCATTAGCAGCTCTGCTAGCTACCTCTCCCCAGGCCTTCCTAAACCACGTGAGCCTGGAAAACTCTTCACTACCCTGACAACACCAAAAGAATGGCAGGCTATTCTTTGAAACGGCTTTCCTTGCTTGAAGCCTTGCTGTCCAGTGCTGGCTCTTAGTGGACTCTGGTGTGTCATTTCCTTTAATGCCAATGCAGTTTCCTATGACAATGTCACTGCTTGTTGTATGCCACTGTACACTGTACTCTACATACTGGAGGGGCCGTGTCTCTCCAGCTTTCCTGGCAGAATTGTGCTGCACCAGGTAGAGGGGAGGAATCTTTGAAATCCCAATGACCCGTAGAGTGTAAGCTGGTGTGTCCCAGCAAAAAGGTGTAACCTTCATACTTTGAAATTTCTTTTTATTATTATTATTATTTTTTTTAAAGATTTATGTTTTTTTAATTACAAAGTCAGATATACAGAGAGGAGGAGAGACAGCTAGGAAGATCTTGTGTCCAATGATTCACTCCCCAAGTGACCACAACGGCCGGTTCTGTGCGCCGATCCGAAGCCAGGAACCAGGAACCTCTTCTGGGTCTCCCATGTGGGTGCAGGGTCCCAAGGCATTGGGCCGTCCTCGACTGCTTTCCCAGGCCACAAGCAGGGAGCTGGATGGTAAGCAGGGCTGCTGGGATTAGAACTGGCACCCATATGGGATCCCCGGGCGTTCAAGGTGAGGACTTTAGCCGCTAGGCCACACTGCCAAGCCCTATACTTTGGAATTTCTAATTAGGAATGACTTTCTTCAAGAGGGGAAAAAAATTGTAAAAAAAAAAAAAAAGAAAAAAATGATCATTGTTTCAAAAGACTGAGTAGCTTGATGGATGCATGAAAGGAAGAATGCAAGGTAGCCCACTTTTCCCTTCCTTCCTTTAGTGGTGAGGGAAAAGAATTCTGTCTTTAATGAACAGTAGCTCCTTGCAGGTGGCTAAAACACACACTTGGCATGAATTGTTTTCGAGGTTTCGTAATGGCGATTGCCCATTCTGTGAGCATATATCTTCCAATCTGACCTCTGTGCTGCTCTTGCCTGCAGTCCTGCCATTGACTCCCCTAAACTTCCCAAGTAAATCTGTCCTGTTTACTAATCACCACTCCCTTGCCTCAAAAATTTCTGAAGCACTCATTTGTATCCTTTCTCCATAGAGAGGTGCTTTTTAGCTGTTTCGCATATCAGCAGTACAGTGAATAATACATGATCTTCTGCTTCTTTTGTTTAATGTGTTTTCAAGTTTTACCATGCTGTATTGTGTAATTGTATTTCAGATCTTTTCATTACAGTGTAATATTCCATTTTGTGGACAAACTCGTTGACCTTAATCCCAAAACCAGATAGGAATTAACAGAGAATGAAAACTTCAGATAAGTCTTTTTCTGGACAATGCAGTAGCTGCTTGAGAAATGTGTCACCGAAACGTGCTAGGGAGGGGGACCTTTTTCTCCTCGTCCTTTAGGTGAACATGTATTTATATTGATGACAACCCATGAGGCTGTCTTCCAGCATAAACCTCTACTGGGATTAATTTGGGGGGTGTCTCACAGCCCGCGATTCCTCCATTTAATCCCAACCACAACAAGCCTTGCCTTATTTTGGGCTCCATTCTCATTCTTCCCCTTTACCATCTTATGTCCCCATTTCTTTTTTTTCAGATTTATTTATTCATTTTATTGGAAATGTCAATTTTTCAGAGAGGAAAGAGGAAGATCTTCTGTTCTCTGGTTCACACTCCAAGTGGCTGTGATGGCCAGAGCTGAGTTGATCTGAAGCCAGGACTCAAGAGTTTCTCCCATGTCCGCCATGCAGGTGCAAGGTTCCAAGGCTTTGGGCCATTTTCTACTGTTTTCCCAGGACACAAGCAGGGAGTTGGAAGGGATGTGGAACAGTTGAGATATGAACCGGTGCTCATATGGGATCCCAGTGCATGCAAGGTGAGGACTTCAACCACTAGGCTATTGCACTGGGCCGCATTTCCCCATTTCTATCTCCACAAGAATCAGTTCTATGAATTGGCATCTGTAAATCACTGAACTATATTATTTAAGAAGTATATGAGTCCAGGTCCTGGTGTGATATCCTAATGGCTGGAGTCCCTGCCTTGTACATGTCAGGATTCCATGAGGGCACAGGTTTGTGTCCCGGTGGCCCCGCTTCCCATCCAGCTCCCTACTTGTGGCTTGGGAAAGGAGTCGAGGATGAGGATGGCCCAAAGCCTTGGGACCCTGCATCTGTGTGGGAGACCCGGAAGAAGCTTCTGGTTGCTGGCGTCAGATCAGCTCAGCTCTGGCTGTTGCAGCCACTTGGGGAGTGAATCAGCAGATGGAAGATCTTTCTCTCTGTCTCTCTGTGTATCTGACTTTCCAATAAAAATAACTAAATCTTTTTTTAAAAAGGAAGTATATGAGTCTAACAAAATCTATGCTGGAAACTGGACATGCAGAACTGATGTTAAAAAACATAAAGGGAGAAGGGAAGCAGAATGAATGAGATAGTATGATGAAATTGGTCCTGTCAAATGGCTTGAAACATAAAGAGCTGAAGAGTACCCCCGTAACACAGGAGAGAAAGCAAAGCTGCTTAATAAAATTGGTTCTTTCATGCTCTATTTAGAGCTTTGAGGCTCCTGACCGTACGTGACTCTTTCCTTCCACACAGAGACTGTCTCTGCTAGACTCTACCAGAAAGTTCTACCTTCATTTCTCTAGCCTCAGAGAAATACCTAGGGATGAAGAATAATGAGCCCTCCTTTAACCAGTCATATTGTGGCCCTGTCTTCTCTCATTCTTGCCCTTCTTCTAGAATGCTTTCCCCTCCTTCCCTTGCCCTTGTGGAAAAATCCCAGAAAAGGAAATTCTACCTCTTCTGCTTGAATCTGGTGCATTCTGAACCTGTCATTTTCCTCAGCTCAGCCCTCCCTCCCAACCACTCCCGTGGTTCTCTGACTCTCGCAGTCCAAATGGTCTGGCCTTTTCCTCAGAGTTCTGGGCCAAGTCAAGCCCCCGACTTACGGGTTGCCGTGGGGCTGCGGCGGTTCCGTGCACTGTCAGCTCAGCCCTTCCACCACAGCCCCCTCAGGAGGAGCAGTGACTGCGGCAGCATGGTGTTGGGAGGACCACAGCATTCTCCTTGAACGGTGTCCCGACACTGATGACCAGTGTATCAACTGGATGGCTTCGCAGGTTGTTCTAACATGTGCCTATCACAGTAGGTCTGTGTCACCAGAATTCCCTCATAACGTGTTGTGCAGGCCCAGTAATGGGGTGGCACGGTAGGATCTAGGCCTAGAGAAATCAGCTGGGAGCTGGCTGAGTGAATTTGGGCAGGACATTTTCCACTCAGTTTCCTCATTTGTGTAATTGAGAGATTGGAGTGGAGAAGTGAGTCTTCAAGATGTTTGCTGTTATTTTTTTTTAATTGTGACTAAAAGTTTCAAAAAAATCGCATCACTATCCATGCATCAGTGATGTTATATTTTCTGTGCTATTCTTTCCCATTTTTTTTTTAAAGATTTATTCATTTTTATTACAGCCAGATATACACAGAGGAGGAGAGACAGAGAGGAAGATCTTCCATCCGATGTTTCACTCCCCAAGTGAGCCGCAACGGGCCGATGCGCGCCGATCAGATGCCGGGAACCAGGAACCTCTTCCGGGTCTCCCACGCGGGTGCAGTGTCCCAATGCATTGGGCCGTCCTCAACTGCTCTCCCAGGCCACAAGCAGGGAGCTGGATGGGAAGTGGAGCTGCCGGGATTAGAACCGGTGCCCATATGGGATCCTGGGGCTTTCAAGGCGAGGACTTTAGCCGCTAGACCACGCCGCCGGGCCCTATTCTTTCCCATTTTTTAAAATTGCTTTTATTAGTGCCCATGAAATTGACTCTGTGACCCAGTAATAGGAGGTGATGAGTGAAAGTTTGCAGGGCATTGAACTGCAAGGTCCTTGTGAACTTTTTCTACTGTAACATTTTAAAAAGGAAAGGATCTGTATTGACAACTTCACAACACAATAGTCATTCACAGTCAGTCTTGCTGATTCTCTCTCTTTGACTTTCTTACACTTGTTTGCAGTTAGAAAAGTCAGATATTCTGTACTTCCAAGCCACAAGATTCCTACAAAACCTCCCAGGTCCTGCCCAATCCCGTAAGCACAGCAGTTCCCAGGCATATAGCATCTCTGAACCCCAGTGCACTCCCAGGTGATAGCGGAGTGGTAAGAGTGAAGTGAGATGTTGGATGTGAAGGTAACTCAAAATCTGTGGTCTGCAGGCCTTCCAAGCTGAATGTCACCTGCATCCTTTGGTTGTCTTATGGCATGCACTCACCATTTTGCCACTGCTTCTACCATCCCCATTTTTTAATGCTCTGTGATAGCCTGCATTCAGATGACCCCAAAAGACACCAGTATTTGCTGATTATGGCTTATCATAAGGCATAGAACCCATTTGACATACAATTCAGCTCTTTGTCTTTATTTTATTTAGTCTAACTATGGAAATTACTTAATTCCTCAGACCAAAGGCAGGTCGTTTAAAGAGATAGTCTCATTTTCTATGCTGTCCTACTTGCTTTCAGGGTTACTTAGGAGGATCAAATAAGATGAGTCACTATGTGTTAATGCATTTGCCCAGGATGTATTGACCGATGTGTATCCTAATAGTTGCCTTGCCCATTGCTCCCAAGAAGTTTCCAGGATCAATAGGAAGATTCAACTAGAAAAAGGCACTGTCAATGGAGATCATATGAAAGTGTAAGAAAACAGGGGAGGGAGGGAACTATCTCATTAATAGTTTCATAGTTTAGTGTCCTCATGACCGTGAAAATATCAGCTGGGGGAGGAGGCTCGTGTTTGGCATGCCTGTTAAGATGCTGAGAAGAATGTGCATGCTCCCCATCAGAGTTCCTGTGTTCAGTGTCTGTCTTGAGCTCCTGACTGCAACTTCCAGCTAATGTGGAACCTGGAAAGCAGCAGTGATGGCTTAAGTGACTGAGTTACTGCCACCTTGATGGAGTGACTGGTTCTTGGCTTTGACCCCGAGCAGTCCCCGCGGTTGCAGGCTTTAGGAAAGTAAACATGAAGTTAGGATTGCTCTGTTTGCTTTCTCCCTCCTCAAATAAATGCTAGCTATTAAAACAGTTTAAAATAGATTAGTCTTGACCGATACCTTGAAGCACAGTATTTTGATGCCGCATAGATCATGCTATCAAATTATTCTTGATATGAATTGCATCGCTAGCTCTTTGTGTTGTGTCATTTCCATTTTTGTTCTCTCATTGGTCCTTCCTACTGCATCTCCACTGCCCACAGACAATGGAGATGTGTAAGAGGTCTCCGAGATCATGGAGTCAGGCAGGCCTCTTCTCAGTTGTGCTCCATTGGCACGTATCCTTTATTTTATGGTAAGCACCCCCCTTTTCTTAGGGAAATATGATGTGTCAAAGGCTCGAGGTAGGATGTGGCATGTTTACTATGCACATAATGCTCAGCAATCACCAGAACTTGGAAGACTCTGGTGACTTCGTGACATGGCTGGCTTGGCTTGACTGTGCCCACCTCTCCCGTGATTTGCACTTCCAGACTGTTTCATGTAACTCACACATCACCTCTTCATGGATTTTGATTGCACCACTGTGTCCAGTTGTTCAGCCTCACCACGGTACTCTGTCATAATTAAACCAGGCAAGATAATAGCACAGACTCATGATTAACATATTAATAAGCTTCACATTGTGTGTCCTGACAATGTTTCTCATCCCTCATGGGCATCACAGGGTGACTCTCCTAGCCTCCTGAAGAATAGCAAGTCTAATTTGGGCAAATGAGTGATGATAAATTGGATTTCATTATCTAGAGAATGGTTTTAAGTGAAAAGGACCTACATGCAAGTTGAGGTGAGTAGTGAAATGTCTAAACCCAAGCAAATCGCAAACTGACAACTCCACTTTATTAAATCATGAGGTTTGGAAATAATTGAGAAATATTCAACAAAATGACTAATATTCCTCTGAAATACCAAGGGAATGAAAAGATAAAGACTAAGAAAAGGACTGTCGTAGCTTGGGAGAGACTAAAGAGATAAATAGAATATTATAATATGCAGCATGAATTGGATTCTAGAATGGCAATGAGGCATTGAGGCAAGAAGTCTGGTGAAATTGCAATAAGAGTTTTAGTCTTATTTTAAAAAAGATTTATTTATTTTTATTGGAAAGGCAGATTAGAGTTACAGAGAGAGAGAGACAGAGAGAAAGATCTTTCATCTGCTGGCTCACTCCCCAAGTAGCTGCAGTGGCCAGAGCTGGGTTAATCCGAAGCCAGGAGCCAGGAGCTTCTTCACGATTTCCCACATGTATGCAGGGTCCCAGGGCTTTGGGCTATCCTCTATTTCTTTCCCAGGCCATAAACAGGGAGCTGGATGGGAAGTGGAGCAGCTGGGATACCAGCTGGTGTCCATATGGGGTCTCAGGACTTACAAGG
Source organism: Ochotona princeps (assembly GCF_030435755.1). Taxonomy (NCBI): domain Eukaryota; kingdom Metazoa; phylum Chordata; class Mammalia; order Lagomorpha; family Ochotonidae; genus Ochotona; species Ochotona princeps. The sequence goes on along the minus strand of NC_080865.1, from coordinate 79,493,648 downwards.
CAAGGATTTAGCCACTGAGCCACTGTGCTGGGTCCAGATCTTTACTCTCATTAATGATATTAAAACAACAAACTTGGCGGGTTTGATAGTTTTCTGAAGATTTTGCAAGTTGTTTATGTTAGTGGAACTGCATAAATGGTGAGAACATTTTTAACTATTTTTACTAACTTCTGTTAGTCTGAGTTATTTTAGAATAACAGGATAAAATCACTCAAATATATAGGCATATCTTCCTAGATGACAGAAAGTAGATAAATGGACCATATTGGATCTGAACTCAGCATTGCTGTGGGACATTGGTTTTATGAATCAATCAAAATGTGTAGGCTTTTATATACTGATAGTGAGGCTTCTAGGCCAGACTGAGGTTCTGAATCAATGAATGTGCATACGGACTGCATTTTAGGACCTTAATGTCATTACCTTTCAGTTTAGAAACACAAAATCAGACTCAATTTTTAAACTACCATTTAAAGCTTTAAAAATGTATGGGATTGCTTCAAACACAGCTGGGAAAAGTTGAGAAAGGGCTGTCAAAGGTTTTTTTTTTTTTGTAGGCTGCCAGACTTGGCAAAAACTTCTAGATTCTGGTGTCTTATGAAAGCCCCATGTAAAATGCCCAGGATCTGTCAGCTTTGTAAATGCTACCTGTGTCAACGGGAATAGCATCCTGTTGGCTCTGGGGGATAAAGGATGTTTGGAACAGAATATGGGATGATCAGTTTACACTATCCAACATGACCCTGAGGATCTCTCTTTTGCCTGGGAATTATTCACTCACAGTACTTACGGTTATATGCGTACATATGCTTGTGTTGACATTGCTGTCCAGGAAAAGCAGAAAACTGTGTTAATCATATATATATATATATGTATATATACACACACACACATATATATATATGAACGTTTTGTTGTTTAGGAAGATCAAAACTTTTTGCAACATCATTCTGCTACTTCTAAGGTTTTCCAAGTTTTAATAAATAGCTCTCAAAGCCACAAAAGAAGGAAATATTTGTGTAAAAATTGGCATTCTGGAAGAGTTATCATGGTTGATTAGATGAGAGTAATGGAAAAGTCATCATTTAATGTTGATATTAAATGTAATGTTTTGCTAACCCTTTTACAACCCCACTGCCTGTACTAATTTGGCTTAATTTTTTATATTAAATTTTTAATTTTTCACATCTCCTGTATTTCTTCTTAATCAGCTCTATATTCTAAGCACACAGTCATTCCTTGTTAAGGTCCCCCTCAGATTCAGCTTTTTCAGTTTAACACATGTTAATATCATTAAGTGAATGATCTGATCTTCCAGTTGCTTTCAATAGCGAATTGATAGAAACAGATCTTGAATCATGAGTTTTGATTTCATTCCTGTGGCCAGTTGTTCATCCCAAGGGGTCCTCAAACTGGAATTCACCGAAGTTTTGGTTGGAATTAAATTTTAGACATGTTTCCTGCTGAAGTAACACCTGTTTGTGTTGAACCCAGTGGAGGAAATGGCCTGAGTGTAACAACTCTGTGGAAAATCTAAATACCTTAGCCACGATTAGATAGGTACAGGAAATCACTGGTGGCAGACTGAGTTCTCACATTGCCTTTCAAGATTTCCCACTCTGACCCCCATATTGTGAATAGGATGATATTGTTACAAAGGGGATTGTTCAGGTTACGTCAGCAAAGGAAGATTAGCCAGGTGGGAGCAATCTAGCCACACGCATCCTTTAAAAAGGGAACATTTCCCCCAGCTGGTGGAGTAAGACGGAGTCTCACAGGAACCAGAAGCGCTGTTGCTGACCGAACATGGCAAAAAGGAGAGGGACTCACAAGGAAGGAGTGAAGCTTCTAGAAACTGAAATCTTCCCTGGAAGGGAAATGGGGTGTCCCCTCTTGCAGCTGCCGCACAATTCAAGTTTTCGACAACCTGAAAGAGCTTCTTTCCCAGAGTTTCCACAGAAAAACCCAGCCTGGTTAACAACTTGATATCGGCCAAATGAAACTCAGCACAGAATACCACAGGACTTCTTGACTGCTGACGTCCTGACCTGTGAGACTGAGTGAGTGCTGTTTTAAGCTGTTAAAGTTGCAGTAACTTACCTCGCTGTGCATAAGTTTCTTACTTTGCTATCATCTCATTTGTCTAGTTTTGCTTGTGTTGCTTGGGCTTTTGGGTTCTTACAAAAGTGTTGCTGCTATGCCACACCCGGAAGGGTCTCCAATGTTTTCTTCCAGTTTTTTCATAGTTTTGGTTATTGCGTTTAGATCTTTGTGGGTTGGTCTTTATACGGGGTGAACAGGAGGTGTCAAGCTTATGGGTATCCGGTTTTTCCAGCACCACTTATTGCAGAAATTCTCCTTTTTTTCCAATATGGTTTCGGTGCTTTTGTGAAGAATCAGTTGGCTATAAAGGTATGGCTTTATTTCTGGGATTTCTGCTTTTCCATTGATCTTTGTTTTTTATTGCCAATTCTGTGCCATTCTGCTTATAGTGGAGCAACGCATTACGTCTCAAAGCCAGGTATTGTATAATACCTTCAGCTGTGTGTATGTGTTTGTGCACATGTGTGCGAGATTGCTTTGCTGGTTCAAGGCCTTTGGTTTTTCTGTATGAATATTAGGATTGCTTTTGCTCATTCTGGGAAGAATGTCATTATTTTGACAGTGATTAAACTGAAGCTATGTGTCACTTTGAGTGGTAGGAATATCTTAATACTGTTTTCCTAGTCCACGAACATGGAAAATATTCCCATTTTCTTGTGTGTCGTCTTCAATTTAGTTTATTAGTGTTTAGTAATTTCCATTGTAGAGTTCTCTCATTTCCTGGTTAAATTTAGTCCTAGGTATATTTTTGCAGGCATTGTGAGCATTGTGCATGATACCATATATTTTATAGAAACTGTAAGGGAAGCACTTGAGCTGATAAGGAAATGGAAATACTAATTACCTGATTTAACCACTACATGATGTATACATGTGGTAAGATACTACATTGTGCTCAAAAATGAAGAATCATTGCATGTTAATCAAAACTTAAAAATTAATTATACCATGAAAATATAAACTAGTGCTGTTTTGTTGTGCAGCAATACAGAACTAATCCACTATTCTCCAAAGTTGAAGGAACAAAGGTTACTCATAAGAAATGGCTCAGGGCAAGTATTTGGGCAGTTTGTGTGTGTGTGGAAAAAGCAGTAGATGTTCCATTTTGCTAATCAGCAGTGCTATCCAATAAACTGAGGTGATGAGAATGTTCCATTGCTACTGTTCAGTGCCATAGTCACTTACCACAAATGGTCACTGGGCACCTAATAGAGGGCCACTGTTCCTGAGATGTGACAATCTAATTTCTTTTTATTTTTATTTAATAGGAGTGATGATAAATTTAAATAACCATATAATTATTGGCTGCTGAGCAGAACATCTTTAGGCAGTTAAAGGAAGGAAATGCATAGAAGTGCCTGGGTAGCAAGTTTGCGCAGAAGTAAGACCTTTGTGGTAATTGGATCTATTTGCAAATAGAGCAGCAGGCTCTTGAGTAGTGAATTCTGTCATTGGAAGTGTTAACCTGAAGGTCAGTTACTCTAGAGAGGCCTCGTGCTTTAGGAAGGAGGCTATCCAGTCAACACCTGTGGGTCTTTCTGATTCAGAGAGTTTGGGTTCTGAAACAAAAATGCCATCTTGACTGTGGCAAGAATGGAGCTTTGCCATATGCTGTCAAGAAATAGCTAACTTCAAGTAAAATCTGCAGCTTTCTCTTACTGTGTTTCAAGTGAAGACTACTGGGGATGTCTACTCCCTGTGTTGGAGTGCCTGGTATCAAGTCCCTCTTCAACTTCCAATCCAGTTTCCTGCTGGAGCATCTGGGAGGCAGCGGATGATAGCTCAGGTACAGGAGTCCTGGTCACCCAGACTTGTGTGGAGTTCTGGCCTTCTGCTTCAACCTAATTCATTATCTCTCCCTCTCTCCCTCTCTCCCTCTCTCCCTCTCTCTGTCTGTCTCTCTGTCTGTCTGTCTGTCTCTCTGTCTGTCTCTCTGTCTGTCTCTCTGTCTGTCTGTCTGTCTCTCTGTCTGTCTGTCTGTCTCTCCGTCTGTCTGTCTCTCCGTCTGTCTGTCTCTCCGTCTGTCTCTCCGTCTGTCTCTCCGTCTCTCTGTCTGTCTCTCTGTCTGTCTCTCTGTCTGTCTCTCTGTCTCTCTGTCTCTCTGTCTCTCTGTCTCTCCGTGTCTCCGTCTCTCCTCCCTCCCTTCTCCCTTTTCCTCTCTCTAGCTTTCTCCCTCCCAAATAAAAACCAACTTTTACTAGAAAGGAGTTTGATTTTAAAAATCATGCCTGCGTTTAAAAATTTTGTAATGAAACACTGATCTTTTAATTCAGTTTCCTATTCCTCTCTTCTATATAGCTGCATGTGATAATCTACTAAAAGACAGATGCACTATTTGCAAAATCCATCAGGAACGAGAGGTTTTCTGGAGATGATGTTTAATTGTGTATTAGCCCTGTTGCCTAGGCCCTTGCCCCTCAGCTGGAATCACTTGCTTTGCTTTTAGGTCAAACAGGTGGTGAGCCTGTATTGCCAAGTGCAAGTTATTAGGAAGGTGGGCTTTGTAGTCAAATTACCCAAAGCCAGATTCCCACTGTGCACTCACTAACCTATTATGCAGGCAAGTTGCTTCTGCTCTTCGTGTCTCGGGTTCATTTTTGATAAAAATCAAGCCGAACAGTATCTAGCTCTGGATGCTCCGAGGGTTAAATGAGTTGATGGGATTCATCTTGCATGGAGTAAAGTGTTCAGTAAATGAATGTGCTCTGTTAGCACTGTGGTCAGTGTTGCTATCACATTCAGCATGGGAAGTGAGATGTTATTATTATTATTATTATTATTTTGCCCCAGGAGAGGACAGCATTGTGTTTAACCGATTGGCACACACAACCTGCTGATCAGTGAGGTAAAACATAAAGGAAGGCCCCCAGTGGGGGAAAGAGTCCTTTCCATTTTTTTTTTTCGGCTCTATAAAAAGAGGCGCTGCTTCAGCAGGAAATATTACCAAAATTTAATTTAGCTGGGTAGCCAGAGAGTGTTAGTCTTTTGAACGACTTAGTCCTGAGTTACCAGGAGAGGCAAGAACCTGTTTCTGAGGACTTCTGTCTGTGTCCCGTTGTGGAACCTTCACCCCCTCCACTGATCCCTTCACCTTAGCCACGCCTTTGAGAGGCTGCCATCAGAACTGAGAGGAGGTTGAATCTGAAAATTCTAGCATAGTCTCCACTGATGATGTTATGTTGCAAGCTCCTTAGAGACCATGTGGAAAAAATAAATTTAATTTGTCCGCAGAATGATATAATTAGAGAAACCGTATCTGACTTCAGTGCTTTGGAAGGAAGTGTCAGTGCAGTGGCAAGTCTTGTCTGGCCATAACGTGCTTCCTGTTACTTGCCACGGGAAGCTTGCATTTGGCCAGCTGTTGGACACTGAACATGCTTTTATTTCTGGACATGCTTGCATTTTTCTGGCAGTTTAACCCATTTGTGAATTTTAATGGACTTTGACATTCACAACACCACCTGTTCCATTGTTTTCTCTTGTATTCAAATACAATTTTAGGAGGCTAAGAGAAGTTTTATGGCTGTGTGTCGAAATGGCCCTAGGGAAATGAATGTATAATTGAATGCAGTGCAATTGTCGGTACTATTTCAAATACCAAAATGAAATATTAGGGAAGATGTGCAAGTGGACTTTGTTGTGCGTGCATACAATTACATAAGGAAATCTATTCTAAAAAAATACCTGAGGAGTTTTTTTTGTAAACAAAACCCTTTTCAAAATGCAAGGAAATAGGTTGGATTGAGTCTAGAAAGCAGCACTGGGAGGAAATCAGGGGATAGGGAGTCTGCATCTCCCACTGAGTCACCTTTTGGCTTTTCCTAATCGCTTTGCCATTCAGGGCCTCAATTTATTTGTACAAGGACAAGAGGTGACAAGAGGAATCCTAAGATCCCTTTGTTAAAAACATGACACAGAAATTCCATATGAAAATAGTAGAAAAAAATTTTGGGGGCTTGGTGCAGTAGCCTAGTGGCTAAATTCCTCTCCTCAAATGTGCTGGGATTCCATATGGGTGCTAGATCATATCCCAGCTGCTCCATTTTCCTTCCAACTCCCTGCTTGTAGCCTGGGAAAGCAGTTGAGGACTGGCAAAAGCTTTGGGACCCTGCACCCACATGGGAGATTTGGAAGAAGCTCCAAGCTCCTGGCTTCGGATCAGCTCAGCTCCAGCCATTGTGACCATCTTGGGAGTGAACATGCAGATAGAAGGTCTTTTTATCTCCTTTTCTCTGTAAGTTTGACTTTCTAGTAAAAATAAATCTATAAAAAATTTGTCCAAATTTGAATGACCAGAAAACAGAAGGATTAGTACTAAAGAGTAATTGAATAGCCTATCTTTGTGATTTTGCAAAAATGACCTTGGAATCAACATAGTGTTGCCAAGTAACGATAGTTACAACACCTGTCCCTTGAGCCGTTGCCAAGTTCTCAGATCACATATTCTTTATATTCTCGGATCTGATTAGGGAAAAATTCAATTAATTCTCTTAAATTTTTTTTTAAAGATTTATTTTTATTACAAAGTCAGATATACAGAGAGGAGAGACAGAGAGGAAGATCTTCCATCCGATGATTCACTCCCCAAGTGAGCCGCAACGGGCCAGTGCTGCGCCGATCAGATGCCGGGAACCAGGAACCTCTTCCGGGTCTCCCATACGGGTGCAGGGTCCCAAAGCATTGGGCCGTCCTTGACTGCTTTCCCAGGCCACAAGCAGGGAACTGGATGGGAAGTGGAGCTGCCGGGATTAGAACCGGCACCCATATGGGATCCCGGGGCTTTCAAGGCGAGGACTTTAGCTGCTAGGCCACGCCACCGGGCCCTCTCTTAAATTTTTGACAGGCAAAAAGAGAGTGAGAGAGAGAGAAAAAGATCTTTTATCTATTGATTTACCCTGTAAAATGACTGTTTGAGCCGGGGCTAAGCCAAGCTGAAGCCAGGAGCCTGGAACTCCATCTGAGTCTCACACATGGGTCATCTTGGATCATCTGCTACTTTACTAGGTACGTTATCAGACGCTAGATCAAAAACGGTGCAGCCAGAACTTGAACTAGCACTCTGATAAAATACTGGTTTCCCAAGTAGTGGTTTAGCCCACTGTGCCACAAAATTGGCCACAAAATTGTAATGTATTTTTTAAAATATGCATCTATTTTGAACATCAGTTACAAAGGGAAGGAAAGACAAGAAAAGACCTTTGATGTGCTGATTCACTCCCGAATGGCCAAGGCCAGGAGCTCTATCCTGGTCTCCCATGTGGGTGCCAGGGGCCCTAGCAGGTTGGCCATCTTCCCCTGCTTCCCCAAGAACTTCAGCAGGGAACTGGGACAGAAATGGAGGAGATAAACTAACACCCGTATGGGATACCAGCATCATAGGCAGCAAATTAACCTGCTATGAGACAAAAATGGTTCCCAAAATAATAGTTTTTAAGCTATGTTAAACAGTTTTCAAAATTGGAGATGCAGTAACAACCTTTATGCTGAGTGTGAATCATTATCCTAACTTCCATGGATGCTGTGAGGAGCATAAGGTTCAGAGAACTTACATAACTTACTCGTGATCACTTGGCAAATAAGTGATGTAGATGGGACTTCATCTTAAGTATCCTGTCTCCAGGACCAGTTCTGCTTACAATCTGTTTTGAATTATAATAATTAGTGCAACCAGAAGTTGTACATAAGACATTGTAAGAATGTTTGGTGTCAATCCAGTGTTCCTGTATCCTAGACAAAGATACAGTCTTGTTTACAGTTTAAGCACCCCTTAGGGAGTACAACTGAAACCAGAGCTCATGTCCTTTGGACTAATTCTGAATCCTAAGCCATTATACCCTTAATAATTACTGTTTGTGGGGCTGGCATTGTGGCATAGCAGGTAAAGCCGTAACTCTCCCTTTCAAATAAATAAATCTTTTAAAATGTATTAATGTGAATAGAACAGACTTTATGCATTTCAGATATTTACGAGAAGAAAACCATACTCCGCTCGCTCTCTGCTCCTCTCCATCTCGCTCTCCCCCTTCCTCATCAGTTTTTGCAAAGATATAGTTTAGTCTAATCTGTATTAAGTTTTAACTTGCAAATAATCATTATATTCAATAAATAAAAAGTATGAAGACCCTAGCTCTGTAAAGAGTATAAACAAGGGCTAGAAATGACCATGTCATTCCTACACGTTTCTTATATTTTAACTGCCACATATCAGAAAACATGAGATTTATCTTTCTTGAATGGTTTATTTCAGTAAGTGTAATGTTTTCCAATTGTAGCTATTTTGTTCCAAAAGACAGTATTTTATCCTTTGTTATGGCTGTATAGTATCCCATAATGTATATATAACATTTTTAAATGCAACCATTGATTGACAGATTTGGATTGATTCCATATCTTAACTATTAAGAACAAAGCTGTAATAAATGTGAGTATACAGATAACTCATATGTTGACTTCAATTTGTTTTGGTAAATTCCTAGTGTTGGGATGGCTGAATCCTGCAACAGATTTATTTTCAGATCTTGAGGAATCTCTATACTGCCTTACATGATGGTTGATTAGTTCACATTTCTACCAATGACAAATTAAGGCAACTTTTCCCCCACACCCTTGCCAGCATACATTTTTAAAAATTTTAGATGATAGATACTCTGGAGTGAAGTGAAACCTCATTGTGGCTTTTATTTGCATTTCTCAGATGGCTAGTGAACCTGAGCATTTTTTCATGTGCCTGTTGGCCAGTTGCATTTTATCCTTTGAAATTGTCCTGTTCCTGTCCTTTGCCCATTCCTTAACTGTATTGTTTTGTAGTTGTTGAATTTCTTGATGTTTATAGATCCTGATAATTAATCCTTTATCAGTTGCATAGTTTGCAATTATTTTATCTCATTCTATTTGTTGACTCCTCACTTTCCCATGCAGTACAGAAGATTCTTAGCTTGATGCAATCCCATTTTTATGTTTACTGTCAGTGCTTCTGGGGTCTTTTCCAAGGAATCTTTGCCTGTGCCAGTGTCTTAGAGCTGTTCTGACATTATCCTATAGTAATTTTATAGTGTCAGGCCATAGATTTAGATCCTTAATGCATTTAAGTGGTTTGTGTACAGGGCAGAATGCAGGGTCTTTTATCATACTTGCACACAAAGAGATCCAGTTTTCTCAATGTTATTTTTGGAAGTGACTTTCCTCTTTCTAGAGACTAAATTTAACTTGTTAGTCAAAGGTTAGCTGGTGGTAGATGTGTGGATTAATTTCTGTAGCTCCTATCCTGTTCCATTGTTGCGCATATCTGTTTTTGTGCCAGTGTCAGGCTGTTTGGACATAGTATGTCTTAAAGTCTGGCAATGTGATGCCTCTAGCATGTTTTGCTCAAGATTGCCTTAGCTATTCAGGGTCTCTTGTGTTTCCATGTGAATGTTGGCATTGTGTTTTTCTAGATTTGAGAAGAATGTTATTGGCATTTTTATTGGCATCACATTGAATGTATGCATTGCTTTTGATGATATGGGCATTTTAGTGATACTCTTTATTTTAAAACTTTTAATTTTTGAGGGTGGGAAGGATCGAGGGAATAGGGAAAATTGGGTATGACTATTATTTCTAAATTTTCTATTTTCCTGTATCTGGGAGAAGGGGGGAGATAAGGGGAGAAGCCATACCCAGCTGCCCACTGGCGCCAGTACCCAGGGATAGAGAACAGCCACCCGATATCAACCCAGGGTCCCCAATGTGGTGCATACTCTGACTCCACCCCAGTGGTTTTGATAGTTCTGAAATGCTGCTGATCTCACTGATCCAAGAATGAAGAGCCCCTTCCTTTGTCCACTGGTTGACATAGTCAAACTTAGAGTCTCCATTCACCCAGATGTTTGCTTGTCATCATTTGGCTGGAGTAGTTGTCTAATCTCTTCTGTCCTCCTTCCATTACTATGGTACCAGATGTCCTCTTGTGGCCCTAATGTACTACTGTATCATCCATGTGCATCTGGACCAGTCATCTACTGCTCTATCTTTTCCACAGTCCCGGCCCTAACGTGAAGTGGCTGGTGTTGTGGCCCAACCTGGCCTGTCATGCATCCCTTCCTGGTTCTCACATCTGCCAGTGGGGGCTATGAATTGGCCTGGCCCACCCCGGATGTGACTCACACATATGCTGGCAGGTGTTGTAACCTGGCTTGGTCTGGGCTGCTCCCAGCCTTGGTTCTTGCATTTACCTGCAGGGTATGCATCCTGAAACAGGAGTTCCCCAAGCTCCTGTATCAAGTCTCCTCTTAGTGGAAGATCTTGTGCACACTGGTGGGTGCTTGGCCCATCCTGGCTAGGCCTACCTCATCTCCTGGCAGGGAGAGTGGTCTTCCTTGACCAGCCCGTACCTATTTCGGCTCTTATTGTTGGGTGCTACAGCCCAGCCTGGCCTAGTCCACCCCTAAACCCAGCTTTTGTGTTCTTCAGCAGGTATAGAGACGTAGCCCAGCCTGTCCTAACCCTACCCTGGCTCTTGGGAGTACCAGTGGGTGCTGCAGCCTAGCCCAATCTGGAACATCCCAGATCCAGTCCACATCCATGCCAAGAGATGCTACAGCCTTGTCCAGCTCACTTTGGTGCCCCAATCCTGGCTCTCGCGCTCAACAGTGGGAACCACAGCCCAGCAGAGGCATCCCCTTAGCTCCCCAACCAGGCTTGTTCCCGGCCACAATTCTTGTGTGCCGGTGGTTTTCTGACCCAGCTCAGCATAACCTATCACCCACTTTGGCCTTTGCCATCAGATGCTGCAGCCTGGCCTGGCTGGCCCGGCCCGGCCTGTGTCTGGTCCCAACTTTCTCTGGTGGCTGCTGCAGCCTAGCCCTGCCAAGTCTGTCCCCATCCCTGGCTTATGCAAACAAGTAGGTGTGATAGCCTAGGCCAGCATGTCCAGCACCCCATCCTGGCTTCCACACATGCAATGTGCTCTGGTTTGGCCTGGCCTTAACCTGTTCCACTCCCCCAGAGCCAGCTCAAACAGCCACTGACAAGTGAAGCAGCCCTGCCGGCCTGACCAACACCCAGCCCTGACTCACAGTGCTCACCAGCAGAAGTGACCATGCAGTAGGTGAATTCACCAAGTTCCCCCACCAGGCTCACTCCCAGACCTAGAGATCTCATGCATGCCAGTGGGTGCTAGGCTATAACGCGGCACAGTCTGCCCCCTAGTGTTGACCTTTGTGTGTGCTGGTGGATGTTCCTCACGTGCTGCAACCTGAATCAGCCCAGCCTGTCCCCAACCCCAGTACCCGTAAGTGTTGTTGACTTCCATGGTCATGCCTAGCTCATGTCACCACTCCCAGCCCTCAAACAAACCAGCTGGTATAGCAGTCCCACAGCAGTGAACTGTAATCCCCTACACAATCTACTTCGAAACCCAGCTCTCTCATGAGCTTGTTATTGTTAACCCCCCAGCCTGACATGGTCCACTGCTTGCTCCAGCACTCAATGATGAGTGCCATAATTGAGCACTGCCAAGCAGGCCCTTCAGCCATGGCTTTGATGTATGTCATTAGGCAGTGGTTGATACCAAGAACCCCAACTCATGTCTCCCACATGGGCAGGTGTATTGGTTTGGCCTCCCAAACCACCAGGTAGCAGCTCCCTCACTTACCTGCAAGTGCAGTAGCCTGGTTAGTGAAAGTTTCCCAGAAGTCCTCATCTGTCATGTTTTCCCTTGGCAGTCCCCCCTCTCACACATTCCCAGACCCACTTCCATGAGCAACCCACAGGCCCCCATGCCTGCAGATCCCCAAACCTGGTCTTCCAGCAGTGTGCCGTGCCAACCTGGGGCCTTGGCTACTTACCAGGGCCCATATACACTTACATGCAGGTCCTCAGACCCTGTCTGCTGGTATGTCAGTATCTGCCCCCCATCTATGTTTTTAAAAAAATAGAATAGGCAACTATGCTGGCACACTGGTATAGCTAACACAAATTTGGCATTAACCAGGTCCAGGATGCAAACCAACTGTTAGCTGCTTTTCTCCCGGCAGTATAACACTTGCCTAGGTACCCTGAAACCTAGGCTGTTGCCTACAGCTGGGGCTTCTGTATGAATTCGGAAATTTTTTGTTCCTTTTGGAAGTATTTCAAGGTCTATTACAAATTACTGATATCTGGAGTTCCACTCTCAGAGAAACAAATCTAATTGATTCTGATGTGCAGACTGGATTAAGAACTACCAACTCTGAGGTCAGGTATGTGGATTTGGAAAGCAGACCTAGTTATCTCACTTACTGGCTGCTCTGATATGGGGTAAGTTTATCTTTCTCAGTCTCAGCTTCCTTGTTTATAAAAGGAAGATAATCATGGAAGTGACCTTATAGTATTCTGATAGGATTAATTGAGGTAAGGTCCATAAAGCTCATAGTAAGTCATCTGAACTTCAGTAACTGCTTGCAAAATGAGAACTGTCATTATTTGTACTAACATAGTAAATAGTAGTAACAACTATGCTGTGTTTAGAAAAATGGCTGCTCTAAGGTTATGTGAGTAAACAGTGTTTGAAGCTATGGGGGTGTTTTGATGAAGCTATGTGTATGGTGATTTTTAAGCCTGTTAGTTTTGAAAGCCAACTGTCAAGTAGGACTGGAATGTTAGAAACAGGCCTCCCACAGGCATGGTGTGATGGCTCAATTGGATAATCCTTTCTCTGCAAGCACCGGGATTCTATATGGGCACCAATTCTGTCCTGGCTGCTCCACTTCCCATCCAGCTTCCTGCTTAAGGCCTGGGAAAGCTGTCAAGGATGGCCCAAAGCCTTGGGACCCTGCACTCCCATGGGAGACCCAGAAGAAGCTCCAGGCTCCTGGCTTAGAATTGGCTAAGCCCTGGCCACTATGGCTATTTGGGTAGTGAACCAAATGGAGCAGCCGGGATATGAACTGGTACCCATATTGGATCCCAGCAGTTGCAAGGTGAGATTTAGCCACTAGGTTACTGTGTAGAGCCTAAAAATAAAGAAATCCTAAAAAAGAGAAAGAAATAGGCCTGCCACATAATTATGTCATGGCAACCATAGCTCCAGGAAGTTCTGTGGCAAGGCTACTCATATATTGCTTCCTGTGTTTCCTTCAGCACCAGTGATCAATGTTTTGGTTTGAGACAGTTACTCAGCCAGAACCAGACCACGGAGAAGCAGCTGGGTTCGTCCAGCCTGGGGTCTGCTGAAAGGTTGCTGAGGGCTAAAGGAACAGGTGTAACTGTGAGAAGGATGGAAGTAAGATCAAACAGAGTGTGGGAAGAGAGCTCTGCCAACACCTTTGCTTTCATTGTTCTTGTAAATATTCTTTCAAAAAAATAAACTGTAATGATAGGAAAAATTCCTATATGATATAAAGAAGTCATTTCATCATCAAATACCCAAATCCTCAACTCATAGCAAGCTTGGTTTGCTTTGGGAACAAGAGGGCACAGTAGCAAATTGAGCTCCCTTGGGATTTTAGTTCCAGACTCAAAATAGAGCTCTGAACACTGGGGGAGAACATTTTAGAGCTGTAAATTGCTTGCAATTTAAAATGTACATTTCACTGAAAGTAATAATCTCAAATGTGCAATAATTGGCTACAAATTCTTGTTAGTGGTACCAACACTATGCTTAGGAGTTTGGCAAAGAATATATTCACCAAAACATTGATGGTTGGGGTTAACTATCGAAGGATGAGAAGAAACAAAAGATATCTTCAGACCCATTTAATTGGGGTACTCTGCAAAGATGGATGCTTTTCTATGAGTTCACCTTTTAAAAATAAATTCCAGTTAATTTCTGGTTGTGTTAAGAACACAACAAAGTAGAATCAAATTCTGAGTGATGAAGTATACCATTAAACTCTGGAGAAGCATCTCTATTAAAATACCTTGAAACTCATTTTGTAAATTATGCTTATTATGATACTAGACCTCTACCCACAGAATTTAGAATACTCTTGCCTCATTTAAATGGAACCAATTGTCCTAACAGCATCTACCATGATTTTTTTACATAATTATTAGTTAAAATGTGCAAACTTGCACACATTGTTGTAATAAATCTCAAATAAAATGAAAATGAGCTTACATGTCTTCCAGGTGGGAGATCACATACATGCTTTTCAAATGTCTTTATGAAAATGACACGGGAAACTCTGTGGTCCTATTCCACCTGAGATCAGGAAGAAAGCTGATTAATACCTGAGAAACTTCTTGCTGAGTATTATAAAAAGCAAGAGGTTTTAATTGGGTTTTGGTTCACTTTTTAAAAATAATCTTTTTTGCCCATGCCTACATGATTATTTATTTGTTTTTGAAGGAGGCTCATTTGATCTGAGCTGTAAGTGGTACATGGCAAATAGTGTTTATGTGCCAAATGAAATACAGAAATGAAGAGAAAAATCACAGAATTGTTTTTAATGTAAACTCTTCTAATTTGCGTTAGTGGATTAAGTTAAACATGGCTTGGAATGGCTATATTGCTAATTGTTGTCAACATCCATGGGATCTTTAACCTGCTCGCTGATTTGAACATTTTAAATTATAAATCACTGCCCTGGCCTTCCACTTCTCTCCCTTGAGTTTGATTGCAGGATAAATATCTTCCCTTATAAGGTGCTGATGGAATCTTGCAGGTTTGAGTTAATTTCAGCACATTCAGTACCTCCTGTCATTTTCTAACACCCAGAAGAATACCTTGCGTAGGTGTGAGGACTCAGCAACCCACTCAGTACTATGAGTAATGATCTTTAAGTGAGTCATATTGAGATAGTAAGGACATTGGATAATTTAGAGAGAAAAATTGGAACAAATATGCATCCCTCAGTCAGTCAGTCTGATTTTCTGCTTAGTGGGACTGCACAAGCTGTCAATGCAAAAAGCTAGAAAGAGTTTTTCTCCAAGTTAGTGAGGGTATGTGCCTCATTGTGCTAATATACAGTGCTGTGTGTGTTTGCATGCATGAGCATGTAGCATGTCTCTGGAGATTAGAATGGTAGATTAGTGATTTCTTGCTGAACTCATGAAAAATATAAGTATTGGCAAGAAGAGCGTGTGCGCTGTGGTTCCTCCTATCACCACAAGTGTTCCTGAACTTATTGTTCCTGATCTTGCCCACTCTGCCAACTTGTCCTGAAGTCCATCTAAGGTGAAGGGCATTTCCTCCTCCTTTTCTAGTTGATAACAGCTGTTAATGTTTGGCTGACAAATTCAGTGTTCATCCCTGTTTTAACAAATGGAAGGAAACCCGGGTTGATCCCTGCATCCCCTCTTTCCCCATTATGAGGCATCTTTGTGAAGGAGGTGCCTCAGTCACCAAAGGGGAAATCCAATAACAGAGGCAGGGGGGAGAGCACCATTCATTAGATGTTTGCTAATTGAACTTCAGGTCAACATACACATTGTCTTAGAGGCTGGAGCTCAGCATCTGGCGGCATCCTGGAGGAGGGAGTTGCTGCAGCAGCCCCATTATATAAATGACCTGGATACAACTGCTGCAAACCATCCTTTGGGGTAGGCTGAGAAGCATCACATTTCTTAAAGCTGCAGTATCGTTTGTTTCTCATAAGAACTTTAACCGATGCTAGTCACTGCCTAAAGTATCAAACTGAAGTACAAGGAGTTTACCCATGGGCACACATATCAGGACTGATTTTGTCTTATGTATGTAACCTGGAATAATACGTGTTCCTCTTTTTTCTTCATTTCTTGATTCAGAAGGATAAAGAATTGAGGGCCTCTGCATCAACCCTGATCTGTTTCGTTTGCCACGTGTAATAAGCAGTGACTGTGCGACCTATAACTTCCCTTTTCGGAGCTCCAGTTCTGTCCATTGTAAAGTAAGAGAGAGGTCAGTTGCTCTCAATTTGCTTTCAGCCCTGATCCTGCTACAATTTATGAAGAATCAATGAACACAGTCTCTTAATTGCTTATTATACAGGGTATCTGGTTTCTTTACGTAGTTGCTGCAATAGAAATGGTACTTTATCTGTGAATCAGTGAAGAGTTAATCTTTAAACTGGGACAACCTAGGAGCAACTGTGACTCGTGTGCAGAAGAATTTTAAGGTTTCTTTGTCCAATGACCTGCATCAGCACAAGTGATCCAGAAAACTGCTGCTTGTGCTACATGATGACCGACTGCCCTGCTGCCAGTGATGTTAAATGATGGTGTTAATCCCTGAAGGGAAAAATGGAAGCACATTGTCCTTTCCATCCATAATTGGCCTGCCACTGAGTCTGAGACCACGCACATCAAGTCCCTGTTAGGACTAAACACTGTGATCTTACCCTGCACTGATGGGACAGATGTGCTTTTTGACCCAGGACTATTTTGGCCATTTTTGCTTTCAACCTTCATTTTTAAGGGAAAAAATCAGACAGATTGCATTGTGCCAGGACTGAGTTGAAAACGGTTATCCTTTTCAGAAACAGAAAACAAACAAGACCCATAAGGCGTGTCATGGCCACTTGTATACTGATTACAAAAATGAAAGACATTTTGGCTTAATAGCTGTATCACATGTAACAGTATAATGATAGAATAAACATGAGTTATAATTTTTTTCATACATTTGAAAGAGAGCAAGAGAGGGATAGCCCATCTGTTGAATCTTAGGTAGAAACCCAGCTCTTTATCTTGGGCAAATCTACCTTATGCGAAAAATTAAGATGGTAAAGCAAATTCTGAGGGCATCTTGTGATTTTGGGGAAATTTTTTGGCACTGTATCTGCAACAAGGTATGTAGTGCTTAATACAGGAGAAAATTTATTTTCCTTTTAAATATTTATTTATTTAAAAGAAAGTGACAGAAAAGGAGAAACAGGAATAGAAAGAGCTCTTCCATCTGCTGATTCTCTTCCCAGATTATCACAAGGGTTGGGGTGGGGCAAGGCTGAAACCAGGAGCATGGAACTCCATTGGATTGTCCCATGTGTGTGGGTGGAAGGGTCCCAATTACTTGGGCCATCTTCTACTGCTTTCTAAGGTACATCAGCAGGGAGTGGGTTCAGAAACAGCAGCTAGGAGTCAAACTGACACAGGATTATGGAATGTTCATGTTGCAAGTGGCAACCGCAACACCTGCCCTAAGAAGCAAAATTATCAGCAAAATCAAATATCGCCATTGTGATGCTGTTTCTGTTAATTCTGGTATTTCCGAGGTTATATATTACTAAAGGAGTAAATGAGCAATCATAGCATGAAATAGATGATACAGGAATTATTCTCAACTTGGCAACTTGCTTAGCTATGAATTTGGCAAAGCCAAGAATCATACTTCCTTCTGATTCCAAGGAAATTGCTTATTAGGACTCTTTTTGTAAATTAATTTTAAAGGCAAGCATATTGAAAGAGTGTTCATTTTCCAGCTTACTCCTTGGCTTCTCCAGAGCCAAAGTGGGACTGGGCCAATGCCAGGGGGCCTAGAACTCAATATTATCTCTCACATGGGTGACAGGAACCAATGGCCTTCCAGGCTGCATACTAACAGACAGTGGGATCACAGTGGAGCTGGGACTCCACCCCAGGCTCTCTAATATGGGAAACGGATTTCCCAAGAGGTGTCTTAATGGCTGTGCTCATGTCCACCCATTCGAGGTATACAATGTTGATGATCTCCATTTTCTTTCACTAGGAATACTTGTGAATTTCTAAAACCTCAGCATTGCTTTCCTCTATTAGGTATATGCTTAGCAGGGTAAACTAGATAGTATTCTTTTTTTCAAGTTTGAGTGCGGCAGTAAAGACTATGAAGCAAAACACAGGGTACTGTGGGTTTGTGGGATGCACAATCTCTGCTCAAAGCCTTTATTCTGTATATTATAGATGCTTCTAGAAAAATACACTATATGTCTTACTACATTTAGGCATCTGTCTTCTATTCTTTGGTCAGCTCATTCTCACTAAAGAAAAATAGCATACTTTTTTTCCTTTTCAAATTACTTGCTGAAGACCTATTTTCTTAATTAGCGGAGTCTTTATTTTCTGCTAGTGGGAGTAAGAAGGGAAGGATCCTAGTATAGGATGCAAGAGAACTCTCAGTAGACTACACTTTGGATTCATTTTTACTGTATTCTTTCTGCTCTCCTGAGCACGAAAACAAGTAGATTTCACTTTCTGATTACATCTGCATTTGCACTGTTGCTAACCAAAAACTCTGTTACATGAGAAATAAGACTGAAAAGATGAGTTTATTTTGGCTTGAAAAATTTTGGAATCCATGCACACCTTTTTCATATTAAGTATATTCCAAAGCTCCAAAGATCACTAAGTTTACATTTCAATTCCATTTCCCACAAAGTTTTTGAAGTGCCCATCGCCATGTGATGAGCGAGTGAAACCTAAATTAGAACCCAGAATTCCTGGTGTCTGATCCTGTTCTTGCTTCAGCATTGTAAGTGATGAGAGCTGTGCTTAGTGAGAATCATTTGAAGGGTTTTGACATTGGGATTTTTGATATGGGGATGGGAAAAATCTATTAGAAGAATTCGTCTTATTAGGATAACTGTATGATTAATTTCTGTTGAATTTCAAAAATCTATTTGGTTTTATCCCCTCCTAAAGCCCAGGATGTGCTGAGACTAGACATCTAGGCTCTGCAGCTACTCCGAAGTAGGGATTTTGTTGTTGTTGTTGTTGTTTATTTTGCTTTTGCTTTTGCTTTGGCCAGTTGGCTGAAGTACTGTTCAAAGAGATTATTTTTCCAGTTTCTTTCCATGTTTCAAGGAACTTTCAGTCTGTAGAAATCTGAAGACTCCCCCCCCCCCCCCCCCCCACACACACACACACTCTGTGTGCACACGGCATGCCCACGTCACTTAGCTTTGGAGCCTCTGTGGTGTGCATCCTAGAGAAGAGCTGCAGAAGGTCAGGGCCGATTGCTGAGACTTGGAAAGGCACACTGACCATTCTTAAAGGGACGGTGAGAAGGGGGTCTTAGTCCAGAGACTATAAAGAATTTTTCTAGACTCTTGGGAAGATATAGATTGTATTCCAAGGGGTGAGTGCCACTCCTGGTTGAAACAAAACACTGAAAGAGGAACCTTTCAGATAAATTCAAGATACCATCATCATTGTGTGTGCAGTGACCAAAATTTTTTTGTAGACCTTATATTAAAGCAAGAATAAAAGCACATCCTTTCTCTTCTGGCTAATAATCCACTAAGGGGATAGGGATGGGCAGTGAAAGATTCATATGAGGAACTGCAGAGCACAGGTAGCTTGCAGGTAGAGGGACTTAGGGTTGCAGACAGCAGCAAGCACAGCTCTGAACATTTCAGAGTGCCTTTGTTACAACCCATAGCCAATCTCAGGCATAGTAGTCACCTGCCTTTTCTTTTATTATTATTATTATTTTTTTTTTAATTCATTGATTACATTGTATTGCCTGCCTTTTCTGACAAGAGAATTCACTATAACATGCATAAAGCACTTTAGCCCAGTATCTGGCACCCAAAAGGAGCTCAAGCAATGCTATCTGTTGCAGCTTGGTCTGCATAGGGTTCTTGGTTAGGCTCCTCATCCCCACTCCACCCCCAAGCAAGATGGCGGCTCTGCATGAGGGCTGAAGGGGCCAAGGTGGAACTCGAGAATCAGCCTGACACAGAGCAGGGCTGTTGAGCACTGAGGTCTGGTTTTCAGTCTAGCTTCACTTTCTGAACCTGAATTTACTCAGTTGTAAAATTGGGGTAAGAGTAGTCACTTACAATATCACTGGGGGGGAGGAATTAAAAAAATAGCTTGTGTTCTAAGAACAATACAGGGTAACTGTTTCATTATCGACTACCTGTAGGCCAAATATCATTTTGTACACAAGTCACTCAGTGTCTGGCACATTGGGCATTTGATGCCTATCTGTGTTTATTTTTTGCGTGTTTGTGCTACATCAGGCACTGTACTCAAATCAACATTTTTAAGCGCTTGCTATTATGCTTATTTTAGAGGCAGAAGTCAACACACAAATACACTTTTTAAAATTTAGTTTCAATGCCCTGGCTTGTCCCTTCTTTCTAATTGGTATGTGACAGCTGGTATGTAACAGAGTTGTCTTGAGCCTGGGGGTGTCAGACTCCAAACCCCACATGTGTGATGTTGTGCGACACCCTAAATGTTCACAGAAGGGACCAATACAGAGGATTAGGACAGCTTGCCTCAAAGATCGAAGAAAAATGGGTTCCTGTTAACATAGCACCTCTGTATTTTATGCAGATGGTTGCGGTGAGCTGCTGTTTATCATTTACAAAAGAAAAATAGGTTGAGTTCATAGATTTGAACATATGCCTTGCATTTGTGTTTGTGTAACCTCTGCTCCGTTACTTGGCAATGTGGACTGAGGAGAGCAACGTTTATGGAGTCTGTTGTAGTCCGTGGCAGTGGCCAGGAGTTGCCTGGATCATGTAGGGCTGTAATGTCTATAAGCTGAGCTAAGCAATAACAATAGTAGTAATAATAAAAAATACATTTAGAAACAGCATGTTGGGGCTAATGCTGTAGTATAGTAGACTAATCCTCCACATATGGTGCTGGCATGCCATATGGGTGCCAATTCAAGTCCCGGTGTTTACACTTCAGTCCAACTCCCTGCTTATTGCCTTGGACAACAACAGAGAATGGTTCAAGTCATTGAACTCCTGCACCCACATAGGAGACTTAAAGGAAGCTCTTGGCTCCTGGCTTCAGGTAAGTTCAGCTCTGGCCATTTGAGGCTATTTGGGAAGTGGATGAAAGATTCTCTGTGTGTCTCTTCCCTGTAACTTCATTTTTCAAATAAAAACAAATAGGTCTTTAAAAACAAACAAACCCCAGCATGTACTATCAGCTTCAAATCAGTCAGTGCCCTCTTCTCACTAGAATGTTACCCATGAGGCTCCTTCACCCCATTTGTAGAAACTCTGGAGGGGTGCTTCCTTTCAGTATCGGCACCTGTTCTACAAACATAGCCTCTTATGGATGTTTGGCTATTACTGTTTCATCTCTTCTTTGTATAGATGAGGAAAATGTGAGTCTTAGAGGTGGAATGAGTTGAGACCTTGGGAATAGGAAGTAACAGATCTTCAACTTGAACCTGGACCCATCAAACTGTCAGTTCCTGCTTGTTCTAGTGTCCCAAGATGGTTAAGCACCTTCTGGACCTCAAAGGGCTGCAAGTGGTGCCACCCTTTCCAGGGCGTTACTATCTTATAGGTGATGAGTAGCAAACAAAGGGGCCCTGGTGATGTCACAGAGGGAGGACCCCAGAACTCTAAGATCACCACAGCCTGTGTTTGGTCTGTGGGATAGAGTACCCTTCTGAACTTGGGAATCCAAAGCCATGTAGAAGATCAAGTTCTTGTGAGTTAAACTTTTATTGTGGATCTGAGACACTTGATGGAAGCATAAATTGCACTGGTAGGATATTTGGTTTCAGGCTTGAGTGATCTGTTCAAGAAATCAACTGCAAGGAGGGAAGGTGTTTTGAAACATGGAAGCAGTTGCAATATCACAGTATGTCCTGAACGTCACACACACAGGTGGCTATCCCTGTGGGAGGAGTGCCACGAACAAGAATTTGGACTGAGTTGTTTTTGCATATTATTTTTACTGGAAAGGCAGACTTGCTGAGAGAAGGAGAGACAGAAGGATCCTCCATCTGCTGGTTCACTCCCCAAGTGGCCACAATGGCCAGAGCTGAGCTGATCTGATCTGAAGCCAGGAGCCAGGAGCTTCCTCTGGGTCTCCCATGCAGGTGCAGGGTCCCAAGCCTTTGGGCCATCCTCTACTGCTTTCCCAGGCCACAAGCAGGGAGCTGGATGGGAATTAGGGCCACCGGACACGAACCAACACCTAAATGGGATCCAGGTGTGTGCAAGGGAAGGCTTTAGCCACTGAGCCATTGCACAGGGCCTGCTGGACTGAGTTCTAAAGGTGAGTTGGAGATTTTGTTTGAGAGGGAACTAAGAAAGGATGTGGAATTAACAACTGTTAGAAAACATGTGAGAGGTCGTGTAAGGTTCTGGTTGCTGTCCACTGTTACTGAAAGCTCCACTATAGTGTCTTTTTGTAAAATTCTGTTTGATTTAAATTTTAAGGTTAGAACAGGGTTCAATGCCATAAATCTATCTCTAAAACTTTGATTTTTCATCTTTTTTCAGTTTAAAGATGTCCTTTCTGTTTGACTAATTTTTCCCCACTTCATTCTTGTTTCTACTGTTTCCCCCACTTGCCTCTCTCACCTCTTGTATTATGGATAAAGCTTGTTTTGTCAGTTCACAGCCATACTAGTGTAACTTCCGCATTTCACCAGTTGTTTTGGATCTGTGAAAAGCTTACGGACATGAAACAGTAGTTTACTTTTTAATGAAAAGCCAGCCTTATTCATCATACAGCTGTCACATTTGAAACAATTGCTAAGCCCTGTTTTGTATTGACCTGGCACATTGCCAGGTGATTTGTTCTTGCATTTAAAACTGAGGTATCTCCTCCTCCTCGATGCATCTTGGGCTAGAGCATGCTAGAGCAAAATCAGGGTTCGATAAAGGAAGGGTACTGATGGTTGTGGAGCTGAAGGGTGAATAGTTCACAATTCCTTTCTCCCAAGTAAGGTGCATATCCTGTTTCTGTTGAAGGTTCAGTTACATAGAGACAGTTGCTAAAGTCTTGGGAAACTGAGTATGGCCGGTGTCTCTGCAGCAGCTAGGGGTAAAATCGTAATCCCTGTGGCATCTGAGCAGCTCATGAGTGGCAAATTTTGGACACGGGTCTATTCTGTCATCTTCCGGGCTGTGTGTCAGCTGCTTTGGCTTAGTTCAAACTCTGTATCCATTTGGTCACCACATTTGTCAGTTGCAAGGCAGGCCACATAGCCTGTCAGAGTGCAGTGTATTTAATGAGACAGTGGGATGGAATGTTTGACACACAGTCGGCTGTAGAATGTGTATGCAACACTTAGTAAGGACAAGCCTGTTCCTATGTTGTCAACATGGGGACATTTATTGGAGCTGCTGTTATATGTGAGCAGAGCAGGCTGCACTCCACTTATTCAACATTTTGCTTTTAGTGGGATCCCCTGGCTGCCCACTACTTAGATTTCAGCTGAAGACCAGCTTGAGTCTCAGGAAAGCCCTGCTGAAACTCTTTGCTTACCATATCTGGTACTGTAGCCACTATGCTATAGGAATTGCCCATTGTGACGGCAACATGTTTGTGTGAAGATAATACAAGTAAGGTGCCATTTGAATTAGGATTCCCATACCTGCAGAGGGCATGGCATGAGGCTTGTGCAATCTTTGCTTGTTGTTCAGACTTTATATGTGAGATTTCACAGGCATGTCACTTTCAGGAGTCCCACCAACTCCTAGATGATAGTGAGGATCCAAAGTGGCCTGTATCCATAGGACTGTGCAATAAGGAGCTTTCTCATCTGAGTCCAGGGAAAGTGCTTCATTGAGGAGAAGCCACTGCTATTAAGGCATGCACTTTTTCAGCTTCAGGGCAGAAATCATTGACATTACCAGGAGAGCTCTTGCATGTCCAAGGTTTAAGCGTACTACTGCATTTTATTTAAATGTTGTGAATGTGTTCTTGGAAAACAGCAGGATTACTTGAAATTTTTAACACAGTCTGAATCCTGAATATAAAACAAATGTTTTTGTTCCCCCATATTTAGCAAAAGCGTCTCTTTCATCTCTTGTGGGAATCCCATCCTGCTTTCTTTTCAAACTAGAGGCGGAATGTCCCTGGCTCCTAGAAAGTCGTATTAGGAGCTAAGATCACAAGGGGCCTCTGCAGCTCCCTTAGCTCTGGGGATCTGCAGCTGGTGCTCACTCCCAGAGTGTCAGTCTGCCACTGCAACGACTCGGGGCTAGAAGGGGGGAAGGGAAGCCAACGTGTGTACAGGTGTTCTTGCAAAACCTAGTTCCTAAAATTAGTCTTATCAGAGAAGCTTCTTGTTTAACCACCGTTCTCACTTAACACCAATAGAGCCTCGTGGAGATGGCATTAGTTGTGACCAGGGCTGCTGTTAGGCTCAGATGAAATGAAAAGCTATCATTGAGCAAATGCTTCCTCTACGGCAAGCCTTGCATGATAATGCTGCGAAGCAGATTGTTATCTCCATTGTATGGATGAATACATTGAGGCATAGAAAGCTTGAATGATTTGCTCAGTAACAGCAGGGTTAGGATTCGAGTTCAGGTAGCTTTATGCCAGGTTTAAAAACCTGGCCCTGCTTGACTTGCATATGGCTGGAGAAATGGAATGAGATACAAGTAGGGAAAAGACCCAAAGTCCATGTTTCATGCGAGATATTTGTGTTCTGTATTTCCAACTGGCAGAACCTGTGTTGCCATGATATTTAAAATATTTTATCTGACTCCATACAGCTACTTTTTCAAATTGAACTAATCGGATTGTTATTCCAGGACCTTCATGATCTGTGCTAACCTTTCACATTTACGTTGACGCCTGCTGTTTCCTGCATCACAATTGAAGGAAGTTTTAGAAATCAGCAAAGGTGCCTTTATTTTGCACCTTTACCACTCTGTGTAGATTTGAGTGATTTTACCTACCTCTTTACTTTGGGGTTTTATTTTTCTTTAACACCAAAATTAGAATACCTACATTAAAAAGACGGTGACAAGGGTAAGACAGCATGGTTGCTACTTTGGACATTTGGATGAATGTTCTCTTCTGATGCCCTCCTTCCCTTCCCTGGGCCACCTCACACCGCATGTCCCCTTCCCAGTGTGCACTGGTTGGAACTGCTTCAGTTACATTTCTTTGAGAGAGTCTTCTCTTTCCAAATGGTGCCTTCGATTGTGTCATGGGCTCTTCTTGGTGTGTCCTATTCTCCTCTTCTCCCTTTGTTGTACACTAGCATCTTGAAGGCCAAAATCTGTATCATATGTTTGGTTCGATTTGTGAGGAGTTTTTAATCTGCTTTTGAATGGTGGGGACACACTCTGATTCGTACAGCATATGGCTAACCACTTTGCATTTCCTTACGCTCACCTATTTGTGCTCATTTATACTCTTTTCTGAGATCCTAGAGATTTTGGTTTGATATCTCCTTCATCTCAGTTTAGATTTTACACATCATTCCAGGTTCATCTTAAATGTCCCCACTTCCATGACAGTTTTCCTTAATATGACTATAATCTGAAATTTCTTGTCTCTCCAATTTTGCCTGAAAGTATATGAAATGTACTTATTCCTAAGTTTTGTGCAAATGGTGCATGTAGGTCTTACACAGCATTTCCACAAAATTTAAGTTCTCTGAGGACAGGGCTCCTGTTTCATTTGTGCAGGTTTGCCAATACTTAGTAGCCAGTATGACCACATTAGGTGCTTAGATGTTTGTTGACTGGTCTGTTGGTGAAACCACCATTCTGCAAAGCTGAAGACCTGAAGTTCCCAGAACAGAAAGTGTTTTGGAGAAATGCATTCTGAACGTGTATTGTAACATTTGCTGGTAAGAGTTCAAGATGTGTTCAACCGGATGATTTCCTGGGGAAGGCAGAGCAATTTTTCACACAATCCACAGTGCTCGCACAGAGTCTGGGTTTCTTTAATTTTGCTTCCAGTTTGGTCTTGAAGTTAGCCATTGAGAAGTCTTAGCCTGTGCTAAATTTCATGTTTAACAACATGGGTTTTGCAAAGTAAATGGAGTGAAAAACCATAAATATGGATGTTCAAAAATGAATATGCATAGTTAGTGTAATCAGTGACTGATTAAGCTGAGCTTTATTACTGTTTCACTCCATCACCCTGAAGAAATTTCAAGAATGGTTCTGTGTCATATCCTGTTGACAATTGAGAGGCCGGGGAGATCAGAGTCAATGTCATGGAGAGGCCTAGGTCTGCTTTAGGTGCGTGGGTGGGGTGGGGTGATCAACTAATTTTCTTTGGTCCAGAAAGGTTGGGATAGATACTATGCCCTTGTGTACTTTTGAGTCAAGTGGGAAATCATCACTTGCTTTCTAAGCAGTTAGAAAGTGCCTGAGGATTTTGCAAGGTTAAAAGGAATAATTTAGAATGTCCAAGCAAATGAGGTAAGTGGGTGCTCACACTCCACTGTCCTTAGTGGCTTAGGTGCTGTTCGTATTTTCTTCAACAGAAATCAGGGCTCTCCTTCCCTTTCTGTCTCTTTATACCTTAATCAAGAGACATCACACTGAGATCTGTTTGTAGTGATGTTCACAATAGCAAAAATGGTAGAAATACCCAAAGATTCATCAGTAAAGTATTCAAAAAATATTTATTTTTATCAGAAAGGCAGGTTTACAGGGAGAAGGAAAGGCAGAGAAAGATCTTTCAAAAAGCTTCACTTTCTCAAATGGTCACAATGCTGGAGCTGAGCTGGTCCAAAGCCCGGAGCTTCTTCTGGGTCTCCCACACAGGTGCAGGGTCCCAAGGCTTTGGGCCATCCTCTACTCTGTTCTCAGTCATAAGCAGAGAGCAGGATGGGAAGTGGGGCAGCCAGGACACAAAGCAGTGCCCGTTTGGGATGCTGTCTCTTGAAGGTAGAGGATTAGCCTGTTGAGCCGTGGTGCCCACCCCAGATTCAATAACTTTTGTAAGTAACATCCAGAAAATAAGCACCTATTTAAAAACAAGATGGAGACACAGGCTCATTTTTATACTTCTGAAATATAATGTCCACTGAAGAGAGCCAGCTGTAAAAATCTGGAAAATGTTTATCAAAATTCCATGACTTATTTTATTCTGTTGCAAAGACATAATTTCAACCTACAGTGTATTCACAGGCGTAATGTGTCAGTAACAACTAGTAACAAGTAAGAATTCACAATTTTACAGTATAAACAAGGGCTAGAAATGAGAATCATCACAAAATAGCCTTTTCATTCTTCTACATTCTTCTGTATTCTGTTACATATCAGGAAAAAAAGTGCTATTTGTTTTTGAGAACGAATTATTGTACTAAGTAAGACTTTGCAGTTGAATCCATTTTGCTGCAAAAGATAGAATTTCACTCTTTCTATGACTGAGTAGTATTCCATAATGAATTCCATATCTTGGCTATTGTGAATTGAGCTCCAGTGGTGCTTTGATATGCCGATTTCATTTTTAAATTCCCTCTTCATATTTTTCTGTTTATGGCAAACAATGCCTTATTTTAATCAATAAAAACAAATTTTATAAATTATTGACAATTCTCTTTGATACTCTTTATTCACACTAAGATAGGACTGCTGACAAGACCTGCTGAATAGCTCCCATTTGAGGGAAGACTGGGGTAGGGTTTAATTGGATATCAAAGTTTTAGTCTGATAAGGGCTAGCTTTACAGCTGTTTAGCTAGTCATTGATAACCTGAAACTAGGTATTCTAGTTCTGGATTTTTCCTTTGGAGTTTTGAAGTTTTCTCACCCATGATCTTCAAGCCACTTTCCCCAGGGACCAGTAGAAGCAATGGAGGTTCAGAAGTGAGTTCCCAAGCCCTCCAGAGTTGCTTTAATTACATTAGCTCTACTTCTGCCTGCCTTTCTGGTATGAGGGTTTCAACTAGGATTTTTATTTTACTGTTACTATTTTCCATTATATGGTTTTGGAGGTATAGGTATTCCCCCTTCCATCTCCCCTTCTCCCTCATTCTCTCCCCATCATTGCTTTCCCTCATAGTATTATAATAACATAGCCCTTCAGCAACTGTCACAAGTCCATCATTCTGCTATTTAAGTGGATCATGGCATTGTAGATACATACAATGGTAGAAAGTCAAGCATCCAATTGTCAAGATTGTATTTAACAGTTTAGTTGGGAGTCCATCTTCGATTCAGAAATAGAGATGACTACTGCAATATGTCTTTACTTCTTGGTACGCTAGTCTCCATTATGAAGTTCTTCTAGATGTATGTGTATATACATATATGTACACATATATACACACATGTATGTGTATACATGTTTCCTGTGTATCTGTTGATCTTGTATTTTGCATGAAGGTTGCCTTGTATCAGAATGAACATGATATTTTTCAATTTGGGATAGGTGACAAAGCAATTCTGCTTCATAAAAGTTTAAAAAAAATTGTGCAGTCTATTTGAAAATCTGGCCTATAGAGAGTAACACACACACTCACATACAGAGAGAAATCTTCCATCTGCTGGCTCACTCCCCAGGGCTGAGACAGGATAAAGCCAGGAGCATCTTCCATGTCTCCCATGTAGATTCAGGGGGACAAGGACTTTGACCATCTTCCATTGCTTTTCTCATGCCATCAACAGGGACCTGGATCAAAGTGGAACAGCTGGAACTAGAAACAATGCTGATATGATATGCCAGTGTTGCAGGTGGCAGCTTTACCTGTTATTCAATGACAGTGATTTGAAAAAAGTTTTTCAACGACTGTGTTACACAATAGCTAATTATAAAGTGCAAGGAAAAATATTCTCTGTAGAGGAAGCACTGAGGTTCAGAAACTTTGTTTCCAGTTTCTGGCTCAGTGATCAATCATGTCTCCTTACCTGCCATTGGAGACTTGAAGGAGCCCCTTTTGGTGACCACAGGACAGAGACACAGATGAATTAAGAAATAAAATTTTCAGGGGTTTTTGAGAAGCATAGTCTTGTTACTCCCTTGCTTCATATATTACTTTGTCCCCAACCTGCTGGGGTAGAGGTGGGTGCAGAGCCCAGAAGCCCAACAGGAAGATCTCATTATGTGTTGACAGTCTCAACTCATGAAAATTCCCTTCTCTGTAGCTTTGTCATTGATGCCCTTAGTTTACTGAGATGCAGTGTGTCCCATTTTATAAACCTTTCATTTCTGGAAAGTTGATGCCATTATCCCCAAATGTCTCACCCAGAAAATGAAATCCTATAAATATATGCCTTGAAATGTTGCTAAAATATGTGGCAGAGACAGAAAATGGGTTTTGTTAGAACAAAGAAGTTATGAATGACACACATATGAATGGTTCCTCTTAGACATCAGGAGAACAATTACTCTGTATAGGAAGGGAAAGTATTAAGTGAATGGATTTATCTATAACCCATGTTGTTCTGCCTTCATGCTGACTGAACCATGTGTTTTTCAACTTGAGTTCCCTTTGTGTGCAATATACTTTGCCATTTTCTTAAAGACCTTCTATTACTGTTATATTCATCTTAAAACTTTATTTAAAAATATCTATGTATTTGTAAGAGTTACGGCAAAAGAAGGGCAGACAGGGAGATAGGGAGGGGAGAGGGATCTTATCTTGCCGTTCTCCAAGTACCTACACTGACAATGGCTGAACCCAAAAGAAATCATGAGCTTAGAACTCCATCATGATCTCCCATATGGGTGATAGTGGGCCAAGGACTTTGGCCATCTTCTGCTGTTTACTCAGGTGCATCAGAAGGGAGCAGGATTGCAATTGCATAAGTTGGCACTTATTTGTTGGTCATATGGGATGCTGGTACTACAAGCAGTCGCTTAACCTGATATTCCAAAATGATGGCCCCTAAAAGCTTTACTTTTAAAAATATTTTTTATTTGAAAGGCAGAATCACACAGAGAAAGACAGACAGAGAATGGTCCTGCATTTGCTGGTTCACTTCCGAAATGGCCACAATGGCCAGAGCTGGACCAATCAGGACCCAAAAACTTCTAGGTCTCCCCAATGGATACAGGGACCCAAAGACAATGGTCATCTTTCATTGCTTTCCCAGACCATCGGTATGGAGCTAGACCAGAAGTGCAGTAGCCAGGATGAAAATCAGTGCCCACATGGGATGCTGGAAATGCAGAGGATTAGTCTGATATGATACTGCTCTAGCCCCTGAAACTTAATTTTTTATTTTAAAATTCTTTCTATTGTTTTTCGTGATACATTTTTGTAGGTATAGGGGTTCCCCTTTTCCCTCCTCTTTATCTTTACCATGTTCCCTTCTCACGATTTCCTCCCAAATTGTTACACTACTTTAGTCCGTTAATGACAGTTACAAGATTAACATTCTGCTCTTTTTCATCGTAGCATTATAGGTATAGACAAAGATATTAAATCTAGTATCCTATTACCACAGTATATTTGACTGTTTAACTAGGAGTACTCCTTTTATATGGAAGGCGAGATACTTACTGCAACTCATCTTCACTTCTCAGAATGCTAGTTTCCATTACACAATTCAACTAGGAGAATATTTATATACTTGTTCATCTGTAAATCTATTTGTGCTGTATTTTGCATGAATGATGCCTTATATCAAAAAGAACATATTTGTCCTTGGTTTATCTCATTGAGTGTAATGGTCTCTAGTTAAAGCTATTTTTAGTTGACATATAACTGCATATTTTTATTTCTACCATGTGATGTTTTATGTACAGATACATGGTGCAGTGATTATAGTGAAGAGTTAACATATGTATCACCTCAAATATTTCTTTGTGATAACACATTGAACATGGTTGACTTCTTTTGAAATATACACGACATTATTAACAATCATTTGCTATGTTAGAGTAGCAGTACTTACACCTAACTGTAGCTTTGTTCCTGTTGTCTTTTATTTCCTTTAGAACCCTAGACTAGGGACTGTCTGTCACATGCTGGAAGCTGCTCAGTCTGGTCCCTCTGTCCTCCAGGAGAGGTTTGGCAGTGAGTCATCACATTGCTGTTCATTTGGAAGTGATTTGCACAGTTACAGATGGGATTTTGTGTTTTGTTTTTATTTGATTTCTAGCAGAAATCCCCAGAATAGATATCTGAACAAACAGGTCCCACTTATCCTGCTAGCAAGACAGGCAGTCCTCACTCTATTGTGCCAGCAGCTACTCATCTTGCAGGAAGGCTCCATGAATGGTGCTCCTCATTTGGTATATTCCATCTGGAGCACAATATGGTTCAAGCGAGATAAGTGCTCCCATGATAAATGGATTACCTTGAACTGGGGTATTTTTAAGAAAGAAACAGACTAATGAAAGTTTGTTAGTCTGTCATGAGCAATTTATATTCATTAAACAAGAATAATTTAAAAATAGGACATTTGCAAGAGCCAAGAGAAGTTTCTTTTTTGGTGGAGTACAGGTGTACAATTGCAAGTATGAGGGTAAAAGTGTTACTCTGAATGTCTGAATCAGAACAGGTGCTCAGACCCCCAGAGACAACTTGTTTTAATAACACACCCACCTCTCATTAAAAGGAAGTCTCTGGTTTCACTTCCCTATCTAGAAAAATAAGGATGTCTTTTTCGTAGAGCTGTTGTAAGATCAAAAGAAATAATAGATGTTCTAGCTCTTAAAATCTTTAGCCACCTGACACCCACCTGCAACATCAGGCACCATGTCTTACCTCTAGAAACATTAAGGAATTCTGTCCTTTTTCTCTTTGCATTTCTCCATCACAACCAGAGCTCATGTCGTGCCTGTGTAACCTCATTTACCTGGTGCATGTCATCACAAAATGATTTTTAATCACTACAACTGCTCCCTCCACTGCAGCCCTCCAGTGCTTAGTGCCACTGTTCCATCACTGCTTTGTCCTCGCAGCTCTTCTCTCTCTACCCTTTCCTGTCTGGATTTGATGTCCTTTGAGGGCAGGGTCCCTTCTTCCCTGCTCACTATTTTCTTTCCGGAGTGCCTACTGTGTTCAACTGATGAATGGTCCATTGACATGACAGTGAATGAAGGAGGAGCATTTGAGCCCTCCCTCCACCCCACCCACACACAGAAGGTACCATATAAAGGAGTTCTTGACCCTCACCCATCCCTTGTGAGTTCAATTTTTATGTGGTAATTCCTGTTGTGGCTGGGCAGGAACTAGCCTTCTGCGATGAGGGGCAGGAAGACTTGATTTCTGGCAGAGCAGCACTTGTCTTTGTCTACCAATTCCACTGAGTTCCTGGCCTTAGAGCCATTTCAGAAAGAGTGATTTGTTTGATTTTTATTCTAAGCAGGGAAAATGAACAGCAATAAGGATAGCACAGCCATGAAGTTTCCTTTAGGACTCCTCAGGCTGTGTGACACAGTTCCAGCAAAATGCCTTGAGTGGGAATGGCATGCAGCAACCAAAGAGCCAGGAGATAGCTGTCTGCCTGCTGCTCTGGAGAATGGAAACATAGAAGCAATACCCAGTTCAGTCTGCTATACTAGACATTTTGTAGACCAGTCCGGGGTAGTGGGAAGAACAGCGACACAAAGCCTACTGAACACTGGCAGTCCTGTATGAAGATTGCTTTAGCAACCATTGGCGTTTTCATTTACCTGTAGTTCTGATCACAACAACCAGGTGTTTTTGTCCCTTTCCTCTTTTTCTCTCTCCCTCATTCATTCATTCATTCTGTGTGTGTGCGCGCACACACTTTAGGGTAAGAGATATTGCAAGAGAATCAAGATGGTTACCTTCAGGTCTAAGATTTGATATATATAATCAATCCCAATATTACCCAGAGGATCAACAAACAATATGAAATACTGAAACTTTCATTTGCGTTGAAGCCCATACATGGAAACAATAATAAACACTTAGACTGATGAAACATTAGCCTATACAACCAGCACGTATTAGAAATGTAATATTGTGACTCTAAGTACAGTTTGAATATCTAAAGACTTGACTCTAATATGAGGTATCCTCAATGTTAAGGGAAAACATGCATCGTTTAAATCCATGTGGTTTTTTAAAAAAAAAATATTTTGCACCAAAATTAACTAATCTTCAATTCCATTTGCCACAAACTTTTTGAAGTACATTCATATAATCAGTGTTAGATTGGAGTGAAGAATAGATCAAGGGAAAAAGCTTACTTAGCAAGGAACCTTATAGAGTAGCCAAGGCCAGGAGGAATGAAACAGAGGTATTAGGGTATATACATACATTCCAGGCACCAAACAGGTCTTTCTCTTATTTCACTACAGCCCAGATGAAATATCCTGGAGTAACAATATCTACTCTGAATTTACGTACATCCCGCAATCTTCTGCTAATGAGCCTATGGTACCTTACTATTGGAAAGAAATTTGAAGCACATATGTATAGCACTTTGGCCTTGCTCAAGGAATATCCCCTAAATGAATATTCCAGTATTACGGTTTCTATAACATGGTAACATGAGTCAGTCTTGAGTCTGACCTATGCAGAAGTCCACACAAGATGAAGTTAATGTACATGCAAAACTGAGTAACGGATCAAGCTCTGGGCTATAGTGTATTTGCTAGAGGCTCTCAGAAAGCCATTTTGCCTAGCTGGCTTAGCATCATTTCCCATGAACATGGGAGCATTCATGAAAGACGCCCATTGTGAGACTGGCGGGAGAACAGAGGGGAGGGAAGGAAACTTGGTGGAGGGGGAAGGGAGACTGCAGTGCCAACGAAACTGTATCAAAAAACAATTTAAAAAAAAAAGACCCCATCTTATCACCCTGCTCCTCCAACCACAGGCAAGAGACTGAGTTTGCACTGCTGATGGCAGACTGTGGAGATGTCAGATTTCGGGCCATGTCTCCTTGGTGCTTCCATCGCCATCTATCGCTATTGGGGTCATTCTTCTTGTTTGCTCATTTCTTCTTGGGGTTTGAAAAATGCCTGAGCTGTGTTTGTCTTTTCCTTCCTTCAGTTCAGAGCAAGCTGTTCACTTAAAAGAGCAGCTTCTACAGTGTGCTGGGAAACAGAGACTGAATAACCAGCAACTTGATTTTTCTCCTGTTGCAAGTATCTCAGGGAGGGAAAGGCTGGTAGACATTTATCTACTTTCATTCAGTGTCTGTTTTGCCTTTGTCTGCCATCATTGATGCTTCATTCCTGTGAACCAACTGTAATGACACAAAAACACTACTGGGTGCTGTTTGTATATTTACTTGCTCTCTTTGACAATGTTTATCACAGTCAAGCAATCCGTTTTTCTTTGTCATGCATAGATTTTGCTTCTTTACCTAATACATTCTCTATTTAGATAATAGATCTGGATAGATCCGTTAATATTTTTTTTTTAATTATTTTATTTTTATTACAAAGTCAGATATATTGAGAGGAGGAGAGAGAGAGAGGAAGTGGAGCCGCCGGGATTAGAACCAGGGGCCATATGGGATCAAGGCGGGGACCTTAGCCACTAGGCCACGCCGCCAAGCCCCGTTAATATTTTTTGTGGAAGTCAGTGGAGAGAACATTTTCAGTGTAGATAGTTGATATCACGGGTTGAATTGTGTTGCCCTGAATTCATATTTTGAGGTGCTAATCACCACTTCTTCAGGGTATAACCCTATTTGGAAGTTAGATCCATGGAAATAAAGTCATTAGTTAAAATCCTGTTGGAGTTGGATGAGCTCAATCTGAGGTAACTGTTACTCTTATGAAAAGGGTAGATAATGACATGCATGGAGAATGCCATGTGAAACTGAAGGCAGAAATTGAGGTGCTGCTTCTAGGAACCAAGAGGCAACAGATTGCTAGTAAACCCCTGAAAGCTCAACTAGAGACATGGAACAGATCATCTCACATAGCTTTCAAAATGACCTTTGTGACCTTGCCATCTCCATGTCCGACTTGAATCTGCAGAACTGTGGGATTCCCCATTCCTTTTGTTGAGGCCACTTCCATTAGTGGTACATTGGCCGTGACAACCCAAGCAAAGTAACATGCTCAATATATAGTATGAGAAATTCTACATAAATATGCATGCTGTAGAGTGACGAACTTGTGCATCGTAAATCTGGAGAATATTACACATTTTGGAAAAATATTGATAGTGTACAGGTGACTAGGGAACAGAAATTATCTCCAGCAAGCTATAACTAGATCAACCCAGGGACTGGCTTAGAAGAAAAATGGTAAGGACAGCTTGGCACCCTTAAAAGACACTTGACCCTGCACATATGTTCTTTAGCATCTTCAGAAGGCGAAATCAGACTCTTGCTCTCCCCTTATTCACAAGGAAGGGTGTGTGGGTGCATGTCTGTGTGTGCTCACATATACATGTTTGGAACTACATGGGCCAAGATGCTTTCCCTGTAGGATTCATTATTCAGCCTCCTGATGCAGAGCCCACCACTGAGCTTGCCCTGCACTCAGCTCTATCAGATGTGTCATTTTGAGAAAGGCCTGTGCAAAAGAATTGGACTTCTTCATGGTTGGACTCAGCACAAGGAGGGCCTTGCCAGGAGCTTTTGAATCCAGCAACAGAGTTGTAGTGAGGGCTTGTCAAGACCTTCCTGAGAGCCAGCAGTTCTGCCAGGGACCTCTGCTCTGCCCCGTGTATGAGGCAAACCCTTGTTTCTCCCTGCTGCTCCTGCCCTGGGCCCTGCTTGGCCTGACTCTGACATCTTGACCCTAGACATCTGATACTCTGCCCATTGCTTTCTAGTCTTGTGTATCCATGGCAGCAGTTGTGGAACAAGGAAACAAGTGCCAGAGCCTCACTTAGGTCAGCCTGGGCTTTCTAAGAGGCCAGCCAGGAAGGGCAAGCCATGTGCTCTCAGCTTGCCTGGCTTGTAGCCAGAAAATCAGAGCTGCTCCACTTGGAAAGACTTTCTAGGCACTAGAAACTATCTGGAGATATGGAACAGATCAGTGGCTTATTTTGCTAACATGAGTGGCTTGTCAGTGGCTTATTTTGCTAACATTAGTGAGTGACTTATTGGTCAAGATCTGGAATATATTAAACAAAAACTTAATTAGATGATGATATAACACTGATCGTACCGTGTTTTGGTTTTTGTTTTGTTGCTGATGGTGGCAGAGAGGAGAGAAATATTATAGTTAAGAGGTTTTAAAAGAACGAAAAAAAGGTCTGGTGCCATGGCACAGTAGGTTAAATTTGACCTGTTCATGACAGTATTTGTTAATTTTCATTATATTTGTAATTATGTTATGTTATAATTTAGATTGTATTCATAAGTTATTGTTTTAAACTATCATTTAAAATAAAAGTTATGGGGCAATTACACTTTGACAGGGAGTTGTATGGACACCAAGAATTTTGAATCAGTGGCAAAGCTTCATAGAGTTCTATAGTTCAGGGGTTTTCAGATTTTTGTGAGTATCAGAGGTACCTGAGGGGCTTGTCAAAACACAGATGGTCTGTTGTTACCCACAGAGCTTTGCATTCATTACATCTGCGAGGGCCCAAGACTAAGACATTAGCAGCTGATGCTAATGCTGTTGTCTTGGGGGACCTTATGAGAGTCATCACTCCATATTCATGGCTGATGTAACTGACCATGAGTGGTATGGTTAAGCCCCTGTGCTCGTTAATAACCGGTAGTAAATTTCCAATTCTACCCCTTTTCCTGTAATCCTTGGTAGGTTTATTCACTTTTCTGATCTGTCATTTGGGAAAAATATTAGCACCCACTGCCTAATTTTGTTTGTGCAGACAAGCTAATGCATTTAGAGAACTTAGTGCAACACTTGGAACTTTGGGATGAATACATGGTGAGTATTCTTGTCACTGCTTTGTGTATCATCAATAGCCTGGTATTTGCTAAATTTTCAGTGAAATATCGAAATGGAGAAACAAATGTTGGTTGACAGGTTGGGAGAGAAATTTTTGAAGTAAAAATTGCCATGTTTGACTTCTGATATTCAACCTAAAGTTGCCTGGATGCTACTGTAAGTGAAATGTTGATACTGGAAAAGATACAAACCACTTTCTGGTTATCTTATGTCTCTGGTAATATGTGTTGACAGGAATCCAGCAGGCTGGAATATGCAAGAAAGCCAAAGGCCAAGAGGTAGTGGCAATGTTGCAGCTTGTGCATGACATCTGTAAACCAGGTGTCAGCTATCCTTACTGCAATATTACATGTCAGCCCTTGGACAGTAAACCAAATCTGCTATGAGAGTATTTCTGTGGTTCTATTTATGATTCAGTCAGCAAGTGGCTGGAAGACTCACTGAGCTTGAAGTGAACTGTCTCCTGCACTCACCATCCCCTCTTTTCCTGCTCTGTTTCTTTGTCACATAGACACACATTTGTTGTTTTCCAAATGGTCCTTCAACCATTTGCACCAACCTGGGTGTTTGGTTAAAATGAAGATTCCTTTTCCCTATTTAGGCTTAACATGTCAGAATTCCTAGACCTAGAATTAGAATATCTGTACTGAAAAAAAATAATTCCAGGATTCTGATATTCTAAGTTTTGGAAATTCGCTTATAAAAGATGGTCACTCCCTTAAAATAACAAGGCTGGTCATGTTTGTCCTGCATGATTAACAGTCTGGAGAGCTCTTAATATTGACTCCAAGATCCTCAATAGTGGTATTAAGTTCCTTTTAAGGCCAAGCAAGTTTTAGAGCTTGCCTTCTGCTAACCTTCCCTCATACTCTGTGTGCAATAATGAGGAATGAAATACAGTTGATCATCATTTATTAATAACTATTATGGTGATTTTGATATGTGCAGAGATGTGCTGAGGATATACATCAGGAAGACAATGTGATTCGTGATTTGGGGCAGCTCTTTATTGAGCTTCTTTAGCTGACTCAACCCGCAGCCCCACCCTGTGTGTCTTTTTGCAAAAATAAATCAGTGCTCCTGTTGCAAGTTGACCAAATCTCCCCAAAATGAGTGGGAGGCATACTTAGAAGCTCAGGAATCTTTATTCACCAGCTGGCACCAGCCAGTGGACTGTCCCATTCCACCACACATAGCCATGTTCAGGGATTCTTAAGAAATCATCCAATCAACTAAACACTGATAGATTGATGTAAATCATTCAATCAAATATACTTACATCAGTGAACAATACAAATTATTCAATCAGCTGTAGTTGCGTGGAACATGGATACCCAATTTAAGCATGATACACTTTATCCAATCAGTAAGTCACATCCCATCCAGTAGTGAACAACAGAACCAGGCAAATGGGTCCTTCCAATTCTATTTACAGAGAACAATTTGGGTCAATTAGCTCATGGCCTGAACTATAAAAGAAAAAGCAAGATCTCATCCTGGAATGAGATACCATGTTGTGATAAGCACTCTCTCTCCCCTTTTAGGACTTTCCAAGAACCCAAGGTTATGGCAAAGGTCCCAGAAATGTTTCAGACGACAGCCTTACTATTGCCATTTTCTGTTCTCTGGGCTGTCACACTCCAGGCATCTATCAGAATTAAAGCAAATCACCATGCTCCACTCTGCTACCTCTTTGATTCAAAGTCCATAGTCAATAATCTTACATGTACTTTATTAAGCAGAGGCGGGGAAGTGGGGTATGTCAGAGCCAGTGCCCAATCTAAGAAAAGGCATGACAGGAAGTGTCGTTCCTATTTTGTGCTAGATATTTGTACGCCCCTTTTCAGCGTTAGCCAAGCCAGCTGCACAGAGAACTTCTGCCTGTTCTTCCTCTGACTTGACCTGGCCAAATGACTCTGGTTGGAATTTTTGGCACCTTACTGTGCCATTTATTGTTTGGGATCCTGACTTAGTCATCTATGCTCATTCAGGATCCTTTAGTGTGCCTTTCACCTTCCTTGCCAACCTTGCTGATTCATGAATAAGTGTCTTCAATGACTATCAAGAAATAGCCAACACCTAATCATATCTATAAAGATGCACACTCATTATACACAGTGGTACAATATTGTAATTTTTTATTGTTGAACAAGCATTAGTTACCCATGCACTCAGTTATGTAGTCTAGTTCTTTGAGGAGAATGTACATGATGTGAATACTTTCAACAACCAATATCTGTTAATTATTTTTAACACACCAGTATCTGCATCATGGAGAAAAATCAATGAGCCCTATAAAGAAGGTTTCATTTATAACTTTAGAGGATAATAAATAAAATTGTATGTAATACTTCATACAGGGCATGGAAAAATGGATTTATTTATGGTATAAAATGTTTAAAATCCATGCATATTTTCCATGAAATTTTTGAAGATTTGTGGTATGCATGGATTTCAAAATCTGTGCCAAAGAAGCTTCTTTTAATTCTATTTCCCCAAGAATTTTGTGAAGTTCCAACCCTCCATACAATTTGGTTTTTTGCTTAGGTATAAATATTTTGACTGATATTTGCTCCGTATTATGAAGAGGAATAAAACAAGTTAATTTTTACTTTAGTTAGTTAAATGGCTAAGTGGCTAAAGTGGGATTGGAATCAACATCACTCTGATATTTTACTAGATGTTGGAAATTCAAGGATTTCATTTGCTCATGGCCACAAATAGTCTCCTCTAAGGACAAATCTCTATTAAAAAATTAATTGCTGAAGACAGCAGCAATGCATATATAACCTCAACTAAAAAATGTTTGTCCTTGACTATGCTTGTAAGTTATATTTGGGCTCTCTAATGATCTGTGATCATACACTTTGGTTTTTCTTGCTGATTTTCTTCTCATAGGTTTTAAAGTGAGCAAGCTTTTGCTCTGACGAAAGAATAGTAGCAGATCAATCTTACGTGATTTTTCTGTTTGAATTACATTTGTTGCATATGTGTCACGGTATGTTCTCTATTGGTGTAAAATCAAATTGGTCCCATCATTTTACTTTCTTGCAGTGTGATACAGTAGATCCTCATGGGAATGGCAGACTTTGATAAAGGGTTTTGAGAAAGATGGAATTTCTTCTATGAGGATTTTATATTTTTGGAAGGCAGAGTGACAGAGGGAGAGACAGATCTTTCTGTTCAGTGGTTCACTCCCCAAATGAATACAATAGCCTCGGCTAAGCCAGGTTGAAGTCAGGAGCCAGAAATTCCACCCATTTGTTTTATATGGGTGACAGGGACTTGAGTACTTGGAATAGCCTCCACTACCCACCTGTGCACGCCAGCAAGGAGCTGGATTGGAAACAGAGCAGCCCGAACTTGAACTGACACTTCAATAATGTAGGATATGCACACTGCTGGTGGCAGCTTAGCTCACTGTACCACAGTGGTCCCAAGATGGCATTTTTTATGGGACCTGTGAGAGAACTAAGCCATGGCAGTGCAGTCAGAGGGAGGATAGCTTTGACCTAAACCTGCAGCTACTAATTTTAAGGGACTAACCTCTAGAAATCATCAGTTCCAAATTGGGAAATTAACCAGGGAAATCAATGTTTCATGTTACTGAATGCATGTAACCTTTATGGACGCTTTCTCTCTGATGCTGAGTGAGAGAGGGCAGTTTGAAATGGGCTTCAGAGAAAAATACAGCTCCTTCAGATAGCCTTTAAAGTACATGTATCATGTTTGCTGAATTGTAATGGAAAATGAGCCCCTTGTGCTTGATTAAGGAACAAAAGCCCCCAAACAAAATAAGAACAACAACAACAACAACAACAACAAAAAAAAAACAAACAAAAACAAAACCTCAACTGGGCTAAAACAATAAAGAAATGTAAAGCTATACAAGTATATTTGAATTGAAGTCGTTAACAAAGTGCTCCTCAGCAATTCTTGGAGGCCCCAGTGTGAGGAGCAGCATACTTCACCTTCTGCTAATCTTCATATTTCCACCGCCTCTAGAACTGGGTGAATTTGAAAATCAAGATATTGTTCAAATTCAAGGTCTTGGTTTCCAACTCCTTGATGGCACCTGGTTGCAACAACTGGTGCTGTATCCTTGCAAAGTGGGAGAGCAGGAGAGAGAAGGAACTCAGTCCCACAATCCCTTTCTCGAGTGGCTTTAATCCATGCAGGACAGAAAAGGCTTCTCTACCTCCTAACACTGGCATATTGGAAACGTAACTTGTAGCGTCTGAGTTTTGGAGGGGACAAAAAGTAGTTAAACTGCAGCCAGGGTAAGGCTTCTGTGCATAACAGAGGGGAGTACCACTCAGTCCATAATACCACCCTACTGAATACCCTAGCATTCATTAAGTATCATGGGATCAGGGAAGAGGTAGGACAAGATAATATTGCATACACTCTGCTACAAAGCTTGGTGCAATCAAAATGACTATGTTTTCACCAATGGAATCTTAAATAGTCTTAAATCTGTCAGAGGGAAAAAAACCTTGTAGAATTGTACATAATTGACCTTTTTATAACACCAGTCTGAAGTCTGTCAAGAGGGGTGATAGCAAAGGGAGTAGATGAGCTATTGCCTGACAGTGCCTGGCAGGGCTACAGCTTGAAAAGGAATTGGTCTTTGAGAGGTTGATTTTAAATCTATGCAAAAATTAGCAGATGACAGATTTTATGGTTTCAGATTTGCACTAATGGGTATTTCTTAACTCCAGTTTCATTTACTAATTATTGGATTGTTTCTTTGCTCATTAGTATGTAGCTTGAGTGTTAAATTTAGTCTCTAACTTCCACTGTTTTTATTTTACACTTCTTGACTGACAGGCTATTCAGCAGTTGGAAAACATCAGGGGTGCTTGAGCATTTGCAGGCAAGACTCATAGCCTGCGTAAGAATGATCTCCAATCCTG
Source organism: Ochotona princeps (assembly GCF_030435755.1). Taxonomy (NCBI): domain Eukaryota; kingdom Metazoa; phylum Chordata; class Mammalia; order Lagomorpha; family Ochotonidae; genus Ochotona; species Ochotona princeps. The sequence continues at coordinate 79,452,277 of NC_080865.1, read as the reverse complement.
AAGAAAGTTGGAGCAATGGATTAAGTGGCTGCTTAGGATGCTCACATCCCAGAGCAGAGTGCCAGTGGAGTTTCTACTAGTCCATGCTTGCCTCCAGCTTCGTGTAAAAGTGCTTGGGAGCAGCAGATGAGGGGTTACGTGCTGGAACTGTTGAAACAAACATGGGAGACTGGAATGGAGTCTCTGATTTTCAACATAGGCATTGCCCTGCACTAGCTGTTCTGGGCATTTGGGGGACAGGGCAGCTGGTAAACCAACTGATCAAAGATTGATTCCTTGCTCTCTGCCCTAGTAAATCTGCCTTTCAATTGCATAAAAATAAACATAAAAGATCCAGAGCAACAGTTGTCACCTGCTACTGCCCTAAGCAGCTCACAAGCCTTTATTGGGACACATTTCTATTTCAAGACCCTAAAAGTGCTTGATGTTCTCCAACGTTATCTCTGATTTTAGTCACATTTCAGGGATTAATGCATTCAACAGCCACTCTGGATTGCAAGGACTTTTCCTGCACACATTGGTGAAAATGTACCCAAGGTTTCAAGGTCATTTTAATACTAAGATCCCTGAGCCAGTAAGAGCTAAAAGCTGTACTACCATAACAAACAACTTCAGTTGGAGCATTATTTCTGGGTCGTATCCACATTGTCTTTTACATACTCCTATGGGTGATGGCAAAAACTTCCTACCTTATACATTCTTTTTCACCTAAAAAGAAAGCTGCCCATTTCCCTTGGCTGTGGACTCATAGTTTTGGAGACAATTCCCAGTGGTTTCTTTATTTGCTACAAATAAATCACATTGCATGACCAGTCCTTCTGGTGCATGTCTTAGAACTCACTGAGGAGCTTGCCACTAATTTGGGGTAGTAAGACAATGATAGAATTTTAATGGCAAATGGCATTTGCAGTGGCCCTTAAGTGACCTCACAGTTACAAGCCCCTGCAAGTTGGGATCCTCCTCTAGCTCAGCCGGGGGGTGCCACTATTGGAGAGCTGATCCAGGATGTCCTTTCTCTCAGGATGGGCTAATATAGCCAGGCTCACCAAAAGAACTCCATCCGTTACCTTCTCCAAAGTGCTGGGCTTGTCATTCTCTCGTAGGAGGAAATTAGGTTTGTCTAACATCATATTCTTTCTTGTTAGCTTGACAGATTGCTGTGTACTTCAAAATCTTTGTCAATTGATTATCCACCTCTCCCCTTTTTTCAGTTGCAGTATTCTTCAAGGTTATAGAACTCAACCAGTTCTTGATTTCTGGTCGCTGTTTCTCCTGTTGGAAATCTTGCTTTATGTTTGCCCTTTCTCATTTGTCAGACTTCCCATAGTTTTCTATGACAGGGATTCACTCTCAGCAAAGCAAGGAAGGAGTCAACTTGATTTTGACATCTTCCTGCTTGCTGCTGTGCTCTCTCCTGGAGAAACCCTCCCTTACCTTCATCAGTTCCCACCCTCACCTCCAGGGTGGGCTTAAATGGTCTTGCCTGGAAAGCAACTTGTGCTTCCCACAAACTCCAAGTTTAAGGTATTTTCATTCCATAATTGTTTTAAACCACTTGAAAAGGAACCTTGAAAATGCTTCAAAGCTGGAGGAAATGAGCCTCTACTGGTGGAATTTCAGAGCAGAGTGTGCATGTAGGCTGGGAGCTTCTTTTCATCTCCACATCCTTGTACTCCGAAGCAGTCCCATACTCCAGCAGGCTTCAACTGGAAAAGGCATTTGTAATGATGGTAGTCTCAGCTCCTGGGGGTTTGAAAATCTCTCTCAAAGCTAGAAATCTGTTCCAGAACAAGTGCTTCGTGTACCTCTTGGTTCAATAGGAGGGCTAAGGTTTTTGAAAGATACAAAGGTATTTGAGCTCATTTTACTCTGTTGTTCAACGTCTAGTGATGAAATGTGTCATGCTAAAATAAAATGGCACTGTTGTGGGGAAATTGAACACAAACTTGATTCTTGTCTTACACGAAAGAATTTTCATGCAGACAATGTTAGTGTGAAAAGATTTATGTAAGAGAGAAATCTTATGCCATAGTAATGGGAGCAATGCAGGTGAAGAAAGATCAGATAAAATGGTGGAAGTGGAGTCTTTCAGGGACAATTTTGAGAGAATAAAAACTAGAAGGGCAGTTGCAATCACAGGCTGGAATTCTGATCCTGACTTGCTCAGAACAAAAAAGCCATCTGAAGGGTGTGGCTGGCTGCCCCCTTCCATTCCCATGACAAGCTGACATCTCAGGAAACATCTCTGTGCTTCCTTACAAAATTCAGGGATGGAAGTTAATACTTCTAAAAAATGTATTTATTCTTATTTTAAAGTAAAATTTGCAGAGAGGCGACACAAAGTTCCTCCATCTGCTGGTTTGCTCCCCAAGTGGCTGAAATGGCCAGAGCTGAGCTGATCACAAGCCAGGAGACTCTCTGGGTCTCTCATGTCGGAACAGAGTCCCAAGGCCCTGGGCTGTCCTTTATTGCTTTCCCAGGTCTCAAGCAGGGAGCTGGAAGGAAAGTGGGGCCACTGAGACACGAACCGGTGCCCATATGGGATCCCAGTGCATGCAAGGCGAGGACTTTAGCCACTAGGATTCTGCACCAGGCCCAAAGCAAATATGAATGGAACTTTCTGACCGTTTTTATATTTCATGGTAAAACTGGAACTCAGGGAGGTAGAATTCACGTCCCACCAACGGCTCTATCATACATCTCAGTTGCTACTATTACGGTAAAACCAGAAGCCTCCGGAATTCCTCTTTTCATCTGAGATAAAAATAGAAGGGGGGGGGCCGGCAGCATGGCCTAGCGGCTAAAGTCCTCGCCTTGAAAGCCCCGGGATCCCATATGGGCGCCGGTTCTAATCCCGGCCGCTCCACTTCCCATCCAGCTCCCTGCCTGTGGCCTGGGAAAGCAGTGGAGGACAGCCCAATGCATTGGGACCCTGCACCCGCGTGGGAGACCCGGAAGAGGTTCCTGGTTCCAGGCTTCGGATCGGCGCGTACCAGCCCGTTGCGGCTCACTTGGGGAGTGAATCATCGGATGGAAGATCTTCCTCTCTGTCTCTCCTCCTCTCTCTGTATCTGGCTTTGTAATAAAATGAATAAATCTTAAAAAAAAAAAATAGAAGGGGGGAGGAAAGCAAGATTTTCTATTTTCTTTTTAAAAAAATATTGGAAAGTCAGATATCCAGAAAGCAGGAGAGACAGAAAGATCTTCTGTCTGCTGGCTCACTCTCCAAATGGCCGCAATGGCTGAAGCTGAACCGATCCGAACCCGGGAGCCAGGATCTTCTTCCAGGTCTCCCACATGGATGCAGGGTCCCAAAGCTTGGGGCCATCTTCTCTTGCTTTCCCAGGCCAGAAATGGAGCTGGATGGGAAGTAGGGCTGTCAGGACATGAACTGGTGCCCATATGGGATCCCAGCGCATGCAAGACGAGGACTTTCACAATTAGGTTACTGTGCCAGTCCCACGATTTTACATTGTCTTTGTAATACAAATAAATCTTTTTTTAAAAAGCCAGATATATAGAGAGGAGGAGATACAGAGAGGAAGATCTTCCGTCTGATGTTTCACTCCCCAAGTGAGTGCAATGGCCAGTGCTGTGCCAATCTGGAGCCAGGAGCCAGGAACTTCCTCCGGGTCTCCCACATGGGTGCAGGATCCCAAGGCTTTGGTCCATCCTCGACTGCTTTCCCAGGTCACAAGCAGGGAGCTGAATGGGAAGTGGAGCTGCCAGGATTAGAACCAGTGCCCATATGGGATCACAGCGCATTCAAGGCGAGGACTTTAGCTGCTAGGCCATGCCACCAGGCCCAAGATTTTATATTTTCAAAAAGCAGCTTCACCAAGGGACTAGAGATCCTAACTACTTATTAGCCCATCTGACTCCTCATGGCAGGGCCTGGGAGGACTATACGGATAAGCTTAGCCACATGACTACTGGGTTCATTACCTACTGGACTGTTAGACTTGGATGGATCTTAGGGATATTTTTCTTCCATGTTTCCAAAATCGGGGGTAGGAGGAATACAATGTGAGGGAGCGAGTGACAAGAAACAAAGACTTTGGAGTCCAAAAGACCTGTGTTTGATTGTCAATTTTGTAGGTGACCTTTGGAAAAGACAACTTTTTCAGGTCTCGGGTTTCCATTTTTGCTAACGTGAGGATGCCAGTGCCTTGTAATGAGGGCAGTTGTGATGGCTGGCCATTACGAGTGTCTGACACGCATTGCAGATGCTCTGGATATGGCAGCTGCTGTCATGACTGTAGTCAACATCAGCTTACATATGAGGAAAAGGAAAGGTAGAGGTGAAATTACTTCTTCAAGGTTGTTGAACATGTTTCAGGATAGGGACTGGAACCTAGGACTTCCAAGTCTCTGACTCCATGGCCTGTGACAACACACTGCCCTGCCTCCTCAAACTGTCCCATGTGACATATGGTCCTCTGCAAGTAAATGCCAATTTGGGGAAACAAAAAACTTGGTGTGATAATGCATGAGTTTACTGTTTGTCCACTTTGTACTAAGAAATATTTGCTGAGGATAAGCTTGCTAGACTGCCCAAAGGTATCTTCTGTAAGTCACCTTCCAGAAAGAAAGTAACCAATGGTGAGAGAGATTGGGCTTGTTTTAAAGAACAAACTGAGGGAATAATTGTTAAGTGTGGTGGTTAAGACTGTTAGTTTCCTGTATCTGAGTTCTTGGGTTTCATGCCTGAATCTGGCTCCTGCTCCTGCCATTGTAGACCCTGGCAGATGGTAGTGATGGATGATTGGATCCCTGCCACCAACATGGGACACCTAGGTTGTGCTCTTGGCTGTTTCTTTTGGCCCCGGCCCAGTCCTGACCATTTCAGGCATTTGAGAGAATGAAACTATAGATTCAGGTCTGTCTCTTTTGTCCTCTCACAATTTTTAACGAAGTAACACAATCACAGTGCTGAATTGAAAAGCTTGGAGTACTGTGATTCCAAATGTCTGTGATTGCTGCTTGGATAGCAGGAGAAATGGAGGTCTGCAGAGTTGGAGGACTCACCCAGTGTCACAAAGCTAGTAAGCTGCAGTATCACAATCACAACCAAGGTCTTGTGACTCAGTTCAGAGCACTTTCTATTCTACTTGAATTGCATAGATTTAAAAATCTTTTTTATTTTTCCTTGTCTTTTTAGATGTCAGACTCTTGAAAAATGACTGGTTAAGGACATGAGGATCCCTTAAGGCTGTTGGAGCACATTTCACCCAGTTATCTTTGTTGTTTGCAAACAGTACCATTAACTTGAATGATTCCCTAGTCTGCAGTTTTCTGAGCATGACTGGTGACCCAGCTTCTTTGTGGTGCAGCCAAGTGGATTATAATACAGATTTTGGCCCTTATTTTTGGTCTCCCCACTCTACTCCTATTTGTGGACATGTTTCTTACTGGAAGATTGAGCTTTCACCTAATGCATAAGATCCTGAAATTGGTCTTATTTGATGGGCTTTAGAAACACATCAAGGGGCATTTTGCTACTTGATTACCTTTGTACTCTGTTCCTGACCTGGACGATTTATTCCCTCAGATACACTAGAAGTAGCAAGAAGGGCATCTCTATCTAATTGTAGGTTGTGGTAGAAAACATTTGTTGTGATAACCAAAAGCTTGTTGTAAGAAAAAAAAAAAATTGAGACCCTGGCATCACAGAGCTGGTAGAATTTTTCAGAAAAATCATTACAAATGATTTCATTATGGCTCTCTGGCAGCCCAATCAAAAAAAATCCCACTAATAGAAATTACTTGAGCTGAGCAAGCACCAGTAAAATTTCATACCCTGACACTTAGAAGTAGTAAATCTTGAATTAAATTTGTATATTAGTAATAGAACAAAAAGCATTGTTTAGCCTCTTGAAACCTCTTGCCTGAGTATTTTTTTTAATGACAGCTAGTAGGAAGGGCTAACTAAGATGGAGCCTGTACTGTTCTGGAATGGATCTGGACTGGGTGGAATAGAAATTAAGACATTTCTTGGAACTTCCCGGTTATATGTATATGAAGATCACTTAACATTAGGCACATTATATCGCACCTATAAGTTAATGCTTTCTCAGATTATGTTAGCAAAATTTCTCTGGTTACTTGCACCTCTTCCTCTCCATTTGGGCTGAATCCTAGAAAGCTGGGGCCAAGCATTGAGTTTTCATTAACTTATTCATTTATTCATCCCTGCTCATTCATTCATTAAGTGATTCATTCAACAAATATTTCACTGTAACAGATTGCCAAGCACTTTATTTGGCGTTGAGGAAAGACCCCAAAATGCATTAGGTGCTTAAAATAATTTAAAATCTCATGAGACTATAGGATATAGAAACTTATTTTGGGTAGAGGAGAGTAGATGGATTATGGAATGTTTCATTGCGACCTGCATGATTTGGAAGTGGGCCAAATGAAGTGAGATATTCTATCGTAAGCAGAGGGAAGGCCTGTGTGAAGGATCTGAGAGAGAGTAAAAAGGAGAATACCGTAATAGTAGCTGGAGAGTTTGATAAGAAAGAGATCACACAAGGTTTTATGGAGAACAGAAAATGTATTCTCTGTAATTGAGTCATAGTCCCCAAACCAGACTTAGCTTCCCTCACTGTCTAAGTTCTGAGGTTCTTCTACCCTCCTCTGTTTTTTTTTATGATTTATTTTCGTTTGAAAGGCAGAGTTATAGACAGAAGAAGGACATGGATCTTCTACCCACTGGTTCACTCTTCAAAGGGCTGCAGCAGTTGGAGCTGGGCTGATCTGAAGCCAGGAGTCAAGAGCTTCTTTTGGATCTCTTGCACTGGTGCAAGGGCCCAAGCACTTGGGCCTTCCTCTGCTGCTTTCCCAGATTATTAGCAGGTAGCTGGTTCAAAAGTGGAGCAACTAGGACGTGACCCAGTACCCATATGGGATGCAGGTACTGATCTTGAGGTTTAGCCTGCTATGCCATGTTGCCAACCCCTCTTCTACTCTTAAATTAGCTTTCTTTTAAGGTGCATTTCAAAGGAGGCTACCAGTAGCACAGGAACAAAGGGGGCTGTGCAGATTGTGTGCACAGCATCTGTCTGCTTTGGAAGAGGGAATCATTTTGATACAGTTCTTTTACCACAGGTGAAACAAAAGTACTCTTCATGCCATGGGAAATGACAGTAGAGACTGTATAATTGGCCATCAGAGATGCTAAATGTAACCCATCTCAGTAAGATGGGCCTAATTGTGCAAGTCAAGGAACGAACCATAAAAATCCTGAATTATTTCATAGTAGCAGTCCCTTACTTTTCTTAAGATTTGTTTATTTATGTGAAAGCCAAATTTATGGAGAGGTGGGGAGAGGGAGAGAGGTCTTCCATCCACTGGCTCACACCCTAAATAGCTACACAGACCAGAGCTGAGCTGATCCAAAGCTGAGAGTCAGAAGCTTGCTTAGGTCTCCCACATGGGTGCAAGGTCTTGTGCCATTCTCCACTGCTTTCCCAGGTTATAGGCAGGGAGCTGGGTCAGAAGTGGAACAGCTGGGACTTGAAGGGATGCCCATATGGGGTGCCAGTACTGCAAGGTGAGGATTAGCCTTGTTGAACCACTGTGCTGGCATCTGCCTTATTTTTTTCTTGCATCCTCAGCATTGGTGCCTGGAACATATTAGCTCCTGGAGAGAAAAACTATTAAATGAATGGATGAGTATAGGTGTATAATCTTGTACTGACTGATGGAAGCCTGTGAAGGCAGCTATTTTAAATCTTCACAAACGTGAATCTGAGAGCATAGTTAGAGCACTGGAATGATGGAATGTTTGTGGCAATAAGCCAGCAAAGTTTTTTTCAACACATCCTATCTCATGGCCTCCAGGACTTCTCCAATGTGGCATCTCTGAAGCTTCAGAGAAAGGTACCAAATGTCATCTAGACTCTATATGAACACAATGACTTCACTAGAATATTTTTATTACATTTCATTTTATGACATTGTTTCATAGGCTCTGGGATTCCCCCAACCCCTCCCCGTACCCTCCCCCCATGGTGGATTCCTCCACCTTGTTGCAGTATTACAGTTCAAATCCAGTCATGCTTCTTTCATTGCAAGCATGTACCATGCACTAGTTCAGTAAAAATTATGTTTCAATACAATAAACTGCTAAATTCAAAAATGAAAATAGACACGAGACAGCTGAATAGTACCCTATAGCCATTTTAAGAAGTATAGCAGTCGGTTGTATATAAACCTAAATAGAAATGTCAATGAAGTAGTCACAGGATGTGGTTAAGAACTTGCATTTTCTAACATTGGTCATTTACTAGAATATTTTTTAAAGGATTTACATATGATTTGAAGGTGTAAGGGAGCATTGAAACTTTTATGAAGGAAAATTTATTTAGTTGCTTCTAAGAAAAAATGTTTACTTGTAAGGGCTGTCAAATCTTGCCTCTGTATAACTCAAAGAACATTTGTATTTAAAGATAGAAGAGCAAAGTAGGGAGCCAGAAAATTAAAATACCAAATAACTTTTTTTTTTAGTTATGCTATTCCCAAAGGCATTTGCCAGGATGCAGCTGAGATGATAAGTCTAAGCTTGTTGAGAGAGGACAGAAGAATAAGAATCTAAGCTTGTGAATTCATTCTCAGCTTACTTACAGATGTCCAAAAGGTTGTCTTGTTTCCTGAGAATGTCTGGCTAAAGGGTCTTCTGCAGCATTCTGAGATGTCACCAGATGTACTGGGCAATGACAATGATATGTTCAGGAAAGAAGTTCAGAGAAACTGTGGTAGGATTCAGCTTGTATGAGGATACTTCAGAAATTTTGTGGCAAAATGAAATTGAAAGATAAGTTTATTTTGATTGCAAAAACCCTTTGAAATTTATGCATAATTTTTCCATAATATATATTTTCATGAACTTTTTGGAGATGACATACATGCATGGGTTTCAACACTTTCCTAACAAAAATCAACTTATATGTTAAAAAATTTTAATTTAATTTATTTGAACAGCAAGAGAATGAACATATGCGCATTCACATGCAAGAGAACAAGGAGTAGGAGGGAGAACTAATTTCTGCCAGCTAGTTCATTTGGTTCACTCCCCAAATACTCAGAAATGCCAGGGCAGAGCCTAGATGAAAGCAAGACATGAGGATTCAAGTTGGGTCTTTTACATTGACAGCAGAAACCCAAACGTTCGAGCCATCACCTATTCCCTTCCAGGGTGTTCATCAGCAGGAAGCTGGAATCTTTGGCCAAGGCAGGCTCAAACCCAGGCATTATGTATGGGACATGGATACCCAAAGTGGTGGCTTAACTGCTAAACCAAATTCCCATCCCTTGTCTTAAAGTCTCTCAGTATCCTCCATCTTAAAATATTATCAAGTTTTTTGATGAACAGTACTTGTACATTTTTATGGGATACAGTACAACATCTCAACACATATACACTGTATAAACTGATCAAACAGGACCGTTAGCCTTTGCATTTATTTATCTTTTGTTTGACTCTGGAGTCTACCAGGCCCTCTCTTCAGTTTTTTTTTTTTTATATATAATGGATAATACAGTATTCTTAACTATAGTTGTGTTACTGTATTATGGAACTCTAGATTATGTTACTTTTATCTGATTGTATTTTGAGGCCTGTAATTCAACCTTCCACTATTATGGCTCTCCCCTCCCACACCCTTTCCAACCTAAAGCTATCTTTTAAATCCATTTTCTATGGCTGTTTTAATAGCATTCACTTGTAGATGGAGTAGCATTCTCCCTTATAGCTTGATTTTGAGTGACTGTTTCCTCAGTCTTCAACAGGAGCCTGCTGTGCCAAATGCCAACCAAGTAATTGAAAGTCAGTTCACTGAAAAGTATCTCATTGAATGGCAAATTGGCTAACTTACCAAATGAATGATTGTTTTTGAAGTTTTACTCTGCATTGCCACCTTGTAGCCAGAATGGGAGGCGGAGAAGCTCAGAGCACCATTGGTAGGGAAGGAGATTCTGCTCCTTGGAGAAAACCTCATACTGCTCCTCCTCCTGAAATTGCTTAATTTTTATCTTTAATTAAAAGGTTTAGATTTTAGGGCCCGGCGTCGTGGCCTAGCGGCTAAAGTTCTCGCCTTGAAAGCCCCGGGATCCCATATGGGCGCCGGTTCTAATCCCGGCAGCTCCACTTCCCATCCAGCTCCCTGCTTGTGGCCTGGGAAAGCAGGAGAGGACGGCCCAATGCTTTGGGACCCTGCACCCGCGTGGGAGACCTGGAAGAGGTTCCTGGTCCCGCCTCAGCTTCGGATCGGCGCGCACCGGCCCATTGCGGCTCACTTGGGGAGTGACTCATTGGATGGAAGATCTTCCTCTCTGTCTCTCCTCCTCTGTGTATATCCGGCTTTCCAATAAAAAAAAAAAAAGTTTAGATTTTATACTATAATTTTAAAACCAAAATTTAATCATATGATTGTTAACTTTATATTAATTCACCAGAGACCTGCTTCAATGAAAGACTTTGAAAGCATTTTCAAAATTTATGTGGGGTTTATATTAGTGGAAAGAAGTAACAGTTGGGGTTAGTAATTTACCACAAAATCTGTGTCCTGCAATCACAAAGGCTTGTTCCTTATGTGTAGTGGGTATCAGTGTAGGTTGAGATGCATGAGCAGGGTGCTCTCCACTCATCCTCACAGAGCCAAGCTGGAGGAGGTGGAGCCCAGGATGACAAAGATTCCACCATCTTTAACTATAGTGTTTGAAACACATGCTGGAGTCGTGGAGAAAACTGGAGAATCACGGAGAACTTCTGATGCTTCATGGTAAAAGCGAAACATGCAGTTTCTCTTTCATTAGCCAGAGCTAGTGGTACATGTTAGATGATGACCACTGACCGCCCGCCAGCTGGTGGAATAATATCGGCAAGTTGTTCAGAGTTGTAATGGAAGCTTTATTGGAAAACCCGCTCCTGGTCCCCCTTCGCACAGAGGGGAAGGAAGAGGGAGGCGAAAAGGGCAACTGAGATACGTGTGGAGCAGGTTTATGCTCCTATAGACACGTGGGCAGGCAAAGGGGCTGTCTGTGCCCCAACTATGTAAGGAATTCAGGTGTGCCATTGGTCAACTGGAATCCCACCAGGTCGGTGACGTAACTGGCTCCTGTGGCCCCTCCTGTTCTGGGCTGAAGCCTGGGAGACATGCTGGGTCCACAGCAGACCAGCCCCTGGCAGTGCCCTGGGCAGTCATCAGTACATCCCTATGGAGCAGTGGAGTGGCTAGGTTTCTTAGGCAAAGTAGGACAGGAATTGGTGACTGCCAAAAATGTCTATAGAGGATAAACTTAACAATTTGGGAAGCTTTTCCTGACATTTCAAGCTTACTGTGATTTGAGTGTTGGCGGGAGAGTCGATGGCGACAGTAGCCGCCCATAACACACACTCACTCTGTCTCTCGCTCTCTCTCTCTCATCCATTGCATGGAGACAGATGAGAGCAAGCAGACAGGACAGTCCAGACATGTGATTGAAGCTAAGAGATTTTGATGAATTCATTTTTTTTGGATTAAATGAATTTCAGAAACTTGGCTTTGGCTGATTTTATGTTTTGTGAATTAACCCAAAACCTGAAACTCCGGACTAGCTTTTGGTGTCTCTGAAATGTTAACATTGAGAAGGGATAGATGATTTTATGAAGCAGGTAAGAATAGGCTTTAATTTTGAGAGAGAGAAAGAATATTAGAAATGTTTTGGCTCTAGCTGTCACGTAAGTGGGGAGAGGAAGCTTTAATTTGGAGAAAAAGAACTGAAGAGAGGATGATGCATATTAAGAATGTTTTGGCTCTAGCTGTCGGGTAAGCAGGGAGAGTGGGTACTGCGCCATGCTACCAGGAGCGGTTAATTTTCTTCATAGCTGGACCTTGATTCAAGTCCTGGTCTCTGGGGTGCAATTTTGAAAGCTAAGGGGCCTCTGTCATGTCTGCTCTAAGCTTTTCTTTCAGTCCTGTTTCTTTAGCTCCCATTGTAAGGCAGCATTCACAAAATTGTATTTCCCATTTATGTCAGTTTGCGATGAATTTTATGCTAACAGCTTCTTTTTATGTTAAGCTGAAGCTACTTTTGTTCACAGTATATTTAAAAGAAAGCCTCATGGTAATTTTGTTGAATATAAAAATTTTAAACAAAGATTTAAACAAACCCGAATGTTTGGATCCTCTGAAAATCCATTTTCTAGGTTAAACTCTATGAAATTGCTGATCATCAACTCTTTCTGTGACTGTGTAATTTGAGCCCTAAGTATTTCATTGTTTGTGTATTCATAGGCTTGTATAATGAAAAGATCAATGTATGAAGGAGGAGGAGGCCTAATTCCAGGCTGAGACTGCCAATATTAAGCTGCACGACTTTAGATGAGTCAATTAATTTCTTAGATCTATGCAGAGTATGTTTTTCTACGTATTATGCATTTATTCATTTTTATATAATTCAGTGATTGCCTACTAACTAACTGGCATTGTTAGGCACTGAGGATGTGGTGGACAAGTTGGCCGTGGCCATTGTTCTTTTGAATCTTAGAGGCTTGTTATTGCATCATTGGGGCCTCTGCTCTATTAGCTTCTGCAAGCATTCCAACCAACTTGCACATTCTAACTTAGGCCAAGGCTCGCAAATGGTTTTCCCTAGCTAATTAAATCAGCATAACCAGGATGACCACACTAGTGGAACACTGACATTGACATGAGCCCTTTGAGAGGATAATTCTGTTCTATGTCTACTTTGTCATGAGCAGCAGCTGTTTTGACTTCTTCCATGTCACTACAGTCTTTAGTGCCTCTAACAATTGCATATGGATCTTGGCTTGGCAGTAGGCCCTTGTTTAAAATATCCATCCATATGCAAAGCACAAGTGGGGGGAAGGGAGGGGAGGTTCTTTGGGCTAGCATGCTTTGGGAGTTGCCCAAAGAAGGATGAACTTGACTATGAAGTGGAGCCAAACCATGGGAGATCCTTGTTTTATTTAAATTCATTAATTTTTTAAAAGTATCATAAACATAACACAAATGTCCAAGGGTACCAATGGGTATACAATGAAGATGAATAGTCTATTGAACTCATAGGCTCTAGCCACCTACAGTCTGCCTTCAGAAATAGTTTCTTCAACCTGTATTTTTTGTCTTTAAAAATAGTCTATGGATATACAGAGGGTACATATTTTATAGCAGCTATGAAGTTTATCACTTTTACAATGAATTAACAAACCACTCCAAGCAAATTATTTTAACCTACCAGTTAACCTTGGGACCTGATCAGTTCTCCTTAGTCACACACATTTGGAATAGGAACATGTCTAATGCATGATAAGTATACATTCATGTTGTTAACCTAGCTTACTGTGGAGCATATGTAAAGGGGAAGCGGGATCACCTGTAGGTTCTGATTTTCTAAGCCTGGGGTAGTGTTCTCTCACACTGTCCTTGGAATGTGCACAAACATGGAGAGAAGCTGTGTTACCCTGAGTGTAGGCAGTGTCTGTGCCAAAGCTCAGTCTCCCTGAAAATCATGAGAAAGCCTGAAGTAGAATGAAGTCATAGTCAATTGACTACATTATTTTATTTTTCTTTGTGTGCTTTTATGGAAGATTTGAAGTGGCAGCTCTCTACAGTATACAATAAGCATATTTTCTTGAAGGTCTGAGCTCTTGGGTTCACCTTCAGTAACCCTGGAATGCATTTGTGGGGGGAACCAGCTGATGGACTCACTTGCCCATGCTCTTGGTCTTTTACACAAAGAGAAGAAAATCTAAAAGGGTTTACTGTTACTGTTACACGTGTTCTATTTCTCATGGGGGTAGGTGGTATGCTTGATGCTATGGGCATGGTAATTAGTAAGATAAGCAGTTCAGCTCTCAGTGGACCACATGCCAACAAGAGAAGCACACAGAAGGAACATGTAATTTTAATACATTGCAAGAATAGAAGAGTATAGGGTGTCATGTCCTGGAGCACATGGAAGGGTCAGCTAAGCCAGGGTAGCCGGGTGTTGCCAGGGGAGGTCATGGTTCATTGGAGGGTTGAAAGATGGGTATTGAAGGTGACCAAGCAGAAGTAGTTGAGATTCCAAGTTTTTTTTATCTTAGCTGTCTAGCTCCTCAGGATGAATCTGTCAATCCTATTATTTTGATGTCAGATATTTAGCACCATTAATTTTCCTTTTGTGCCTTGTCTCTCAAGACATCCTCTTGGCCATAGCTGGTGACCTTAATGTTAACATCCACTCATGCAGACTTTTCCAAATGGGTGCCCTGTGTGTTGCTTTCATCTTGGGTCTTAGCCACCCACTTTGGCTCTACAGCACTGGTTAGAACAGCATGACATAGATGTATCCTGTTTTTCTAGAAAAAGGAGAAGCCGATAAACCTAACTCACTAAGTGTCATTTAAGACAGTGATAACTAATGCATTCTTTAAAGGTGTTAGCACAGTGGTAATGCCAGCATCCCATATGGGTTCCAATTTATGTTCCAACTGTCCCATTCTCTGTGCAGCTCTCTAATGACCTAGGTAAAGCACTAAAAAATGACCCAAACATGGTGGGGATCTAGCCCCTGGCCAAGTATAGAGTGAAGCAGTGGATGGAAGAGCTCTCTTTTTCTCTCCATAATTCTACCTTTCAAAATAAATTTGTAAATCTTAAAAAAAAACCATAGTAGCAGGCATAGAGTGTTACTGTAGTTTTTGCTTGTACCAGAGTCAGGAAGCAGGAGCTACTTACATTTCTAGATGGATTGAAGGTAGATGTAATGACAGCATGTCATGAACTTGGATCTGGGAGTTGGATTGGCAGGAGGCTGGGGAAAAAGCAATGCAAATGTCTGCAGATGCTAGCAGGTGTGGCTCCAAATGGTCAAGGCATTTTCAAGTCAGAGAAAAAAAGAGATGGATTAGTGGCCAGAGTGAGGATATGGGCAGAAATAAAATCCAAATTCTTTTCCTGGAGTAATTCTTTTCCTCAACTGGAAATGCTTGCATCTTAAAGTAGAACAGATGACAAATTTGCAACCAAGTAGTCAGAAAGCCAAGGGTGGTTTTTACCAGGGAAACAAAAGTGAGGAGAAAAGGTGAAGTGCTTAGAATTGTAGGGACTGGGCCAGGGAGTTTGTGTTGGCAGTGCGTTGGGAGACTTTCTCTTTCCACAGATAACTCAGGGATTCCTGCTTGGGGATAGGTGATTTAAGGGACTGTAATTTCCCTTTCATAAGGAAAATGTCAGCCTTACATCTTGTGCTACCTGAGGTCTTGATTACAAAGAAATGTTGACTTAAACATACTGAAGTTGTCCCAGTCTCACCCGAGAAGAGTCAGACTGTAAATTGCTTAGCCCGTTCCTTTTCACATGAGTGAATTGATAAAGGTTTCCTAAGACACAAAGCACTAGTGTCTCAAAAGACTGATTCTACCTGTAATCAAGTCTTCACAAATACGGAAAAGTTGGACCAGTCAGTAGTTTCTGGGGGACTGGTGAAGGTAAGATTTACCCACATAGTTCTAATGTAGTTCAAGTATGTTCATTATAGTTTTGCTTTGAAATATGTGTGTGCATAATAAAACATGTAAGTATAAAGAGCAAAAATTATCACCCTAGATGAACAAAGATTTTACCAGTACCTTAGTACCTCTATAGTGGTCCCTTCCTCAACAGTATATATATACTGCTTAGTTTAGCTATTTTAAACACTTGATACAATGCAATTATATTCTAGATCATTCTCTTTGACTTGCTTCTTTGACTCAACATTAAGTTGGTGAGACTTAATTCAAGTTAATCTATTTTTCTGTAGTTTATTTCTTTGACTTTGAATTAATGAATTGCAGCCTATTCCTACAATCTATTACTTCTGGATATTTGACTTTTTCAGCTGCTTTTATATTATAAACATATCACTGTGAACATGATTTTTATTATCTCCTCCTGCACATAAATTTGTAGTTCTCTTGGGTATTTACATAGGAGTTGAATTGTTAACAATGTGTGCATATGGAACTTCACTAAATAATGTGATCCGTTTTCTACAATTTCCAGGAGTTGTCAAAGAATCTAAGGGATCCTATAGTATCATATCCTCAAACTTTAATTTCTTTGCCATTATGGGGGGGGTGTATAGTTAAAGTCTTAGTTTACATTACCCTGACTACTAACAAGGTTTTCATTGAAGTTTCCCCTTTTTCTTTATGCCTTCCTTCAGGTTATTTGCCCATTTCTTTTTAATCTCCTGGGAGTGTGTATAAACCTAAATGTAGCTACATATATAGACTAACGTGCAATGTTATGCACACTGTAAGCATATTCTTTCATGTATTGGTTTGTTTCTCATTCCCCTTGTGATATCTTTTGGTAAAGGAAAGTTCTTTAATGCAGTCAAATTCACAATGTTTACTTTGTGTGATTTGTACTTCGTGTCATTTAAAAAACCCTTTTGTATTCTGATGCCATGAAGATTATCTCCTTTGTCATATAAACAGTACTTTTCTTTTTTTTTTTTTGAAGATTTATTTTTATTACAAAGTCAGATATACTGAGAGGAGGAGAGATAGAGAGGAAGTGGAGCTGCTGGGATTAGAACCAGCGGCCATATGGGATCAAGGCGAGGACCTTAGCCACTAGGCCACGCTGCCGAGCCCTGAACAGTGCTTTTCACTCTTTGTGAATGGGTTGAGCAAAGATTCAGATTATTTTATTTCCAAAATGGATGGGTCCTGGTTGTAGTACCAGTTTTGAAAGGAATCAAACATTTTTCTTCCCGAATCAGCAGTGACACTGTTGCCCCCAGTCATGTGCCTATAAATGTACTGGTTCGTTTTTGGACATTGAATTCTACTTAACTCATCTGTGCTCTGTCCTTGTATCCTATTTACCCTGGTCTTGATTACTATACCTTAGTGATAAGTCTTTTTCTTAATTTTATTTTTGATGATATTTATGTAGTTAAGAAGGATGCATGTCCACGTGAACCGCTGATTAGGGTGGGGAGGGTTGAGGAATAGGGGAAAATGTATGAGACAATTTGCTTCCAATTTTCTTTTTCTTGTTCCTGTATCTGGGGGAAGAGGGGAGAGGGAAGAGTTGAGAAGCTGCACCCAGAAACCTAACTGCATCAGCACCTGGGGATGGGGGGTGGCTACCCAATGTCATCCCAGGGTCCCTGAGGCGGAACATGCTCTCAGAGTACTGCTCAAGTGATTTTGATAATTCTGAAATGCTGTTAACTTCATTGCTTCAGGGATGAGGAAATCCTTCCAAGTTCCATTGGCTGACATACTCCACCCTAGAGTTTCCACTCGCCCAGACACGTGCTGTCAAAGCTTGTCTGGGAGAGTTGTCCCTCCATCCTCTGCTATGGTACTAGATGTCCTCTACAGGCCCCAGTGAACTGCCATACCCCCCATGTGCATCCGAGAATGCTGTTCACTGCATAGTCTTTAGCAATTGAGGAGGCCCAGTTCTGATCATGCACATCATGGTCAGACCACAGATCCTGTGTTTCTCCCCGTGTTTGGAATTCTGTTTGGGGGTTTCCGAAGAAACCTCATCAGAAGTGACCCCAGAACTAACTCACATGTGTGCTAGCTAGTACAGTTTCAGGCTCAGTTCATTACCCATATCAGCCTACATACACACTGGTGACTGCAGTTACTGGGTCATTTCTGTCCCCAGCACCATCAAACCAATGGATGCTGGAATCCAGCCCAACCTGCCCACCACACACTTAGCCTTCACTCACACTAGTGTGGACTTCAGCCTATTCAGGGTAACCCCCCCACCCCCCCCAAAAAAACTCTTCAGGCCTGCCCCAAGCCCTGGTTTCTGTACATTCTAGTATGTGAGGCAGATTGCTTCAGTCTATGCTGCATCCCATTTGACTTTTGTACATACCAATGGGTGCTACAGCCCAGCTCAGCCCAACTGAGTCTACTATCTTGCCCACACTCATACTGGCAGGTACTACTGCCTGTCCAGACGGGTCCACTCCCAGCCCTGGTTATCATGCTCACTGGTAGGAGCTGCAGCCCATCAGAGTGTTAGTTTCCCTACTAGACCCATTGCCAGCTCTGGATCTTGCACTTTCCACGAGGTTCTGCAGGCCAGCTTGACAGGACTTTCCCCCTTTCCTAGCACTTGCCAGCTGATGCTGCAGCAGCCTGTGCTTACTGTGGCTCATGCATGCACCAGTGGATATAGTTGGTTATCCCAGCCATGTTCCCCCCTAACCCAGTTAACATGCAGGCCAATGGGTATTATGTCCCTTCCTAGCCTGGTTGGCCTCCCCGCTCCCTGTCCCCCACATCAGTTTTCATGCTCACCAGCTGGAGCAGTGACCCAACAAAGGAGTCCTTGCTGCCCCCTAGTGGGCTCACATCCTCCCTGTCTTGGGTCTTGTCAATCTTGGCATGTGCAGATGGGTGCTGTGGTCTAGTCTGCATGGCCTGCTTCACCTCAGCATCCACCAGCAGATGCTATAGCCTGGTACGGCCTGGCCTGTCTCCAGTTCCAGCTCATGCTGGTGGGTGCTGCAGCTTAGACCTGCCCAGTTTTCCCCCATTTCTGGCTTTCATGCAAACTGGTAGGTGTGATAGCCTAGCCCAGCATGGCCCGCACTTCGTTCTGGCTCCCACACATGTCAATGTGCTAAGGTTTGGCCTGTCCCTGCCCGGTCTGCCCCCCACCCTCAGTACCAGCCCACACACTTGCTGATAAGTGAAGCAGTCTTGCCAGGCCTGATCAACACCCAGCACTGACTCACATGCTCAACAGTGTGAGCTGCAGCCCACCAGGGGAATTCCCCAAATTCCCACACGAGGCCTACTCCCAGATCCAGCTTTCACATGTGGCAGTGGGTGCTAGGTCCTTATCCGACAGTCTGCCCTCTCTCTCAGCCTTTGTGTGAGCTGGTGGATGCTGTGGCCAGGCCCACTCTACAGCCTATTCCTTGGTGCGCCTATGGGTGCTGCACCTTGGACCAGCCTGGTGTGTTCCTAACCCCAGTACCCATGTCAGGGGTGTTCCATGGTCATGCCTAGCTCCACCCATCACCCAACCCAGCTCTTGAGAAAACCAGCAGTTACTGCAGTTCCACAGGAGTGAGCCCACATATCCCCCATAGAATATGCCCCTAGACCTGTTTCTCTTGCGTGCTCGTTAGTGTCATGGACCAGCCTAACATGTTCTGACACTCACTGGTGGGTGATCTAGCCTTGCCAGGTAGCCCCCAGTCCTAACTTTAGTGTGTGCTCATGGGTCATGGTTGATGTTGGTCGATGCTAACTACCCAACTATGGTCTGCATCAGTTTAACCTGGAAAAGTCGTCCAGCTTCCTTCCTCCAAACCATTCAGCCTCAGCCCCTCTTGCTTACCTGTAAGTATTATCTGCAGAAGTCCCCCAGAAGTCATTCCCCACCTGCAGCATACTCCCTGAGTGGCCCCCCTCCCACACATCCTATACCCTCTTCCCTGATCAATCCACAGCCCCGCGTGCTCAAAGGGCACATTGGTTCCTCAGCCCAATCTTCTGGCAGGGCAACATACTGGCCCTGGAGCCCTGCCCACCCACCCAGGATCCCAGAGCCAGTCCTCTGCCGCACATTCCGTCCTAGGACCCTACTCCTCTGCTTAGCTGAGACACAAGCATAAAAGTAAGTCCCCAAGTCCAGTGTACCAGTACAGCATGCCAGTATTCCAACCTGGGGCCTTAGCACCCCCACCCCCACACCACCGTCACCTGTCTGGGACCCAAACACATGTGGGAGTTCCCAGACTCTGTCTGATTCACTATCCTCCGGCCCGAGTTCCCAGGCCCCTGGAGGCTGCCTAGGCACCATTGTGGTGGAAACCAGTGATGAATCTTGGTATCTGGTAAGGAAATTTCTCGTGCTTATTCTGTTTAACCAAGTGTGTCTTGGCTAATTTGGTGCTTTGCACTTCATTATAAATTTTAGAAAATCGACTTGTTCCCACTGCACAAAAAGAAAAAAATTGGAATTTGCATTTGGATTGTTAAAGCCATTGACAGAGAAAAAAAAATTCATCAAAACAAGGAGGAGACAAAAGTGAAGCAATACTGCGTAATTCATTATGCTATAAACCTGTTGGTGTAAAAGTGCCCTTCTAAGAACGTGCATCCCTGCCACAATGCTTGGTTTTCCCGTAGCATTTTCCCCCTTATTCTCATGTATAATATCTAACCTGAGTTATTTCCCTTTTAGTATTATGCTTCTTTGGCCACAATAATTGGTCAGTAAAAGATATCGTCAAACAGCCTACTGGTTGACTCAAAAATCAGCAAAAGTTGAAAATAAAATATCAAGCTTTAGTTTTACCACCATAGTACTAGTTCTAGTGGAAGAATTAAGAAAAAAATAAAAAAATAGGTACATGTGATACAGGTAGAAACTCCAGTTACTATTTCTAGCCCAAGGGACATTCAAATCAAATGTACTAACTGATTAAGTATGATAGAAATCAATTTCTTCAATTATTGATTCAGAAATTCTTCCCAGAATTCAGCCATAAATAGTGTCCTAGGAAATGCTTTGATTTTGATTGAAGTATCATAAAAACAATTTTGTTTAATCATAGAGGTTCTTGACTCAAAGCAATCAAGTTTTCATTGTCTGTTTCCTCAGGAAAACCCTCTTTCTGGATGAATCCAAATTAATCTGAAATATAATCACCCATTTTGTTCCATTATTTTTTAGCAGAACTGCTCATCTGGAAGATTTCTGGTATTCATGACTTAGCATCTGGGTTATATTCAACACTAAGAGGAAATCCCATTTTAGGTTATTATGGGGATGTTTGCTTTATAGAGAAACAGAGGGATGCTGGGCTTTTAGCTTGGCTGTTAAAGTGCTCATGGCCCACATTGTGTTACCTGAATTCAATATGTGGCTCTGGTTTCTGAGGCTAGCTTCCTGCAGACAAGCCACATCCTTGAAAGGCAATGGTGATGGCTCAGGTAATTGGATCCCCAACCACAGGGGAGATGGGGATTGAGTTCCCAGCTGCTGGCTCTGGCCTTGGGGCATGTGTGGGAATTCTGTCTGCCTCTCAAATCAATAAATACACAAATAAAAGAACAACATGGGCCCAAGGAGAACATCACTAAATAGAATCTAATACACCTTCAACTTAAAAACACCTGGACAAGTATCTTTTAATATTTATAAAACCCAAGTTCCCAGTTAAGGAGAGTACTATAACTTTCATTAAAAATATGCAGATAGGGTTGGCTTAGACGTACTACCTCTTCAGAGCCAATTTGAGCATGAATTACCATATCAGACATACATGGATTTAATGATTTTGTCACCAGGGTTGGAAGAAAATGTTTTTCCTATGCCATTGGAAAATGGACTCAGCTACCTGTAAAAATCTCACATGACCACTTTCCACTCCTACCTCAAAAAATACCCTGCTATTCAAATCCTGTCCTCCAGAACTGTTCATCTTTTCAGCAGTGGTTTGCAAACCTATGACATTTTATTTTCAAAATGAAGGTAGTTGTAGAGAGGGTTACATGGTTACCAGCTTCAAAGAAACATTACTTACTCCAATAACTTTTTAAGAAAGGATATTATAATATGACCTTTAAGAGTATGAAAGACTTGATTTCAGACTAAACACAGACCTTGAAATTAAAGAAATTTAACTGCATGAAATTCTCTGTGGATTTCTTCTTGCAGGTTAGGCATTTGGACCAACTTTCCTGTTGAATACAAGTACAATCCAAAAAAAAAAAATTTCAAATACCTTAAATGCATCAATGATTGGAGAAAAATGGTATATTTTAGGCCAAAATGCTGTCAGTGTTGGTACCTAGAAAATAGAGATACAAGTACATCCACCATAATAGCATTTCCAAATATAATAAATTCAAGCATTGATTTTTTTTTTTATCTCTCTGAATGATTTTGACCTATTGTTTGTTTTGCCTAGTATCAATATACACGCTAATTTTGTGTAGAAGTTGCCTGTTATGGGGTGCAGCCAGTGATGGCCCAGCACCCATTGACAGTGGGCAAATGAAATGAAATGAAATGAAAAAAAAAAAAAACTAATCAACTCTTTAGCCCACAACACTTAGGTGAGTCACAGGTGGGCAGGAGCAAATACCTGTCAACTGAGAGGGGACAGTATTGCGTTGTCGTGTAACCACTCCCCTCACAAGCCCTTTTAAAAGGCCCATGAAGCAGGGGCTCTCACTCTCTTTCTGGCCAGGTGGTTCTGTTACCCTGGCACCTCGACTCTTGGCTGACCCAGGACAGGTAATCCCCTGAGCATGGTCCCTGTGTACTGCTTCCATGGGACAATGGATATGTTTCTGTTTTGTGTACTATCTGGAGTTCCAAGAGGGGTGAGGCCTAGCAATTGTAGAATGTGGGCAGAAAAGCCAGGGAAAGGTGAATGTCTGCAGCGTTGTGTGTCCAGGTTATTCGTTGCATGTCTCTTAGGATAGCTTATATTGCTGGGGAAGCTGGGACATAAGTCTTCAGCTTAATGGGTATACTTAAGAATAATGACCATTTATTCCTTTTAGGATTATGATTGATTGGATTATGATTGGGTGGATTGCTGTATGGACTTGTGATTTGCTATTGTGCTCTGTTGTCTCCAAGCTTGATTAATAAAGACTCCTTCACAAACCTTAGACATGTGTGGTGTGATCTCGCTCGCACCCCAGAACGCTGTTACGTTTTCCCCCCGTCCTTTATTTCAGCAGCTTTCTTATATCCCTGTTTTTACATATCTTTCTTGCAAGCAGTATCAAGTTGAAATTTTTGTTTTTCTAATCTGGCAATGTTTACCTTTTTAACTGGAATAAATATATCATTTACATTTATTGTAATTACTGGATTAATTGAATATGCATCTATTTTCTTCCCAGCTACAAGCCTTCTTAGAACTGTTCCTATGGTAGTAAAAATTAACAGAAATCTATTTTATCTGAAGGTTAATTCTTGAGTCAGCAAGTAGCCTGTTTGATAGTATCTCATAGTCTTTAATCATATTTTAGCAAAGAATAGTCATTGAGCCCCTTAAAGTAAAAAGCAAAAGAGTTGGGATAGACACTAGCCACTAAAATGAGCTTTTATGCTACCTATAGCTCATAGCAGAATGTGTTGTATGCTTCTGTATTTTGTGAGTGGCCTGTTGTGACTTTTATTCTTCTATTATGTCTCTGAATGTGAATAATTTAATTGTTGATAGTAAGACAAATTTAGTCAAGGCACCTGTATTTGTTCTGCAACATCAGTGCTTAATGCAAAGGAAAATGACAAGGTTGATTTTTTTTTTCTAGGTTTGAATTACTTTATTTTATAGTCTTTAGTTAAAAGCAGCCATTTTATTTTCTATTAGTTAACATGGAATTATTATAACTTTGAGGCAGTGACTTCCATAAATTGAATGCAAGAACTGACAATTTTGAATCTTTTTAATAGGAAAAATTTTTTTCTGGTTTCTGTGAAACTAATTGGATTTAATGTACATGGGGAAGTGATTAGATAACTTACCCCTTAACGCTTTCTTTCTACCTCCAGTACTGTTAGCCAATATATTAGCCAGATGAGTACCTCCTACAAGCTGTGTGATC
The DNA here is from genome assembly GCF_030435755.1 of Ochotona princeps. NCBI lineage: Eukaryota > Metazoa > Chordata > Mammalia > Lagomorpha > Ochotonidae > Ochotona > Ochotona princeps. The sequence goes on along the minus strand of NC_080865.1, from coordinate 79,428,675 downwards.
TGAAGGATGCAGGAAAAGTCCTTTGTCAAGAAACCTCTGTTAGATAAGCTTGAAATTTCACCAGTAACAATGCAGCCTTTCAGTTTTGATATGGCGTTTTCCTGGGGTCATCTTTGAAATGGATCGATCCTTCTGAAAGATACAATTGCTTGTGGTTTCTGATATCTCTTGATCTGGTGCTTTTATGTGTGAGCAAAGGAAAAACCTGAGCATGAGGACAGGCACATGACTTACTTCAGGGCTGATGGAGGGAGGATGAATTGTGAGAAGCATGCCTGGAGTAGTGTTGCTAGAGTGCACTGAAAAAAATCACACAGTAAACCAATTTGAAAATCCACAGTGCAAATTTGAAACTAGAACAGATTCTGGAATAAACTGGTGGTTCCAAAGACAGGAAGAGTAGATGGCTCAAGAGACTGCAGTTCAATGTGAGGAAAATAATTCATCCTGTATGCATAGTTAGGCAAGAGCAGTCAAGTTCCTCACCTTCGCAATGGTGTAACTGTTCTCTAAAGACCATTGAACTTGAGGTGTGCACAGGCTTGATCAACAGCTGTTTGCAGGTGGAGGTGGGCATTGACTTGCAGGAGCATTTAACCAGAGCCTTTGCAAGGGCCACATTTGTATCACTTGCTCAAGAGGACCAGGAAACTACTACGGCTACTACTAGTAAACAGATCTCTCTGGCCTGGGCTGCAATGTTCCAAGCAACTTAGAATTGTAACCTGTGGCAGACAATTATGTTGAAATGGCTGAAGAAATAACAAGAAATTTGTTGAAAATGTTCCAAAAGCTCTTCCACTTCCCATTACCCAGCTTACCATCAGTGACTGCTGGTTCAGCCCTGTTGAAGGGGAGCTCCTGTGTGCTTTGGGGTCTCCACTGCAGGCAGTTGGTATGTTCAGAAGGGGCCTTAAAGGAGATGTCACAAAGGGCTTTGTAATAGCAGCAGCATGGGGAGAGATAAGGGACACAATGAGGGGTGATAGGGTGTCTCCAAAGAGCCGCTACTACTTGCAGGCCTGGGAGTATTTGGTGAGGCAATGTTGTCCTTTGCCCCTGGGGCCTTGGAGACATTTTTTATTCATTTCCCACACTGAATATATGTCTAGGGCCCCAAGGAAGCAGCGTGAATAAGTGATGTTCTCTTGTTGTAAAAAACTCAGTTGAGAAGGTAGTAGAGAGAATGGAATAGTAGAGGCCTAGAGACCTTGGTTTTATCATGGGTGAAAAACACTTCATTTGACTATTCAACAGTGGTATTAAGTGTAAATAAGTATTGTATTGTCATAAAATATTTGTATTTGAGAATTTGAATTCTGGGGAGGTAGAGTCTAGAATATACTAAGTGTATATAGGTCAAAAAGTTCTGGAAAATAGGATTAAGAGGTAAGCTTATTTTGGTGCAAGAGTATTTTGAGATCCGTAATTTTCCATAATGAACATTTCAATGAATGTTTTGAATAGTCCCAGCATGTGACTTCACTATTTTTGTCCATTTTCTCTTTTATTGCTTATGCTTTTGCTGTGACAGGAAATACTATTAAGTCCAAGGTTATGCATATATACCCTATGTGTTCATGGAAGAATTTCACAAGTTGGCCATTATATTTCTTTCTTCCTTTTTTATTTTTGAAGATTTTTACTTTATTTGAAAGGCAGAGTTACAGAGAGCAGGAGGAACAGCGAGAAAGCAAGAGTGTTCTTATCCACTGGTTCAGTAATCAAATAGCTGCAATAACTGGGTCTGGACCTGGCTGAATCAGGAGCTTCTTCTGGGTCTGCCATGTGAATGCAGGAGCCTTAGAATTTGAGCAGTCCTCTGCTTCTTCCCCAGGAGCATTAGCTGGGAGCTGGATGGGAAGTAGAACAGCTGGGACTTGAACCAGCTTCCCATATGAAATGCCAGTGCTACAGATGGCAAGAGACTCAGTATGCCACAGGGCTGGGCTGTTGCCATTATGTGTTGAATTGTGAACCACTGTGAGTTAACTTTCTTTGTAGTTGGAAGGAATTTTTTTGCATGTGGATACCATCTGTCATAGCACAGAAGTGATGTCTGACTTTATAAACTTCCTAGAAAAACAGCCTATATAGAAAATAGGGCAGGGATTTTGTTACAAAAATTAGCTTATGTTTGGAGGTATAACAAGAGTGCACAAACAATATGGCAACAAAGTGTCAAATTAACTTGCCAAGCCAAAATTTCTTAAGATAAAAAGAATCTAAATCCTGCGCAGGCCCGCCCACCCCAGCGCTTGCAGGGGACTGACCGCCCCAGCGCTAGCACGGGACTGCCCAGCCCAGAGGCGTGCTTGGGTTCCTGTATGTTTGGTGTATGCTTGCAATGGGGGAATCTCAACTGAACTTGAGCTGTGGTTATGCAACAAGGTGGAGGAATCCACCATGGTGGAAGGGTTTGGGGAGGGGTGGGAGAACCCAAGTATCTATGTAACTGTGTCACATAATACAATGTAATTAATGAAGTTAAATAATAAAAAAAAAAAATCTAAATCAACAGAGCTAAGTGGTATAAAAGGGTTAATGTTACTTGGAATCTGTACCTAGGCAGAAGTTATTGAGCCATAAATGCCCTGACTGTATGGACTTATCCATGGTGCGGCCAGACACAGGTGGTCTGTTTGCAGAGATCTAGGGGAAAAATGACAAAGGCTCTTGAACTTCATGTAAAATGTATTTTATGGAGAAAATAATGCCTGGATTAACGATAAATTTTACCCAAGTAATCTTTTAATTACATTATCTATTTGATGAACTTTTGAGGTCCTTCTTTACAGTGAGATTTGCTTTGAGAGGCAATACACAAGTCTTTGATTCTGTTGTAAAATGGAACCACTCTAACTCAGATGTAAAGGAGAGAGGGGAAAAATTGATGGCCTTAATCTATTGGTTATAAATCACAGGGGAGTATTTTATTGTGCACATAAATGATTCACCAACTTTTTAAGAACCCATAGAATTTCCAGTAATAACATCAAGAAAGTTATCACCTAGCCAAAGAATGGGTAAAGTTGGAGCTTTGTGTAAAGAATCAAAGACAAATCTGGGCAAGAGGTAGGCTTAAGTAACTTATATATGGCACTACAATTAATTTTGAGCATCAATTATTCATCCCTTCTTAAAATATAATGAACATAGCCAATAATGAAAAGACATTTGAGATGAGACTGTAAAATCATAATGTTTACACTAATTTTTTTTCTTCAACTGTTCCTTTAATTTTCTTTCCATCTGCTTTTCGTGGAGATAGCTCTTCCAGTGAAGTAAAGAAAACCATTCTCCTCGAGGCTGTGACAGAATCCCAGAATCCCAATCTTGGCCCTGCTGTGCCATCTGTAGCTTCAGTGTGCTGCCTGCTCAAGAGCAGCACAGCATCTCTTGGCAACTGCTAGGCTGCAACAGCGGACATTTCCATCAAATAGCTTATAGGGTCCAGGGCTAAGAGAATTGGTCTTTGTGAATCACAAAGCTGGGATAATTATGCTTTCTTTCGTTTAAACTTTAATTTTCATGGTCATAGTCTTGTTTCTCTAAAAAATGGTGAAGGCAGTATGTGAACTGTGCAAAAACTTTGAATCAGATTAATTTTGTACTTGTACATGTGCATGAACTTTTTGTGTAATTAGTATAGCACATTATGACCCCAAATAATATTATCTATAGCTTGCTTCGATATTGGACTAGGTGACATTTATTGATGCCAGAAACTCTGGTGAATATTCCTTACAAATTTGGTGAAGAATTCATGGGCAGCTGTAACACTTTTGATTTGTGACCAGAAGATTAAAGCCATCATGAGGTTGTAGATGTTGAGCAAGGGCTAGCTCTAACGCCACAGATGAAACACTGGTAGTATCCACCACTGAGTGTAATTAGATATGTTTTTTTTTTTTTTTTTAAAATCAAACTGGCTGGTGACTGAGTGATTGTTTTGTGGGTCCCTGCCTGTGTGATTTGGGTGAGGATAACAAAGAAAATCAGTTTTTCATTCTCTTTCTTTTCCATGAAAAATCTGTGCAAAGGTTGGATGTTTGACACGGCAGTTGAAGACACCACTTTGGATACTCACATCCCTTTTCAGAGTGTCTGGGTTTGAGTTCCAAGGCTCCTCCCCTTGTGATCTAACTTCCTGCTAATACAGATTAGGAGGCAACAGATGATGGCTCATGATTTGGGTCCCTGCCATTCATGTGGGAGATCCTTGACTTCAGCCTAGTCCACGCAGGCTTCTGCCAGATAGGTAGTCATCTAAAGAACTCAGGATCTCGTTCTGTATCTTTCTCAAATAAGTTAAAAAATATATGTAGTTTTTAAACAAGTTTTAAAAACTTCAAAAAGCTGTGTACAGTGATATTTCTCTGACACAGGAATGTGAAATTGAGTCTTATTCAGACAATCACAGTCATCAGGATTGGCGATTTATTTTCCATTCTCATTTCTAACATAAAACATTGATTAAAATGGTTTTTATGCCAACCTGGTGCTGCAGATTTTATCTTGAGCATTTGTGAAACACGGGCTCACATAGTTAAATTGACGGTCTTTTTGGGGGTCACAGAGTAAGGAATTCCAAGGACACAGAGAAATCATCCATAAACAGTTCAAGATTTTGATATGTTTTTCAGAGCACGTTTGAATTGTTAAGTAGGAAAACTCGTTTGATTTCCTTGAGTAACTTTAGATTTCAGGGAAAGTCATATCCTTGGCAGGCCTTCTTATTTTCCTCATGAACGAATTTATGTTGTCCCAGCAGTCAGTCATTTGAGATTGCCTCATGTGATGGCTTTGTTCTTATCAGGAAAGGTCCCTGAGATACTAGGAATTCAACTATTCCTTTCAAATGTAGCAGGGATCTAGTTCAATTTCTCAGTTTAGCCTTTGGTAATTGATCAGCCCATTTTTAATCCCCCTCCAAGTAATGCATATGAAAATGATTAATGATTATACGTTTATTTCTTTTGGAACTGCCAGTCCTGACGATGTACAGGAGAACATTATATTTTTATAGATCTTAAGCACATCTGCTGAATCAGCAAAGGGTTCCCGCAATTTCCCTGATTATAGCTGCATCTTGGGGATATTGCAAATAACTATTATCAAACCACTTGAGAGTGGGTGAGGGGAAGGCCCTATATGTGTTACAGGACAGTAAAGATAGCGTGAGATTTTGAAAATATGGATGTTATCCGTAGTAATGAAAAGGAACTTAAAGGCAGCTCCTACTTTTTAAAAATATCTCCAATGCAATACTGTGTTTTCACTGCTAGTTTAACACTCCTGCCCTCTCCCCAACCCCCAGGGCCTGTGGTTGGATGGAGGGTAAGTAGGATTCCTCTCCAGGGTTGCTACCTCCTTCCTAAAGGCTGGTTTACTTAAGGGACACTCAGCTTTCTCCAGCACGTTCCCTGGGTTTCCCAGACCCAGCTGGCAGAGGTCTGCTCAATTTCTGCCCTGATTACCATATCCCTTCTCCATAAAACTCTACTTAGTCCATCCTCACAGGTACTTTCTGTCGGTTTTTTTTTTTTTTTTAATCTAAACGCAAGGAACAGAGAGAAACTTCTCTTGATTTATTCCTCCAAATGTCCACAAGGGCCAGGGTTGGACTGGGCCAAAGCCCGGAGCCAAGAACCATATCTAGGTGTGCATGGGAGTGGCAGAAGTCCAGTGTTTGCGATCAAACTTGGGCAGCTGCGTTGTGGGTTGTGGGAATGTTAATATCTTAACCACCAAGCCAAATCTCATACTTTTTAAAATGGAAATATCGGAAGACTTTACATCCAATTATTCTTCACATTTTTGGTGAAAATGGAACTGGCTGCATTTCTCCAAGCCTGCTAGACATCCTTCAGCTTCCAGAATCTTCACTGTCACTTTGGTTATTTGTGCCCTCCCGTCACTCTTCTGTGGTTCATTTGCAGGCAAAACCTTTCCGTTTTCCCTGTGCTCACACCAGGACCCTCTTCTCACCGGCTTCACACAACCCATGCTCATCAGAACATTCACAGTGCCCTTTGGCTGTATTCCATCTCCTTTCACTTTTTACCAGGTTCATGGGGAGAATTCTCAAGCTGTTGGTGACACTACAGGGTTGGAAGACTAAAATCAACTTCTTTGGTGAGGACTTGAAGTCACTGAGCACATGGTTTCAGGCTATTTAAATGAATTAGGTAATGTAGAAAGAATATATTCATCAAATAAAAAAGATCTAGAATAGGCAGCATTCGTGTTTTGGGCGACTGATCAACAATGTACCACAATCGGGTTGCTTTTTCCTTCAGATTTCTTCTTTCTGATGCCATGATCATTTCTCAGTGACCTCTAGGACACCTGGCATAGTGTTTCAAATTCCTACTATCTTGAAAACACAGGATGACAAAGCAAACCAGACCACCACATGCTGCATAGCTTATTTCTTATATCCATTTCAAACCATTCTCGTTTCAGGTCTCTGGGACTGCATAAATTCTCTTATGTACTGAATTTGCATGAGTTTTTCCCCGTAAAGTATCTTAGTATTCTTGAATGTTGTTATATAAAGATTGCTTGCATTTAAAATTTCAGTGGAATCACTTCAGTCAACAATCCATTTGTGAAATCTGCTTAGAAATGAAGATGGTCTAAAACAGCAATAGAAAGATAACACTTATCAAGGGGAATGGTTTGCTTTTGAGCTTTCTGGAAGCTCCAAGTTTGAGTTCAAAAGTCAACATTTTTTGAATTTGTAAATGTTTATACCCATGGTCCATTCTTTGGTACCTATTTCCATTTCTCTGGTTTAATACAGTGTTTAATTTCCTGGATTAGTGAAAGTTGCCCTGTGACTCTGTCCCACTACCTAGACTCTTGTCCCTCTAAATTGCAACTCCTAGGACTTCACATCTGCTTAAAGTAGGTCAATAGCTCGCCTATGCTGACAGACAAAGGATCAAGTCTTTGAAGCAGACATTTGGTACAGTAGTTACTCCCCTGTTAGAATGCCCAAATCCCATATTGGAACCTTGCATTCCCTACCTTGCTCTGGCTCCTAATTCCAGCTTCCTAAAGATGTACACCCTGTGAGGCAGCCTAATAGTTCAAGTAGAGGGGTCCTAACAGCTCATGAGAGAGAAAGTGGAACTAAGTTATGGCCTCCTCCTGGCTTTGAGCTGGCCCAGACCTGCCCCTATATCTGGATTGAACTGGTGGATAGAGGCTCTCTCTTTCTGTCTCTCTGGATGCAAACCTGCTTATCTCATATTCTTGTCTAGGCTTTTCAGGATCTGCTGTCTTAAACCACTGCTTCCTCACTGTTTGCTAAATTATCAGTCATTACAGGTGATTAATTTTGGGTACTATCACTTCTTGGACACTTCCCTGATCTTTAGATTCCTCATCTGGTGGCTTTATTGTCAATCACTCTGCACTAGCTGTGAGAATAATGATGCCGTATCTGTACCTGGTGGAAGATAGCATAGTACCTAAGTGCATGGTGTGAGGAGCAGTTCTGGCTGAGTCTATATCTGGGCTCTACCATATACTAGTCATGGTATCTCAGGCAAGTTCCTTGACCTCCCCAGTCCTCAGTTTCTTTGTCTGTAGAATGGGGATAATGCTAGCTTTCTCAGCGCATTGCTGTGATGCAGAATTTGGTAAATACGTGTACAGTGCTTTAGAAAGCTATCCCCCTGGCACCTCACAAGGACTTTATATATTAACTGATTGTGATTTTTACATCCAGAGTCTGGTGTCATGCCTGGGACCAAGAATCAAATATGAGATTACTTGTCATGTACTTTGTATTGAGATAAAATTCACGTATCATAAAATTAAGCTTTTAAAAATGAACAATGACATTCAGTGCTTTCACTATGCTTTGCAATTTTTAATGTGGTTCATTTTCAAAACCTTTTCATTACTCCAACAGGAAACTACATACCCATATACACTTTAAACAAGTACACCTTGTTCCCGCTCCTTAGGTATCATGTAAATAACATTTCTTATGTACTACCTACAAGGGATATTATAGAAATGTGATGAGACAACAAAGCAAAGAGAAGTGTGTTTCATAAATACAACATTTAGAAAAGACCAATCATCAGAATATTAACTCACTTGTTAATATTCTGGACTGATCAATTCTCATGGAAAAAAATTCCCAAGGTCATTACTGTATGGTGCCAAGTGTGTGATTGCCCGTTTCTCTACTTTTGTGGGATTTTAAAGATTTAACTAATTTCCTCCATTGAGGACTTTAGAAGGCAAGCATTCCGCATTGTATAAGACATACTCAGTACAGTCTGGCCTTTTGAAGGCTACCATGTGAAGTATGTGATGACAAGACAAAAGAGTCCAGAGCAGGTGCTGTTGACAGCAGCATTCCTGTGTGACATCCTTGGCTCTGGAACTCCAGAATGACATTGGGCCCCTGTTGAAAGAACTATTCAGACGATCTGTTGCTGGCCAGCTCAGTCCATGAATATTCATACTAGAAAACAACACTGCCTTAATAAGGGACTTTGTGTGACAGTTTTTAGGACCCAGTATAGCTATTGACTTTTTTCACTGTTTCCTTTGCCAGCTGCTGCCACTTTTCTGTCCCTTTCAAGTCCAATTCTACTCATACACTTTGACAATTTCCTGCCTAGTTGTGTGCGTGTGTATGAGAGAGAGAAGGAGGGGGAGTTCCATGGCAATGGATCTCTACTTTGACATCAGGCTCGTATCTGTAATCAGATTGTTGACTTTTCTCCCCATTGGACCTCCTGGGATCCAGACTTGCTTTGATGTTCTAGATTCCAGACCCTTGATTTGTGTTTGATTTTGGCAACTATAGGAAATTTATCCCTCAACTTTTTATTGCTAGCCTCAAACCATTATCTTGCCTTCTTATTGTTCTGAGAACCTCTACTTTGGCATTACCTACCTCTTGATTTTAGAATATATTTCATATTAACAGCTGACAGGAGGACTTAAAGTATTTGCTCTAGAGTAGCTTATAGAGATCTGCATGCATATATATGGGGGGATAAAGAAATTTACTGTATATAAAGGGTAGTATCATTTAAAATTATGAGGTCCATTTTATTTTCTGATTTTCTAATTACTTAGGGGAATAAAACCTGATCAGCACTTGTGTTTAATGCCCCATTCTGGGAAGCTTTTTCAACTAACAAAATGGTTGTATTTCACACCAAATACCCTGAAAAATCCAACCTTTTCTTAATTAGTTGAGGAGTCCATAAAACTCCTATTGTGTGTTCTAGGCAGTGGGGGTTTGAGTGTCCAGGTAGCTCTCTGCTGTGCAAGATACATGAAAAGAGAGTAACCAGTGCTGCCTTTGTAGCACTGAAAAGAGTGTAACCAGGGCTGGTCATATGCTGTCTGAGCATCAATCAAATTCACAGGGAAGATTGCTCCCTCCCTTTGACAGGTCACAGGTGCCTCGGTGGTTGATGGTACAGGGCGGAGTCAGGTGTACTGTGAATGTGAGCAGTCCTCATGGATCAGGGGGCTTCACTGAAAAAAAAAAGATGTATTTTAATTTGAAAGGCAGAGTAACAGATGCACAGAGAAACTTGGTGGGCTCTGAATCTTTCCTCAGTGTGTGAGGCCAGGACCCCTTACCCCCCCCTCCAAAAAAAAAATGAAAGGAAAAGAAAAACCTGTATTGGTGGCATAGTGGTGAGCAGAGCTGCTTTCCAAGTATATATATAAGCTGGCAGGGTTTAATAATTGCCTGGATTAGATTCTAATCTCTGCCCCTAAGTAGGTTGCAAATACTATACTCTGGGCAAATTACTAAACTTCTCCATGCTTGTTTCCTCTCCTACAAAATGGAAAGTAATTTTAGTGTCTATCTCATAGGTAGAATATCTAGCAAAAAAAAAAGACATAGCACATTATACAAATTTGAGATGTACATTGAGAGAAGGAAACCACTCCCATCCAATGGTCTTCCAATATCTGCAACGGCTATGGTTTGCTAAGCTCAATCTGGCAGCAAGGAACATAGTCTAGGGCTCCCATGTGGATGGCAGGGACCCAACTTCCGGAGCCATCATTTGTTGCTTCCCAGGTCCACATTAGCAGAAAGCTACAATCAGGAGCTCAAGCCAGAACTTGAATCCAGGCACGGTCAAACCTGACGTGGGCCTCCCAAGCAGTGTCTTAATTACTTGGGCCAAATGCTTTCCTCAGTTCAGTACACTTTAGGTACTATTCCTATGATTGATTTACCAGTGCTACTAGGAAGGAATTTATAATACAGTGGTGGAGATCATGAGCCTAGCTGCAGAATTGGTGAGGCTACTTCCCTGCTTGTAGTCACTAAGCAATTCCTATTATTTTGCCGTAGGATAAGTTGCCTAATCTTTCTATGTAAAAGATACCTCACTTTTTAAAATGGGGTAAATAGTATCTGTTCCACAGGACAGTGGGAAGGAGCAAGACCACATCATGAAGTAGTTAACACAGTGCCTGGCACATAGGGGATACTCAAATGTCAGCTGCTGTTTTAACCATCAACATCAAAGCAATCACTCTTGTCATTCGATTTCAGTACAAGTGTTACCTCCACAGAGATTTTTTTCTATAACTTAATATAATCTCCTCATCCTCCAGCCCCTCTTCTGTTACAGTGCTTTTTCTTTGTAACATTTATTATAATCTGAAATTATTTTTTTGTCTTTGGTTTAGTGTCAGTTTCCCCAGAAGAATGTAAGCCCTACAAGATCAACATGGTATCTCTTATGGTCATTGTAGTAGCATTCAGAGCAATACTAGCAAAATATTTGAATAAATATTTGTGGGATAGGTACAGCAAAGATCTTTATTGGACCTTTTCTGTTTGTTTTCAATATGTATTAAAGTAGAGTTGGGAGTAACGAGGGAAGGAGAGACAGAGAGAGAGAGAAAGAGAGAGAAAGAAATTGACTGAGCTTCCATCTGCTGGTTCACTCCCCACATAGCTGCCTTGGGCAGGGCTGAGCCAGGAGCTACCTTCAGGTCTCCCAAGTGGGTGTGGGGTTTCAAGCATTTGGGCTGTCCTCTGCTGCTTTCCCAGGCAAATTAGGAGGGAGCTGGATTGGAAGTGGAACAGCTGGCACCTGAATTGGTGCCAGTATGGGATATAGGTATCATAGATAGTGCCTTTACCAGTTATTCCACAGTGCTAGGACCCTATTCTGGCTTTTGGAATTGTCGTCATGGCTCGGATTGGCAGCCTGCTATGTAACTGCTTGCAAATTACATGTCAACAACCTAGAAGAGCTGATCACTTCCCTAACTGGAAAGAATCATAATATGCCACCCTCCTGCTTAGCGTTTCTCTCTGGAAGCTGTTTTGGACACCTACAAATATGTTTTGTACCAGTCAGCCACATGTGTGCTCTGTGGGGTAAATCTATGCAATTTAAATTGAATTATTCAGATGATTTTGTATGTCATCTGCCTCATTTTGCATTTGGAGATCTTTCTCAGTTCACTTAAACAGGCTATGGGAGGCATCAGGAATCTGGGGTGAGAGGTGAAAGAGCCTGCTTCTACCTTAGCAGTTTTTACTCCATACGTCTTGGGAGGATTTTGTAAGTATTGATTTTTTAAAATAATCGTACATAGTTGATTAGTGTACAAAGGGTCAAGGGCTACAGGAAAGTGGGTAAGGCCATTGTTTCCACACTAATAGCATCATTTTTCCCTCTATCTGGGGTCAGGGGAGAAACAAAGGGAAAAGTGTTGATTTTTAACAAAAGTTACAGAATGGACAAATACTGGCTTTGGCTTATGCTAGCTTCATATGGTTGCAGAAAATGAGGTGCGGAGGGGTGAGTAAACTTGTTGTGAAATGTTCTAAAAGGCTGTGTCTTCTAAGGTGGGCTATGAGCCACCTTCCTTTAAAGTTCTTCTACTGTGTACTTGGCTGTAAATTTAATGCCATTTTTATGATTCTTGATGGAGCGGTGTAATTTCATGGTTTGGCCATTACTGCTGGCATTAAAGGGATGCCTATTACTGGCACTTAATATATCTTCCCCAGTTGCTTAATGCCTGTGAAGCACATAGTGGAAGAACTGTCCTGTTGGCAAATAGAGCACGTATGGCACTGGTAAAGACCGTTCTGGGTGGGGTAACAGGTGCTAGTAGCTTTCTTTTTCCTCCAGGCAATCTTGTTACTCTCCTACTTTGTCCAGTTGTTTTGGCAACATTAAAAAAAAGAGTACTAACTCTTACAACAAATCTTTTCCACTGTTCCTTACACTTGCTTCCATGGTTAATTACCCCCAAATCAGCTAAATCTTGGAATACAGCTGTGGGAGGGGCACATGACTAGGGACTGAAATAAAGGAAAATGATCCAGGTATGCACTGTAATGAATTACTTCTTTCCCCCTTGTGTTTACAGTGTAAATGGTGTGGCACGTGGGAGGTGGTAGTGTTCTGTGAGACATTCTATTTCTTCACCATCTTGGGTAGTCTACTGTAGTTCTTGTATGTTTACCCCTGTATTTACTGAGGGAAAAGGCCTTATAACTTGGATTCCTAGTATTGCTTTGTCTCCTGATTGTGTTCACAATATTTGACTCAAGTGTACCACAAAATATAATTAGGGAAGGAAATGTCCAGTCTGTATTTATAATTTCCTTTCCCCATAAATAGGTGATTTGCGATGGAAGTACTGTTGTCCAGACTGAGAAAGTTAAGGATAGTACATACTAGGGTCCATACTCTTCATGAGTCTGCATTGCACTAGCAAAAAGTGCTTGGGTATGGGTGAAGGACTTTCATGCTTGGATAAGAAAGACAATGGTGAGAACAGGATGGAGTAAGAAAACTGAATTTGAGAAGCTGAAGACTAACTCTTTCCTTTTTCTATCTCAGTAAGGAGGGAACAGCATCACTTCCTTTAATTTAATCCTTTTACTACCCTGGCTTAGACAAAGTTGTGTTCTGCTCAAATATCTCTTGGCAATTTGTGGATTAGGGGATTAATTAATGTATGAATATACTTTGATTTTTTTTGGTATGGAAAACATCTTTGTAATTCTTTTTCATGGATAATATTAAAGACATACAAAGACTTGGCTCTTATTTCCTAGATTTTCATAGATTGATTACTTGGGTGCTAATTTTCTACAACTTCTAACAGAGCTGCTTCCATAAACACATGAATGTGAAGATGGGAGGACAACAGGGAGGGATTTCTGGTGTTTAGACTAAAATCAGAACACCCATTTAGTTTTCCTAGAATAATTGAGATAAATGACATGCCATATGAGTAACTGAGTATTACATGAATAAGAGCTGATGGCTCAAACTGTAGTTGTACAAATATCTTAGTGGGTTTATGAAGAGAAGTCAGGGACACACAGCGCTTTTCTGAAAATGTCAGTATTTTAAAAAATCTTAGTATCTTTCAGACTGTAAATGAATCTCTTGTCCATGTTGTATAGGAAGTATAGTACATAGGATTATCTTGATTTTGCCACTTTTTTCTCAGTTGACTTTTAAGTCTTGCTAACAACCTGTCCATCTTTCTGTGTTGACTTATGCCAGGATGCATGACAAGTATGACATTTGTGCGGCCAAAATTAGCTTAGTAAATATTGACTAGGTGCTCTTTAGGATATCTTAAAATCTCTAGAGATTAGGTATTATAAGCCTTTCTTTACCTAATAGGTTACTATATTAATTAGCTGCAATAATATGTTATGGAGCTTTTCAGTCCTAGGGCCTTTATCATCTTTACATGTGTCTGAAATATGGGGGCTGGTGTGGTAATGTATTAGACTAATCTTCTGTATTGATGCCAACATCCCATATGGACACAACTTGTGTCCCAGCTGCTTTACTTTCTTTTTTTTAAAAAAAGATTTATTTTTTATTTTTATTGGAAAGTCAGATATACAGAGATGAGGAAAGACAGAGACGAAGATCTTCCGTCCGATGATTCACTCCCCAAGTGGCCGCAATGGACGGTGCTGTGCTGATCTGAAGCCAGGAGTCAGGAACTTCCTCCAGGTCTCCCACGTGGGTGCAGAGTCCCAAGGTTTTGGGCCGTCCTCAACTCCTTTCCCAGGCCACAAGCAGGGAGCTGGATGGGAAGTGGAGCGGCCGGGATTAGAACCAGTGCCCATATGGGATCCTGGGGCACATTCAAGGTGAAGACTTTAGCTGCTACGCCACGCTGCCGGGCCTGAATAATTTAAAATTTTCTAGTGGATGCCTTAAGTAAAAAGAAATAGCCATTGTTCATTTTAATAAGTCATGTTTAACTCAAATATATACTATATTAGCATTTTAACAATTAGCCTGCAGAAAGATTGTGAGACATTCTGCATTATTTTTATACAATATCTTCAAAATCTAAATTCTGACCAGCCACATTCCAGATGCTTATAGCCATAAGAAGCTGAATGGCAACTATACTTGAAATTGTAATTTTAATGTGTGATGCTTTGGAAGTTACGTAAGTTGCAACAATAATTTCACCTGCCCTATAACAAATGTATGTTTATTTATATTGTATGGAACATTTGCTTTTAGTGTAGTTACATTTTCAATTGTTTTTATGATTTATACTCTCAAAAGGCAGAATTACAGAGAGAGAGAGAGAGAGACAGACTTTTTCATCCACTCCCCAAATGGCTGCAACAGCTTGGATTGGAACAAGCCAAAGCCAGGAGCTTCATCAAGGTCTCCTGTATGGGTGCAGGTGACCAAGAACTTGGTCCATCCCGTGGTGCTTTCCCAGGCATTTTAACGTGGAGCTGGATTGGAAGTGGAGCAATCAAGAACTTGAGCTGATTCTCATTTGGATGTTGGTATTGCAAGTGGTGTCTTAATGTGCTGTGCTACAGTGGCAGCCTCATTGTGCTTTTTAGTTTTGCTACCTCTAAATCATAAATAAAATGAAACAAAACAAAAAACATTCACTTGAAATAATGCTACCCAGTTTTTCTTTTATTTTACTCAAGATTTATTTACTTGAAAGTTGAAGTTTCAGAGGAAGGGAGAGAGAAAATCGGCCCGCTGCTGATTTACTTCCCCACATGGCCACACCAGCCTGAGCTAAACTGATCTGAAGCCAGGAGCTTCTTCTGGTCTCCCACATTGGCTCAGCTTCCTAAGGACTTGCTTCGTCCTCCACTGCTTTCCCAGGCCATAAGCAGGAGGCTGGATGGGAAGTGGAGCAGCTGGCACCAGAGCCTGCACGCATATGCAATGCCAGTGCAGTCAGAGGATTAGCTTGACTGCTACAGTGCTGGCCCCTTTGATTTTATTTGAATATTGAATATTTTAATATGATGGTAACGTATTGTATGCATATTATCTAGTAAAGAGTTTATTTAAAAACTTTAGGCAGTGAACCAGTTGTTTCAGAACCACTTACTGAATATAGCATTACTTTCCTTTTTTTTTTTCTTGCATTGGTTCCTCTCCTGTGCATCTCCTATGAGCACAGAAACGGGGAAGGCTTGTTTCTATGCTCATTTTTCTGGTCTGTTGGTCTGTCTTTGGCCAAGATAGTGTTTTAATTACTAAATCTTTCACAAGAAAGTTGTTTAAGATGAATTCCTCCCCTTTGTTTTCCTTTTAAAGTGTCTCTCTCTTTGTTTAATCTTCTGCTCTTTTATATGAATTCTAGGTTTATCTTATTAAGTTATATGAAAACTCATTTTCTTTTTTCATTAGATTTAAATTTATATGCTATTTAGGGCGAATTTGACATTTATGAGAGTGAGCTTCGCTATCCAAGGTTATATTTTATTTTTCTCTCCTGAAAGTCTAGTGAAAATGAAGTTTTTATAATTTGCTTCAGAAAAGTATGACACGTACTTTATTAATTCCAACTAACTTAGAATTTTTCTGTTGCAAATGGTATCTTTAAGTATGCTTTTTAATTTTCATTGCTATTGTTTAAAATGAAACTAGTACCTTTTTAAAAAAATTTATTTTTTATTGGAAACTCAGATATACAGAGAGGAGAGAGAAGATCTTCCATCTGCTGATTCACTCTCCAGGTGGTTTGTGATGCTCAGAGCTGAGCTGATCTGGAACCGGGAGCTTCCTCTGGGTCTCCCGCACAGGTTCAGAGTCCCAAGGCTTTGGGCCATCTTCTACTTTCCTAGGCCACAAGCAGGAAGCTGGATGAGAAGCATGGGTGCTGGAATTTGAACTGGCGCCCATGTGGGATCCTGGCGCATGCAAGGCAAGGACTTTAGCTGTTAGGCTACCATGCTGGGCCCAAAAGTAATATCTTCTTTTTTTATATTAACTATGTTTATTTTTGATGATAGTTGGTTAGGGTGATAAGGGTCAAGGGCTACAGATTGCCATTTACCAATTCTCTTTTTTGAAAGTAATATCTTCTTTAATTTGTATTTTCATTTGGAAGGTAGACTTACAGAGAGGAGAAAAAGAGTTTTTTCATTCACTGGTTCACTTTCCAAATGGCTGTAATGTGCATTGCTGAGCTGATCTGAAGCTAGGAGTCAGGATCTTCCTCCTGGTCTCCCACACAGGTACAGGGCCTCAAGGACTTGCACCGTCCTCTGCTGTTTTCCCAGGCAATAAGCAGAGAGCTAGATGGGAAGTGGAGCAGCTGGGACACAAATCCGTGCCCTTATGGGATCCTGGTGCTTACAAGGGGAAGATTAGCCGGTTGAGCCATTGTGCTGGGCCCTGCTTTTTTCATGATTGACTTCAGTATTTATCTTTTCAGAGAAATGTTGTATGTTTTATGTGAGTGCTTATTAGTTTCAAGCTTCTCTTGAATCTAGTCATTTCATATGTTACTGTAAATGGTTTTTATTCTAACCTTTAAATAATTTGGTTATTAGTTTTAAAAGATTTTTTTTACTTGAAAGGCAGTTTATGGAGAGAGAAGGAAATAGATTTTCGATCCCCAAATGGTCACAACAGCCGGAGCTGGGCTGAACTGAAGCCAGGAGCCTGGAGCTTCTTCTAGGTCTCTCATGTTGGTGCAGGGGCCATATTCCTTGTGCCATATTCCACCGCTTTCCTGGCCATATTAGCAGGGAAATGGAGCACCCAGGACTTGAACCAACACTCATATGGGATTATGGCACCACAGGCAGAGACTTAACTTACTATGCTATGACAGTACCCCTTTATTATTACACTAATAGAATTCCAGCACAATTTTTAGCACAAGCACAGAAGATGTCAGTGTCTTGTTTATAACCTTAAAATGCATGCTTCTTATATATCCTAAATGTGATGCTTACTGTCAGCTTTTTGTATAACTGTTGTTATTTGGGGTGGAAAATTGCCTTCTGATTCTGTTTTCATGAAAATTTTAAATTTTCTCAGCAATGGTTACTTCTGGTTTCTCTGAGTCTATAGTGAGATTTTGTTTTTCTTGTCTATCCTTTTAAGGAAAATGTAGTCTTAAGGATCCCAGACTTACCTGATACCCTCATTTCTAAATATCTCATTTCTAAACTCTTGCCTTGTAGGATCTATAACCTTGTTGTTTGTTCATGTGTGAATATTATGAGCAAGGATCAACAGATGCTGTGGTTGGGATGCTTTTTGGGGTAGGCAAAGCCCATATTTTGAGTGCCAGAGTTTTAGTCCTGGCTCTGCTTCCAACTCCAACTTCGTGCTAATGCACACTCTGGCAGGAAGCAGGGACTGGTTTAAGAGCTTTGGTCCCTATCACTCTTCTGGGAGACTTAGGGTGCAGGGCTTCTGGCTGTGGATTGGCCCAGGCACTTGAGAACCAGTAGATGGAAAGTCTCTTTCTTTCTTTCTCTCTCTTCCTGCCAATGTCTTTCTGCATTGTTCTCTGCTTTTCAAATGAACAACAATGTTTTCAAGGTTTCTAGTTAAAGGAGATCAACAAATATTCTGAAGAATATTCTAACATAAGGTTGTATAGTTGCTGCTGTGGTTGTCAGTTACTGCTTCATTTGTGTTCTTTGTTTCTGTTCAGTTATGAAAATTCAGCTGAGGATCTTAAAAAACTAACTTAAAAGTTTGTTATTTCTTTTTTTTTTTTCTTCTTCTTCTTATTTTTTTTTTGAAAAGCCGGATATACAGAGAGGACAGAGACAGAGAGGAAGATCTTCCATCTGATGTTTCACTCCCCAAGTGAGCCGCAATGGCCGATGTGCGCCGATCCGAACCCGGGAACCTGGAACTTCTTCCGGGTCTCCTACGCGGGTGCAGGGTCCCAATGCATTGGGCCGTCCTTGACTGCCTTCCCAGGCCACAAGCAGGGAGCTGGATGGGAAGTGGAGCTGCCGGAATTAGAACCGGCGCCCATATGGGATCCCGGGGCTTTCAAGGCGAGGACTTTAGCTGCTAGGCCATGCCGCTGGGCCCAAGTTTGTTATTTCTAGATTTTTTTTTTTTTTTTTTTTTTTTTTTTTTACAGAAAGAACTTTTAAGGGATTCCTAAGCCATCATATTTTTTGGTAATTGAAGATTTTCACATTGTTTGTACATGGGGAAAAATTTAGAAACAACCTATCTTTCTAATGTCTAACCCAGTGGTGTGTAAACATTCTAAATATCAGTATCTATTGGATGAAGTGTTTGAGCATTTTGTACTGACAGCTTGTGGATGAAAATGGAGCATGGAGTAAAAATGAGCATGAAAACTTTGTATCTGGTGGGATGATGGGAGAAAGCTGGAAGGGGTAGTTATTTATGGTTGAAGATAGAAGCTTAATCTCAGCTCTATTGAGTTAAGGTGGGAGAACGATTTGACTTTGGGTCAGTATCAAATTAAAGATCTGAATGCAAGTCAGGGCTGGATGTATGATTTTTAACAGTTAAGTTTGAAACTATAGCACTAGCTAGTGCCATTGAGGCAGAGAACAAGACAAGGAATGGGTCTACAATTCAGCCTTGATCGCAGTGGAAGGAGAAAGCACAACCGATGAAATAGTACAGTGAGGATACTGTAGTTTCGCAAAAGCATTGAAGGAGATAAAGTTTAAGGAGATGGCCTGATTTAGAAGGGGTTGGTAAATGGATTCTGATTCTGCTACACTCAAGATTGTTAGATGTGCCTGATAGGAATGGCTGTGTATCTTAGTCCTATTTCTGTACTGACAGGAATCAGCATATTATCTCCTTTTTATTATTTTGAATATAACAAAAGTGAAAGGATAGTTATTTCCACATGTATGTTTTTCTGTATACCTACTTTTTATATACACACCAAGTACTTTTAAATTACTTTGTTATAAACATCTCTAAATGTAGTTGTAGAAAAGCCACTTACAGCTTTCCTGCTGTTTAAAAGCCACATTATACCCTGTTTAAATATTTTTTAAATTGTTCAGAGGAAAAAGAACATGGCCCCTTAAAATTGAAGTAGATTTGGAAGAAGCTTGAAGTCTGGTAGAGAAGTTTCTAAGGAAACCAACTGTGTGCTAGTGTCAATCAAAAGTCGCTAACAGCGTGCTGTGAACATGTGCAGGCCATGGCCATAAATTTCTCTCCTGACCCCAATCTTTTTTCACTGTTAGCAAAGAAGGAGAATTTGAAAGTTAGACATTTGGAAGAGAACACTCTTTAGAAAAGTTGTGAACTATTAACTACAGATGAGACCCGCTTATGAGGGTATACATGAGTGAATGAAAGGTATTTGAAAGAGCTTTTTCAAAATAAGCTGTTAAAATGTTTTCAAGTGTTCAAGTCATATATAGAATTACATATGCATTTTCCTATGAATTTCTACCTTTCAAAATATTGAGGGTGAGTTAGATGGTAATTATTTACTTGGATAAAGGGTAAACCAGCTACAAATAAACGAACAAAAATTGTTGCTGGTTAGTCAAGGGCTACCTCATTTTAACCTGTGTAGAAACTTTATTATAGGTTATATATCACGTTATATCATAAGAACAAATGAGTTGCATTTTTAAGGGGTTTTTTTTTGAAAACCAGATCAGATTTACAGAGAGGAGGAGAAAGAAAAATTTCTGTCCGTTGGTTCACTCCCTAAATGGCAGCAATGGACAGTGCTGAGTCAATCAGAAGCCAGGAGTTTCTTCCAGGTCTCTCACATGGGTGCAGGGTCCCAAGACTTGGGGCCATCATCTACTGCCTTCCCAGGCCATAAACAGGGAGCTGGATGGGAAGTGGAGCAGCTGGAATACGAACCAGAATCCATATGGGATCCCAGCATTTGCAAGGTGAAGATTTAGCCAGTTGAGCCATTAGGCCAGGCTCAATATATATATTGTTGTTTTCCTTTGCTGTTATCGATGATGGGAATTGTCCCTCTGGATTGTGGGAAGTACCTAATCAGTACTTCGGAGCTCAAAAGTGGGATTTAGAAACTAAGGAAGTAGTTGTAAAGGCAGTGAGCATAGCAGTGGGAGAAGATTTAGAATACCCAAGTCAAAGAGGGAACAGAAAGATAGCATGGAAGAAGCTGCTATGTCAGACATAAAACATCTTTGAGATACAAAACAAGTCTGTGTTGGCCAGAAAGCCTTCTATACTTTCCAGGCCATCGCACGGAACAGCTGGCTTTGTAGGGAGTGGTCAGGCCAGGCCTAGAGGCTGAAAAACAGCTACACTAGAGCAGATCGTGACAGAATCCCATTTAATTGGCTCTCAAGATCATAAACTGGACAGCCTGTCTGGATGATAGCACACATGATTTGTGGACCACAGCTCTTGGGGAAAAAAGGAAAGCTTCAAACGTTGGTGCTGTGGTGTAACAGGCCAAGTCTCCAAATCAGTGCCAGCATCCCGTATGAGTCCTGGTTCTGGTCCTGGCTATTCCACTTCCCATCCTGCCACCTGCTTATGACCTGGGAAAGCAGTGTAGGATGGCTCAAGACCTTGAGACCCTGCACCTGTGTGGGAGACCTAGAGGAGTCTTGATTCTTAGCCTGGGAACAGCCAGGAATATCTTTTTGTCTCTTACTATCCCTTTCTCTGTAACTCTCCCTTTCCAATGAAAATAAACCTTTTTTTCTAAGATTTATTTATTTTTATTACAAAGTCGGATATACAGAGAGGAGGAAAGACAGAGAGGAAGATCTTCCGTCCAATGATTCACTCCCCAAGTGAGCCACAACAGCTGGTGCTGCGCCGATCAGAAGCTGGGAACCTGGAACCTCCTCCGGGTCTGCCACATGGGTGCAGGGTCCCAAAGCATTGGGAGATCCTCGACTGCTTTCCCAGGCCACAAGCAGGGAGCTGGATAGGAAGTGGAGCTGCCGGGATTAGAACCAGCGCCCATATGGGATCCCGGGGCGTGCAAGGCGAGGACTTTAGCTGCTAGGCCATGTCGCCGGACCCAAATAAACCTTTTCTTTTAAAAATAAGATTTATTTTTATTGGAAAGACTTGATCTACAGAGAGAAGGAGACACAGAAGGGCCTTCCATCTGCTGGTTCATTCCCCAAATGATTGCAGTGGTTGGAGCTGAGCCAACCTGAAATCAGGAGCCAGGAGCCTCTTCTGAGTCTCTAACATGGGTGCAGGGTCCCAAGGCTGTAGGCCATCCTGTACTGCTTACCCAGGCCACAGGCAGGGAGCTGGATGGGAAGTGGAGCAACCGGGTCACAAGCTGGCCCCCACATGGGACCCTGGTGCTTGCAGACAGAGGTCAGTTGAGCCATCATGTGCTGAACCTGAAAAGAAAGAAATCTTTAAAGAAAGAAGAATGAAAGAAAGCTTCTATTCAGAAGGGAAGCACTAGAAACACAAACCTATAAACAGTGACGAACAGCACCATATCATAGAGGGTTTATTTTCTAAACCTTGCCTTGGAGATGAAAATATTCTGAATGACAGAAATTATGCCAGTGAAAGAACAGTACAAATGCAGTTGGTAGTCGTTAGGTTTTTAGTTTTGATTCAGATATGTTCACAAGAACAGGAAGCGATATGAAAATGAATGTCTT
This sequence comes from Ochotona princeps, assembly GCF_030435755.1. NCBI lineage: Eukaryota > Metazoa > Chordata > Mammalia > Lagomorpha > Ochotonidae > Ochotona > Ochotona princeps. The sequence continues at coordinate 79,406,771 of NC_080865.1, read as the reverse complement.
TAAATGATTTTAGTTATGATGAAGCATATTCTTGTAAAATTGAAATTACGTTGTATGTAGCAAAGATTCAATGGGAGGCTTTCTGTAACTGTTTCAAAAAACCCCTAAAATAAATTGGAGGTTTTTCTTTTTCTTTTCATCCTGGTAAAATTGCTTTCATATTTTTTGTTACCTTGGTACAATTCATTTGAAGACCACCCATCCCTATTGACTCCTCCATAGTAACTTACGGAACCGCACTGGACCACCTAGTTTTCTGTTATACACTGTCAGATTGCTTCGCTACATACAGTTAAATCTAGGGCAAATCAAATGTCCATATTTTCTGTTAATCCCCTTGATATCCCAAAGCCGAAGTCCAATATTTGACTATAAATATCCAGCAGTGTATTTAGCTTAAATTCTTTGTATTCGGTTGTCCCTGGCTGTGGAGGGGGGATTATTTCGTCAGGAGGACCTGTGTGTATTTCTTCTCATATCCTCTAGCACACGAGTGAAAGGTCAGTGGATTACGTTGCGAGGAGAGCCAAAGTTTCTTACAATATGTGAAGGATAGGGATTACTTCCTCACAACTATGCAATCTTTGCAGGCCTCAAAACTAGCCAGTTTCCCTGGGTGTGGGTTGCTGGAGGAGCCGGTTGCAGCAAAGCTGTGATACTATTGACTGCCAGGTCCTAAACCAGCTTCCCTTCGGAGGCACAAGCACCCCAGACTGTGTCTCAAAGGGTTTAACTGGCTCTCCCTCCATTCCTTGGTCCTCCAAATCCTCAGGCTGCAGTCTTCTATTCGGGGTGATTGTTTTCTCCAGGGAGCATCCTTGAGCAGACATAAGGCTCTTAATCAATTATTTACACACACTTCTGACTTGTCAGAGTGAAGTCATGGAAAGGTTGGGGTGGAAAAAGTAGAATCGATTTTGATTGGAAATTGGACTATATTGGGGGTTGAGACTGTGATCTGTCACGTTAGGCAGCTGATGTGAACCTTGGCTTTGTATGCGGGCACTGGTTCATGTCCTGGCGTCTCTACTTCTGATCTAGGCCCTTATAGTGAAAAATGGTCCAAGTGCCTGGGCCCCTGCTACCCATGTGAGTGACCAGGAAAAGCTGTTGGCTTCTGGCTTTGACATGTCCCAGCTTCAGCTGTTCAGGCCGTATGGGGAGTGAACCAGTGGGTGGAAAATCTCTGATGTGCAGATAGAATGGGTGGTCAGCTACATGGTGCGATTGGGACATGGTTGCCTTCTACGTTCCTTGCAAAATATCCTCCTTATAAGCTTGTCTTAATGCCTGATACGTCACAGTTATAGATGAATTTCTCCAGCTAAGAGTTCCTTTTCCCTTAAAGGAAACCTTTTTGTTGCCTACCTACCAAAGTGCTCAGACACTTAATAGATCAACTACTAGTTCAATGAAAAAGTGAGTTGGAGAGATTATTATTAACCACTTCAAAAGGAAGTAGGGACTGTTTGGTTAACAATGACACGAAACTATTTAAAATAAATGTTTTTAAACATAAAAGGCTGATTTTTAGGGTTGGGCATGGCTGGAGAATTTGAACTTGCAGCAAGCTCTTAGGTGATGCCAATGCTAAATAAGAGTTTGGTTAGAAAGAATTTAGAATATCTTACATCAAAGATTCCTCGATTTGTTTAATAAATTGCTCATGTTACTTGACAAGTGCTCAAATCAGAATCTGTAAGCTGTAGACTCAGAATTTTTGTTTTTGGCAAATACTACAGGTAGTTTATATGACTGGGAGAAAAGAATCCTATCAAAAGGAACCAGGCACAGCCTTTAAAATGAGTGAGGGTGTTGCTGCGGTCCCTGACTTCACAGGACTTCGTAGGAGTCAGAGGGTCCCAGGCCAGGTGAGAAAACACAGCTATGATTTTCCTTCTGAGTCATGCTTCTGCACGGCCTGGAGCTAGGGGTAGCAGGGAAAATGAGAAGCTGTTTGAATGTTCCTTTTAATTTCTAGATTGGTAGCCATTTTTATTAACCCAAAGCATTGTTTGGTTCTCTGAGTTTGGTTTTGCTCCTTGGGTAAGTTCGGTATCTTCAAGGCAGTGAAATTTGTAAAAACAACAACCAAAACAAAACAAAACAAAAATCCCACAAATCTTTTTTTTTTTTTAAAGAGTTATTTATTTTATTACAAAGTCGGATGTGCAGAGAGGAGGAGAGACAGAGAGGAAGATCTTCCATCCGATGATTCATTCCCCAAGTGAGCCACAACAGCTGGTGCTGCGCCAATCCAAAGCCAGGAACCAGGAACCTCTTCCAGGTTTCCCACTTGGGTGCAGGGTCCCAATGCATTGGGCCATCCTCCACTGCTTTCCCAGGCCACAAGCAGGGAGCTGGATGGGAAGTGGAGTTGCCGGGATTAGAACCGGTGCCCATATGGGATCCCGGGGCGTTCAGGGCGAGGACTTTAGCCACTAGGCCATGCTGCCGGGCCCCACAAATCTTTAAGTATTAACTTTAGCTTCAAAGTTACTCCTCATGTGTGTGTTCAGTGCAAGTTTTAAAACTTCTTTTGAAACCTTTGTCTTCATAGTTTCTGGAAAATATTGGGAAACCTTATTCTGACACTAACAAGACTGAGATGCGAAGCAGGGCTGCTGGAATGACTGCCATTTCTTTAATATCCAGTCAGTGAGCTGTGGAGCAGTGTGAGGTCAGCAGAGGGATGTACCCAGCGATGCACCTCAGTCTCTGCAGCTATTCTGGTGTGATATTATTTCATTCATCACCAACATTCAAAGTGAAAACCTCTAAAAAAAGACATTCTGAATGAGATAAGCTGCAAGTATGAAAGACTGCCAGGAATACAGGGTGCCGGTATGAACTAGGAAATTTAGGCCCTTTTGAAAACATCACACAACTTTCAGAGGCCACATTCCAAGTTGGTAGTAAGGCTTGTATTAGCATTAAGAATCTGTTACGCCCATGACTATACTGCAACTTTTTGAGCTCTTAATGTCCCTAGTCTTAAAACTATCCTTCAGGAAGAGTTGCTCTTCACACTCCTGTGACTTTCCAATCTCCTCCTTTCCATGTGTGTGATTGAGATGGAGATTTGGATTTGTAAGAAAGGGTGTTTCTTCACAAGCAGGACTTTAACTTGTGATGTGTCATGTTACAGTCTAGAATGGGAAGTTAGAGGAGACCCAGACCCTATTCCAATTCATCATTCTCCCGTAGCTCTTGAGCCTTGACATAGCATAACTTGACATGAAGTTGTCAGTTTCAGCATCACTTGAATGGACCAGAAATGACAAGTTAAACACTTGCTGATTTTGCATCCTTGCTAGCAGGTAATAGCCTTGAACTGGAGGAACTAACACCAACCGAGATTTCTATTTGAAAGTATGTGTGCAGTTGTTGCTTTAAGATGTAAATAATTGAGCGATCTAAGTACACAATGCACATTCTGTTTATATATGCAATGGGGGACAAATAAGTTTTTCTTTTTCAATTCCTATTTATGAATAAAGAGATGTACAAGAGCTTCACTGGCATTGAGGGATGCAAGAGTAACCTATCCTCTGCTGTCTGAAACGATGACAGTCACCTCTCTGGGTTTTGAGGGTATATCAAGGTCTGGAAATACTGGAGCACCTGGTGTCCCAGGGTTTAGGAGCAATGAAAGAAATGAGGATGAAGGGTGCTGAGTGATGTGCTGAGGTACAGGACGTTAAAAAATCCAAGTTTTCTTAACAGGGCTCAAATTCTTTTTTAATGTGGAGGCAGCAGATGCGTATCTTCATTATTTGAGCGAAGCTCAGTCCAAATTTTCCAAGGCTATTTAAAGGCATGCGGACCAACAAGAAGTCCTGTGATGAGAAGTAGCCAATCAGCAAGCCTCCTGTACTTTCTACCAGATTCTTTACTATAACACTGTAATACACTAAGATGATACTGGTAATGCCAACTTTAAAAAATGTGTTCATGTAGTTGAGCTATTTGTGTCCTAAGGAGATTTCTCAGGATGTTTTGAGTCAATATGTGTGGAAGTACGTCTGGTGTTATGAACATAGGGGTGCATGTTGGTTTCTTGTGTAACAGGTGTTTTGGATATATTCCTAGCAGTGCTATTGCTGGATCATATGATATGCAGATTTTCAGTTGGTTGAGTGTTCTCCATACTGATTTCCATCATCCCATTGTGTACACATGTCCAACAGTTTCATTGAGAATCCATCTTTCGTCTGGATGCAAGGATGCATGTGTATGGGTGGGAGTTGAGGGACAGGGCCAGGTCATGTGACCCCCTGACTGGGGGGATGAGATGTAGATAAAAGTTGAGAAAGAGTTGTTCAAAGGCAAAATACACCCTTTTCTTCAAAGGAGGAAATGTGAGCTGGGAGGTTTAGAGAGGGAGGAGGATTTTCATTCACACTTCCATAGGATCTGGAGGCACAGGAAGTGGTATCTGGGCAGCACTTAATTGAATATTAAAATTGCGGTGGCTATGGGAGCAGGACTTGAGTACTGCGCATTTCCATGCCCTTTTTGGGCATCTCCAAATTGTGATGGTGTCAGATGCACGATACCAACCATGGACACTTTATTCTGATCACATTATAATGACATAAAAGTCATCTTGGGAGCCTAGTCTGCACCCCTATTTGGCTATTACTAGCCTGTAACAGCTTTTAAGCTGTGAAAGTCTGATAGCTACAATTGGTACAGAAGGGGTGGTATCTGCAATAGAGCCACAGTGCAGGTGCCGGCAATCATCTGTTCCGCTCTATAAACTACATCCCTGCCTACATCATGTCAATAACATGAGAGAACATTTCAGATATCCCCAGTATTCATTTTCTTTTTTTTTTTTTTAAAGAAAGTGACTGCTATGGAATTGGGAAAAATCCAGTTTACAATGAATAATGTACCCCAAAGTCTAAGTAACTGTGTTCTCTAACATTTTGGAGAAAACTAAGTTCCAGTAGGCTTTGAAGCCCTTCCATTGACACTGGTAAATGTAAAAGGAATTTTCATAAGCTTTTTAAATACCTGTTTGAAATGCTAATCGATCAGCATGTGTCCAATCAACCCAGAGTTAATACCAATTCAATCCTTTCCTTGGCAGATTTGCATATTTGATGAAATTAGACTCTATCAAGAAAATATGAAATTAAATGAAATGAAAATTGAGCTGAAATTTGACAACACATGAAAATAAGTACTCCTAGGTTTCTTGTCTCAATTTTCTCACAAATGTCACTCAAAGGAGACCATGCTCTAAAATGTTACCTGTAAATTTTATACACATTAGTTTTCCAATGAGGTTGTAATGACAATGGATTTACCTATTGTTGCTAAAGTATGATGTCGGTGTTTTACACAGTGATACGATGGGCAAGGCTGAAACCTGGTGTTTAATGTAAGATTTCTTTGGAGAATTGTAATTCTTTACCCTGTGTCTCGATAAATACGGTGTTCAGTGAGGACGTAGGTGATATGGTGGCAAATTCACTTAAGAAGAAAGCATAGCAAATATTCCTGGGAGCAGGATAGCTGAATCTATTGGTAGCTTACAGCATTGTTGGTAGGCTGGAAGCTCAATCATGTTCTCTCGTAGTATATAGTCTCAGCCCTAGGATCCAACCTTAGCTTCACTATCTTCCTGTTCTGGAGACCCATAGGATAAGCTTTGATTGTTTCTTAGCTTTATGATGAACACATTGGGTTGTGTTGTTGTGAACTTATATGAAAGGAAAGTCAGGACCACCAGACTTTTGTCAGGCAAAAAAATACTTTGCTTGGAATGCTCCATTATAGGAAAGAACAAAGCCACTATTGAAATCAACAAGTAGACATCACAGGTTTCCATGACACTGGGAAAAAAAGGATTACTTTATAGGGGAGGAAAATGAAGGCTAGAAACCATTCTCACATTCATAATGTTGCCCTTTTTGTCAGTTGGGGCCTCCGCTGATTGGGACGGAGTCTGAGTGGCCTTTAAAAATACAAATAAAAAGTTGCAAGGCAAGAGAAAGGGGATTTGTTCTAATAAAAGGGCTGCATGCTTCTCCTATTCTCCCAGCCTTGTATGTTAAAGAGTTACCTACTAATCTGTTGCTGGAGAACCTGTCCATCTTCAGAGGTGCGCTTGCAAAAAAAAAAAAGAGAGAAAAGAAAAGCTTTTCACATAGTCGAGTCCTCTCTACTGCAAAGTAGAAAGGGATCGAGGTAGAGAAGTTTATTAAGTATCTCCCAGTAATTGGCAAGCTCATTTAAAAGGGCTCCTTCAGCCTAGGTGCATTTGGGATCTCCTCCTCAATGCAGCTGAAGTGGCCATGGTACATTTAAAAGATGCCCATTTCAGGTCACCTTGTTCTTTGAGCCAGGAGACAAGAGCACTCTTGCTGTCTGGGGCTCTGCTCATTCAGAATATACCATGAATGGCACAGGCCCTAATGATCATGTGGAGACAAGACGTGGACCTTTTTTGGAGCTTATTAAAAGCATTTCTAAGGTCGCATGCCTCCCCGGCATATCATTTCATGTAAAACAAATTCCCCAAATAACTGACCATATCCAACAGATTTTCTTAATTAAAGAAAAAAAAAATTGAGGTATATTCCTACTGTGGTTTAAGGGAAGCTTAGACCTAACACACTCAATAATTTATTTTTTTTTCTGTGTTTAAAAGCCAGTAATAAGAAATGATTTTAAGAATAAATTTAAACTTCATACTTGAATACCCAATGATCATATCTTAGTACTGGAGGTAAATGAATTAGTTAATTTTTATTTGGGAGATTCTTCATGTATGTTTTGTTTACTCTTAATACTCTACCTGTTGTATGTTGCAAAACATTTTTTGAAGATTTTTATTTGGAAGGTGGAGTTAGAAAGATCTTTCATCCATTGGTTCACTTCCCAAATAACTGAAATGACAAGTCTGGGCCTGGCCAAAGCCAGGGACCAGGAACTTCATCTGGGTCTCTCATATGGGTGTAGGGACCCAGGCTCTTGGGCCATTTTCTGCTGCTTTGTCAGGGGGTATTAGCAGGGAGCTGGATCAGAAGTAGAACAGTGGGACTCAAGATAGCTCTCATGAGACCCTGTCATCATGGCCAACGGCTTAGCTTGCTGTGCCACAAGGCTGGCTACTGAAAAATGTTGGACTTGTGATTAAAACACCGTAGTCCTGGATCCACTGTTCACACAGGACACTGCTGAACAAGTCACGTAGAATTATTGTTTCTCAGTCCCCTTGTTGGTAATTATAGACTAGGCATCATGTAATAACTCAGACTTATTAAAAGGGTATACTGTGTGGCAGGCTGTTCTCCCTGTGACCTATGTAGAAATTCACTTACTTTTTCCAGTAAATTCATCCTGTAGCTATGAACATCATCTTTATTATGTATGTGAACCATCTGTAACACGAGTTAAACTTGCTCACGGTGACCCAGCCAATAGTAGCAGGTGACCTGACCTAGGTGGCCCTCTTGCAAAGCCTATGCTTTTAACACCTCCTTGAAGAGGTTTTGAGGTGCAAATCAAATATAATCTTATGTGTGTGTCAGAGACAGTGCTTTGAAAATAGAATGTATTATAAAAGTTCCAGACCTGGAAGAAGTCTTTGGTTTCCCTTAAGGAAGCATTTTCTTGGCAGGAAGAAAGTGCTGGTGTGATAGGGAGGAAATTATAATGTACCTGGAATGAGGCCTTGGTTCAAAATGCCTTCAAAGCCTAGTGTATCAGAAATCTCACTGGACTGAAAGGAAGCAAACAAGAATTCTAGCACCAGTTGAACTAATAAAACTAGTCGGCTTAGGATAAATCATACAAGCCTCCTGTCAGTACATTGCAGTTTTATCAAGTATGAAGAAAAATGATTACTGTAGACAATGGTTCTTAACCTTTCATGGGCCATGAATTTCATATAGATCAGCTTCTAACAATGACTACAGTATCTGCACAAAATATGGCAGACCCTTGAAGTCTAGTTCTCCATACCCTAGGTTAAGACACTCCAACCCTGGAGCTTAGATGGCCGTTGTGGCACTCGGATTCAAAGATTGAAACCACACTCTGTAAATACATGCTTTAAACGGCTTTTTTCGGTTAATAGGAAAATGCTTTTGGAAACCCATGAAAAGTCTGTATAAAACCTCTATGCTGAGATGTTCAGAATCATGTGATTTAGAGTTGAGGAATAGATTGCCATTGATAGCAGTGATGTATAGCTGTAGATAGCTCCCCAAAGAATTCTATACTTCAGTTTTATTTTGCTGAAGCACTTCTTTTGAAATGAGGGAGAGAGTCATAGCAGCAGTATGCAACTTGATATATTAATCCAACATTTAGCTTTGCACTGCATTTTAGAAAACTGCTGGACTTACGGCTTTTAGTTCTGGTCTCAGCAAAAGATAAACAGCATGATTTCATGCTGGTCCACAGGGATCAGCAGTATTTCTTCTTCTTTTTTTAAACAAGTAAATGTTGGCATAGAAGCCATAAAGAAATTTATATCTATGCAAGTAGACAATGTCAACCCCAACTGGGTGCAAGATTTGTGGGTGGTCTGTTTGTGAAACATTTCTAATTACTGTGGTGAGTCCTGCTGGGGTTGCTAAAATTAAGCGTCTGTCATATCCATTTCTTGCTGTTTTGAAACAGCTACAAGAATTGTCAAAGAATCCCCAAGTCTATGGAAATATGAAGTGTTTTTAGCAAATATCTGAATCCACTTCTCACTTTGAAGATGGGAACAAATGCAATTTTGCCTTTGCGCTGGCCCTTTAGAAGCAAGCCAAGACAGAGGATTGCATGTTGAAAATTTGAGCAGCGCTCTTGGGAAAAAACTGGTAAGGAAGTGAGTGAAGCAGGGTTGGGCAAAAGGAGCAGTTGAGCTGTGCTATACTGGCAAAAAAAAAAAGACTTTAACCTGTTCCATTGGGAGCTTGTGAGCTGATGTGGTCTTTCACAGTTGTCTCAGGTGAGGTAAACACTGGTATCCACAAGCCTTTAAACTGTCTGAATTTCCCAGCTGTTGGATGTTAGCTGAGCATGGAAAGGGTTGTCTCCTTTGTTGGGAGACTTTACCATGTATACACATACCAAGGAAACTTGAATTTTTTTGTGTGTGTACAGCTACTTTTAAGATGCTTCTATTACTATTTTCATGGTATTCTGTGATTATTCCATTGGAATACCCTCTAGGTGAGATATTTACAAAGTTTATGAAAAATGTGTAGCATCTTTGGATTCCATCTTCCCATGAGCCTTTTGAGCAATTCTCATATTGCATTAAAATTCTATTAATGTGTCTGTCTTCTTTGACTATAAGATCTTTGAGGCCAGCAAGAGTGTCTATGGTTTGTATCCCCTAAACTTAGTACAGTAAATGCAACTTAGTAGTTTTGTAATGAATACTTATTGTACATACAAATGACTTGTCTCATCCAAGGTCATCTCCTGCATGGGCCCATGGGTGGGATGCTTTTAATGCTTTATTTAGTTGCCATGAGCATGGGCAATCTGACCACTAAGTTTCTATGCCTGTGTCCACAGAAGATTATATGAAACCAGGCCACTGCTAGTATCAAGTAGAATCATATCACAGAGGAAAAACCCAATTTTAAAAATGGATATGACCTATGTGTCAGATTCACATAGCTCTCCTAAAAGATTTCAAAGTGATCATAATGCTCTGAGGACTGTGAAGTGACATATGGAATCATGACATAGTGTTTGGGACTGATGGCTAAGTATGGCAGTGTTAATCATGGTCAATAGGATTAATCGCTGATTATAGATGTGTCTTCCTTCTGATGAATTAGCAGACTCCACAGGGATTTCCTCCAGCAGATTTCAGCTACAGTTCTGCAGAAGATTAAAATGTTGTGCTTGAGAATTATTACCAAAAGACGTTAAGGTGTTTGTAACATTTTCAGGAAGATAAAAGCTTCTGGGTAACATGCATTCCAGACAAGTATTATGCCATTTTCCTGGTCAGAAGTGATCTAATGAATGTAGCAAGGCCAAGGTGCCACCACTGGGTAAACTGACCTTTAAAAACGTAACAACAAGGCATTGATCAGGGCTGCCATCTCTGGAACCAACAAGGATTAGACAGGAATAAAAAGACCTTGCCCTTTTTCAGCACTCTTTGCAGGTCTCCTCCCAAAGAGAGGCCTCTCTGTGACCTTTGTTTCTCAAATCTCTTCACTCCAGCAAAGCCAAATGTTAGAGGAAATAACATTTTGACAGAATGTACATGATTTGTAGCAATCAACCTCCAAAATCAGAACAATTACATGAAATATCTTGAATTAAGAAAATGTCTCTAGAGTGATAAATCTTAAATATTTGAGGCAAGTGTGACCCTCTAAAATATGATTAAAAACCAACAGAACAAAATGAAACACCAACAACAAAAATAAAAACAGGGGCTTCTTTTCAGCGTTCACAAAATTTTAAATTCAATTTCACAGGGATGTTGGGCTCCTAAAAGCCCAGCAGTGGATCACCAATTAAAAAGCATGATTTAGAGAGAAGGAAATAATGGCTTATGTTTTGAGTGCTGAATATATTCCAGCCTGTATACCAAACACTTGGTATCTACTACTTGATGAATCACACAATGATTATATGGGTAACTTCACTTATTTTATAGGTAAGAGTATTACTTTTCTGAAGACTATCTGCCTTGATAACACAGCTTAGAAATAGTATAACTGGCATTTTGACACTATTGTGGTGACAAACCTATGACCTCAACATTTATATTACTCCACTCTGTCTTACAAGCTTGCATCTGATTGAATCATTGCAGTTTAGTAGCATTGCCTGTCGGTCATCTTTGAATCATTGTTCTCGTAAGATGTTTTAAATAGGTGTTCACAGACTCTGAATTTGCATATTCTTAAATTCTTTTCATTGTCAGTTTAGCTAAACCATTGGTCTACTTCAACCACTATTAGATGATAGAATATGACAATTTTCACTCTACAGAATACCTTCACAGAAATACATGGGTAGAATTCTTTTTGCAAGTTAATTCAAAGCCATCATTCTGCCATTATTTCATTCAGTGTATTTCAGGAATGTGCTAAAACTTGTTTGCATAACAAAGCTGAAGTCATGATCTCTTGTCTATATTAGTCAAGTTTTTGACCACTTTTATTGTCCATAACCATAGGTGGAATAGACATTCTTCAGATTCAAAATATCAGTTCACTTAAAATTAAATCTAAGATATTATTTAATCCTCATTTGTATTCAAAGTGTAATGATTTTCAAAATTTTACTTACCTGCTTGTCCAAATCAGGATTGAATTCAGCACTGTATGTTGGATCTGATTGTTATGATTGATTACTATTTTTGAACAACTCCTTGCTCTATTATGAGAACTTTCCAAAGAGAGTAGGTCATTTGATTTCTAGGCTTCTTTGAAGCACTGTTTATCTAAATACTCCTGCCTCTTTGTTTCTTGTTACCTGAAAATTGGATGTAAATGCTTGCATATAACGAATACAAAGATTTTGATAAGACTGTTGTACCATAAACAACATTATATACTGTGTTTTGTATCCTATTAAGAAATTGTTCCGGGCCTGGTGCGATAGCTTAGTGGTTTAAGTCCTCGCCTTGCACCTGCCAGGATCCCATATGGGTGCTGGTTCTCATCCCAGTAGCCCTGCTTCCCATCCAGCTCCCTGCCTGTGGCCTGGGAAAGCACTTGAGGATGGCCCAAGGCTTTGGGACCCTGCTCCTCCTCCTCCATGGGAGATCCGAAAGAGGCTCTGGGCTCCTGGCTTCAGAAAAGCACAGCTCTGGCCATTGTAGCTGCTTGGGGAGTGAATCAACAGACAAGCTCTTCCTCCCTCTCTTCCTCTCTCTCTTCCTCTCTCTATATCTGACTGTACAATAAAATTAAATAAATCTTTAAAAAACAAGAAATTGTTCCACCGTTAGTTACGTTTAGGTTCAATGAATTAAGCTGATCGCCCCATTTCAGGAATTTGGAGAAAGTTCTCCATTACTGTTTCCTTATTCCCTATTCCCAGTCTCCCTCTAGCTATTTCTTCAGTGCTTCACATCTCTTTAATAGGCATCAAATTATTTTGTTTCCAATAATTAGGTGTAAAGTAGAGGACTATTTTTGGAGCCACTAGATCCTTTCCTAAAAGGTTTTAAGAGTCCAGGAAAGGATTCCTGGGGAAACTTAACAGGAAAGGCAGGTGTTTGGTATGATTAAGTCACTCTTTGGGATGCCCACATTCCACAGTGGAGTTCCTGATTCAAGTCCTGGCTCCTCTGTTTCTGATCCAGCTTCCTATTAATGTGCACCCTGGGAAGGGGGAGGTCATCAGGTGCTGGGTCAAGTATTTGGGTCCATGCCTGCCATTCATGTGGGAGACTCAGTCCTTATTTGAGTGGTGTGGGCATTTGGGACACTGAATTAAGAGGGTGGAAGACCTTACTTGCCACCCTTCAAATAAAAAAATAATTTCATAAAAATTAAAATAAAAATGATTAGGTTTTCAACTTTTTGGAGGCACGCCTTTGACCTAAGCTCTTCTGTCAATTAGGAGGCCCCATTTTAGGTAGTAGTTTGTTATTTTTTTCAGAGAAGACTTTGCTGTGTGTAAATTGTGGCAATGAGAAGAAATGCTCACATCTGATGTTACTAGGGATGGTTAATATCCAGAAAGTTCAACTGCCATGATACATAACCCACATCACACGCCATGATTCTCATTTTTAATATTTTTGAAAGATTTATTTTTATTACAAAGTCAGATATACAGAGAGGAGGAGAGACAGGAAGATCTTCCATCCCATGATTCACTCCCCAAGTGACCACAATGGCCGTTTCTGTGCCGATCCGAAGCCAGGAACCAGGAACTTCCTCTGGGTCTCCCACATGGGTGCAGGGTCCCAAAGCATTGGACTGTCCTCAACTGCTTTCCCAGGCCACAAGCAAGGAGCTGGATGGGAAGTGGAGCTGCCGGGATTAGAACCGGCACCCATATGGGATCCTGGGGCATTCAAGGCAAGGACTTTAGCCACTAGGCCACGCCGCTGGGCCCGTTTTTAGTTATATATATTCCAAACTCCTCCCAATCCCCTCAATATATGACAATACACATCTAAGTCTCCTATTTCGTTTCTCTTATACACATAAATACTTTCCCAAGATTCTTACCAACTCACTGTGATTGGGGACTAGATGCTTCTTTTCCAGACATTTATTTTTAATTGGATAAATTGGTACATAGTTTTAAGCTAAGAGTGTGATTTTTAAATGGTGAATCTGTTGCCAACAGTGAGCGAGGTATTCTTGAGGGCACATCTTTGTGACATTGTTTAAATTACGCTGTATAGTTTGCCATGGCTCTTACCTCCTTATATGTTTGGCCTTTGTAGGTGAAAAGCAACCCCGAAGAGTTCTCTCTAAAACATTTCCTCCGCTAGGTATGTTTAAAAAAGAAAACAGCTTCAAAGGGAACACGGTTCTGAGTGGGATTTTCTCTTTAGCAGACATGAACATCTTACCTGCAGCGGCTCATTGATTACTCAGACCAACATACCTAACATGTGATATGGCTTTTGGATTGGCATGTGGATTTTTTTTTTTTTTTTGCCACAGAAACTGAGAAATGTCTCCTGATGAGTTTTGGAAAACAAAGTTCATGGTCTCAGTAGCAATGCTATGGATTTAGTTACTTTTAATGCACAGAAGGGCTACTAATTATTCTCAAGTGAATGGCTTCAATACACAGCGACAAGTTCTGTTGGAAGTTGGCAACCTTACAGAGCTGTGAGCCAAGGCTCCATTATTTTATTCTCTTGGGAGTGAGCAGCTGCTTCTGAGATGAGGCCTGGCTATTCTTGTTCGCGATACTGAGGTTGGGAAGTGTGATTTAAGAGAGGGAAGCTAGACACAATCTGTAGACCCTGTTGCTAAAAGCCTCTTTATGTAGTTTCCAACAGCTATGTTTAGGGTTAATCTTGAAAATAGCTTGCATTCTCTCAGATACTAATTAAACAAACACACATTCCACAATTTACTTATTCCTGAAACACTTATTAAGAGTCCAGAGTTTGGGAGGGACTGTGGCAAATGCTACAGATCCCATGGGCAACAGGGCCGATACATTTTCCTCAAACCTAATCAGGTAAAGAAAATGGACAGTAAATGCAGAAATCCAGAAGTCAGATTATGGTAAGTGTTAGGAGAGAAATGAGCAGAGATGGTGATGGATAATATAGCAAACAGGCTCAAGTAGACCTGGCAATACTCCACTGGACCGCTGTGTTTAAGGGACGTTGCTGAGATGTGATCCTTCTCTCTGAGGTTCTGTCAATATTTAGTAAGTTGAATAAGAAAATAATATATGACAGATTCTGGAAATTGAGTAGAAATAATTCTACCTGGAGTGGATTAGGATAGGGATATCCGAGATTGAAACGAAACAGGGTGATGGACTACAGACAAAGCAGAAGGGAGGAGGGTAATCAAGGGAATTAGAACTCTGATCTCAAATGAACTTTCCTGTAGAACCCTAGTATATAAAATAAGTTGAAGCCTAGCTTTTCTGTCTGAAGCACCAGAGGATGTGTGTAATGTCTCTGCTATTTTAATAGTTTCCACTACTGCCACAAGCAATGACCACAAAGTTAGTGGCTTAAAACAACACAGATCAGTCTTACAGGTAGGTCTGTATATCTCTTGGCTAAAATTAGAGTGTTGGCAATGTTGCATTGCTTTCTATGAGCTCAAAGAGAAAACTTGTTTTCTTGCATTGTTGAGATTCTAAGAGGCTGTCCACCTTTTCTGGTTTGAATTCCTTCAGTTTCAAATCCAGCCATGTCACATCGCTCTGACCTTTGCTTGTGTCATCATGCCTCTCTTTGAGCATAGGTGGTACCATTCTATGTTTCCAGTGGCCCATGTGATTCAATAGGGTCCATTGAGACACAATAAGTACATTCTTAAAGGAATTTAATGTCAATTATATTGGTAACCCCCATTTTTTGCAATGTAAAGGTGCATATTCATAGGTTGTGATGATTAGCAAATGGGCAATATTTGCAGCCATGTTTCTGTCTACTAGAAACCTAGACCATGCCCTCTTCAAGGGCACTTAATTTCTCATCCACAGGAGCATCTCTAAAAAATCACTGTAACTACCTGTACTTATGTAGTAACAGGAATGATTGTATTGGAGTGCAATGGGATGAAGGTCAAGTGTGCTATATTTCTGGTGCTTAAACATCACTTTTCCAGACAGAGCTTCCGCAAGAAACTTGGAATGAGTTAGCTTTTTCTGTTATGTATTTCTGTAGCACGCCAAACTTCATCTGTTTGTAGTAATTTGAGTGTGTGTGTAGGAGAAGCCAGAAAGGAAGCCAGAATGGTGAGCGACTTTTGTTCATTTAATAACCATTTTGTGAGTAATGCATCATGTTAAGTTTCAGTGGTATAGCAGTGAGTGCATCCTCAAAACTTAGCATTATTCTCTCCTGGAGGAAGACAGATACTGAGCAAATGGCTTAAAGTACAGGGCAAATGCTTTAAAAAAGGATGTGGTGTGGGAAGCAAATGGAAGCTTCCTGTGAGCTGCTGAGACGCTGTAGACTTGGAAGAACCTATCAATTGGGACACAGGGAACACCATGATGAAAGGAGGTGTGAACCACATGACCTGAGGCCATATGGGGCAAGTTCTAAGTCAGCAGATGCTATCCCAGAGAGGAGAATAAGAACTCCAGCCGTCAAGAACTCCATTAGGATTATGTGTCCAGTATTTGATAATGGTATGGATATGGACCATGGAACTCATGGTCCTGTGGCCCTATGTCATGTATATGAGCCTTCTGTAGTTAAATTAATCCTGGGACAAAGTAGAGGTGCATAGACATGAAAATCCTGACAGGTGTTTTGAGTTAAAGTGACTGAGAGAATCTATCAATAACTGAATTTGCCTGCAAGTGGCTCCATTGAGTTTTCTGTTTCCTCATGGAATGTGGCCTCAAAGTAGCAATTCAACTATGTTATAAAATGACAAACTTAGAAGTCTGTGAACTCAACAATGAAGCCTGTTAAAGTGCTTCCCTGCTACAGAATTTTGCTGTGCTAACTTTTGGGATCAAATTCCATCTACATGTAGTGTGTCTGTCCATTTCCCGTTGCTGTGACAGAACACTGAAGACTGAGTAAAAGATAAAGAACAGCTTACAGTGCTGGAGGCTGAGAACTTTAAGAATAAAGGCTGCATCTACTGAGGGCCTTCTTGTTACAGCATAATGTGCTGGAAAGCAGCCAATGGTGAAAGAGCAAAGGGGAGAAAGAGGACAAAAGGTACCAAATTCCTCTTTGAAAAACGAACCCATTCCAGTAATAAATAACCCAATCCCAAGATAATTAAACCCACTCTCACAATCATAGCCTTAATTCATTCATGGAAGTGGTACCCTCATGACCTTATCACCTGTTAAAAACCCCACTTTTCTCTGTTGCAATGCTGTTCCCACATTAACGGTTCAATTTTACATGATTTTAGAAGGGAACTTTCATACTATTGCATGTAGCTAGATGAATTAGACATCAGAGCTTTTAGACTGGAGAGTGGGAAATCAGGTCTGCTTTAGAGAAAAGTCATTTGGAAGAAGACTTGTAGAGTATTGATGCTAGAGAAAACAGTTGTTGATCAGTCATTCAACAGTGGGAGGACTAGTGTGTGAATTAAGATATATTGGCTGTTCAAAAGAACAAATCCCTCTTGGTTGGAACACACCAGAGTATTCTAGTGACAGCATCTTCCCCCTATAATTCACTGTAGGTAGATCATTTGGTTTCTGAGCTTTCAGACTTCAAAATGAGTGCAGTGAAGAGAGACAAAGAAGTTGTTGTAAAAATGACTGAGCATGTCCAGATCAGGAGGCACGGCCTCTGCTGCGTGCAGGGGACTGCCAGGAAATGTGAATAAAGTAGCTAGAGACTGATAAACTGAAGAATGCATGTCCTATGCGAACAGGGCTGCTACTTGGGAGCATCAGACCCTATGAGAAGGCAGAATCTCAGCTACAGAGGTTTCAAGATGACTTTATGTGTGTTAAATATTGGCAGCTATCTTAGGGCAGTGTCAGGGTGCAGCAGCCCTGATGCTGCTTGCAATGTGACCTCTCATATTGAAGCATCAGTTCAAGTCCCGGCTGCTCTGCTTCTGATCCAGCTCTCTGCTAGTGGACCTGGGAAGGCGGTAGAGGATGATCCATGTCCTTGGGTCCCAGCCAGCCACATGGGAGATCCATTTTGGGGGTTCCTGGCTAATATTTTCAGCCTGGCCCAGTCTTGGCTGCTGTAAAATTTTGGGGGAGTGAACCACTGAAAAATCTCACGTCTTTTTTTTTTTTCCTCTTACCATTCTGTCACCCTGCCTTTCAAGTGAGTAGCTATTAAATATTAAAAATTATCTAAATTTTATGAAATAGCATCTAATTTTATGCAAAGCAAAGTGTGAACTGAGTTAGCCCATGGAATGTCCTTTTGTAATTTCTGATTTTAATGTGTTAGGTATTGAGAAACTGGTGAGCTGGATTGGGGTGGTCTATGTATGTGTGTGAGTGTGTACACATGCACATACAGCCACGTACACCACCTGAATGTTCAAAGACGTGTACTAAGGATTGCGTAGTTGGAAGTAAGCTTTCAACAAGCCTAAGCTGAGTGAGTTTATTGAGTTTATTATTATTTACTTGCTGAATACTGATAGGAACTTGAATATTATAGTAAGACATGATATATGGCTTTTATTGATAATGTGATATGTTAGGACATGAATTATTTAAAAAAAATTTCTCCAAAATGCAATTCAGTTACCCACTACCAAATACGTTAAATTCATTTCACTTCTGTCTACTCTTAAAGCTGTTGGTGATGATCCTGGGCACATCTCTAATTCTTGCTAAAAGGAAGAAACAGTAATATTGTGAATGGAGACGACCCAAGCTCTTTATCAATGTGACCTTGCTGGACAAAATAATTGACGTATCAACCAAAGGCAATAACTGGGATGCCTGGTATCAGTGAAGGTGATGACAGAGATGAAGTTTCTTTTGGAATAAGCTCTGCAGAGTCCTTCGCTTTTTGTTTTATCCCTGGGTACATAGTCTCTCCCAGAACTCTATATTCATTGGCTTGGAGTTCAAGCTGCTTACAAAAATTTACAGAAAGGAGGAGAGACAAAGATCTTACATCTGCTCATTCACTCCCTAAATGGCTATAATGGCTGGAGCTGAGCTGATTCAAAGCCAGGAGCCAGGAGTTTGTTCCTGATCTCCCACAAGGGTGCAGGGTCCCAAGGCTTTGAGCCATCTTCCACTGCTGTCCCAGACCACAAACAGGGAGCGGGATAGTAAGTGGAGCAGCTGGGACATAGACTGACACCTGTATGGGATCCCAGCACGTGCAAGGCAAGGATTTAGCCACTGAGTTATTGTGCTGAGCCTTGAAGTTCAAGCTTTAAACTATGGGTGGGTTATGCAAGTCTCCCCAATGGAGTTGGGTATCTTCCATGGAAGACATTTAGTTTATCATGTATTCCCAAAATAAACTTTTCCTTTTATTGGTTAATGTTCTAATCATTCTGATAATGATCTATGTGTTTTGGTTTTGCTGGTTAACAGGTAGAGAGTGAGGCATATGAGAACGTTTCAAAAACACAGAAGTGGCTGACACTGTGGCCTAGTATGCCAAGCCTTTGCCTGTGGCATCCCATATGGACTCCGGTTTGAGTTCTGACTGTTCCACTTCTGATCTAGCTCCCTGCTTATGTCCTGGGAAGGCAGTGGAGGATGGCCTAAGTCATTGGGCACCTACACTAATATGACAGACCCAGAAGAAATTCCAGCTTCCTGCCTTTGGATTGGCCTGGCTGTAGCCACTGAGGCCATTTCGGTGAATGGACCAGCAAATGGAATAGCTCTCTTTCTGCCTCTCCTCTCTGTAATTCTGCCTTTCAAATAAGAATAAATCTTAAACAAATTTCCATGAAAAGTAAAATTAAAAGACAAGTTTATGCTTATGCCAAAGAGTTTTGAAATCTAGGCTTACAAGGGGTTTGAAGTATTTAATCAATTGCATGTTATAAATTATGGACTTAAAACTGTTTCATACCAAATAACCATATCTTCTCATTCCATTTGAAATGAATTTTTGGAGATGACATATGTATTTCATTAAATCTTTGGAAATTCTGTTTTGTAAACATTTCAGTAAATTTTAAAAATGATTATGAAACTTCCTTGAGGCTACAGCAAGATTACAGATATGCCAAAACCTAATAGGACAAAGTCTGGAGTTGACACCAGCGGCTTCCCACCTAAGCAGAGGCTTCTTTCCAAAGTTCTTCTGCAAGTCGGCTATAAATAAATAAACACATATAAAATGAAATATGTATTTCATCTATAAAAATTATATATTTAATTTATGTATAAAATTAATTCATACATATTTAATTATATATTTAACTTATATATTCATATACAATATATAATATATTTATATAATTTATATTTACATTTATATTCAATTATATATAAAATTTTTATATATTCATATATATTTATATTTATATAAATATATATATCTAATTTTATTGTAAAGTCAGATATACAGAGAGGGAGGAAGAGCTTGTCTGTTGATTCACTCCCCAAGCAGCTGCAATGGCCAGAGCCATGCTTTTCTGAAGCCAGGAGCCCAGAGCCTCTTTCGGATCTCCCATGGAGGAGGAGCAGGGTCCCAAAGCCTTGGGCCATCCTCAAGTGCTTTCCCAGGCCACAAGCACTAAGCTGGATGGGAAGCAGGGCTACTGGGATTAGAATCGCTGCCTTTGTGGGATCTTGGCACATGTGAAGTGAGGATCTTAACCCACTGGGCCCAAGTCAGGGATATTTTTGACTATGTGTGCTATCTTTCTCATCAGTAAAACATTGAGTAAATAAATGTTAAATACCAATTTTGGGGACTACCCTGAAACTATGTTAAACTGCTTGTGCCCTGTCTCCTGGTGACCCAAGCCCTAGAGTTGGAAGGGGCCTTGTTCATTTGTCTGCATGCACGTCCTTTGGGGCAGGTAGTAGCTTTCTAGTTCAAGAGTGTTGGAAAGATAGAATTAACTTTAAGAATTATTTTACTAATGTCAGGATAATATTTATCAAGGATTAAGCAGTTACCATTCTTGAAATGTACTTCTTAATTTGTTGCTTGGTACATTGAGTAACTAGAGTTTGTTACAATGACAAAGTGTAATGACTGACTTGCATGTTTTGCGTAAAAACATAAGTAGATTGTAGTTTCAGTTTTCATGTGCCATGCCTGTAAGGAGATTTGGTCATAAGCAAGCCCAGGTAATTCTTATCCTCCTGGCCATGACCTGAATTGAATAGGAGGATTTCAGAAGGGAAATACCGAAAGCCTGGCCGTTGAACCCTGATGATCCAAGGCTGTCCTGTAACAGTTTTTATTCCAGTTGTGCTCAGAACTGAGCTGGCAGGCTAATAAATAGAATGTTGTTATTGAATTGTTTTTAATGTCACTGATTGCTGCTTGAATTTACTAAAGATAATGTACATTTGCATGCATTTTGGAAGATTCAATGTATGTCTTTCAAAACAACTTTGAACTAAAATAAGCATATCTTCTAATTCTATTTTCCATAAACTTCTTTAAGTGCCCTCATATAATTCAATCCTCATGAATAATTTTGCTAGTCAGCTGAATGACTAGGAAGCAGCTTCAGATAGTTTTCTACAAATTGACACTCTGAACTTAACAATTTTTATAGTTCATATTTAATGGAGAATATTAGCCTCTTTTTTTCTTTTACATATTAAACATACTTGCACCAAAGATGTTATAGATTTTGAAAATATCTGAAGTCTGTTGTATAGGAAGTTAAGCCACTGCCTGCAGCACAATCCATGTGAGCACTGATTCAAGTCTTGGCTGGTTGGCTTCTGTTCCGGTTCCCGGCTAATGTTCCTGGGAAAGTAGCAGAGGATGGCCCAAGTGTTCGTGCCTCTGCTACCTATGTTGGAGATCTGAATGGTCTCAGCTGTTGCTGTCATTTGATGAGTGAAGTAGATGGAGGATGTCTCAGCTGTTCAAATGAGAGAGAGAGAGAAAAGTTAAAAAGAACTCTGAATGTCAGAATGGGGAAAAGAATAATTTCACTTTTATATATCTTCGCCCACATGCATACATAATTCTACAGTTTTGATCATAATAATGTTATGCTGTATTTTTTTTCACTTCCTATGTGTTCCTGGGTTTCTGCATTTCTCGGTGGTCATTGGATCATTCCACAGATTAAGAATTACCATTGAAGGTTTCACAGTTACCCCTAATTTCTAAGATTTCTTTCTCATTTACTATTTTGAAATTTTTCTGCCTTTGTCACTGTCCTGCAGTGATGGACTTGGTGCACAGAGCCGATAATAACACACATGGACTCTGATGGTCAAAAGCCGAAGTTTATTAGGGGTATCAGACTCTATACACAGAGGGTCATAGGGGATAAAGGAGGAGGTATTGAGCTTATCAACAAAACCCATCAACTGTTTCTATACTTTTTTTGGAACTTTTTTTAAAAAGATTTATTCAGTTTATTACAAAGTCAGATATACACAGAGGACGAGAGACAGAGAGGAAGATCTTTCATCCGATGATTCACTCCCCAAGTGAGCCGCAACGGCCGGTGCTGCGTGGATCCGAATCCGGGAACCAGGAACTTCCTCCAGGTCTCCCATGCGGGTACAGGGTCCCAAAGCATTGGGCCGTCCTCAACTGCTTTCCCAGGCCACAAGCAGGGAGCTGGATGGGAAGTGGAGCTGCTGGGATTAGAACTGGCACCCATATGGGATCCCAGGGCGTTCAAGGCGAGGACTTTAGCTGCTAGGCCACGCCGCCAGGCCCTTTGGAACTCTTTTGTATATTCCTCCAAATGTCCTCATTCACATGCTGTCCACTCAACTGTTCTCATACAAATGATACCCATTTAGCTATAGGAATATTACCCATTCTGTTTTCATACAAATATTATTATCCTATCAGTTGTAATCCTGTACTCCCTGACCTTTTAGAGTCACAATGTACCTTTATATGCCTTCTCATGGCTTGGGTGTTTGGTTAGTTTTACTCTATGTAAAGTGAGAGAAAGAAATTGTATTTATTCATTCTTGAAAGTGTAGTTTTGGGAGATTGTCTTCTGCCAGCTGGGTTTCTGCTGCTTAGCTCGAGTCATTGGAGACGACTTTTCGGTTTGCATTTTGATCAGGGTGTATTTCAGGGTGTTGTATCACTGTAGTTGAATTTCAATGGCATCAATTTCATTTACTAGATGGGGATTTCTATTTGGACATTTTAGAAAAGCCAATTTCCAGTTCTTTCTTTCCTTTATTGGAGAAGTGCCAGATAACAGAGCTTTTACTCTGCTAGCTCTGCATAGACCTTAGCTACATGCTACGTGGGGCTGGAGAATTGTGAATTCAGTCATTTTCACTAACCTGTGATGACTACAGAGAGAGAGTGGCCCTAGGGATTATTGGCAGATTCTGGCAGAAAAGTGGACAGGTGAGAGCCAGGGCAGGGGCTGTGTGAGAGTAGCAGGGGGAGGGTGTACATTATGACTGGTACTAGAGTGGTGGCTGACACTAAGGAGGAGAAGATAGTAGGGAGTATGTTGCCCATAGAATAAGAATTCTCTGGATTTCCAGAAAACATTCATTTAATAGCCTAAAGAGAAAGATATTTTCCTTTTTTATGTCACAGACCCATTTTTTTGATCTGATAAATGATAAAAAATAACACTTGTCTGCAAAAATACAAGAAGTAACATTTGGTTGCTTACCAACAATTCAAAGCCCTTCTAGGCTGCAGAATCAAATTCCATAAGGAAGATCCAGTAGGCAGTATTTTTGTATTTTATTCAGTGAGACTGTCCAACTTGACCCAATCCCCACCACTATTAGGTAGTACAGTGACAGCCCTGGAAGTGGGGACTGAGTAAGGATGATATGTTGTAATATAGCCTGGATCCAGGAGGTGAGCTCAGATGGGCAATAGTTGGGGAAATGAAGTAAAACAAAGGGGGTGGGGAAGGCAGAGAGAGAGAGAGAGAGAGACGGAGATGGAGAGAGACAGACGGGGAGGAAGGGAAGAAGAGAGGAAGGGAGGGAGATGGATGTGGGAAGGAACTTGCTGTGTTTAGCTCACTGATGTTGATTTCTGATGATTTGTCAAATTGTGTTAACCAAAAGCACTGGGAAACTGTCATTGGGAAACTGCTAAATGCAGCTCTTGTGCTTGCGGGTCCTGTCTATGGCTTCAGTGGTCACTGCTATGGGATCTGTATTCTGAGTCATTAGGCTCTGATCTCAACTTCGGGTAAGGTATCTCACATTCCTGAGTTTTAATTTTCTCATCCATGAAAGGGGGTGATAAGTCTTAATGTTTGTAGATTGTGGAATAGTAGGAAATGAGATAATGTTCATGAAATACATAGCACTCAAGGCATTGTACTGTTCACGAATGTTTTGATTTTAACAGATTTTACCTTCTTACATCCATAGACCAGGTAACCAAAGCACATCTAAATCAGTGGAAGTAAACATTTCAAGTGCTTAAATGAAATTAGAAAGCAATGTTTATCGTTAGAGTAGATTCTTCCAGCTACTGTCAAAAAGAACTTTCTGTGTTACCATTGCCTTTTTTGAAGACATTTATAAAATTTAGTTTAATAATCTAGAGAAGAATTATATTGAAGCGGACCTGGCGTGGTGCACTAGTGGCTGGAGTCCTTGCCTTGCATGCACAAAGATCCCATATGGGTGCCAGTTCATGTCCCAGCAGTCCCTCTTCCCATCCAGCTCCATGCTTGTGGCCTGGGAAAGCAGTTGAGGATGGCCCAAGGCCTTGGGACCCTGCACCTGCGTGGGAGACCCAGAGGAGGGCTTCTGGATCCTGGCTTTGGATCAGCACAGCTCCGGCAATTGTGGCTGCTTGGGGAGTGAATCATCGGATGGAGAATCTTTTACTATGTCTCTTCTACCTGTTTATCTGACTTTCCAATAAAAATGAATAAATCTTTAAGAAAAGGGAGAAGTATATCAAGTTTATATACATATTTCACTAGCACTGTGGCAATAAAATTGTGTTTTTTCTAAGCGAAGAAATAGTTTTAAAAAGCCTCTTTTATTTGTGTTAAGATTTGTTTTGTTGTTATTTGAAACACAGAGCCATGGAGATAGACAAAGGCCTATCTACTGATTTACTCCCCAAATGCTCAGATTGGCCAGAGCTGAGCCAGTGTAAAGCCAGGAGCCAGGAGATTCTTCCAGGTCTCTCATGAGGGAGACGAGTCCCAAGGAATTGAGCCATCCTCCACTACTTTCCCAGGCTATGATCAGGGAGCTGGGTGGGAAATGGAGTAGCCAGGATGTGGAGCAGCTCCTATAGATGCTGGTACCTCAGGCAGAGACTTAGCCTACAGTAAGGTGCTGGCCTCCAAAATCTCTATTTTATTAATTGCATGTGGTAGTAGCTGGTAGATACTGCTCAGTGCCATTGTTGGGGGCAAGGAAATATTCATTATGTAACAAAAATGATAGCTTAAGAAATCTGTGTGTGTGTATGTGTGTGTGTGAGAGTGAGTGTGTGTGAATAAAAGAGACAGTTTAATTCATTATGTCAGTCCCTACAGAAACAATATACATACCATACAGAAAGATTTATCCAACCAAGCAGTGAGCTTTGGTGATATTTTTATTTCAAAGATGTTTGCTCTGATTTTTGACAACTTCTTCATTCCCAGCATAGCATTTATCACACTGTTGTCACATGCTTTGTTTTCTTCTCAGGTAGTGTCTGAGTACTAGTCTCTAAGATGGAGTGGAGCCCATCTTGATCACTGTTTTATCCTCGCCCAACAATTCATAATCACTGAAAACATATTGAAAGAATAATAATGCCGTAATGTTGTATTACCGAATAGCATAGCATAATGGTTCCTAGCTTCAATTTGGCAGTCAGTGAAACAAGAATCTGTTCCAGATCTGTTGTCCATCAGTTGTACCCTGGACAAGTTAGTTAACCTTCCTGTGTTTTATATACTCACCTGTGTCGTGGTGATGATGGTAACAAATCCATAGGGTCATTGTGAGCGTCACTTCAAATCATGTTTCTCAAAATGCTCAGAATCATATATGGTACATGGTAAATATTCTGTGAACTTTAATAAGTTGGTTATTAGGTACAACTTAATATTGTCAATGATATGCTCAAATATTGATTTAATATTCGATGCTTATTATCTTTGTAAATTGGGGAGGAAAGCAGTTACAATAAATTGTTCACATAATACAGTCCTCTTCTCAGACCAAATATTGGTTGTAACATTCCATACAATTAGAGACATCTAAAGGGATATTTAATGGGATTATTATTTGCCCAGTTTTGAAAGTGCTAACTAAATGTCACCAAGGAATTTTACATAAAATCTGTCAATCATAATCACCCTGTACATTTTAAGAAGATTCCTCTTAATTCAATACATCTTTGGTCAGGGAGCTGCTTTTCATGTGTGGTGGGTATCACTGAATCTGATTACCTGTAGAAATTCCTTTTCAAGTACAAAGACTTTTCAGTTTTCAACATCTTCAAACTTGTCTTCTGTATTCATTCACTAAGACCATTCTATTTTACATGGAGTCAAGTTGTCTGTATTTTTGATTGCATTGGTTGTTCCTTTGTTTCTTCAAAAATTTTTGTTGAACGTCTATGCATTACCAAGCTTTGGGTCCATGTCCTCATTGACCTTATGTAACCCTAAAGCTTAAAGTAATGTCATAGGCCTCTGGCTCCACCTTTTTTCCTTTTGTTTTAAAGGTTGCTAAATGATAGCACTGAAAGGGAAAATGATTTGTCTGAGGTCAGAGTGCTATTCGATGACAGAGCTCAGACTAGAACCTGGGTCTGTGGATGTTCTGACCAGTCATTGCGCTATTTGATAGTTACAGAATTTGAGAAATGGTTCATTAGCTCCTATTGCACTTCCTTGATTTTCAGTCACTTGTTTCAGGTTGGAAATGCTACACTGTGGAAATGGAAGTGAAAAGGAGGTTAATGTCTCTGGCAGGACACTGAAAACTCAGATCAGCCCGGACAACTGTTGGGTTTGCTCAAGCTGATTAATATCAACATGTGTAAGATTTGTGGACAGAATTTAGAAAACAATTTGGTTGGGTAAGCTAGAAGTTTTAAGGGTTGTTTTCCATGTCAGAATTTAAACAAGTTTAGGCAGGTGATGTTACGGTGATAAACGTGCAATTTATAGGCAAGTGTATACCATAAATACGGTAGTCTCATAATGTTCTCAGGCACAGTTTTCAGTGATACCAGATTTCTGCATTTGCTTATTCCTTCTTTTGACAAATGCATATGGAATACCACCCATGACCTGGACATGGACCTTCATTACCAAAGAACTTAGAATCAAAATCTCTGTCTAGAGTTTAAAAGATATTGTTGGTTTGTCTTTGTTATGTGCATGAAGACCTGGAGTGTCATTATTTATCCCTTTCAGAAACTTGCATATACATCAGCTAGCCTTGTTAGATGAGGCAAGCCTCTCTGTGCCTTTATGGGTTAAAGAGTCATGGGCCTATTAGATGTGGTTTGTCAATGAAGAAAATACCTGTTGCCATCCAGTAATCATTGCTTTTCTGATGAATTTGTGGCTTGTGTGGGGTCAGAGGGCTATCACACCCCACAGGTTTGAAAAAGGTTGATTTTTTTGTGTCTCTACTGTATTTTGCTATCCTGCCAACTGCCTGGTTGGGCTTCTGCCTGCTGTTGTGGTCCCCTCATGCCAAGGAAATCTTGCCTATCATTTGATATTCCCCGTGTTGAGTGTATTAACCTCTGTGTGCTGTCTGGAATTGTTTAGCCTGTAGTAGCAGTCCTTTGTGTGGTTGTTGCCAAGTGTTCCTGTAACCCAGGAAGGCTGCATGGTCTCAGGATCTGGGCTTTCCTTGGACTAGTCTGTCGCCACTTTTCAGCATATTACCTCCAGTTGCAGTTTGGGCATGAGCTGCCTCAAATACCAAATGGTTGCAAATCTTTGGAAATTCATACTTTAGTCAGTTGACTTTAGTGGCTAGACTTTTGATTATGAACTGCCACCTTGCTCCCCCTAAATAATCATTTTTAAAAAATGATGCCCCCCACCTCAAATTTTCCACCTGCAAGTGCCAGGATCCCATATGAGGACTAGCTCATGTCCTGGCAGTTCCACCTCAGGCCCAATTTTGTGCTTAGGGTTTGGGAAAACAGTGGAGGATGGCTCAAGTCCTTGGGCACCCCTACCCACGTGGGAGATTCAGAAGAAGCTCCTGGCTCCCGTGGCTCAACTGAAGCCATTGCTACCATCTGGGGAGTAAACCAGTGGATGGAAGATCTCTGTGTCTCCTTCTCTTGATAAATCTTCTTTTCCAATAAAAGGCAATCTTTAAAAAAACTAACTAGGTAAATACAATCTTAGACTCTGATATGTATACCAGCAAATAATGTCATGCCATCCCGCTTCATGCAAGTTAACAATGATTTCCCATCACCCATTCAATATAATTCATCCCTATGTGGTCCTGTTGGCTCCTGGTTCCCTCTATTATGTCAGTGGTTATCATTCTCCCTCACTCCACTTTGGTTACCCTGATGCTATCAAACAACTTGAGCACAATTGTACTCCAAGGGCTTTTTGACCCCTCTGTTAGGAATGTTGTACCCCTAGGTATTTCCATGATGTGTTGTCTCACTTCATTGAAGTTTCTGCTTATGTACCTCCACAATTGTGCTTAAAGTGATACCCCCTCATGATACTGCCTTTCCCTCGCTTGCTTCATTTTTCTTTCTAGTACTTATTTGTGGCTTACCACATTCTATATATGCTTTTATCTGTTGCTATTTGTCATCTTAACTAGATTATAAGCTTACGTACTAACAAGGACATATTTTTTGCATATTTTTTTCAGCAATTAGCAGTGCCTGACAAAGAACAAGTTGCTCAGTAGATACCTACTGAGTAAAGATTCTAGAAAAATAAATATCATATTACACATTTAGCAAATGACTTTCTAATCTTAATGAAATTATTCTTCTGTGTCTGTGAATACTAATATATTCAAATCTTCATACATTTTCAAATACATACATTTTCATACATCTTCTGGGGAGGATGCTAAATTTGACTGAGAAATGGTAAAAGCATTGTGAGGAGTTTCTGTCCATCACACCAGGGTCCTTAAGAAAGACTATAACATGTTCACATGTTCTTGTGTCAGAGGAAGTTTCTAAAAGGGTGGCAAGCAGGTTTGGGACAGTGACATAAGTATGTAGCATCTTAAAGTGACTCTCTTCAAGGAGAGCACATTCGTTAGAAAAATCACACATAATACTTTAAAGAGTCCCATTACTGTATAATCCACAGCTTATAAACAAGAGATGATGCTTTCCTTTGAAAAGAACACCTGACATTTACTCCATAGTGTTGTCAAAATATGTAACAGATGTCAACAATCCAAGCCTGAGTAATGTATCAATGTAGTCCATTTAATATACTTTGACTTCAATATTTTTACACATTTGTCATTTTCTTGAATTATTTTTATGGCATAGGTCCTCCTAACCCAGAAGGCAAACTACACAGACTATATTCCTTGCTCCCTGGGGTCATGTTTAGAAGCCTAAGAGGTTCCAAGTCTTGGTCATCTGAATATCTTCATTGTCCTTTGAGTCTAGGTGGGGGGAATCTTGAATATAGACTTTATACCAAAACCAAAGAAATCCTAATAAGGAAATCATCTTGAAGAAGAAAATCTATTCCAACAACTGGTGAGCTATAGATAAGAGTTTTGCTTTGACAACTGCTTTACACACATCTGTATAGAACTGCATTGTTTTTGATATGTTGTGTAACATAATAGCCTTGCAAAGAAGCTCTTCAGAGGCACCAAATGTGTAGTGTATTCCAATAATTTGCATACAGACATTCAAGACCAATATTTGGTTGTGAGAATTCATGCTGATAGCATGCAGCAGCATAGAGCAGAAGGAAGTGAATATTTACCATCAGGTGCTCCTACTCCTTGAATGTGACTTGTACTCGTGTTTTCTCCCTGCTTATGTTGTGTACAAAGAGATAGGGGTAATATCTGCTCATGTCACCTTGAAATGGCTGCAGAGATTGATGTAGTTTCCAATTCGTGTCTATATGCTGGTAATGTCTTAGCAACATTTCCCAGTATAATTCTTCCTTTTTTTAAAAAAAATTATTTTCTGGTCTATTATAAAGCTAGTTCATGTTCATTATAGAAATATTGAAGAAGGAACTATTTAGTTGAAATACACTTAAAGATGAATGTCTTTGCTGAAAGATTTTGAAGTATGTGGGCTCATGATACATTTTGAAAGAATCGCCAAGATCTGAGATTTTGATTACTTGCTAAGCACAGAAAATATTTATTTTTGTTATTTTCAAGAGTGTAGTGTGATGCATTTTAAAATAAATAGATAAACGTGTATATATACAAATATATTTATATATTTATGATATGTATCTCTATATATGTATGTACACACAGCACATACACAGCTTTGTGACTGCCTTGAAGATTACTTTGGTCATTTTGCTTTTTGTCTATTCAACTATTCGTTTGATGGAACATTAAGCCTTTGTAATGTAAAAATGAAAGAGTGACAGAGCAAGAACAGAAACTTCTCTCTCCTAGTTAACTCATCAAATGGTTGCAATGGCGAGGACTGGGCCAGGCTGAAGGGCTAAAGCCAGGCTTCTGAAAATCCATTCTTCCCTCCCTGGCAAGGACCCAAGTAACTCCTTTTGCCTTCTAGGAAGAACATCTTCTGCCTTCCCAGGAGCATTAGCAAGGCACTCAATGGGTGGCCGATCAGTCAGGAGTTGAATGAACACTCTGATATTGGATGCTGGCATATGTTTTTTAAGTTTTTTTTTAATTAATTACATTTTATTTTATGACACAGTTTCATAGGCTCAGGGATTCCCCCAACCCCTCCCTTGATGGTGGATTCCTCCACCTTATTGCAGTGTTACAGTTCAAATCCAGTCAAGAATCTTTCATTGCGAGCATGTGCCATGCATAGAGTCCAGCATCTTATTGTCCAGATAAATTCAACAGTTTCTTGGGGAGACCATCTCTGGTCTGAAAGCAGGGCTGGCAGAATATCATCCTGACCAATTGAAAGCCACAACATAATATCAACAACAATTTACAACATTATGGAGTTAATTGACATGGTATTGAGTGACCAGTATGTTAGAAAAATGCAAGTTCTTAGTCACATCCTGTGACTACTTCATTGACATTTCAATTTTAGTTTATATACAACGAGCTGTTACACACCTTAAAATGGCTGTAGGGTAGTATTCAGCTGTCTCGTGTCTATTTTCATTTTAGTATTTAGCAGTTTATAGTGTTGAAGCATAATTTTTACTGAACTTTTCAGATTTTAGGATAGTCTAAACTAGCTCATAACTCTACCAAGGTGTGTGTCAACAGTTGAGGTACAGAACAGTTTTAGGAGGGGTGTGCAGAGAAATCTTCAATGCCTTAGTGAGGAGTAACTTATCTTTGTGTCCTACCTAGTAAGGTATATGTGAGTCCACACTGACCATTTCCTGTTTGGTTCTAAGCTTTCCTTGTTCTCTGTCTACTCTAATCATTTCTTTGGGGAGTGGGGGCGGGCTCCAGAGTGACCCTGCTGGTCATTGCAAGAGAGGGTCCAGATCGAAAGTTGGAACTAAGTAATGACCAGAGAAAGCTCCTCTCTCGAGTCCCAAAGGGAGTTGACTGTTCTTCTGTTTCTGAGGTCCACTCAGGGCTCCTTGCTATTGTTCTGATGACATTAGATCCTGTGAGGAAGGATCTGGGCTTCTTCCATCCCATGTGGGAGATCCGAAAGGGAGTGGATGACCTCAGAGTTCTTGGCCTACGAGGGCAGTCCAATTCCCCGTGGTCTCCTTGGCAGTTGGGATATAGCCCTTGGTACCCACACTGGTATTTCTTGGTGAGGATCCAGGAGTCTCCAGGGTTGGGATACTGAATGCTGGCATGTTAAGCTGTGGCTTAACCCACTACATCAAAATGCCAGCCCCTGTGGTGCTCAATTTAAAGCATTTAGAGAATGTATAAATGTTTATGGCAAAATGCAATAAATGTTAATAAATAATCCTACCTCTCATCAAGAAATATTAATTACATTTGACCTGTATCCTTGTAGCTGGTTTCTTGAGGAACGAATGTGGGTGTGATATTTTTTCACTTAACATTGTACCATTTTTATTTTGTTCATTATCAAAACTGATTCTTAAATCTGTTTAATGTTACATAATAGGTCATGTTATGTAAATGTTACAGTTAAGCCTCTTCAATGAATATTGTAGTTTAGCAAGCTTAACATTGTAGTTGGCCTTGCACTGAACATATTTACACACAAATTTGTAAAACTATCTAACACAAAGAATATAATTTCAAATCACTTGTAATAAACATTACCATAACTAATGTATTTCCTTTAAATACTAGTTTCTCATTTTACCTAATTTTAACTATGACATATACGTATGTCATATACACATGCATATGTATATTTATACAGATATGCTTGTATACTTCAGTGCTTGTTGTTTGTAGACATGTGCAGAATGGCCAAAAAATTGGGGTGCTCATCACACATCTCTCCAGCTGAGACTGAACAAAGAGATACTATTCTCTTGTTTGTTTTTTCCTTAGGTAAATATCCTTTTTGTGACATCTTCAGTGTTATGGTTTGCAGCTGCTTGTGCTCTTTGTTGGTGTATGACACTATGTATCAGGCAAGTGGAAGTGATGAAGTATTGCCTCGTTTTCCTAAGTGCAAGAAGGTTGTGATGTACCTTGAAGAGAAAATATGACTATTAGATAAACTTTTTGAAATATAAGCTTAATGCCATTGACCATGAGTTAAATGTTAATGAAAAAATACACACACACACAGACACAGGATCTTTAAACAGAAGCATATATAAATCAAGGCAGTATATTGATTGGTTGATGAAAATGTAACCAAAGCTCATGAGAATCTAATCTTCTACTTTTGTATATACCAAAATGTTGTGTGTCTTCATATTAAAGTATGTGTGTGTGTACTATGTACCTAGGGCATTGTGCCCTGCTCCCTTCATTAATATTATAAATTAGCACTTCCTATGTTATTACCTATTTTTGAAAACTTGATTGTTTTCCCAATATACTATAATTTGATCAATATTATATTAATATAGGATATTAGGTTTGAAAATCCTTTTTTTTTCAAAGATTTATTGTTATTAGAAAGCTGGATATACAGAGAGGAGGAGAGACAGAGAGGAAGATCTTGCATCCGATGTTTCACTCTCCAAGTGAGCCGCAACGGGCCAGTGCGCCGATCCAAAGCCGGGAACCAGGAACCTCTTCCAGGTCTCCCACACGGGTGCAGGGTCCCAAAGCATTGGGCCGTCCTCAGCTGCTTTCCCAGGCCACAAGCAGGGAGCTGGATGGGAAGTGGAGCTGCTGGGATTAGAACCGGCGCCCATATGGGATCCCGGGGCTTTCAAGGTGAGGACTTTAGCCGCTAGGCCATGCCGCCGGGCCCGAAAATCCTTTTCTTAAAAATATTTATTTATTGGAAAGGCAGATTTACAAAGAAAAGGAGACACAAAGATATTCAGTCCACCGGCTCACTCTCCAAATGGCCACAATGGCTGGAGATGATGTGATCCAAAGCCAGGGGCCAGAAGCCAGGAGCTTCTTCCCAGGTCTCCCATGTGGGAGTAGAATCCCAAGGACTTGAGTAATCCTCTATTGCTTTTCCAGTCCATAAGCAGGGAGCTGGATGGGAAGTGGAGAAGCTACGACATAAACTGGTGCCCACGTAGGATGCCGGTGCTTGCGCAGGGGGCAGGGTTATCCAATTGAACCTTCGTACTGGGCCCCAAAATTCTTATGAACAACTTATGTGATTCAGCTTATCAACAGGGAGAAAAATCATGTCATATCAATATATGTGCAAAATAGGCATTTAAAAAATCTAGCATCTTTTTATAACGTTTGGCAGGGGAAGGTGATTGGCACAGTGAGTCGAGATGCCTACATGCCCTAAATGGGGTGCTTAGGTTGGGCAATACTTGAGGCCAATTTCTTGCCTTGGGAGGCAGCAGGTTATGGACCAAATAATTGAGTTTCTGCCATCCATGTGGGAGACCTGGATTGAGCTTCTAACTCCTAGGTGTGGCTGACCAAGTCTCATATATTGTGGAAGTTTGGGCAATGCACCAGCATATGGGAGATATGTGTCTCTGTCTCTCAAAGAAATAAAACATGCAAATATATTCTAAATACTGATTAGAAAACTAACGAAACAAGGAACAGAAGGATACTTTCTCAACTTGATAAATTGTATCCCTGAAAGCTACAACTAGCATCACACTTAATGTTGAGAAATTGGAAGCTTTCCCACTGAGATCAAGAGTGAGACAAGAAAGTCCCCCTTTACCACTGCTTTTCCATATCAAATGAAGCCCAAGTTTACTGCAACAGAGAAGTCAAAAGTTACAAGGTGGGGAAGAAATAAATGAACTTATTTTTTTTAAAGATTTATTCATTTTATTACAGCCAGATATACACAGAGGAGGAGAGACAGAGAGGAAGATCTTCCATCCGATGATTCACTCCCCAAGTGAGCCACAACGGCCGGTGCGCGCCGATCCGAAGCCGGGAAATTGAAAGACATAACAAATTAATCAAAAATGAAATAATTGAGTATAAATTTGAAAAATATGTGGAAAAATACAAAATACAAAAATCTCATGAAGCAAATTAAGGAGGATAGATGAATGGAGTGATTTTAGGTGCATGAATGGGAACGCCATATAGAAAAGTGCCAGTCTTAAAAGCCTGGTCTGTAGAGTTAAGATAATTCTAGTAAAAAATTCCAGCAGGGGCCCAGTGCGGTGGTCTAGTGGCTTAAATCCTCACCTTGAGTGCACCGGAATCTAATGCTATAGTAATTGGAGACACTGTTGTATTTGTGAAGGAACAAACAACTTAAAGGGGAAGAATAGAAAGCCCAGAAATAGATCCATGTAGTCAACTATTATATTACTGGGAACAAAGGAATGAATTATATGGAGAATTTTCAAGTAATGACTTTTTATCATAAATATTTCCAAAATGGACCATGTATTTAAATGTGAAATGCAAAACTCTGAAATTCCTGAAAGAGGATGAAATCCAGGTGGTGTTACTCATTATTTTCTAGATAAGACCAAAATCATCCACTAGAAAGAAATTTTGATGTATGTCATTAAAATTAAGATTTCTGTCATAAACACTCTTAAAAGAATGAAGAGACACAATACAAGTTGGGATACATTTTTTTCCTATACACTTAGAAAAGACTGGTATCTGAAATCTAAAGAATTCTTAAAACACAGTAAGTAAATAGCCCAGTCTTAAGATGTATAAGTGATGTGCATAGATATCTGACAAAATATAGAACAATGGCAAATAAGACTATGACATGATCAAAATCATGTTGTCATGGAATTTTAAATTAGGACAAACATAAGATACCACTACCTATATTTCAGATGGGCTAAAATCCAAAACACTGGTGATACCTTATGCTAATGAAATTTGGGACAGTAAGAACTCTTGCTCATTCCTTTTAGTAATGCAAAGTGGCATGGTCATTTCAGAATATAGTGTGGAATTAAAATTTTTTTTGAAAACTAAACATAATGTGTGTTCCTAAATAGTTTGAAAGAATATACACACAAAACGGGCACAGCCAAGCTTATAGTTACTTTATTCCTATTGCCAAGACGTGGAAGCATTTTGGATGTCTTTCAATAGATGAATAAATTGTGACACTTCTGTAGAGTGGATTATTATTCAATAATAATGAACTATTAATATCACAACTAGATATGCAGCAACCTTGGATACATATTGCTGAGCGAAAGATGACAGTCATAGGTACCAAACAATTCCAACTATATTACATTCTTGGGAAGGCAAAACTATGGGGACAAAGGCAAAATCAATGACGGTCAGATTTGGGAAGTGAGAGGGAGGTATTAATGAACAGAGTGCAGAATATATGATTCTGTAAATGTATATACATGTCATTATACATTTACCCAGACCTACAGAAATGTATGACAGAAAAAGTGAGGCCTAAAACAAATCAGACTTTATTGAAAATGGTTTCTTACTACTGGCTCAAAAATTGTAACAAATGTGACCTACCAGCACACCGTGTTCATCCTTAG
The DNA here is from genome assembly GCF_030435755.1 of Ochotona princeps. Classification (NCBI taxonomy): domain Eukaryota; kingdom Metazoa; phylum Chordata; class Mammalia; order Lagomorpha; family Ochotonidae; genus Ochotona; species Ochotona princeps. Next base: position 79,371,351 of record NC_080865.1, on the reverse strand, counting down.
GGAAGCTGACAGGGTGGTGGGAGTGGGGAGGAAGAGAAGGGATGTAGGGAGCTTTGGGTCCTTCCCATTCATTTCTCTAATCTCAATATTTAAAAAAATAATTTTATTTTTTCCATTTTCTCATTCATTTTTCTGTATCTCTACAACTGATTTGAAAAATAAACTTAATTAAAAATATTGCTGAAATCAGAGCTCTACCACATTGAAGCTTGGCTTTTTTATTCATTCTGCAAATGGTGCATCACTTTCAAAAGGAATAAAATTTACATATTTTAGTGCATGTTTACAAATGTCTCAACTATCAAGCTGTACATGCATCTTTACTAAAATGTTCTGTGTATGCAAAGGTCATGTGTCAAGTTCTCTAGAAGTGTTTAAGGTGGTGGTGTAATAAAACTGGGGTCAAACTTCCCCACCCTTTTCCTCTAGCCTTTGATGAAGCAAAGGAGGCAATCTCAGACTGTTCTGGATGTAGGTAATCAAAGACATACAAGGCCCATGGACTTCTAGCTTTCTAAAGGGCAGACGCTTTCTAAGATGTAACACTTGAGCTTTAATCAAATAGCCCTGAGTGCGTGTGCTGTTTTTTATTCTCCAGGGCTGAGTGGGCTTTTGGTGCTGAAATGACCTTGGAACATGAAGCAGCTGGGGAAATGGTATGCATAGCTCTGTTGGCTTAAGTGGAGGAACAAGAGGGATCATAAAGAAAATCTTCAGGAGGTTTGTTCTGGCTAACCTCAAGTCCCAAATGTATTCTGACTGCACAAAGCTGTAAATGACAGGTTCTTTCTTTGTTCTACACTTCTACCTCTCTGACAGGAGGTGGAGAAATGAAGTTGCCTTAATTTGGTACCCCTGTGCGTTTTGAAATTGTGTTTATAACAAAGCTGTGAGAACTGCAAAAAAAAAAAAGCCTTCAGTAGCGTAGTGTTGTTTTTGAAAGACAAAGTTGTAATGTTGTATTTTGTTCAAATCTCTCCTCAAAGACAAAGTGAAACTGGTGGTGTCTAGAATAATTGAACTTGGTCATTGGGAAAACTGCTGAGGTCCTAATTATTGCTATGTGTGTTGTCTGTTTTGTCCTTATTTTCAGATATGCAATATATGTGAATAAGCTATTTAGCAGAGATACTATTACATTAAAACAGATAACTGACCAATAGCAAGTAAAATTAGCAAAATTAAGGATGCATATTTGGTGGGCCCACGATTCAGGTCAACTTCTGGAACATGCAATGGACCACCTACTAAGTATTCACTTTTGGGGATGGGGAGTTTATTACCTTACATAGCTTCAGTGGTCTTTTTGGTTTATAGTTCTGAGTTGCTGTAATTTGTTTGCCATCAAGCATACAGTATGTACCCTAGGAAAATCATGATATAAATAGTATATCTTGTATGCTGCTTGTACCACATTGCTGCTACCTCCTTATGGTCTAGTATCTGGGCCTTTCTTTCTTTGTTTGCTAGATTCAAGTCTCTTGGTTTAGTGTATGTCCTAATAGGATCTTCCCTTTCAGCTGAGTAAAGTTTTTACTACTATGTTTTCTGACTTTATGAAAATATACTCTGGACCCTCTTAAAGTGATATTTGACTGGGGGAAATTAACATGTATGTAGTAGGTAGAATCATGAATTCTGAGCATTGAGTGCCACCTCTCTCTTACCCAGTAACAGGTATTCACTTAACCAATGATTTTCTGGAGAAAGTTTCTTTTTAGTTTCTTACTTCCTAAATCAAAGATATGACTCTGACATTGGGAATCTGGGCTGGTGGAGGGGGTGGGAACAGTCAATGTCACAACACATCAGTGAAGGAGAGGCTTTGACCAAAGAGGGAACTTCATTGTGTGCCTCTCCTCAGGCCATGTTGACCAACTCTGCTTACTTTGATTCTGTTCTCTAAGCTTAGTGATACATATCAGGTGGAGGAACAATGACAGTAAATGTTACGTGTAGCTAATCATAGTGTATGGTATAGGTTCAATCAATTGATTAAAAGAAGGCTACAGAAAACCGTCAAATTTGAAGACAGACTTAAGTCTCATTACTCTGTTAATGCACTGAATTATGGCTCCTGAAAATTGTTTTGTAAAGCCCCAACCTTCTGCATGATTGTACTTGGAAATGGGGCGTTTGAGAGATGTTAGCATTCAATGCGGTTATAAAGGTAAGACCCTCATCTGAAGAGACTGGAGTTTGTATAAAAGAGGAGGCATGTTTTCTCTCTCCATTCAGAGAATAGAGGCAAAAGAACGGCTGCCAAGAAGCCATGCATGCACAGTTATGACATTGCCCTCTTTTTCTTCCCTAAAGTACAATTAGGGACTCCAGGACTCTTTAACCAGTCCAATAGAAAATGCAGTTAGTTCTATTTGGAAGTAGAAGACCCAGATGATACCTAAAACATGATTATGATTATGAACTGAAATGCACTCCGTTTTAAAACAGTCAGCTAACACCAGAGGAGTAACATCCCAAACTGTTTATATTTACATTGCATCATTTACATAAATGAATCTACATACAAAATACCAATGAGAAGTTGAATTAGACTTTTTCCAGTAGACAAATTCGCAGACTGATGGAATGAATGAGCACAGCATTGCATGTGCAGAAACTATGGGAAAGAATAATTACTTAGCAGGGTAGTCATGAAGACATAATGAAAATAAATACAAAGCACATAGTAGGATTAATGAAAAATACAAGATAAATGGCCTTTCCCTCATCCTCAAAGATAGTTCAAATCAGTCCTCAATTTGACATTTCAAGGAACAAGTTTCTAAACAACAGCTCAATGATTTAGCAAATTAATTCAGTACAAAATAAGTTTGTACTTTCTATAGGATGTTCGCCAATAATCGATCATTGAATTGCATTCCACCTCCATGTTTTCCAAAAGAGGGGATATAGATAAGTTCCTTCCCTCACATCTACCTCGGTGGCTCACCTTTCTACACAAGTGCCAGTTCGATTCCCTCTTTTCACAGGCCCTCATTTCAGCAGGTTGTAATTTTCCCTAAGCTATCAACTGATGAGTTCTGCTGTTTCTCTCCCAAAGGTATTTGCATTGGTTAGAAGACTTTGAAATGAGGAAAAGTTACTTGAGAGTTAAATACAGCCATTTTCAAGAGTGGAGCCGCGTCTTTGTATGCAGGTTTCTATAATTCTACCCGTATTCATCAGTATGAGAATTGGAAATGGAGCCCAACATTACCTAAGAAATTGAAGAATCCATATTATCTACTATGAAATTATTTGAGTCAATTTTCACCCCTTTCCAAAAGGGGCTAGTTCTGTCTCTGTGTTGGAGGGACTTGCATCATAGTTGTTAGGCTAGGATGTTAGTTTTTAGAATTTTAGGCTTCAGAGAAGAAGAGGAGACCAGATAAAATAGAGTTCATTTTATTGGGGGGGGGGGAAGAACTGGGGGAGTAAATTGAGTGTGGGAGTAAAGCCTCCAGGACCGGAGGCAGCATCCCATTAAAGCAGCAGGCAGAGTCCCTTCTTCAATGGTTTAGAGGATGAGTGGCAGAGCACCACTAGGGGTCCTGGTAAGGTTGGTGGGGATGTGCAGAAAGGCTGCTTGGTGATACATTTAACCGTTTCAACTCATGATGGCAAGGCGTGAATGATTGTGTCCTCATTTGATTGAAAAAAATATACCTTTTCTTTCTAATCAGTCAATTAACACATATGTGTGTGCTGCTTTCTTTCTCTCTCTCTCTCTCACACACACACACACACACACACTCGCACAGACTTTCCTTCTAATAGAGTTACTGATGACCTACATCCATAGATGAGTTTTTTTTAAAGATTTATTTTTTTTTATTGGAAAACCAGATATGCAGAGAGGAGGAGAGACAGAAAGATCTTGCATCCGATGGTTTATTCCCCAAGTGATCGCAATGGCTGGAGCTAAGCCAGGAGCCAGGAGCTCTTCCAGGTCTCCCACATGAGTGCAGGGTCCCAAGGTTTTGGGCCGTCCCAACTGCTTTCCCAGGCCACAGGCAGGGAGCTGGATGCGAAGCAGGGCTACCAGGATTAGAACCGGCGCCCATATGGGATCCTGGCACATGCAAGGCGAGGACTTTAACCACTACTCTGTTGCGCCGGGCCCCATAGATGTGTTTTCTGAACCTTAGTATACTCACTAATTGAAAGAACAAAGGAAAAATGAACCTACAGGAAAGAGTTACTTGAAAAAAAAATCACTGTTGATGTGACTCCGGTTTCTTATTAAGTTGCAATGTTGTATTTGTTTTTTTTCTCATGAATATATAAATAGACTTCTAGTACAAGCCGTATGAATTCAATGAGATATTGAAAAGATTAGTTATTGTTCTGACTGGCTGCTGTAGATAGCTTGTGCAAATTTCAACTTTAAGCATTGTGAAATTAAATAAATAACCCACATCATAATAACGATTTGTTGTCTAGTGTGGAGTGGAAGCTCATAAAGCTAATGCAACTCTAACAGTAATTTTTCATATTTCAGAGTAAAATATGGAGGAGAAAAGCAGTGTTGAACAGTGGAAACTGCATGGTGCTGTGAGTGTGAAGACAGGGTACCACAAGCCCCATTTCTGTCTTGCGTTTGGCTTGTTTTTAAGAGGAGTGTGCTGGGTTAGCAGATCTCTGTGGGTACCTATAAATCTAAAGTTCTAAGATACATATGAAGTGATCATTTTCTGAAGTATATGAACTTGGAAATTCTTAGAATGAGTGGCTAAGTATGAGTCAACTTAAATACTGATCTCTTGTTATCACTGCTCATGTCTAAAATACCATCCTACATAGATAATTCTTGGAGATTTGGGCAGTGCTAGTTAGAGTTGAATAGTTTCATCCAGTCAAACTAGTTTCTTCTGTGAATTTTTGGAGTTGCAGATTTTGGGGATTTCAGAGTGATTTATCCTTACTATCACTGACAAATTTAAAAATGAGACAACCAGATGAAAGCAGGGTAGAGAGACAGAGATTGTATCAGGGAGCTTGCCATCTTCAGTAGACACTAAGTTAAAACCTTACTGGGTACTGTTTTGCCTCCATTCAGGCACTTCCTATGGCTCTGCTAGACACAACATGATCTCCTCCCATTGGGACCTGGAAATTTTCAAATGAGTTATAGACAGCTTTCTCATAAATACCATATTATGGATTTATCAGAGGTCACACAACTATATGTCATAAAGGCAGCACTCAAGTCCAGGTTTATTTGGAACTATTGTTTCTCTTCATTCTGTCATCAAAATTTCCAATGGAAACTCAGCAATACATGAAATCCTACTGCAGCTTGCCATTTTGTTTGGTCGGATAGCCAAATGACATCTCATTAGTGTATGGTTTTGACTGCAACATGTGTAAAAGTTAGCCAGTTCCTGGGACTAATGAAAGATCACAAGCTCCATTGATCAACTAGGAACTGTTGCTGAACAACACCCCAAGCTGGTTAGAGGCATTCTAGAACCCCTGTAGTGAAGAAAGTAGGAAGTTAATGCAAAACATAAAGCAAGAAGTTGGGTAGCTTTTGCTTGATTTCTGGGCTTCCTAAGTAAAGATTCTTACAGATTGGAATTGGGGCTGAAGGGTGTGTGTGATCAGCTCATAGCCAAATTCCTGATTTGTCAGTGGTGTTTGTGACTTTCCCTTGGTTGGTTGTGGTCCCAAGCTCTTCAGGAAAATTATGATGGCCAGATGAGCTGTAGTTGGTCTGCGGGTTACCTGAAAGTGGCAGTTACTTTCTGCCCATACCTGAACTCCCCCACACAAATCATTTCAGAACAACACTGGCCATCAGGTGTCTTATCTATTGCAAAAGTGAATGACTCCTTCAGTCAGGTTATTAGTGAGACTGTCCAAGCCCACTAAAATCTGTTGCTAGGTCCAGGGAAAACCTTGTGAGGCATTCTCTCTGAGCCGCCATCTCACTGCCCTATGTTTGCATGTACACTGCCTATCACCTAATAACATCTTCAAGTTAGCAAAACTGAAATCGTGCAGCCATTTCCTAATTGGTTTGAGGCACCCAATTGGGAAGATCTCCTGTAGGTTGCTGCCCAGACATGGAGGAGTGGGGAAACTGCTAAGGACCCAAGAGCCATCCTAAAACCCTGCTGTCATCTTCTCTGTTTTCAGGAGATACCCCATTTCCTGGCTCTCTCTTGGGAGGTGCTTTCCCCTTCCCTCTTCTTTCCACATTTACTTTTTCACTTTGCAAATAAAGATTTCTATCTGAAACCAACTTTTAGCCCTTCCTTCCTCTCTCCCTCCCTCCCTCTTTTCCTCCCTCCTTTCCTTCCTCCCTCCCTCCATCCCTCCTTCCCTCCCTCTTTTCTTTCCATTATTTCCTGGCTTTTTATTTCTACACTAAGCTGAGGAAAATTTTGTGCGTAACAATTAGAATCTTGTAAGGTCAGCTGAGTCATTCGTTGAAGTCAGTGAATTCCTTTTGATAAAGGGCAGATAATAACACCTTGATAAAGACAGAAAGTTGTCATTACATTTTGGGAGTTTGGTTCTAGAATTTGGACAGTAGCTCATCGGGCACCTCTCAGCTCCAGTGTCAGTCGATAAGAACCTTCACCCCCTAACACCTTTGGTAGCCCAGAAATTAAGCAGTAGCTGCTGGCTCTGGTTTCTTGTTCTGTGTTTTATAAAAAAAAAACCTTCTCACCACCACTCTGATGTCAGTGGTTGGCTTTCTGTGCATCATGTGAGCAGCTCCAGGTTGGGGTTCTACAAATGTGCCTCCAACCAGTTTGGGGTGTTTGGCAGCACTACATGCGGTCATTCACTAAATGTGCTGAAGAACAGGGAAGTGAGAACTATGTGCTGCAGAATGAATTACATGCTTTTTATTTATTTTTTAAAAGAACTATTTATTTTTATTTGAAAGTCAAATTTTAGAGAGAAGGAGAGACAGAGATCTTTATTCAACTGGTTCACTCCCTGGTTGGCCACAATGGCTGGAGCTGAGCCTATCTAAAGATATGAGCCAGGAGCATCTTCTGGGTCTCCCATGTGGGTGCAGGGGTCCAAGAACTCAAGACATCCTCCACTGCCTTCCCAGGCCTTAAGCAGTGAGCTGGAGCAGAAGTGAAACAGCCAGGACACAAAGCCATGCCAAAAGCAGATGCCAGCACCACAGGCAGAAGGTTAACCTACTATGCCACAGTGCTGGTCCCTATTTTTAGCTGCTTGAAGTAGCTATTTGTTATATATTTTATTTTACATATAGGGGAGTTACCATGTAGAGAATTCAAGTGACTGGGCCAAGATTAAATCCTTGGAAGGGATTGTGGAAGAGATATTATCCTCTCATTCTCTGCTTACTGGTGCTATCTAGGCCCTTGTAGTCAGAACCATGCCATTCAGAATGATTATTGATTTCCAATGGAAGCAGGGGCTTCAGAATTGGGGCAAGTTCATTGCCTCCCATGGTAAAACTGATAGAAGGCGACTATTATCTGTGGTACAGCAGTGTTTGTAGTCAACAATTACCACATATACAATGGTGATCTCATCTCCTATTCTACTGCCCAGGGTGATTAGAGATAATGGTAATGTATTGTATATTTCAAAATACCTAGAAGGAAGATTCTAAATGTTTTTAGCATGGAAATGACAAGTGTTCAGGTATATACGCTTACTGTGGTTTGAAAATTATACATTATATGCATGTATTAAACTTCACATGGTAGCCCACTAATATGTACTGGTTTTTGGCTGTCAAGTAAAAGTGAATTTAGAATGTAATGACATTGGGGCCCTCTTAATTTATGCACACTCTGATGTATGCATAATAGTGAAACCACCTAACAAGAATTTTCCCAGAATGATTTTCCCAGTTTCACAAGGTGCCTGCCTGAAAAGCTGGACATTTCTAGTGATGGATATACTTCCTCTCCATCATGGGAAGTTAAAGGGGAAAAGGGAAAGCATCTGATTACCCATCAGTCTAAGTAATGGTTTGAATGTCCCCTCTAACATTCATGTTGAAACAATCCTCAAATCCGTATATATATGTTGCTGTTTGGAGGTGTTTGGGGTAAGATTAGGTCATCAGCATGAGGTCCCCATGATGTGACTGTGACTTCAAAAATAAAGGAAAAAGGAAAACAAATGAAGGGACACATGCTTGGTGAGTCTCACCACATGATGCCCTGCATCATGTTTTGATGTAGTAAGGAGTCCTTTTCTAGATGCCAGTGTTCTGCTCTTGGACCCGCCACCTCCAGAACTTGGAGCTAACTAACCCTGTATTCTTTATAACTTACTGGTTTTGAGCATTTGGTTTTAACAACAAAACATGCAGTATCTGCATATTTTCTATTTCACTCTTTTCTCTTTTGTGTTGTGACAGCCCAAAAATTCAAAATGCTGTTAGTTTTGTCAGTCCCTCTAAGTCTATCATGAGTCTTAGGGCAAGTAGAAAACAAGTGTTCAGTTAGGAGCACATGTGTAGAACCAGAATATTAGAAAGACATCTACTGTCAGCTTAAAAACTTGGCCGACTGTAAAACTGGCTTTTGTAAACCATGCTTGCTGGCTGGCTGGCTGGCTGGCTTGCTTGCTTGTTTCAGCTCTTTGCTACCAAGCAAGATATAGTTCTTAGTCTGTATAAACACTTGCCCATTGGGTAAAGTACACGGTACTTAAACTAATTGGCCTCCAAGAAATGTTATGAGGTCAATCAGAGACCACGCCAGACATGTAGATGTTAAAGTTCAGAACCTTTACTTGCAGGCCAGGATGGCTGGGATCGCAGCCTCCTGTAAATCTTGGAGAATCTGCCACACTTGTTCATAACATCCAAGTTATTATTATTTTTTTTAATTTCAAAGTCTGGTTCTGGCACTCACCTGCATCCCGGTGAAGGAGATTCCCAAGTTCCTCTATTGATTCTTCTCCCAGTGGCAGATCTTGTGCACAACAGTGGGTCATTGGTCCAGGTTGACTTTGTCTACCTATTACCCTATCAGGAACAGTGGCCTTGTTCAATTGGTCCACACCTATTCTGGTTATTATAGTTGGGTGTTGCAACCCAGCCACACCTGGTCTGCACCCATACACAGCTTTCACAAGGTTCAGTGGGAGTCAAGACCTATCCCAGCCTGTTCTGCACCCACCCTGGCTCTCATGAGTACCAGTGGGTGTTGGAGTGTAACCCAGTCTGGCTATTCTCCAGACCTGGTTCTCACATCACTGAGGGAGGCTGTAGCTAAGTCCAGCCCAGACTCAGCTGGGGTGTCCCATTAGCTCCCCAGCCAGGCCTATTCTCATCCACAGCTCTTGGGCTTACCAGAGGAGATTGCAGTTCCTCAGGGGTGAGTCCACATATCCCCTATAAATTCTGCTACCAAATCTGATTTTCTTACATACTAACTATTGTGATGGCCCATCCTAACATCACCTGTCCCGTTTCAACTCTCATTGGTGGCTACTGTGATCTTGCCCTGACAGGTAGTCCCCAGCCTTAGCTTCAGTGTGTGCCAGTGAGTGGTGCTCAGTGATGACCAATAACATGCCTCCCACATGTGCTGGTGCTTCAGCCTTAAAGGCCCTCCTGTTCCCCCCTCTGAACCATTTGGTCTCATCCCCTCACTTACCTACATGTGTAGTGGCCTTATCCATGGAAGTACCTCAGCAGTAATACCTCACCTGGGCATGAAGCCTCAGGTCATTGCTCACCCCAGCCTGTGTGCTCTCCCAGCCCCCTGCAGATCCACACCCCCAAACACCCAAAGCATGCTGCTGGGCAGCCTAAGGGCTTTGCCCAGTGCTATTGGCACCCAGTCTGCCTGACCAGCTGCCTGACCCCAGGTGGGAGAGGTCTCTCTGCCTGACATGGTGGCCAGAGGCTGCCTGAGCAGCTGCGCAACCCCCATGTAAATTTTATCTACTATGTCTTCTCTCTCTGACATCTACAGTCTTGGGTGAATATATTCCTGACAATTTATTCCTTTAATTGCTTATATCAGCTTTAAGGACTCTTACCTGATACACCATTTGTGATTTCTTTAGGCTTATCTTGAAAGAAGGGACACATTTACAGATTCAAACCTTTTTCCATTGGGTCTGCTGCTGTGATGTAATGGATAAGGCTGTGACCTTTGGTGCTGGCATTCCATACTAACATCTGTTAGAGTCCCAGCTTTTCCACATTCCATCCAGCTCCCTACTAATCTGCATGGGAAAACAGTAGAAGATGGTACAAATGCTTGGGCCCCTGTGCACATGTGGGAGACTGAAAGAAGCTCCTAACTTTGGACTGGCTGGCTCTGGTAATTGCAGCCATTTGGGGAGTGAACCAGTGAATGGAACCTCTCGGTCTCTTCTCTTTCCATTGCTGTACCTTTGAAATAAGTAAATAATTACTAAAGAACTTTTCCTGTTTCCTTTGATGGTATGATATTGAATCTACAACTTAAATGTTTAAACAAATAAGCACTTGAGTATATATTATGACTATGCTTGGACATTACTCCATCACTGAGACTATGTGTCACATGAGGAACCCTTTCTGATTTTCAGGTTTTTCATTTGAAAAACCAGACAGTTGGGGGAGATTACCTCTAGGATCATTCACAGCTCTAAGGAGAAGCTATGATGCTGAGAAATGCTAATAGGTAACCATGTGTTATAGTTTAACTGTCTCTGTATAGAGATGTGAAGACTTTTATATTCCATTTTAAACCTAAACTCAAATGATTATTAATCATTACATGAATTCACTATCCTGTTTTTCAGATCCTTTTATATGTATTATTCTGGATTTGGCTAAAACTTGATTTTCTCTAAGTAGCATCTTTTCTGTATCTCAACTAGTATTGTCTTGACACCCAGATTTATGACAAAGTGCACAGATTTTTGAAAAGGGAGTAACTGTAGAAAAGGGAAAATGTTTTAATGTAGCCATGGTTGCAACTGACGTAGTTTTTATTTGTGTTGGTTCCACTCAGAGAAGTTCATAGTTCAGTATCTGTTAAACCATGTCCTCTTAGTGTTGGATGCAAGAAGCAGATCAAAAAGAAAGGAAATAATGCATAAGGAGTAGGTAGTTGTGTAAAAGTAACAGATCCTGTTTGGAAGTAATAATAAGGAACTGAAATGCAAGTATTGATCTCTGGTGAGAAGTCTGCCCTTGGCTAATACCTGAGGCCTGCTCAGATGTTATGTTAAACAGTGGTTTTATATGGCCAGCCTACCTTAGGATGCAAATAGGGTGTGGGGTATTTAATCGGACAGGTAAAAACTCAAATGGAGTGTGTTTTCTTTTTAACCAGATATTTAAAAATGATAAGTTGACACTTTATATAGTATTTTTGTAGTCTCTCAAATCTTTCATATGGATTTGCAATAATATGTACAGTTCATATAATACCGTGGTTAACTCAGAAGAGGCTAGGGTTTCTCAACATTTACAACTCCATCTAGACAAACAGGGCTGCACTTCTTGTCTCGAAAGTCATCCATCAGTTTTTTCCCCACCCCAACTGCTCTTTTGAAAATCTTCAGCCCTGTTTTGATTTATTAATAAAAGCCAAGACTGCCAGAGCATCCCAGTCCTTCTAGTGCTGCATCAAATACTTTCCAAAGTGTGTGTTATTGAAACAATTTGGAAGAATAATATGATTAATAAGACATGTAAAATGTTGCCCTTTTTGAATTCTTACGTAGATAAGACCTTAAAATCTGAGGTAATTAATCTGCAAAGCATGTATTGATTGTCCATTATGTGCCAGGGACTATGTTAATTGCATCCACCTCAAAGTTCCTACGGCCAGAAATTGACAAAAATACATCTAACAGTAATTTCATTTCTCCACTTGACTGAGATAAAACACTGGATTTTCTCCATTTACCCACAGCCCCGTTAATGGGCCAAGGAAGTAGTTTTTTCATTGTAAGATATTGAGCTTTTATGTTTGGGATCGTAATGTTTTATGCCATATCAGGACCGAGTGAACTGCAACTGCTGCTGTGTGTGCACTAGTGATATGGACCGTATATTGTCTCCCAGTGGAATGTATTGTACTCCTGGTGATTTTTGTTATAGTGATACAAAACTTCATTCAAAAGATTTCAACATCACACAGCAGCCTTCACACAAACTGAGTTCAAATAAGTAGTCTGGCTTCCCAAGCAGAGAAAAATGGGCTAACTAACATTTGACGTTTTGAGGGCTGGTGGGAGAAGAGGATATGTTTGGGAACTTAGATAGAAACATAATCTGACACTATAAGTTAAATTGACTTATTTTTGGTGAATAGTGTGGGGGGAAAAAAGTCTGGATAGCAATGTCAAAATCAGGAAACACAAACAGTTGTGAAGAAGCCCAAATCTAACAGTGCAAACATTAGTTCTAATGCTGGACTCACATTGGAGACAGGATGGCAACAGAAAAGGGCCTTGATTAGAATGATTTTGTGACAGGTTACGTGTCATCTGGAAACTGGGAACAAAAGAACAAATCCAATCACACTCTGACCTTTAATTAAATAGTTGGCATTTTCATATCATCAGTTTAGGTTATTGATAATGATCCCTTAGTTTGTCTAATGTTTGATTTTGCAAAGCTGTAATGATTTCCTCATTTGTGATCTATGAAAATTATGAGTAAGTATTATTTACTAATTTCAGTTTACAAGGAAAGAAACAGAAGCAGAAAGTTTAAATGGCTTGGATCATGCCGCTTAAAAGCAAGCTAATTCCCATTTGTTTAGTGCCATGTACTTAATGTCAATTTACTTTCTCAATTTTTAGACTAGACATGTGAAGTAGGTAAACAATGTGAATGGAGGGAGTTGGAATAATTTGCCAAAGATGTTATAGTAAACGGAAGAAGGTTATATCCAAAGACTGTGTCAGGTCCGGGAGCTTGTGTTCTTACGCTCTAGGCTATGCTGCTTGCTGTTGTCATTACCATTAGTTTTGCTTTTCTATATTATTTCTGAGATAAGTTTGTGTTTCATTTAGTTAAAATTCCTCGCATTTTCAGACTCTTTGTATTACTGATAGCTAGGCTGCTATTTCTGGGACAGTGGCAATAATTCAATGATATGCTTTTTCTTCCTCATCTTCATGCAAGGAGGCAGGTGCTCGAACATTCTCTATGAAGTTTTAGATCCCTGACACGTCTCCTAACTGGCATATGTTATTGTTTCTGGGATGTTTTCAGAAGATGCATGCAGGAGTAGGGCTTTCTTGAGAGGAGGCAGGATGGAAGAACATGCTTTGATTTGAACATTTTTATGGAACCTTAGGGAATTGCAACACATTCAATAGGAAGTTGTTCCCTTTGAGTTTGAAGACAGTATATATAAGGGAGTATAAAATCTTAGGGAAGGGAGAGAAAGAAAAGATAAAACTTGCCTACTTCTGACTTTGACCTGGACATAGCTACAACCTCTTAGTATCTCTTATGGAACACATGAGGGGCTGAAAGCAAGACTTGATGACATTGATATGACTCATGAAGCATATGGCTCTAAATAATGAGATCCTTTATCTTGGAGGAGAATTGAAAGGACATGGGAGAAACTCATATAACTCACTTTAAGAAATCAAGGCTGTATGATTTTCTTTTGGAGACTGTTATCTTTGAGTAATTTTTTAGATGTTGTGCCAAGAAATAAAAGCTGAGGGGCTGGTAGAAATAGCATCAATTCTTTATTGAATCTCTTGACGGCATAAGTATTTGTCATTAGCCTTCTGGTTTTTGGCTGCTAAGAGGCCAAGAACATTGGAAAACATTAAATTACATCTAAAAACTGTTCTTAAAAGATGTGTGTTCAGATGTCACAGCTCCTCTGGAAATGACATCTGTTCACTAAAATATTGAGAAAATGAGTAACTCATTATGTGGTGGTATTAGGGAGAAGAAGTCAAGACAATTTTTTTTCAAAAACTATTGATAGACTTCTTGACCCAAGGTATATTAATTAGGGACCTTTACTGTGCACTTGCTATTCCTGGTTAAATGAAAAGTATCATCTTACCCAGTACTTCAACTGACTATTCAAGCAGTAGTTTTCTATTAGCTCTCAAGTTTATCTTAGTCAAGTTGATCAAGTTTACCTTAGTCAGGAAGTCATGCTTTATGTTACAATTAATATGTGCTGATCGTTGCATGATGGGAGCAGCCTGGTTGTGGAGAGGGATGTGCTGGAATCTAAACGAAGTGCACGTGTGTATTCTCATATTTAGATAAAATGCTAAGAATAGTGGTAGCCCTCGTGGTGGGTGTGGGGGACAATGAGTAGGAATTGTGGATAATTCAATACCGAGATTTTGATCTTGATTTTTATCCTAAACAGAGTCTAAAACAACGATGCTTCAAAAAAACACACAAAACAAAACACAATGCTGGAGTTAATAGCCAACTCCTGGGTTTGGAGGTTAGTCTAGGAAATGCATACAAGAATGTTTCATTTCATACCCTAGGTTATCTCGTTAGTTTTTTTTTAAATATTTATTTTTATTGGAAAGGCATATTTGCAGACAGAAGAGACAAAGATCTTTTGTCCACTGATTCACTCCTCAAGTGGCCTCAATAGCTGAAGCTGAGTTAATCTGAAACCAGGTGCCAGAAGCCAGAATCTGCCTTCAGGTTTCACACGTGCGGGCAGGGTCCCAAGACTTTGGGCAATCTTACGCTTTCCCAGGCCACAAGCAAGGAGCTTCATGGGAAGTGGAGCAACCGGGACATGAACCAGCATCCATATGGGATCTCAGTGCATGCATAGAGAGGATTTAGCCACTATAGCATCATGCTGAGTCCCTGTCTTTAATTTTTGATTCATTGTTTTTGATGTGCAATTAATCTCTCATGTCTGAAATTATCCAAGTGGCATACAGAGTCATTACAAACACAAGTCACATTTGTGATCTTCCAGACCTGGTCAGATTTAATCAAATTTACAGAGACTATTGGATATTTTGGCTATGATGCATAGTCTTAATCATAATTTGCCTCTAAATTCTTGAGTTAGAAATCATCCAATTTTGGTAATTTATCTACTACATGTTGCCAATGTGGAAAGACATCCTGGCTCTTGAATGTTGCTTGACCTGATTCTAACAACTTGTGTGTTTTAGAGACAATTGAAAGTAGAAATTATGTAGTTATTCATTTATTTATAGACTGATAGAAGGAATATTTCTAATTTTCCACCAATTTCTCTAATGAATTTTCTGTGGTCAAAATCAGTAAGGAAATACTTTGAAAATATCTATTTTTCCTTTAGCTATGCTTTAAAAATATATTTAGGGCCCTGTGCAGTAGCCTAGTGGCTAAAGTCCTCATCTAGCACATGCCGGGATCCCATATGGGCACTGATTCTAACCTGGCGGCCCTGCTTCCCATCTAGCTCCCTGCCTGTGTCCTGGAAAAGTAGTCGAGGATGGACCAAAGCTTTGGGACCCTGCGCCTACATGGGAGACCTGGAAGAGGCTCCAGTGTCCTGGCTTTGGATTGGCTCAGCTCTGGCCGATGCGGCTGCTTGGGGAGTGAATCAATGGAATGAAGATCTTCCTCCTCTGTCCTCCTCTCTGTATCTGACTTTCCAATAAAAATAAATAAATCTTTAAAAAACATATAAATAAATCTTTAAAAAACTAAATAATTTCAACATTTTTCCATATGAATTTCATATATAACTATTATATATACACAGTATTTGTCTTGAAAGAATTAATATTGGGCCCACCGCGATAGCGTCGTGGTTAAGGTCCTCACCTTGAACGTGCAGGAATCCCATATGGGCGCCGGTTCTAATCCCAGCTGCTCCACTTCCCATCCAGCTCCCTGCTTGCAGCCTGGGACGGCCCAAATTCTTGGGACCCTGCAACAGCGTGGGAGACCCGGAAAGAAGTTCCTGGCTCTGGATCAGCACAGCACCGGCCGTTGCAGCCACTTTGGGAGTGAATCATCAGATGGAAGATCTTCCTCTCTGTCTCTCCTCTTCTCTGTGCATTTGCCTTTCCAATAAAATTAATGTGAAGTTTGTGATAATGACCATAAAGTAGGAAGGGAAGTATATATTATATAGATGGTAGTTATTTTTGAAGACTTATTTATTGATATTGGAAAGGCAGATCAGACTTACAGAGATAAGGAGAGACAAAGATCTTCCATCTACTAGTTCACTCTCCAAAAGACCCCAAGTGGCTGGAGATGAGTCAGTCTGAAGCAAGACCTAGGATCTTCTACCAGGTTTCCCATGTGGGTGCAGGGTCCCAAAGCTTTGGGCCATCCTCTCCTGCTTTCCCAGGCTATAAGCAGGAAGCTGGATGGGAAGTGGAGCATCCAGGACATAAACTGGTGCCCACGTATGATCCTGGCACTTGCAAAGCAGGGATTTTAACCATTGAGCCATCGTGCCAGGCCCATAAATAATATTTTTATTAAGAAATGGCACAAAGGAAAATGAACTTGGTTTTTGTCTCACATGAAAGAATTTCCATTCACACAAAACAGTGAACCAAGCAGGATTTATAAAGTCAGAAACTTTGTGCTGCAAGTCAAGAGAAGAGCCTCCAAGAAAGGTAGACCTGATCAACTCATCAAAGGGTCTTTTCAACATAGTTTTGGGGGAGGAGATAGGAACAGCAGCTAACAATCCATCAGATAGTGGAGGAAAACTTTACAAAAGGCCAAAATTATACTCGTGTCTAGCCTGCTTAAAAGAAAATGCCATCAGAAGGATGTGATTGGTAACTTCTTTTTTTTCTCCTGAAAAACTGAGAACTCAGGTGGTTGAGATCACTGCCTGCTTGCTATTCTCATGGCAGAACTCGGAACTACGAGGAATGGGGTTGGCAGCTTGATCTTGCTAAATGCAGCTTTGAGGCAGACACAAGGATTTTACACCCTCCTAAAGAGACTTCACTGCTTCCTTGTTGTTCTGTGATAAAACTGGAGATATTTTGGGTAGAAGCAAGCATCTCTTACACTTTTAAATGGATTCCCTCTTTTCTTATTCCAACAGGTACCTGTCCCTATGTACATAGTTCATGTAGCTCCTTACAATAAAACTTGATCAAGACAATATAAATATTTAAATGCAAAAGAATATGACATTCACACATGTTTCACACTCTCTATTAACTTCTACATATGAGAAAGCATGCGGGATTTGGCTTTCTGTACCTGTTTTATCTTGTTTAGCGTAATGACCTCCGGTTTCATCCATTTGCTGCAAATGTTCATTTTTATGGCTAATAGCTCATCATGTATTCATGCCATATTTTTTAAAAAAAGATTTATTTTATCTTATTGGAAAGTCAGACAGAGAGGAAGAGAGACGGAGAGGAAGAGCTTCCGTCTGATGACCCACTCCGGAGCTACACCAATCTGAAACCAGGAGCCAGGAGCCTGGGGCCTCTTCCGTGTACAGAGTCCCAAGCCTTGGGGCTGTCCTCGACTGGTTTCCCAGGGCACAAGCAGAAAACTGGATGGGTAGCAGGGCTGCCAGGATAATAAGCGGTGCCCAAATGGGTTCCTGGTGTGTGCAAGGCAAGGGACCTCAGCCACCAGGCTACCACACCCTGCCCTTGCCATATTTTCTTTATCAAGTTGTCAGTTGATACACATTTGAGTTGATTGCATATCTTTGCTATTGTGAATTGGACTACATTAAACATGCTGGTAGAGCTTAGAGCTATCTCTTTGGTATGTTGACTTCATTTCCTTTGGATTAAAAAAGGCTGATGAATTTTATTTTTATCCTAAGAGTCATGAGAAGCAAGTGAAGACTCAACATTAATCCCTAATGATCAGTTTGTAAATTCTATAGTACTGTAGGAGGGTATTGTGTTTTTCCTGCTGCATATCATAGTAACCAGTGTGGGCAGTGTGGGTGATCACAGGCTAATCCTCTGAATTCTGTGCTGTCATCCCACATAGGCAGTGGTTCATATGCTATTGCTTTTCATCCAGTTCATGGCTTATGGTCTGGGAAAAACAGCTAGGATGGTTCAACTCCTTGGGCCCCTGCATCTACATGGGACACCTGGAAGAGGCTCCTGGCTCCTAGCTACCAGTCAGCTCGGCTTTGGCCACTGCAGCCATTTGGGGAGTGAATCGGTGGATGGAAGATTTTCCCTCTGTAAAATCTGCCTTTCAAGTAAAAATAAGATAAACCTTTGAAAAGCAAAGTAACCTGGGATTGGAGTGTAGGTATGAGTGGTATATTAGAGCCTTCTGTAGAGTCTTAGACATTATTATCATTTCGGTTTATGGTGATGGTAATATAATTAGAAGTGGAGGCATCACATCTGGATTTCTATATTGCTTTGAGATCCGGAGTGGTGATTTCCATTCACTGAGAGAACACTGGAAGCAGAGAAGGGGAGGACTTAGGTAAGGGTGGAGGTAGGGTATCATCAGAGATATAAAAATTGAAATATCTTTAAAGTGTTAATAGTTTTGAGTACGATGTTGCTAGTGTAATTGCAGAAAAGCAGATATGGTTTCAAAATAGTTTTTTAAGGTATTGAAAATATGGAAATATCAACTGTTATAAAATTAAATATAATAAAAAAAGAAAAGAGGGAAATATCAAGAATGCCTGAAGTTTCACACTTGGGCAGCTTCAAGGCTAAACAACATGAGTGATTACTGCCTTGGATTAAGCAAGTATGGATTTGGCTATAGTTTTCTTTGAATTGTTGCTCCAGGGGAGCTAGGTAGCAGAGAGAGTTCATGAAGTGGGAGGAGCTTCAAAATATGCATATGCAATAGAATGCGCTTTTCATGTTTTAAAGCATTAAATAGGCCCAAGAAGAATTCTCAATTGCTCATTACTTATTTCCCCTACCCATTTGAATAAGCAATCATTTTGAGGCAAACATTCAAAAGTAGAAAGTCATCACTTTGCAAGGAAGTGTTTGTATACATCTTTTCAGCACAGATACATATATACTTCAGGGATGATTATGTGATCTGAATTCTTTTTAGTGGGTAATATTTTTCTCTGCATTTCCAGAGCTGCAATTCTGCTCTATCAAAAGCCAAAGGAAGATCAGGCCTGAAATTTCGAAATTACTTTGACAAAACACCTGTTACAGCTTTTGCTTCCCATGCTAGTCTACTGTAAGATTTGAGTTATCTTCATTAATTTTGCCTCATAGGCAATTATATAATGATTCTTCCTTCATAATGACAGTTCACGTGGGTTTCCCATGAAGACCATGGAGATAATTACAGTGGATTAATCAAAGACCCACATTGATGAACAGGTTTTGACATACCCATGGATATCCTGTAAGCATCAAGTAATGACTGCTGGCAGAAATTTTTGTCCCCATTACTTACTTTTTGAGTATAAATGGAGAAAAGTTCAAAGTCCTTCTTTTTGAAATAACATCTTAAGAAAATCTTTAAGTGGGTTTTCTTTATTGCATGGAGTAACCTTAACCCCTCATGTCTCTCTCAAATTATGAAGTGGCTGGTTGGCTCCTATGTTCCTTTTCCAAATATAGTTAGGAATCTCTGCCAGAACATGTAAATACTTTTCAAGAAGTTGTATATATAGTGTGTGTGTGTATGAGACAGAAAAGATATGGCAATTTAGAGGGCTTATTTGAATGTAGCTAAGTGGGAAAGTTGACTTGATTGACTAAACTTTTGTCTCATTATGATAACCTGTTATTGGCAGTGTTGCATACTCACAAAGGGTCACACCTAGGACTGGCAAATCAGCTTTAAGATAGTGATCATCTGAAAACACAAACCTGAGAACTATATATTAGGTTGGAAGATTTGCACACTATAGGGATTGCGTAAAGTTTGATACCTTTACTTTTTGTGACATTAACCTAGAGTTCAGTTTTGTTGACTTTCTGAAAATACACCAGTAGAATTAATGTAAAGTATCCAAGAAGCCCAGTTTGAGGGAAGAGGTTGAGTCTGTTTGATTAGAAGCAGGACATTTTGATCTAAGAATGATGAATTTGTACAGGGTGCTAGAGACAGTTTCAGTTTATCTCACATCTCCTTCCCATCTCTGAGACTCATCCTGTTTCATTTTCATCCCTTTCCTGTTTCACTTCATTCCTCCTATCTTTGATCCCTATATCAAAAACTGTGATTGTCAAAACGTTCTGGGTTATCTCTGCTTCCAGCTGTGGCTATCTCTCCTGGCAATCATTCAGAGAAAATGTAGTCTTAGGCCTTCCCCACATCTCTTCTCTGCTATCTGGTTTGTCTAATTCAGTAGGCATTTTTCCTTCTAAAAGCCTGAAACAAGGAGAGTAGTTAAAAATACATTTATTGGTAGGCAACAGAATAAAATCACACATCAATTTCAAATGGCATTCAAGGACATTAGCAACAGCAACAAAAAGCTATCCCGATTCCAACACCCAGGGACAACCATTAGATGCATATTCTTCAGTCTGATATTAAATAGAGAAATAGAGTTCTATATACATATTATACAAATATGCCATTTTATGCCTTGTTTTATTTCACCTAAAATATTAAAGATGTCTTTCCATGTCAATATATGGAATCCTGTGTGGTCATTGTAGTGGTTTATGGTCTTGTAATGGGTACAATGACATCATTACTTTATTTAAGTTGCCAGTCTAAACAAGATGAAAATTTAAAGTAGGCAAATTATATCTTTCTCATGTTACTATTCTCTTGTATTTGTTTCCATTTTCTTTATTTTTTTTTCAATCTTTCATTTCTACCATGTCTAGATTACACTGTGTTAAGGCCATTTTAAAAGCTCATTCTAACAGGACTGTCTGCATGTTATCAGCAACCACCTGTAACATTAAAAAAAGAGATAAAGGTCAAATATGGGATTCAGATGGGCAGACAGACATATTATCCATCATTCACTTTTCTTCCCCTTTCATTCCAGACTTTCCAAACTGATCTCTCTCTCAGCACCTTTCCCCTGTTCCCCTTCCCTCTCCCTCCTTTTGTCTTTTCAAATCACTCTATCTTTTCTAATTCTCCCACATAAAGCTATCTTCTCAAAGGTTACCAGTGATTTTCTAGACCCAAGATCATCTTTTATAACTTAGCTCAATGTCATGTCACAAGGGTTAGCCTTTCCTTAAAACTCATTCCTTGTAGATTTCTCCTTCTGGTTACATATGCTTGGTTCCCTTTGATAGCCTTTCTTTCCATTTTCTTACCACAGAGATGCTAGAGACTCAGTTTTTTGTCTTCTATTCATTCATTTTACTCAGTTTTTTGTTTCCCTTGCACCATACCTCCTTCAAACTTCCCTGTATCTGTCAAAGGTGACATCGTTCTTTAAATCACTGACACCTCAGAGTTTGACGTTATCCTTTGCACTGCTTTTCTCTCCCAATTCAACCAGTCATCACATCCTGTCAGTTATTCAATATAAAGCATCAGGCACATTTTCAAAATGCTGTAAATTGGTAGGCCTTTTTTGGATGGCATTTAATCACTATCAAAATAAATTACAGGCATACTTTGCTTACCATTTCCAATTCTATGAAAGCTGTCATATGGGAATTTATAAGTGCCCCAACCTAACTGCAAGGATATTCTTTGCAGCACTATTTAGAATAGCTTTAAAGGCCCAGGAGACTACTGATAAGGTAATGGGAAACTTGTTAATAGTCCATCTATTCTGTGAGATACAGCTATTAGCAAGAATGAAGTGGATCTGTGAGTAGTGACATGAAAAGGTGTGCATGGCACATTGCTAAAATAAAAATCACTTTCAAGCCAAAATATATAACATATATTCAGTTTTAGTGTGTACCCTACTCATAAATATATACACCCCTTATTTATTGCATGCACAGGGAAAAATGAACAGGTAAGCACCAAACTATGGTGCTTATTTCATTGTTTTAAGGTTTACTTATTTATTTGAAAGAACTATATAGAAAGACAGAGATCTACCATCTGCTGGGTTGCTTCCCAAATGGCCCTAGTGGCCAGATATGGGAAGTCTTTCTAGGTCTCCCACATGGGGGCAGGGGCCCACTGTTTTCCCAGGTACATTAGCAGGGAGCTGGGTTGGAAACAGAGCAACTGATGTATGTGATACTGGTGTTGTATGTGGTAGTGCTATACCACTATGATTTATTTCCTATCCCTCTAACATTGAAATTTGAGAATCTCATAGAAGTAAATACCCACCCTAACTATCCCCCAGAACCCATGAAAGTAATGAGCTTTGGAAAACTATTAAGCACAACATTAACATAAGGCATCACCTCTAACAGTGCATAGTAACATAGCCCAGGGTATGAAGCCCGGCCAACAGCCAAAAAATAATAGTAACCCCAGCTCTAAGCAACCCCTTAGGTTGCATGCACTTAGGCAAGTGCAGGTAAATGGAGAGATGAGATTGGGTGGTTTAGAGGAGGGAATGTAGAGGACCTTCCAGGGCCTAAGCAATATACCATGTGGGACACCTGAGCTGGGCTTGTTGGTATCAACCACCATTTATCGGTACACATGAAAGCTAAGGCTGGTGCCCTGACTGGCAGGGTTCAACCACAGTATCTGCCGT
Source organism: Ochotona princeps (assembly GCF_030435755.1). NCBI lineage: Eukaryota > Metazoa > Chordata > Mammalia > Lagomorpha > Ochotonidae > Ochotona > Ochotona princeps. Next base: position 79,348,825 of record NC_080865.1, on the reverse strand, counting down.
TAAGTGCTGGGGCAGTGGATGGGCCACTTTAGGCTGGGCCATAACACTAACCAGCATGTAAAAGAGAAGCAGGTCTGTGAGCTCACAAATCCTTCACAGAGGATCCTCTGTGAAGGATTTGTGAGCTCATCCTTGGACTGCCATACCAGCTGGTTTGCTCAAGGGCTTGGAGGAGTGATGGACCAAGCTAGGCATGACCATGGAACTCAATAACACTTATAATAAGTGGGGTTGGAAACAGGTTGGGCTGGTCGAGGCTGCAGCATCTGCAGGTGCATCCAAGAATTGGCTGTGGGGTGGGCTGAGCTGCACTGTTCACCAGCACATACAAAGGCTGAGACTGGGGGGGCAGACTGTGCTGGGTAAGAGCCTAGCACCTGCTGGCACACATAGATGTGGGTCTTGGAGTAGGCTTGGTGGAAGAACATGGGGAACTCTCCTTGTGAGTTGTCACTCCTGCTGGTAAGCATGTGAGTCAGCTGGGTGTTGGTTAGGTCGGAAGGGCTACTTTGCTTCTTGGCAGGTGTGTGGATTGGCTTGGGGTTGTGAGCGCATAGGCAGGGTAGACTAGGTAGGGCAAGGCCAAACAGTAGCACACTGGCCCGCGCAAGAGCCGAGATGCTATGCGTGCCATGCTGGGATAGACTAGGCTATCACAACTACTGGTTTTCATGAAAGCCACAAATGAGAGCAGACTGGGAAGGGCTAGGCTTAGCAATCACCAACGAGAGTTGAGACTAGGGGCAGGCCAGGTCAGCCTGGGCTGCAGCATCTGATGGCAAATGCCAAGCTGGTTGGCAGGTTATCCTGGGTTGCATCAGAGCAATCATGGGCACGGGCAAGACCTGTGGCCTAATTAGGGAGCTGAGGGATATCCTGACTGGTCTGTAGTTCCCACTAGTGAGCACAAGAGCTGGAATGGGGCAGTGAACTGGGCTGCACATGGCTGCAGCATCCCTCAGCATGGGTGTGGGCTGACTCTGATGTGTGCCAGACTGGGCTAGGCTCCAGCATCCATTGGTGCTCACAGGAGCTTGGGTGAGTTGTAGGATAGGCTGGGTGAGGTCTTAGCATCCACTGAGCTACGCAAGAACTGGGTCTGGGTTAACCAGACTAGGCTGAAGCACCCAAAAGCAAGCGCTGGCACAGATGTGAGCTGGTTGGGGCCACTGTCTGCCATGGCAAGAGGTGGTCTAAGCCCTACAGGCCAAGAAGAACCCACCTGTGTATGTGAGATGTGCCACTGGGAGGTGACTTGATTGAGGAACTTGTAGAACTCCTCTGTCAGCAGGCAGTCCTTGAAGCTGAACACAGAAACCAAGGCTGCAAACAGCCCAGACCAGGCCAGGTTATAGTACATGCCAGCATATGTGACTCAGGTCTGGGGGCAGGCCAGGCTAGGCTAGTTCATAACACCCACTGGCAGATGTGAGAACCAGAATGATGTGCAAGACAGGTTGTGTGGGGTTGCAACACCAGCCAGTTCACATCAGGGTTGGGATTGGGGGCTGGTTGGGCCAGGCTAGGCTGCATTAGCCACCAGCATGAGTTTGGACTGGGGGCAGACTGGGCTGAGCCAGGCTGTAGTACCCACTGGTAAATGCCAAAGTAATGCAAGACATGCCAAACTGAGCTGCAGCATCCACCAGCACACCTAAGACCTAGTGGGGCAGGCTAGCCTTGCAGGGCGCTACAAGGACTCGCTTTCTAGGCCGCTACTCTTGCTGATGAGTGTGAGAATTGCAACCGTGGCAGACCAGTCTGGACAAGGTTATAAAACCCACTGGCCTCTATATGAGCTGGGCTAGCGACCATATACACCGGTGTAGGTATAAGATACAGTAAGTGCAGGCTGTTCAGACTTCGCTGTAGCATCAGCTGACAAGTGCTGGGAATGAGCAAGTCCTGTCAGGCTAGACTGCAGAATTACCTGGAAAGTGCAAGATCCAGGACTGGGAGTGGGTCTAGTGGGGAAATTGTGGGCACCCCTCTTATGGGCTACAGTTCCCACTGGTGAGCAGGGGAACCAGGGCTGGGGGCAGGCCTGACTGTGTATGCAGTGGCACCCACCAGCATGAATGTGGGTTGGATAATGAAATTTGTCAGGCTGAGCTGGTCTCTAACAGCTACTAATAAGTATGAGAATTGAAAGGAATATGGGATGGACTAGACCAGTCTGCTGCACATACCAGCATGCACAGAAACTGAGGCTGGAGATGGGCCTGGTGGGGGTTACTGGGCATTGCTCCAACTAGGCTGCAGTTGCTGCTGGAGTGTGTGGTTTGCAGGGCAGGGCCAGGCCACAGCATCCATTTGTTTGCATATGAGAAGTGGCTGACAGCAGAACTGACAGACAGCAAACAACAGTGTAAGCTGATGTGGGTAGGGGACTGAGCTGGACCCTGCATTGGCCAGCACACATAGGAGTCAGGTCTTGGATCACCTCAGATGAGGTTTCTTTGGAGATTCCCAAACTGAACTACTGGACTCAGAACTCCAGCCACAGGGAGAAACATAAGATCTGTTTTCTGACTGTAGCGTGCATGTGTCAGAACTGGGCCTCCTTGGTTGTTGAATCCTGTGCAGCAGATGGTATGCCCAGATGCTCATTGGAGGCATGACAACCAGTTCGTTGAGGCTTACAGAGGACATCTAGTACCATGGAAAGCAGAACAAATTGGACAACTCTCGTAGCCAAGCTTTGACATCAAATATCTGGGCAAGTGAAGACTCTAAAGTGAACTGTGTTAGCCACTGGACCTTGGATGGATTTCCTCAACATTGGAGCAATCAAATCAACATCTCAGAACTATCAAAACCACTTATATAGTACCCTTGGAACATTTTCCACATCAGGCACCCTAGGCTGACATCAAGTTGCTGTCCCCCATTCCCAGGTATTGATGTAGCTGGGCTGTTGGTAGTGGCCCGCCTCCATTTCTGCCCGCTTTCCCCAGATACAGGAAGAAAAACAGTGATTGGAAATAGTTATTTCATGCACTTTCCCTCATCACTGCATATTCTGCACCCTAATCAGTGGTCCATATGGGCATGCATCCTCCTTAGCTTGTAAACATCACTAAGAATAAAGATAATTTATTATATTAAAATAACATGTTTTATTGATAGTACCTGTCTAATTAATATGAGATTGTCAGGTTCAAGGATTTTTAAAATAATGTCTATTCTGTGAGTCATAGATACTACATTGATATAATAATAAATGGCTTTACTAAGCTTTTTTTCTTCACACACAAAAAAGGAAAGAGAGAATAGGAATAACACCAAGGCAGCAGTACGAAGCCCTAGGGGTGAAACTCTGGGAGAAGTGACTTGATTCAAAGAGTTCTCCAGTCTCAATGTATCAACTTCCCCTCATTAAATTTAATATTCACATCATCTTTAATTATAACTAGATTGGCTCCTAAAGTAATTCATCTTTGCAACACTAAATAATGCACATAGTTAGAGCTCTGCTGTTACACTCATGCTTGTTTGTAAGCTTAATCAGTGCTGTTAACACTCCAAGGACAAGCAAGTTTACATACTAATGTAGGCACAGAACCAAAAATGGATTCTAGATTTTAGAGGTGTACTGATTTCCCTTCAAATATGCTCCTTTATGATTAAGAAGCATACATATTGTCTATTTGGTAAAATAAAATCATTGCTTGCATTGAGCAAGGAAACTGTGTCTAACGCATATGAGGTGCAGGTGTAAAGTATGTATACTGCTACCTCATGTCTATGAAGACATCAAAATGCATGTATGGTGCCACTTTTCTCTTGATGTGAAGATAAACTGAAGAATGAAATGGCAGATTTGCTATACTGTTATCTACTATTTGCATCATTTCCTTGAGTCCTTGGATAATGTTGTCACAACTGCTATTCTTTGTGATCTCTGCATGGCTCTGGAACTTTGTAATAAGATGTGGATATTTCCTGATTATGACTGAAATTATGGACTTTAAATCAAGCAATGTCCTGAATGAAACTTAAAAGAATTTCAGGTTCTCTTAGATGCCCCATCTTTGCTTTCATCCTTTGGGCAACCAATTAGAGGAAGGGAAAGACATTCAATAAATGTTTTTCCTACTGTAAACCAGTACATAATGATTATGACTATGGAGGCAGGCAAAGTCCTCAAGAATCTTACAGTATATACTACACTTGGATATTCCATTCTAAAGTATATGCTAGTGTTGGCTGCACTGGGCTGCTAAATGAATGGAAGATAAAGACCTATAGTACTTCCACACTAACAAGATAAATTAGTGATGTTTTCTTTTTTTTAAAGATTTATTTATTTTTATTACAAAGTCAGATATACAGAGAGGAGTAGAACTTTTCAGAGTGTAGGTAGAACTTTTAGGAACAACCCATGTTTCATAAGCAAATGACATTTTATGTGGCAGGGTAATACTTGAAATCATTAACTGATGTGACATAATCACCTCTTTATTGTACACACACACACACACACACACAACTGTGTAAATTAGGCTCTTTAACTTATAAATTCAAATGGAAAATTTCTTTCTGGATATTTGCAATTCAATCTAACAATGTGTTATTGCTTCCTATTATGGGCTAGTGGTGCTATTCCAGGCACTAGTTGGGATTATAAAATCAATAGTGCTCAGTCCTTTCCTTTTTCTGAGGGAGCATCCAAATTCACCAGATAATCTTGTAGAGTCAGTGCTGTGGTGGTTAAAGTTCAAGGACATGCCCTTGTATTACTTTTATGCCAAGAAAAAAAAACCAAATTCTGAATTTTGGAAAAAGTGGTAGAACAAAAGCAGGTGGAAAATGGGGTAGGACTAGTGGGGAGATTGGCATAAGTAAGGCAAAGTTATGATCAGATGCTGAGTTAGCAGTCCGTGACTGCTCCATTCAAAGTAGAACTTCCAACTATGTTTTTCAGTTGTTTTCTGTTTCATAATTTTCAAAAACCAAAGCGGGTACTCTGGTACTACACTTAAAGTGAAGTGATTTAAGTGACTCAAGGGTATGTATCATGAAAAGTAACAGTTGAATTTAATGAAGAAGCAGTTTCAAAATATCTTGTTTACATTTATCACCCTATTTCACAGAAGACATCAATAACCTTTAAAGTAGCACCTATGGATGACAGAGCTACCAAATTTGGATCTGAAAGATGACATATTTTAAGGTAGCAGATGATGAGTTCCACAGCAATAAAATGTCAAGGTGTTTGTGGGCATTGATGAGTCTCTGGGTGATTACACTGTAAACTATATTTCAAAATGTCACCTGTCTTTTCATGTGGTTGAGAGGTTTGCAAAGCCTATTCAGTGTCCCCGATGGAGGCCAACAGCTCATGGTATGTCCTAGAGCCATACAATGACAGTTGCCAGTTTCTAACCTTTGCAATAAGGGTGTAACAGTGTTTTAAGCAGTTGCCCATTTTATCAGAGGATGAGGAGAGCATAATGAAGCTTTGCTAATACCCTGAGAAAACCTTCAGTGGATTCTGTCCAAAAGACAGTGTAACAAATTCACTTACTTTTTGCATATTCAGTTGGATATTCTAGGAATTGTGTAATGCTGGTAAGAATGCAACAGTTCTCTTAGTGGCTAAAGTCCTTGCCTTGCATGTGCTAGGATCCCATATGGGCGCTGGTTCATGTCTGGTTGCTTCACTTCCTGCCCAGCTCCCTGCTTGTGGCCTGGGAAAGTAGTAGAGGATGGCCCAAAGCCTTGGGACCTTGCACCCATGTGGAAGACCAAGAAAGAGCTTCTGACTCCTGGTTTCGGATTGGCTCAGCTGTGGCCCCCGGGGGAGTAAGTCAGTGGATGGAAGATCTTTCTGTATCTCCATCTCTCTGTGCATTTGCCTTTCATGTAAAAATATAAATCTTAAAAGTCAACAGATACACCTTTAACACTCAGCCAATGTGTAGAATGTATAGAAATTTGAAATTTGAGGCTCAAAGTATGAATTTGGCAGGAAAATATATTCTGCAATTTCTAGAAAAGAGAAAACAGTTTCAAATTTCTAAATTCAGAAAAAAATAGTACACAAATATAGAAATGGTAGTTAAGAATCTTAAATAACACAAGGAAATGCTTATAAAAATGGGCAGGAGTAGCATATATTCAGTATGTCAACCATGAAAAGATAGAAAGCAAACAAACTTTAATGCAAGGGAAAATGTTCAGATTATTACAGATTTTTCCTTTAGGAAACTATAGTTTTAAAATGTTTTTCATATTTTGATATGATTTCCAAATACACCATGATCGGTATTTGCTTAAAAACAATATGAATACATACTATTTCATGAAAACTAGGCAGTTACAGGCCCTGCATGGTGGCCTAGCAGCTGAAGTTTTCACCTTGCACATGCCAGGATCCCATATGTGCTGATTCTAATCCCTGTGGCTCCGCTTCCCATCTAGCTCCCTGCTTTAGCCTGGGACAGCCATAGAGGATGGCCCAAGGTCATGGGAACCTGCATCTACATGGGAGACCTGGAAGAAGCTCCTGGCTCCTGGCTTTGGTTCAGCTCAGCTCTAGCTGTTGTGGCCAATTAGAGAGTGAATCAATGGACGAAAGATCTGTCTCGCCTCCTCTCTATATATCTGACTTTGAAAAAAAGAAAAAAAAACAACTAGGCATTATAGCAAAATACAGTGAAGAAACTGAAAAGTATTGTAAACCCCATCACAAAACAACTCTTTTCAATGTTTGATGTATATTCTCTAAGACTTTTAAAAAGCATACTATTTACTTGACATGCTGCTGAATTCAGCATTGGTAGTATTTTATTGAGAAACTTTTAAAAATACCTTCATTCATTAGGATTCTTTGTATTCTTCTTTTATGTCCAGTCATTTTATTTTTTGGTTTTGGTATGAAGGTAGTACTAGTTTTGTAAGGATGCATTTGGATGAATTCCTTTCCTATTAATTAGAATAGACTGAGGAGGAGTGAAATTATATCTTCTATAATTGTCTAGTAGAATTCAGCCATGTTGCCTTCGAATATAGGCTTTCATTGTTAGGGGACTTTATGTTACTGACTCAGTTATATTACTTTTAAAAAGTCTATTCAGGAGTATCAAGATGGCAGAATAGGGTTAGGACATGTTTAAACAGGCAGAGAAATATTAGCCAGTGTGAAGCAGAGAGGGCACATTCCATGAAATAGGAGAGGACAGAACAACAGCAGAGGGGTACCTGGAGACTGACAGACACGGGAAAGCAGCAAAAACAATGGCGTGGTGTTGCAGTGACTGATACCCCAGCAGCATTCAGCATTCAGCAAACCGAACTCCATCAGCAGCTGGAACTACACCAGCAACCAGGTAGGAAAGGACATTACCCAGGAGCTCCAGAGGTGAACCCAGACAAGGAAATTCCCATCCTGCTGGTCTGTTTGATTTGACCAAGAGCAGAGACAGACCAGCAGGTACCAGATGGGCAGTGCAGTAACAGGCTGGATTTCACAGCCCAGTCCCGCATCCTAGAGCCTAATCAGGCACCATTTTGTTTAAGGAGGCAAGGGATATGGAGCAGAACTGTGCTCAGTGAACTGCAACAATGTAGCATCCCTCAAGTTCCACCCAAGTCAGGTCTGGGTAGTCCTCAGACCTGATGGCCAGCAGATCAAGAACTCTGATAGTGGCACATCAGGTGCCATTTTGTACAGTGTGGCAAAAGTTTTAGGACTGCAGGGACAACAGTGAGCTGCACATGTGCTGAGTTCAATGAGAATCATCGAACAAATGGGGGATACAGAATTCAAAACATTTGTTATAAAGCTTCTTTTCAACAATGAGAAGCATGTATAGCAGGCATTCAAGGAATTCAAGGAATATGTCACACTGGAAATGAATCAAATGAAAGCTGATATATCAGAAATGAAGAATACAGTGGAGCAAATTTTTTTTTTTAATTTCTTTATTTTTATTGGAAAGGCAGATTTACAGAGAGGAGGAGACACAGAGAGAAAGAACTTCCATCTGCCGGTTAACTCTCCAAGTGACTGCAATGGCCTACAGCTGATCCAATCTGAAGTCAGGAGCCAGGAGCTTCTTTAGGGTCTCCCATGCGGGTTCAGAGTCCCAAGGCTTTGAGCCATCTTCAACTGCTTTCCCAGGCCACAAGCAGGGAGCTAGATGGGAAGCAGAGCAGCCAGAACACAAACTGGCACCCATATGGGATCCCAGCATGTGCAAAGTTTGGATTTTAGCCACTGAGCCACTGCACGGAGCTTCCATCAAGCCTGTTTTATCACCCTAGTCTCATAAAGTGGAGCAAATTAAAAGTGCAGTGGAGAGTCTCCAAAATAGAATGAAGGAGGCAGAAGAAACTTCTGCCACCCTCTGCCTGGGGGCCTTGCTTTTTCTATTGTCTTATTTTTGGTGGAATATAGTGATTAAATTATAACCTGCTTTGCTACCATTATCTTCGCATGTCAACAAAGAAATTTCTATCACTCTCTTAATGACTGCATGTATTCTACAATAATTCATGTAATAAATCTCCTTTTGATTTACCTTTAGGTTTTAGGGTTTTCTTTTTAAGGTTATTTTAGATTCAGAGTCATAATTCAGATTCTTATTGTATTATAACTAATGAATTTAAAATGCTCTTAAAATGTGCAATTTTTCTAATTAGAAGAGAAAGCAGGAAATAGGGACAGTTTTATGAAAACAGGCCTCATGGTGCTCCTATGTTCAGAATAGCTGAGTTGTTTAGTTTATCTTATGAAGTAGGACTACCTCCAGGTGCTAAAGCTTTGAGATGTACACAATGATAGATTTTTCACTCAGCACTTACTACAGCTCACGTCTGGTGTGCTTTTCTGTATTACAGTTTTGGAAAGTCAAAAACTATCTCACCAAGACTCTTGTAGTGTGCTTCTCCTTCTGGCTGCCAAATTCTGAACACCTACATTGGACTTAGAGGCAGCAGTAGGGAGTTGCTGTTCCTTTTGCTGAGCTAGGTTGGGACTTGCACCGCTCCTCAGCAAGGCTACAAGGAGTTTCTGGCTGCATGGCAAGGCCCAGTAGATTGTCTCTGGTCACCTCATTGCTGCCTCACCCCATTGGATGGATACTCGATCACTTCTCTGGTAGTTCATAGAATTCTCCTGAGGGTGTTGTTGTTTTTCTGCAAGTGTGAAATGATTCCTGTAACTGGTATAACACCTCAAACTGGTCATGTTATGGTAAAAGTGTCTTTAGCAACTTAAGGTAATGACACACAGCTAAAAGCATGCAATAGTACAATTGAGCCCACAATGTCTCCAAACATCCTGTTATGTGTCCACCTTTGTCCTGGAGCTTGCCCTAATATAAGTAATGTTTTCCTTCCTTAAGAAATGGCTTGATAATATCTTGAAACAGAGGGCAATCATGGAGGTAAAGTTTGTTTACTGTGCAACCTCAAACTGTTACAACAAATAAAATAACGCATTTTGGTTTCTCACCATGGAAAGCAGAAAGTATATGGGGTATGTTCTAAAGGGAGACAAATTTGAACCCAGCCCCACCAAAAACTGGCTTTAAACTTCTACCTTCTATTGTCACGCATGTTTAGGGAAAGAAAACAGTTTATAAAGATAAAAATGAAATTTATTGTAAAGGCCCTCTGTTTGTAGAAAGGCTGAGTTGCCACACTCCCTTTCACTGCCCTTTAACAAAAGAACAAAAAACAATTCAATCAGTACTAGGTGAAGGTGATGGTAGTTAATGCATGATTGATTATAAGATTTAATAAAGAATCTATGATATATGCCTTTATAAATCCCTTTCATTTATGAGCTTTCCTTTTAATTCTGCGTTCTTGATATTTTAAGTAATACTAGTTTAGGTTTAGTGAAAATTGATTTTGGAAATAAGTAAACCACTTGTCACTATGTAACTGCATGTGCTGCCAACGTTGGAGTTCCTGGCTTCAGCCAGGTCACTGCAGGTTTGAATGAGTAATAGCTTGCTGAAGATATTTTCTCTGAGGTAAAATAATAATTTTGTTAGAATTGTTTTTGTCATTCTTTTATAATGAAGTAAAAATGAAAGAATTGGATATTGTGCAAAAGCTTGTGATTTGTATATAAATGAAGAAGGCAACTTTTCTGAGTTGTCCATTGTGAGCATCATGCTATAGTGGCCCACGCCTCCTCTTTTCTTCTTGCCTATCCACACATCCTTTGCAAGCTCTCAAGTCAGCAGGAGCTGGTCTCCAGAAGTTGCTGCTCTCAGGGACATTTGTGGAAGTTGTAGGAATTTCTGAAGTTGTCTTCTGGGGTTCCTTAGTAGCTTTGTGAAAGTCTGGAGGCAGTAAGGAGGGGGGCTGTGCATGTGCTCGGGATTTGATCTGTAACACTGTCTTCCATAACTGAATGTTTCCAGCAGTGGCTGCCATCTTCCTGATTACAGTAAAGGTAGTCTGAGGGTGCTGGATGGGTGTTATGTACTGGCACAGTTCATAGAGATCTAGACAGGAGCCTACTTTGCAATGATCCTAAGTGCCTAATGTTTTGTGTTTCATTGCTTTTTGTTTCAAATTGCTAGAGTGATTTGTTTGTTTTTCATTGAATCCTGATTTTCACAACTTTCTAATTAATTTCAAAAAAAATTTAAATAAATTTTAGTAAGTGCTAATCCATGTATCTCCTAGGTGCTATTTTTGCTTGTAAATGTGCAGAAATTTCACTGAAGTGGTGATTTTTGGTCCAGTCTGATGGTCCTAAAGGCAGGAGAAAGGGCCTGAGAGAATTCAAGGACAAATGATTCTGGCATATGTAATTTGGTGTGGTACTTACAGAACAAGGATCACTTTGACAGTTATATGTAGGACTGCTTGGGGTGGCATAAAAATGTAGCCATTGGGCAAAGTTTGGAAAAGAAGAAAACTGTTGCAAAATAATAAATTATGTATGACAAATGAGAGGAAAGTCTATGGTTGCTATTTTGTCCTATCAAAGATAATCCCTTTTTTGTTCCTTCCCTTCTGCCTAACCCACACTCTCTGTATTAAATTTATTCTTTAAAAATATCAACTTGTTGGAAAGATCGAGTTATATAGAAAAAGATAGGGAGAGACAGAAGGAGAGAGATCTTCCATCTTTAGGTTACTGCCTAGATGACTGTAACAGCTGGAGATGGGCTGGTCTGAAACCAGGAGCCAGGGGCTTTATCTGGGCCTCCCACGTGGGTGTAGGGGCACAAGAATTTAGCCTTATCCTCCACTGTTTGTCCACATGCAGTAGTGGCGAGCTGGATGGGAAGTGGGGCAGTTGGGACATGTACTGATCCCTATATAGGATGCTCACATAAATTGTGCATATATTTTCTTCTGTGTCCCTATACCATTTAGCACATTGTCCTGAATGTGGTATTACTCAATAAGCATTGATTGAATAGCTAAGTTGTTTGTACCTTGAAGAGTGGTTAATAACTAAGAATATCAGTATGCTACTCTTAGTACCTGGAAGAGATTTTAAAACCTCATTGATTACACAGAGTTCTGTGTTTTCAGCTACCCTTTACCTTACTCAAGCAAAAGGTTGTTCTCCATTTTTTCCCAAGTTGAGCAGAAACTGCATTACTTTATATCTATCTATCTCCCCCAGGTAAATGGTCTTGATGCTCTTCCCAAAAGCTTGTTCCTAAAACTTTTCACTTTAGCAGCAGAAAAGGTAGCTCTGGTTTGTTTTTAACAAAAGGAACCAGAGTGTTTAGGGATACTAGCACTAACATCACTGCTATTAATGACAATAATAAAGCAAGACAAATGAAGAGATATCAGAGTTCATTTCCTCAGAGTGCTTCCAAACTCTGTACCTTTTTTATGTTTTTGTCTTCAGAGCTACAATTTCTGTTTAGGTGAATTTATTTTAGAGTTTTTTGCTAGGAGTAGAAAAAGACAAGCTGCTTTATTCCTTTTAAAAATATATATGAAGAGGACCTGACTTCGAATCAGCTCAACCCTAGCCATTGTGTTTGCTTAGGGAATGAATCAGCAGACAGAAGATCTTTCTCTCTGTATCTCCTTTCTGTATATCTGCCTTTCCAATAAAAAAGTTTAAAACCCACCTCTCCAATAAAGATAAATAAATCTTAAAAAATACATATGAAGGCAGTTGGGAGTTCATTTAGAATTCTTGCTTTACTTCAGAGATGCCTTGGATTACAACTTGAAAGACCTTTTTGAAAGATAGAGCCAAAATTTGGAATGCATTTTAGAACAGGCAGTTAAACAAATTAACAAAATGACCGGCTTTTCATATAGCGCAACTAAAGTTTAAAAATGGGAATGATCACAGGTCAGAAGAAAGCTTAATTCAGCAATATTTGGGCTGTAATTTGAAGGAGCAGTAGATTTTGTGGAGACAGAGGAAGGAGAACTATGTAGATGGGGAAATAGCATGAACAAAGATAAGAACGCATGAAAGAATTCAAAAGACTGAGAATAGACTATTTCTGACCTTTGGGGAATTCTGGGAATGAATAAAACTTTATAGGTTGCAGGCTGGATTGTTTTACTGCTTATATTTTAGAGTATGAGTTAGTCTTTTGGGCAAGCCAGTGTAGCAGTATGAGATTGGGACCATTGTCTGTACATTTGATCCCATTGGAATCACATGTCAGATCTGTCTTCCCAGTTACTGCACTATCATGTCAGAATTGGCAAGGCCTGTAGTTCAGCCATCTCACTTTGCAGATCTGAAAACTATAGTCCAGAGGGAAATTATTTGTTCACTCTCACAGAAAGAAGCCTTTTGACACAAATGAATGTATCATTGAAACTTAATGGCCTAATTTATGTGGCAAAAACTAAAAAGAAGGTCAACTGGCTGAATATCTTTTTCTTTTTTTTTTCTCATAAAAATCTGCATTTAGGATGGTATTCCTTTTATCTTCTTGATGCATAATAGCTGTTCCGCACGTAAGCTCCTCACGCATGCTCCTCTGTACACTCCTGAGGAATCAAGTCAGCATACCAGCTGCCTAGTTTTTTCTTGCTCTTTCATTAACTCATGTAAAGTTTGTTTCTAAATTTATCAAGTGAGGAAGTTAATAACTCAGTAGCTTTAAACTGTGGAAAGTGGCTTCATTTGGAATGGCTAGCTTTTGAGTTGTATTTTAGACATAGTAAAATGGTCACTTAGTCTTGTAACCTGTAGCTAGAAGAGGAAAAAGTTTCTAAACTAAAGCAATGACTTGACTTTAGAGATTGGGCTCCTATTTCCAAAGTTAACATTTCCTCAATGCTTTTGGCAAAGAACTTCCTCTGCTCTACAGACTGTGAGGACAAGATAACTCACCTAGATTACAAATACCAGGAAAATCTTGACACTGGAATTTAAAGAGAGTGTTGAAATAAGAGCTATGACTGCTCAATGTGGTAATGGTGTAAACCATGTTGTAAGCCAATGTGGTAAATGATACCAGATTAATAATGTTGTTAAAATACTGACCTAGTGACCACAAGAGACTTAAGAGTACTAGAAAAATCTGACTGAAGTTTTAACCCAAGGTATAGATGAGCAATCAAAATGAATCCTTGAGACAGTTGTGCAAAGGTGAGCACAAGAAGCAAGGACAGCTTTACACACCTGACAGTGTAGGAATCAGTTTCTTGTATGCATTAGTGTAGTATTGTAAGTGCAGAGGGTAACAGACTTGGTGAATAAAACTGGCTAGTAAATTTTTTCTCAGTGGAAATGGGCAGTTTCCAAATGGAAAATGACAGCAAGTGCTGAAACAAACAAACAACAAAAAAAAATAGGGATACAGGATAAAAAGCAAAGAAAAAATAGTGGCATGTAATGTAATACTTTTTGAACGTTAGAGCTAAAACTTAGGAAATGTAAAACCTTCCTAAAAGATGGTATTTATCTACATTGCTTGCCACTTCGCAGAGTCAAGTGGTGTGGAGTGCTATGAATAAAAGCAAAGCCTCAGATGGGTTGGGTAAGGTAGTGGTTCAGATTCCAGTCCTTGCCTATGTTGATTTCAGGCTTCTGATCCGGTCTCTGCCACTTCCTACTGAAGCGCTCTTGGACAAGTTCCTTTATCTTTCTGATTTGCAATTTCCTCATTACAGAAAAACAAATAGGGGTAAAAATAGGGGAAAAGCTTTGAGATTGTTGCAATGATTCACTTAGGATTATGCATATTTTTAGAATAGTATCTGCTCAGAATTTATTTTGAGTATTTGAAAATGCTCAAAACTATTACATTTCCATTGTATTCCTTTCTCTTTACTGACAGTGATTTTTTTTAATAAACCTATTATTTTGGAATTAACAAAATGTACCAATGATGGTACAGGTAGTTTCTCTATGACTTGCCTAGCTTCCTTGAATGTACGTTTATCAGTGTTAACACATGCATGCTGGTGCAGTATTATTTACTAGACTCCAAACTTTATTTGTGTTTCCCCAGTTTTTCCATTAGTGTCGTTTTTCTGTTCCAGGATCCAGTTCAGGATACCATATTGTAATCACGTTTCTTTATTCTCCACAGATTGATGATATTTCTTAGGCTTTATTTTTCCTGACTTTGACATTTTGAAACAGTTTGATATTTCATATTCTTAGTTGCTTATAAAAAATTAAACAGAATTTGCCTTTGTACCCGCACGGTCAGAAGATACCATTCTTGCCATATTGAAAAGGGATTGGTGATTAAGCAAAGGCCACAGTTACAATACATTTTGTAATTGGTCCTATAATTAGACTGTGTTCTGTCCCTGTAGCCAGTTTGTAGCACTATGTCTAGCACATGGTAAGCACTTAAATATCTGAGTGAATAAACCTGATGAGATAGTTTAAGCTGCTGTTGATATTTTGATTATTATCTGTGTTGGTGCAGTAGTATTACTTTTTAATTAGATGAAATAACAAGTTCATGCCCCCTCAAACTTTACACATAGCAAGCAACTAGCTATATGTAAGTAATTGTGTCATCTGTCTTGTTATTTCTGTATTAATCATTGATTTGTATCAATATGGCAATTTATTTTTTAAATGTTGCAAGTGTTTGAGTCCCTGTCATCCATTTGGGAGACCAAGCTTTGGCCTGACCCAGACCTGGCTGTTACAGCCATTTAAAGGGAGTAAACCAGTTTTGAAGAGCCCTGTCTCTCCCTTTCTGTCACTCTGCTTTTCAAATACATATATACATAATTTCATTGTTGCAACAAATTGAATGAAAAAATGGAATTGCAATACCAGAAGGGTCAGGTATCAAAGTATCAGAAAATAGAATATGCATGATTATATATGGTTAATATATGTATGAATGAGCATAATGCATGCATGTGTTACATATTTGTGTATTCATGGAAGACAACTGTAAGGGTCCATACTGAATTGATAGCAGTGGTATATTCTTCAATGTGACTGTATCTTTAATTTGAATGTTACGGTTGGTGAGTTTGAACCTTCAGATAATGATATGCCTTTGTAAGAGTACTTCAAAAAGTTCATTAAAAATGGAATTAAAATCAAGTTTACCTTGGTATTAAAAATCGTGAAATTATGCATGTGAGGTGGGTACATGTGTTATGAGAAAACTGCATGGGTTTCAAGTACTTTTGTACAAAAATGAACTTAAAAATTTTAAAATGTATTGAAATGCAGAGAAAGTGAGCACAGACACACATACACCTTCCATTCATGGCTTCATTCCCAAAATTGCCACAATGGCAGGAGCTGGACTGCTCCAAAACCAGGGGCCTGGAGCTTCTTCAGGGTCTCCACAGGAGTGCAGGAGCCTGAGTACCTGGCCAGTCTTCCATTGTTTTCCCAGGCACATTAGTGAGGAGCTGAATCAGAGTTGTAGCCACTGAGACTTGAGCCAGAGCCCATGTAGGATGTCAGAACTTTAGAATGAGTTTATTTAGTTGCCAGACAATTTCTGGTGAAAGTCATATTATGGCTGAGGTAAATTTGTAAAGTGATTTAGGAAGAGTTCATATGTTTAGAATATAGGTGTATATATATTCAGAATTGTAGTTATTCTGTGATAGAATCTTATTAATATTAAAATGATTTACTTGCATTTGAGTTGTGGAGAGACAGAATGAGGACTGGGAGGGAGCGAGGGAGGGCAGAGAAAGAAGAAAAAAAACAACAAAGTTTCTGTCTGCTGCTGTAAACCTCCAATGTCTGCTATGGGAGGCATTGCGCCAGGTCAAAGCCAGAAGCTGGAAACTCAGTCCAGGTCTCCTACGGAGATGACAGGGACCCAAATACTTGAGTCTTCATTTGCTGCCTCCCAGAATGTTTAGTAGCAAGAAGCTTGAATGGAAAGCAGAACCAGGATATGAGCCTAGGCACTCCACTATGGGATGCAAGCATTCTAAATGGTGTTTTCATCGTGGCCCCAAATCCCAGCCAGGTTTTATTTTTATTTAATAGTAATTGACAATTAAAATAATATACATATATGTATGGTATACAATGTGATGTTTTCAAATAGATATCCATAGTGGAATGGCTAGATCAAATTATAATTTAACTTGTTTATTGTCTATTTAGTCTATTGTCAGCACTTAAAAAATATTCATTTTTATTGGCAAGTCAGATACACAGAGAGGAGATAGAAAGATCACACATCCACTGATTTACTCCCCAGGTGACTGCAATGGCTGAGAACTTTTTCTGGGTTTTCCATGTAGGCTCAGCGTCCCAAGGCTTTGGGCCAGCCTTGATTGCTTTCTCAGGGCACAAGCAGGGCTGGATGGGAAGTGGAGAAGTCGGAATACCAACCATCTCCCATATGAAATCTTGGTGCATGCAAGACAAGGATGTTAGCCACTAAGCTTTTATGCCGAGTCCATATTTTCAGCAATTAAAAACCTAAAATGAACTATATGGACTGTAGTCATCATGTTGTAAAATCTCTCAATTTGGTATTGAAATTAACTTCTTCCAATCTCCTACCCTCTGCTCCTGGCAACTGCCACTTCACTCTCTGGTTCTATGAATTATTGACTTTTTCGTTAAATTTCACATGTGAGATTTTTTCAGTATCTATCTGTACCTGGCTTGTTTTCATTTAATCTAATGTTTTCTAGGTTTATTATTCACCCATGTTACTGCAAGTAACAAGTTGTCCTTAATTTTTATGGCCGACTAATGTTTCTTTGCTTACGTGTACCTCAAATTATTTCTCCACTCATACAGTGAAACACTTGGGCTGATTTCCCATCTTGGCTATTACTATATAATGCTGTAACGAACATGGAGATGCAAAGAGATCTACAATATACTGACTTTTGGATGAATACCTAGTAATGAGATTGCTGGATAGCTCTAGTTATCATTTTTTTGAACGATTTCCAGGTGATGCCTGAGTCATTTCCTGTAAAGCTAATCCTAATTTCCATCTCCAGTAACAATGTATAAGCCACTCTTGTAAACATTTATCTTCCCTGGCAGGTATTAAGATGCCATGTCATTGTGGCTTCAGTTTGCATTTCCTTGGTGATTTGTGCTGTTGAATATTTTATTTTCATGTACCTGTTGGCCCCATCTCTGTTTTCTTTTAAAAAATGTCTATTCAAGTATTTTGCCCAATTCTTGCCTTTTTTTCCTATTCAGTTTAAGCTGCTACTTCTATGTTTTGGATATTAAACTGTTTTCAGATGTAGTTTGCAAATACTTTGTCCCAAACGATGGGTTGTCCCTTCACTCTGCTGATTGTTTCCTAGCTGTGTAGAAATTTTCTAAAAATAAATTCATTGTTGTATTTGAAATGGGGGGGGGGGGAAGAGAGAGAGAGAGAGAGAGAATCTTCAATCATTTGGCCCCCTCCCGAAATGCCCACGACAACTGCAGTTGGAGCAGACCGATGCTAGGAAACTGGAACTTGGGACATCACCCATCATCTGCTGCTTCCCACCATTTTAATCAGGTTGCCCGATTTGGAAATGGAGCTGGGACTCTAGCCTAGGCATTCTGATACGGCACAAGGACATCTGAACTGCTGCACCAAACCCCAACCATTGTGCAGGTATTTAGCTTGATAATGATTTTTTTTTTTTTGAAAGTGAGCTTGGAAGAAGGCAGAAAACATTAGAGATCCACATTTTTTTTAAATTTCTTACAGTGCTATAACTCTTTTCTGTAACCATTGTGATTTATTTCAATTGCAGTAGCTGCAGCATATAGAAAATAGATTCTTTGGAGAGTTTTCAGAAACAAGTGAATTTATGATAAATGCTATTTATATGCATGTTGAAGGACTCTGACGATAGGGTTCCTGAATTAGTCCAGGATGTGCAAATGCCTGCTTATTCCTCTTACATTGCTTAGAGAGCTGTGCTGATCAAGAGGGAAATATCAACATATAATACAAACCCCCTCATGTTTTCATGGCATAAGTTTGTAAACACTGTCAGAGAAAGTGATGGGAACAGATGAGTAACACTCTCTACCCCCTAGAAGTTTCTCTGAGGAACTGTTTTTGCATAGCCCCACATATGGCAAATGGAACCCACAGCTGGAACAGGCTTCTGTGAGGGCATGTGAACCATTTGCTGGTTATGTGCCTAGGCTGTACATAGCAGGAAGTAAAAGAAATTTGAATTTTATTGCATTCTACCCTTAGTACTGACATGCAGTGTGCAAAGAGAGCATAAAAGTCAGTTTTATGTGAACTGATGCTGAAGGCAACTGATTTGGAACAATTAGTTCTAGTTCAGGGTAATTGCTGCTTTCCCCCCACTTGCTTTCTCTCTCCCTGTCTGCTTTCTTTTCTCCATGCCATTATTGGATATTTCCTACATAGAAGGCAATTAATAATAGAAGTCATGGTTAATGCAAATAGCTTAGTAAATGATAGGCTAGTGGTTTATTAAATCTAGTTCTATTTTTTGATTCTCAAAAGCTGTAACTAGAAGAAATGAGGCAAATAATTTACAAATCTGATGAGTTTACAAATTCTCTGATTTCATCAAACATTTGTTGAGTGCCTGTTATGTTCCAGGCACCGTATTAGATGTGACAGGAAAAACTAATGGGAATAGCAGACATAAATGCACAGTCTGGTACACAGTCATAAAGAGAATAATCCTCGGCAAGGAAGTCATTGGTGCTGCCAAGGGGAGAGAGGTATAAACCTCTCACAGTTCTCCAAGCAAATTAATTCAGGAGAAGCAGAAATTAAGACAGACTTGGTTTTTCAAATGTGAGGCAAAGTATAGGGTGGTTTTATATGATTTGCTGATTTCAATAAAACTCTATACAACTGATCCTTAAATTCCCAACCCAATGTAGGCAGAATTTTCATCAAGTTTTTGTTTCTATTCCAGGCTGTAACTTTTGCCCATAATATTTTGTTCATAAGCCAGCAAGGCTGAAAATGTATAGCTATATTTCATTTCAAGTGCTATTTTTAAAGAGATACTATTTATAGCTACATGGTGGTTTACATTGTAAGGTCCTCAACTGTACACTTTCTATAATCTTCTCTTACTAAGGGGTTGAAGACAATTGCAAACTCTGTTAGCACAATGGTGTGTATTCCTTCTAGGTCTGAGAAGTACACTAATACATAAAATACACTGAGCCTGGTGCAAGTTCAGCCTTAATTAATCACCTTAGCCTTAAACCCGGTGGTTACTAAGAAAATGTTGTAAAGGCCTTGATTTGTTATAAGGAAAGCGACACATATAAACTATGCAGTTAATGTAAGAGGAGCATGGAACCATACTTTGGGTTCTTTTGATTTTTTGCAATACAAAAATTCTCAAGATTTTTTTTAGTTGATTAGAGGGAAAAAGGAAGAGAAACAAAGTGAACCCTTCCATATACTGATTTCACTTCCAAATGGCCATAATGGAAAAGCTGGGCTGTAATAGAAGTTAGGAGCTGAGAATTCAATGTGGGCCTCCCATGATGGTAGCAGGAATCCATTTGCTCAAGTCATCCTGTGTGCCTCTCAAGATCTGCATTAGCAGGAAGCTGAAATTAGGAGCAAAGACAGGACTGCCTTGTTCTGCCCCCTTGTAGTCCCTCCTTGTACTCCAACATCGATTTTTTTTTCTAACCCTAAATTTGAACACCTATTCCCAATACATACTTCTTAATACACTTGGTTAATTTGTTGAGATGCAGCAAACTAGTTAGGGGAATAAGACTTATAAGTAAGTTGGGTGATAACAGGATAGACAGTTGGGACCTGACAGTAAAGAGGAGAAAATGTGACAAAAATAAGGCTGTATTACAGTACAGAACAACATCTGTGGTTCATAATGATGGCTTTCAGTCTCGGAGAAAAGGTTCAATCATGGTCCATATCCCTTGAGATGGCAGGGAAATAGGGAATACAATTTTACCTCAAAGTCATTTGTATTTCTGAGCTTGAGATGCCAACTCTGGAAAGGTGTACTGGCTTGAAAGTGTACCATTGTGAAACATTTCATTTCCTTAGGAAGGTGAATCTTGTATCCATGCCTTACACATACACAAAAGCATGAAGAGACTTCAAAAAGTTTGTGGAAAATGGAACTAAATACCAATTTATTCTAGTGCAAAGAGATTTTGAAGCCCTCTGGATAGTTTTTTTCATGAAATATTTTTTTACAGATTGATTTATTATTATTGGAAATGCAGATATATAGAGAGGAGGAGAGACAGAGAAAGATCTTCCGTCCGATGGTTCACTCCCCAAGTGGCTGCAACGGCTGGAGCTGAGCCAATCCAAAGCCAGGATCCTGGAAATTCTTCCGTGTCTCCCACATGGGTGCAGGGTCCCAAGGCTTTGGGCCATCCTTTGCTGCTTTCCCAGGTTTCCCAGGTCATAAACAGGGAACTGGATGGGAAGTGGGGCTGCTGGGATTAGAAGCAACACCCATATGGGATCCTGATGCGTTCAAGGTGAGGACCTTAGCTGCTAGGCTACAGCAACTGGCCCTCATGAAATATTTTTAATGAATGTTTGAATATCCTTTGTGTCACATTATTATGTTAAGTCTTAGGATTTTAGGGTCAAAGAAGAAGAAATGGTTAGTTTAACTAGAGAAGACTTATTTTAGGGGGGATAGATCAAGAGAATAGGGGTAGAGTTTGGGCAGAGGACCAGGGTTTGAATGCAGGCTTCATTCCATTTGAGCAGCAGGCAGAGTCTCTTCTCAGGTGGCTCTGTACCACTAGGGCTCCTGATAAGGTTGTGGGATGTGCAGAAAGGCTGCTTGGTTCTCTGGGTTTAAAAATGCCGGCAGGCCCCGAAGTCACTGAAGTCACTGAGGTTGAGGCAATGGCCAAAGAACCACTGGAGACAAGCTGGTGAGGAATGTCTTTATTCAGCACAAATCCCAGGGTTTTAAATGTTAAGGAGTCCAGCAGTCCCTCCACCCACCAAAGATAATGTAATTGGCTATACTGCACATCTATCTCCCTTGACCTTCCGGTCATGTCAGAGGTCATGTTCCATGTGTATTCCCCTTGACATTCTAGTCATGTTAGAGGTCACATTCCATGTATAGGCCTGGAAACTGTGCCTCAGGTCATAGGCAGGTAAGTTCTAAGCCATGCCCACCAGGTAGCAGGCAGGGGCCAAAGGCGATTGCCTATACTTGAAGTTGACGGGGCATTGTCTCAGCACTGTGGAATGTCCCCAGGTGAGGGGCTTTCTGTATGTAAGCATTCATATGTATGGATTTCATTTGTTTGTAGCAAAATAAGCTTATTTTGAAAAAAAGATGGATTACTTGAAAGGCAGTTAGAGAGACTGTGAAAAGAAAGCGAAAGTGAGAGATCTTGCATCTGCTAGTTAACTCCCCAAATAGTCCCCACATCTGTGGCTGGGCCAGGCTGAATCCAGGTTCAGGACCCGAACACTTTGGCTATCTTCTGCTGCTTTCCAACATGCATTGTCAGGAAATTGGATTGGAAGTGGAGTAGAGAGGTTTCCAATTGTTAGAACACTGTACCTGAACCCCGAAGTCTGATAGAACTAGGGGCTGCAGAAAGTTGGGGACATTGCACAGTGCTGAGACAATGCCCTGTCAATTTCACGAAGCCTTAATTTTACTCACATGTCTGAGGGTTGGGAGGATGTGGCTGGCTCAGTTGAATGGCTTTCAGCTGCAGGTTGATCTGAGTAGCAATGTTCTGTGTGTCAGACTAGTCAGTTAACCAAAGCCTGCTTTCTTCATGGTGCCATTAGAGATATGGGAGAAGGCAAATGAAATCAAGATCCCACTTAAGACTCTTTAAAACTAGTTCACCTTCCACATTCCATGGAGTAAAGCAGGTCACATAATCAAGCCAAGAAACAGAGGAGTCCACATGGACGTATGATTTGCCTTCACTAGGAAGAGCTATAAAGTACAGGCAAAGGCTTGAGTATAGGCAGGAGTGATGATTCAGGTCAACAATTCAACCTAACACACCTTAGAAATTACTGAAAGTAGGTTAACAAGATTTGATGAAGTATATATGATTACTCTTCTGGGCCATGAAATCTTTTTGTTTTCATTGATAACCAGATTAAAATGCAGAACAGTTTCCCAAAATGAACTATGCATGAAGAATTGGCACTCTTCCTCCTCATTCTTGATCTTCTAACACTTGTGACAATGTTTCTATTCAAGAAGCAATAGAGTACTATTAATGAGGCATCTGCAGCCACATTTCCCTTTGTGTCTGATGCATAGCCATAGCCAAGATGTTACTATACTTCAGAAAATTAATGACATTATACAGCTTGCTGTCTACCCTGTGATTATGTCTAATATCACATTGGTGTTTGACAGTGGATTAATGTGTGCTATAATGTGTGGAAACTATAGTACCAGAAAGTACCTCTTTGGTGGGGCGTAAGTGTGCTGGTTTGTATGACTGTTTTCTGGTTGACAGCTCCCGTGCCAGGAACCAATCACTAGCCTGTTTAATGTGTGTCACCTTTGATAATACCTGGCATTAGCGTGAACTGGCACTCAGAGAGGAATCACAGTGATCTTACTGACATGTCACCAAATGAAATTTGACTTTATGGATAGGTAGGATTAAAATACATTATAATTGAATTTCCACAAATCTCGTTAGGAACAATTGAAAATTAGGATAGTATTACTACTTCTACCACAAACTTATTTGTATCACTTTCCTTTTTTTAAAAGTATGTAAATGGTACTTGATATTTGTACAGATTATCAAAAGAAGCAGCCTTATTTTAGTTAAAATATTTTTAGAGTAGAGGTTCTTAATATGAAACCCACAGATTTATTTGGGAGGATTTGTGAAGCTGCAGGTATATCTGTATCAGTCCATCCATCCATTCAACTGTATGTTTTTCTGAAGAATGTAGCTTTTGTCAAGTTATTAAAGTCCAAGGCTCATAACTCATGAACAAAATATTACTGAAGTCTAGTATGACTCGTGTTTAATGCGTAGTAAGCACGTTTTTAAAATGTAGTGACAATACCAGAATGGTCAGATTGGAATAAAGCCTGAGAAAGGTAAACTGAATGTAACCTTGTTTGAAAATCAGAGAATGATGGAAGGAATTGAGAATTTTCAGTTTGAGGGGAAAAAGAGTAAATGTATGATGAGGTTGTGGCCCACTTCTCAAAGTGCAGTCACGTGAGAGAGGGCTTGCCTTACATTGTAGTGCAAGACAGAAGAGGTGTGTTGTGAGGTCAACCCAGCAGCGACCATTATAATAAGAAATTTTCAGGATTGTAATGGGTAGCTCACTCATTACTGTCCCATGTTTTCTTTCTTTTTTTTAAAATTTTACAAGCCATTTATTAAATGCAGATAGTAATAAAATATGTAAACATAAATATTTTGTATTAAAACAGTAACAATACTCGTCATTAGTTCTCTGTAATTTCACATTCTTTTAAAAATTTTTTCTAAAGTTTATTTATTTTTTATTTCCTCTGCCCCGTCCCCAAGTCCCCTCCCCCTCACCGAATTCCCCCATATCAGTACCACAGCATAGCTCTTGATAAACAGCCACATGTTCATCATTGCGGGCATGGACAGTGGCAGAGAGTCCAGCCTCCCGTTGTCAAGATACTGCTAATAGTTTCATTAGTAGTCCATCTTAGATCTGGAAGTACAGATACACACTGCACTGCATTCTCACATCTGGACATGATAGTCTCCATTACACAGTCACCTTACATCCCTATTAAAATGAAAAGCCACAATATAAAATCAACAGGAAGAAAAATAGAAATTTACAACACCATGAATTTCTCAAGACATTTTGATAGTTCAACAGTCCTGAATTGCTGGTGAACCTGCCACTCCAATCATGATGAATTCTCTCCCGAATCCACTGACTGCAATAATCCACCTTCATGTCTCCGTCTGCACAGATCTTCACTGCCAGTGATTGGCTGGGGTAGTTGATCATTTTGTTCCGTCCTCTGCCATGGTACCAGGCGTCTTCTGGAGGCTCCGATGTACTTCCATATCCTCCATGTACGTTTGGATATGCTGTCCACTGCTCCCTCTGAGCCACTGAGGAGGCCCAGCTCTGACACATCCACTCCCACAGTCCATGGAACCTGCAATTCTCTCCCTGTTTAAGATTCTTAGTCCAGCAGTTCAGTTGGTAGGGAATTGCCCAAGAAACCTCATCTGAGGCCATCCCAGACTTGACTCTTGTGTGTGTTTGCCAATACAGGGTCTGGCACGTCTGTCACCCAAACCAGCCTAAGAACACACTGGTAGTTGGGATTGCTGGGTCAGTTCTGTCTCCAGCTCCGTGTTTTATGAAACCCGAAGGGTGTTGGAGCCCAGCTCAATCTTACCCACCACATACTCGGCCTTCATGTAAATCAATGGGAGCTGCAGTCTAGTCGGAGCAATTCACAAAAACCCCCACCAGGCCTGCTCCTGCCCTTGTTCCTTTGCTTTCCAGTATGCGCAGCAGACTGGTCCCATCTGCCCCACATCCCATTCAGTTCTCGTACATGTTGATGGGTATTGAAGCCCAGTTCATCCCAACCAGCCCCACTATCCAGTCCACACTGGTGCCAGTGGGTACCACCATCTAAGCCATGCCTACACCTGACAGAATTTGGCCCCTGTGCCAGCATCTGCCAGCTGATGCTGCGGCAAAGCCCAATCAATCCACACTGACACTGGCTTATGCATGTACCAGACAGTACAGTCAGCCCAACCTCGTTTTTGCCTGATCCAGTTCACATGTAGGCCATTGCCCGGCCTGATCTGCCCCCATTCCAGCTCTCATGCTCTCATGCTCACCAGTGGGAGTAGTGGCCCAGCAGGGGGGCATTTGTAGCCCTCTCACTGTCCTGAGTATAATGCTTCTTCTCTCGCACTGTTACCTCCTTCTGCCATGAGCAGTGCTAAGATAAAGTTTTTTTGAAATATTTATTTTTTTTATTTGAAAGGCCTAATTACAGAAAGAAAAAGAGAGAGGATATTCAATCTGCTGGTTCACTCTCCAAATGGCTGCAATGGCTGGAGTTGAGGTGATTTGAAACCAGGAGCTGGGAGCCAGGAGCTTCTTCTGGGTTTCCAATGTGGGTTCAGGGGCCTAAGAACTTTAGCCAATATCCAACACCTTCGTGGACACATTAGCAAGGGGCTGTATCAGTAGAGTAGCTGGGTCTTCACCTGGCACCCATATAGATGATGATATTGCAGACAGAGGATTAGCCTGTTACTCGTTGATGTTTGGCCTTGTAAGTAAGAATGTAAGGTGATATATATATGATAAAATACCACTAACAATATTTGGTGTTATTTTAACATCAAAATATTTAGTAATAATAAAATTCAATAGCATGATGAAGCATAATTATATAGTGGATATTGGAATCATTAGGGAGACACAAATAACTTGAAATAGAGAAAGAAGTAGATACTGCATATGAATTACCCTAAGTTCTTTGTAGAAATTATTTCTTAAACTTCCTATCTTCTTTGTACTGTATTGTGGTCTTTTATGGTGTTGCATATTTTCTGGGAATTTGTATGTGTTGATTTACAGCTATAAGCATGTTTAAATGCAGATGTAGAATTGGTAGAGGGAAAATATCCTACCAGTATCTAAATATTTCTTTCCTGGGTGAATTTTGTGATTTTTCTCATTTCAAAATGTTAAAATCTAAGAGGTTTGACATGGACTCTTAACATCATAAAACGGCTCTTGGCTTGGTAAATAATGCCAGGTTTGTTCTATTTTTGTTTCTTAGATAATAAACTATAGAGAAGCTACCCTCTCCCTGTAGGGGATTTCGTCCAAGCCCCCAGTGGATGCCTGAAAGTGTGGACCATCTGCTGCCTTACTCTTACTATGCTTTCCCATATACTTACGTGCTTATAACAAAACTTACTTTATAAATAATAGTAACAAATTAATAATAACTAATAAGAAGACAACTGTAGCAAAATAAGAGTAAAACCTAATTAAATCTTGTGAATTATTTATTTTCAGAATTTTCCATGTAAGATTTTCAGATCTTGCTTGCCTGTGGGTAACTGAAATTGTAGAAAGCCAAATTGTAGATGAGGGACACTATTGTACTTTGGAGTTCCTGTACATGTTTAATGGGTAAACCCGAAGTCAGAGTTATCAAAAGCATCATATTTATGGATTTAATGGTGGCTCTAACATTGTCCAATTAACTCTGTTCATCCTTTCAAAGGGATATATTTGGTATAGTGTTGTACAGGTTACCAAATGGGTTTCTGGTTCCTTACCTTGGTTGTAGAATTTTGTAAAGAAACTCTAAACATCAAAATCAGGGCATTTAAATGTTTACAAAGGAGATTTCTTTCATATATATATGGGTAATTCTAATGGTAGGAAGATAAATATTTGGAAAGAGTTCAAGGAAGTACAGATGTACATTAGCAGGCTCAAAGTAAAGCATTGTCACTGACCACATATATTGAGGAGGAAAATTGAGAGATGTTTAGATAGGAAGATTTTAAAATATTAAATGATGATTGAGTAAAAGACATGGGGACATAGAGGAATCTAGAACTAAAGCAAGGTTTCCAAGTGGTATCTGATGTTCTTCTGCCTTAGTATTTCCCATGGTTCCAATGTACAATATACAGCCCTTTTGCTAAAGCACAAAATTAGGTACTCTTTGAGGGACCCTTTAGAAAGAACCAGCATGGCAAATTGCTAAGGGCTGCTGCTTTTATTCTTTTTTTTTTAAAAAAAAGATTTACTTATTTTCATTACAAAGTCAGGTATACAGAGAGGAGGAGAGACAGAGAGGAAGATCTTCTGTCCAATGATTCACTCCCCAAGTGAGCCGCACTGGCCGGTGCGCGCCGATCCGAAGCAGGGAACCTGGAACCTCTTCCGGGTCTCCCACGCGGGTGCAGGGTCCCAAGGCTTTGGGCCATCCTCAACTGCTTTCCCAGGCCACAAGCAGGGAGCTGGATGGGAAGTGGAGCTGCTGGATTAGAACCGGCGCCCATATGGGATCCCGGGGCTTTCAAGGCGAGGACTTTAGCTGCTAGGCCACACTGCCGGGCCCTGCTTCTTTTATTCTTAATTCTCTGTCACCTCATTCAATGAAGGAAGTGGTAGTATACAAGTAGCAGGGGAGTCATTCCACCCCAAGCTGTTCCAAGTACACTTAAGAAGTGCTCCTATTAGAGACTGGCACAATGGCTTAACAGGCTAATCCTCCAACTTCACGTACCAGTATTTCATATGGGTGCCAGTATGTGTCCCAGTTGCTCCACTTCTGATCCAGTTCTCTGCTTATGACTTGAAGAAGCAGCAGAGGATGGGAAAAGTATTTGGGAATCCCGCACCCAGTTGGGAAACACGAAAGAAGCTCCTGGCTTCAGATCAGGCCTTTGCGGAATGAATCAGTAGATAGGACATACTTGTCTTTATACATATATCTTTGCAATAAAAATAATTAAGTCTTCTTAAAAAGTGTTCCCATTAGAACAACATGAATTGTCCTAAAATTGAAATATGAACAAGCATTATCATTTATGGTAAAACTTTGGGGTAAAATCATTACTGTTCTAGGAAAGGTTTATGAGGAGACATTTCCAAAGAAGAAAACAGCTTACTAATGCATAACTTAGCTTGTTTTTTTATTGAAAATAATTTTTATTCCTATGAATACATTTCCAGTTCGAGACATCTTCATTTCAAAATACACCATGTATGTTCATGCGTAACCTCTCTTAAAAATGGATGAGATGATGTTGACGAGAAAAACCACAATGGCAGTCGAGTCAGATCAGTTGCTAAGAAAAAAAAACATTGATCTTCTTGGTGCCTGAATTGCAGAGCACTAACAATTAGCAGCACAAACAGCAGTTAACAGCATAGCCATCTCAACAGGTTGAACTCCACATGATTCTGGTATAAACAGTGAAAAGGAGCAAGTTTTCTGCTTGATGTGTGCTGAACTGTCGCATTCAGATTAGCTGCAGACAATAGCAGAAATTGTGGTGGAAATTTTGAACAAGTGAGATGAAGATCCTGAAGCATTCCTTGAGAGAATTGTAGCAGGTGATGAAGCACGGCTTTGCCGGGCATAATCCAAAGAAATGCCATCAGAACATGGGCTGCTGACGAGTGGAACGGGTCCAGTTGAAGCAGTATTATATTGGGTAAGAGCAAAGCTTGTGGTAATAGTACTTGGCATGCTCAAGACATATATTGCTTGTTGAATCTCTGGAGGGCCAAAGAACAATCACATATGCTTACTACTAGACTGGTTTGAGAAAGTCAGTCAAAGCTTTAGCAGAAGAAGGATGGATGCCTGGGAAAGCTTCCCCAGAGTCCTTCCCCACTATGACAATGCTCCTGCTTATTCCTCTGGAAAAGAAAAGACATAAAGTACACCATTTTCTTCAGCTAATGATGTTTTAAAAGATTTCATTCACATAATTAAGTTCCCAGGACCCTCAGGTCTGTGGGAATGGGCTAACAAGCTGGCATTGCTATTTACCAAAGTGTCTGGAACTGGATGGAGCTTATGCTGAGAAGTCATGTTTTCAATTTTCACCTTGCAATTCCATTTTCCATAAACATTTTCAAGTTCCCTCTCAAAAGAGTGCTTGTTTCATGTCTAGACTGCAAGGCCTTTGCATTCAGCATGGTTCCAGTAAGTGGCTGGTGGAGTGATAGAGTCTAGCATTGCTCTAAGTTTTCAGGCAAGTGAGAGGTGTATGGAGGCCAAGTGCCTTTGAAGTGTCCACCAGTCTGTTTTGGATGTGATGTGTCCCCTAAATGTTCTTGTATAGGAAGCCTGCTTCTCTTGCAGTGGGGTTGAGGTGCTGGAACCTTTAAGAGGTGGAGTCCAGTTTCTTAAGGCATTGCCTTCAGAATGGATTACTGTTGCTTTAGAGAAGTGAGTAAATTCGTATGAGAGCTGCTTTTATTTTTATTTTTATTCTTATTTTACTTCTTTTTATTATTATGTAATGATACAGTTCCATAGATCATGGGAAATCCCTTATCCCCTCCCCAGTTCCTACCCCCTCACGGAGTTCCCCTATATCATTACTATAGTTCTTCATACACAGTCATGTGTCTATCATTGCGGGCATGGACAATGGCAGAGAGTCCGGCATCCTATTGTCAAGATACAGTAAACCTTTGCATTGGGAGTCCATCTTTGTCTGGAAGTAGAGATGCATACTACACTGTATCCTCACATCTGGGCCAACTTTTTTTTTTTTTTTTTTTTTTTTTGCTTTTAGAGTCTGGAATATGTGGCTCCATTCTCTTCTGGCCTGTAGAATTTCCTGTGAGAGGTCTCCTGTGAGTTTCACTGGAATTCCTTTATATGTCAGTTGATTTTTTTCTATGTGCACATTTAGGGATCTTTTCCTTACGTTCGGTTGAAGACAGCTTGATTATCATGTGTCGTGGTGATGATTGCTTTTGGTCAAGCCTGTTTGGAGTTTTGTGCCCTTCCTGGATGTTGTTTCCCAATTCTATCTCTAGATTTCATTAAATACATTTTTAAACCCAGCTCTTCTTTCTGCACCTTGTTGGACATAACTCATATTTGGCCTTTTATTAGTGTCTTTCAATTTTTTAATACATTTTGGCCTGATCCAGCTCTGCTTCCAGCTTTTTGTTTGTTCTCCCCTGGTGACAGGAAATATCTTCTAATCTTGAAATTCTTTCTTCTGCCTCCTTCATTCTGTTTTGGAGACTCTCCACTGCACTTTTTTTTCTTTTTAACATAAAAGGTTTTATTGGGGGGGCGGGGAAACGCAGGATCTAGTCAAACCTGCCGAACCCCATGTCGTCGTCTGACTCCTCTAACGCTTCCTTTTTCTCCTTCTCTTCCGCTGCTGCAGGGGCCACACTGGCAGCTGGGGTCACGGATCCCGGGGCAGCTGACATGGCCACAGCCCCACCAGCGGGCACACTGGCCAGTTTGCCGATGCCCTGGGCGATCACATCCTCGATGTTCTTGCCATTGAGCTCACTGATGACCTTGTTGAGCCTCTCGTTGTCCGCCTCGATGCCCACACTGTCCAGGATCTTCCTGATGTCCTGGGTGCTGGATGATGTGTTGCCCCCAAGGGCAGCCAGCAGGTAGGAGGTGACATAGCGCATATTGGCGGCCTTCCTCCTCCCCCCCCATTCCTCCTGCATCCTTGGCTCTGTCCGCGGTGGAAAGGTTCACTGCACTTTTAATTTGCTCCACTGTACTCTTCATTTCTGATAGATCAGCTTTCATTTGATCCATTTCCAGTGTGACATACTCCCTGAATTCCTTGAGTGCCTGCTTTACATGCTTCTCGTAGATAAGAAGTTTTATAACAAGAGTTTCGAATTCTGTATCCCCCATTTTCTCGATGTCTTCCTCAGTGAACTCTGAAGTTGGCAAAGGGTTTTGCTCCTTTGCTGGGGCATCTGCAGGCATATTCATTGTGCCTCTGTCTCTTCTTTTACTCTTGGTCATTGTACTTTTGGTTATCAGATTTTTCTCCTTAGGGCAGGTTTTTTAAGCTGTGTCACCCACAGGTCTATCATTTGATTTTACTTATTGCAGTTGGTACGTGGCTCTTTGTTTGCAGTCACTTGTGCCACTCCCTCCAGCAAGTTCCAGGTCTGGGTTCTTATGTTAGAGTGCACCATGGTCTCCGTAGCCCCAGCTCTTGGCTCACCTGTTTCCACCTCTTGTGATACTGTGCTGAGGTTACACCGTTGTCTGTACAATGTTTTTCCCACTTCTGGTTGGAGTAGGTCCCAAGATTAGGGAGACACCAGGTGTCCTATGTAGCTAGGTTGTTGGTGGTGTTGATCTTGCGGGAACCTGTTGGCCATTAGGTCTGAGGGCCACATGGACCTGTTTTGGCCCGTATGATGCTGCAGTTGGTATTATTTTCCTGTGGGACCAGTGCAAAGCACTGAGCTCAGTGAGTTCTCATGAGCTCAGCACATGCACAGCTCACTGTTGTCCCTGCTGTCCTAAAACTTTTGCCTCATTGTGCAAAATGGTTCCTGATGTGCCACTACTAGAGTTCTTGATCTGTTGGTCATCAGGTCTGAAGACTACCTGGGTCTGTCTTGGGTGGAATCTGTCAGATGCCATGTCGTTGTAGTTCACTGAGCCAGAAATGAAATCACTCATAGCCCAGTACACACGCAGCCCTGCCCAATAGCCTTTGGCTCTTTATATGAAATGGCGCCTGATTAGGCTCTATGAGGCAAACTGGGGTGTGAAATCCACCCTGTTCTGCACTGCCTGTCTGGGATATGCCACTCTGTCTCTGCTCCTGGTCAAATCAAGCCAACCAGTAGGATGGACAGTTCTTTGGGTTCACCTCTGGATTTCCCGGTTTACATTCCTTCCCACCTTGTTGCTGGTTAGTTCTGGCTGCTGGTGGAGTTCAGATCGCCATTCTGCTGCTGGAGTATCAGTCACTGTAACACCACATCGTTGTGTCTGCTACTTTCCTGTGTCTGTCAGTCTCCAGGTACAACCTCTGCTGTTGTTTTGTCCTCTCTTATTTCCTGGAATGTGCCCTCTCTTCACAGTGGCTAATATTTCTCTGTTTAAACGTGTCCTTACCCTAGTCTGCCATCGTGATTATCTAGAGAGAGCTGTTTTTTTTTTTATAAAGTGAAGCTAAGTTCTTCCTTTATGCATGTTGCCATTTCCCTTGCTTTTCTCTGCCATTTTAGGATGTAGAAGAAGGCCTCTTTATTAGTATGTCAGTGCCAGCACATCCATTGGGACCTTCCAGCTAATGAAATCCTAACCCACATAAATTTTTTTTATTATTATTATTGGAAAGCCGGATATACAGAGAGGAGGAGAGACAGAGAGGAAGATCTTCCATCCGATGATTCACTCCCCAAGTGAGCCACAACAGGCCGGTTCTGTGCGCCAATCCAAAGCCAGGAACGAGGAACCTCCTCGGGGTCTCCCACGCGGGTGCAGGGTCCCAAAGCCTTGGGCCATCCTCAACTGCTTTCCCAGGCCACAAGCAGGGAGCTGGATGGGAAGTGGAGCTGCCGGGATTAGAACTGGCGCCCATATGGGATCCCGGGGCTTTCAAGGCGAGGACTTTAGCCACTAGGCCACGCTGCCGGGCCCATAAATTTTTTTTAACTAGTGTTTTTATTAGTATAAAGAGAATGCATTTCATGTAATTCATAAATACAATTTTAAGACTGATGATACTGGAATATGATGATACTGCCTCCCCACTTCGTTCCTTTCAGTTAAAAAAAATTTTAAGCATTTTAAATTTATGATCATGTCCTTAATCCTCCAGCTGAATGAATCAAAAGTGGAAAGACCAATGTTCATTAGAATTATAGACTAGGGCTGTTAACAACAATCAAACTCCATGTTGTCAATTGCACTCATACATAATAAGGTACTTTTTCTTCTTTTACTCTGCATGAATTAGCTGCCATAAATCAGTGAAAATAGAAAAACATGAAAAACATGACACCTCTTTGCTTCATAGGTTGCCCAACCTCAGGAACCTTGTTATAGCAAGAGTAAGATATCGGTTGGTGAATTTGGTTACATTGTCTTATTGGATCTATTTTACACAAGGGGAAAACAAGGCACATTAAAGTTAATGAATCTGCTAGTGATCACAAAGATGATAAATATTTGATCTAGGATTGGGACTGAAGTCTTTCTAACTCAGAAGCTGGAGCCTTTTTTAACTATGTGAGGTTATTTGATTAAAAGTGAGAGCTAGGGGTCCTAGTGTGATGGCCCAGTGGCTAAATCCTCACCTTGCAAACTTGGGATGCCATATGGGCACTGATTGGTGTCCTGGCTGCTCCACTTTTCACCCAGCTCCATGCTTGTGGCCTGGGAAGACAGTGGAGGATGGCCCAAATCCTTGGGACCCTATGCCCATGTTAGAGATACAGAAACAGATGCTGACTCCTGGCTTCAGATCAGCTCAACTCTAGCTGATTGTAGCAACTTGGGGAGTGAACCAGCAGACAGAAGATTTTTCTTACTGTCTCTCCTTCTCTCTGTAAATCTGTCTTTGCAATAAAACTAATTTTTTTTTAAAGTGGAAACTATGCCTTGAAAGAGAGAGAGATTTAGTGAGAAGAGGTAGAAAGAAAGGTTGTTCCCAAGAGAGAAAGTAAAATAACAAAGAATGAAGCAATGAACAAAGAAGGAATGGCGGTTGGTCTTAAGACTGAGCTGATTCATGCTTTTAATGGAGAGTCTGGACGAGAGACAGGAATAACAATTTGGGAAGTATTACTTCAAAACATCAAGTCATATAATTGAAATTTGAAGGCAGAAATCACATGAAGCTTTTGTTCTTTGATGTAATTGGTAGATGAGGGCACTGTGCAGAAAATTATGTCTTTATTTACGGAACTAAAATTACATGAAACATTTTTATTTTACACATTTAAATGCAAAGGAAATTGATAAACTATCCTTTAGTTACTTTTTTCAGAAATGGATATGCTCAGATCATTTTGTGAGGTCTTTTCAGACAAATAGCTATTACTTTTTGTAGTTAAATATTTAATTGACACATAACAATTGTACATTAGTATGCTATTTGATACATGTTTATATTATGCAACAGTCAAATCTGGGTAATTATTGTAAGCTATTACTTTATGTGTTACCATTTCTTTGTGATGAGACAATGCAAAATCCCCTCTGCCACGTATTTTGAAATATTCATTACTTATTTTTTTTACTGTAGTTACACTACTGTGTAATAAAATAACAGTTACCAGAGAATGGCTAATGTGGTAAAATGGGAGATGAGGATTGGTTAATGCGTACAAAGTTACAATTAGGTAAGAGTCATAATTCTGATATTCTGTTAATTATTACTTTTAGTGGAGACTCTCCCGAAGGCTCATCTTACTTTCTTTTAAAGTTTTATTTATTTTTATTTGAAATGCATATTTTACAGAGAGAAGGAAAGGCAAAAACATCTTCCATTGACGGGTTCATACCCCAAATGGCCACAATAGCCAGAGCTGAGCTGATTCAAACCTGGGACTCAGGAGCTTTTTCCTTATTTCCATTACAGGTACAGGGTCACAAGGACTTAGCCATCCTCCTCTGCTTTGCCAGGACATAAGCAGGAAGCTTGATCAGAAGTAGTGGAGCCAGGCCACAAGCCTGTGCCCATATGGGATGCCAGTGCCACAGGGTAGAGAATTAGCTTACTACACCACCATGCCAGCCCCTCATCCTAGTTTTGAGAGGATAAATCTGTTTGTACATTAGTGAATTTTAACTAAAGGAAGACAACCAAACAAATCCTGTCTACATTATTACCCTGACAGGATGGTAACTTTACGACTGAGCTTTGGCTTTGACATAATCTGGAGAACATTGGGTCTCAAACTTCAATGTCAGAACCAATTGGGATTTTATTAGAATATAAATACTTGGGCCCACCCCAAATAGTTCTAATGCAGTAAGTTTGGTGCAGGCTCTGTGCATGTTCATTTCCAGCAAGGTCCTAGGTGATGTTGATGTTGCTGTTCCATGGATTATACTTTGAAAATTAATATCCTATTCTGATTTTTCAAAAATCCCATTTCAAATAATTAAATAAAACTATACCATAAGCAGATTTAAATGTTGATTGCTTTGAGAGAGACACAGCTAGAGAATGAATGAACTCCCATCCACTGATTCACTCCCTAAATGTCCACAACAGGTAGGAAAAGGCCAGGATAAGGCTAAGATGTGGAAACTCAACCCAGGTGCACCACAGCAGTGAAAGAAATGCAATCACGTAAGCCGTGAACACTGCTTCCAAGGTCTCTACTAGTAGGAAGCTGGAGTCGGGAGCAAGAACCAGATATTGAACCCAACTACTCTGATATAGAGTGCAAGTGTTCTACCTGCTAAGTTAAAAGCACACAATAAACTTAGAATTTAAAAAGGAAATCTTAAAAATTATGTTTTTAGGAAGCAAAGAGAAACCAGAGAAAGCTCTCATCTGTTGGTTTGCTCTCTAACTACAGTGACCAGGGTAACCCAACTCTGTGAGCTATTATTTCTGCTCCCCAGTGTCTAAATTAGAGGCAAGCTGGAATCAAAGGCTTAGCAACACATGTTGGATCCAAGCACTCCAATATGGGATGTAGACATTTTAAACCTGTGTTTGCCTTTAGGTCAAATGTCCACTGATTAAAGGGTGAAGTAAGCAGGTGCTGTCATAGAAATATCCCATGTTTAGTTAACATAGTAACTAGAAACAGGGTAATCATATAATATTTTATTATGGAAAGAAGTTCGGTAAAATAGATCGCAAAGCTTTCTAGTTAGATCATCTAAATTCCGATCCTAGCTCTGCTTTTTGCTAGATATGTAGATTTTTGAGTTATCATTCTCAACCTTCAATGCCTAACTTCTTGAATAGATTTAATAATATACATTTTGCTAGAATTTCCATGAGGGTGAAATACAACAATTCAGATTAAACCTGAATGTCTACTTTGATCAATTTGTTTCACAAATGCCTAATTAGTTGAGGGAAATAGTATATAAGTAGTGTAATTTTGGGAGGTCGAAGTAAAATCGTGTGGCATCATTTGTACTTGAACTCCAGAAGAGTTTGTAATATATTAGTTGCCTTGAAATTTGTTCATTTGTATCAGCAAAATAGCTCCTGAATATCATAACAGAGTAAGATTGTTTTCTGGTCAGGGCCAGTGAGTGAGAAATGACAGTCTCTGAAATTCTGCTTCTTAGAGTTGAACTCCAAATTGAGATAATTTTGAAGTTGAAGAAATGTTCATCAAGTGTCAGAGGAGTAGTTCCTATTTTATCTGCCATCACTGCCTTCCCTTTTCAGAGTGAATTGAAAGAGAAAAAGTCTCCCATGAGCCTGTAAATACAAAAACTTTTGAGATTCAAGATTGGGTTTTGTTTGGATTGGCGCTATGGCTTAGCAAGTTAAAATGCAGCCTCCAATGCCAGCATCCCATATGGGTGCTAGGTCATGTCCCAGCTACTCCACTTCCAGTCCAGATCCCTGCTAGTATCACCTGGGAAAGCAGCAGAGTATGGCTCAAGTCCTTCCACCTGTGTGGGAGATCTTCATTAAGTTCCTGGCTCCTGAATTCAACATAGCCCAGTCTCAGCCGCTGTGGCCATGTGAAGAGTGAAGCAGCAGATTGCTCGCTCTCTCTCACCTTCCCTGTTACTCTTTCAAATGAATAATACATTTTTTACAATTAAAATATATATTTTATATAGCAATCCTGTTGCACTTTCTGCTAAACTACTATAGGTATTGATTTTGCTATGATATGCCTGGAGAAATAGCTACAGACTTGGTCTCTGTATACATTGATGATCTTTGATCTGCTTTGGCAATGCGGCTTTCTGTTGACATACTAATTTTTTTATTCTTTACCTTGGAAGGTCAGTATTCTTTCCCACACTCCTAAAATCTTACTCCTCTGTATCTTGGAGAATAGTAGGAAAGCCAACTCTCAGGCTCCACCTAGGACCTGCTGAGTCAGATTTTGCATCTTAGCAAGATCCGCAAGAACAAGTTTGAAAAGTATCGTTCCTAGTGGCTTCTAAAATCCAGTGTGCATCTGTTCCGAATTCTAAAGAAACTTGTAAATAATTTGACTTATGTTTGTTTTTGAAGTAACTGATCTTTCATCTGTCTTAAGAATACAACTGCTTGAGCCTTCATCTGCTTCATATTCATTCAGAGAAGCTGAAATCAGGATTAGAGTTGGAAATCAAGCCCAGGTACCCCAGCAGGTCATATATTGAGGCCAAAGGCCTGACTCATTTAACTCATGCCAAATAACCAACTCCAATTATACGTCCCTTATGGATATTTTTGTCATGCTATTTCTGCAACATTTTATTTGTCCTTCCAAGATAATATATTATCACATCACATTCTACTAGCTCAGTGATTTATAAGCTGGGCTGTGAATTCAAATCAGCCATGCAGCTTTTAAGCAAATTAAGATAATCATCCCACACTCATAGACTCATAACTTTTGGGGGAGGAGGGTACTGCTAATGCATGCCCATTTTAAATATGTCTCTAGAAAAACTGGATGTGCATTTCTGATAGAGAACTGCCATAATAGAAATTGGGCTTTGTCTGGGCTAGGATTCTTTCTTCTCTCTCATGAGTCTGACAGTAAATAGGCACTGAATAAATATTTGTTGGATTGATGGATGAATGAATTACTTGTGAAGTTTTTTGGCAATAAATTGAACTTTTCAATGGCAGAGTCTTGCCTTTATCATCTCTTTGTGTCTAAGGTTTTTCAGAAAGCTTGGCAAACAATAGATATTCACCATGTATTAGTTCATGGAATCATACCCTTTCTGAAGGCTTTGGAGTTAGAAAATAAAAATCTGGCGTTTCAATTCTAACTTGCTGTTTTGGGAATTTTGATGCTATCTGTGCCATTTTATGTCTGTGACTTCAGCAAGTTATGTGTTTGTTTAAATGTTAATCCATGTGATAAGTCACTTTTGATATTTAATGTCAGTCTACGTGTTATTATGCACTAGATGTTTGGGACACAATGGCAACCCAGGGAGAAACGTTCGTATTTTCTTGGAGCATACATTCTAGTGGAGAAAACAAAATAAAAGGCCAATCAAAATGTAAAAGTAGAGTAAGTGCTGTAAAAGTAACCAAATAAGGGGCTCCAAAAGAATAGGGAGGGAGGGGTGATGAAGAAAATAACTACGCACAGTAATATTTAGTTTGATATTTAAAGGACAAAAGGATCTTATAACGTAAGGTTGGGGTGTACTAAAGATCATGCCAGGCAAGGAACTGAGGTAAGAAATGGCCCCATAACAGGGAAGTGCCCACTGTGGTTTAAAATCAAAACGAACACCAGTGTGAATGCAACTCAGGGAGTATAGAGCTAGGAAGCATGACAGGAATGCCTTCAAGTTGCTTAGACCTAGTCATCCCTCCTTGGTGAGAAGCAAGGTACAAGGTTTTATTTAACTATGTTAATGCTGGATAATTCCTAACTAGCACCCAAATCAAGCTTAGTTGCCATTTATGCTGTAGTCTGAAGCAAACTCGCATCTAAGGAAACATGAGATGATGATGAATACTGGAAAGGCAGAAGAGAACAACATGACCAGGTTTAGGGGAGAGATCATGGCTACTTTACCATTGTCAATGAATGTCTTGGCACACATGGGATTTTTTTTATACAGTTATCACATCTAAAAAAAAATGTTGGTTACATATCATCATGGATATCAATCAGTCAAAATAATAATTCTTTTTATGAACTGAATGGCAAGAAAGGATGTGAGGAGGAGAGAGTTAATGATTAATTAGTTTTCTTCCCTCTACATGACTTAATCTATGTGAATCTTGGTTTCTTCATCTCTTAATTAAGCAGATTTATAGCAGCTATATTAAACATTAGCAGCATAAAATAAGGTGATGCATATATTGTCATAGTGTCAAAGGAAAATTAGTTATTAGATGATTAAAATTAAATTTAAAAATGAAAAGAGCACTTTACAAATATATGTTGAAGACATCTTTTAGAAGTGTATCAGTTTTCCATTCATCCCTGGGAACTGATGTCAGCACATGTTCAGTGGCCAAGATATATTGAAAAGTTGCCTTGCTACTCGAACGTGATAAAATAACCATTCACTGACCTTGTTCTTATTCCAAAGTTTTATCTGGAAAAGGGGTGAAAAGAAGAGGATATTTCCATCCCTTCTTTTCCCATCTACCAGAAGCCCTAGCAGTCATGCTATAGCTTATGAATTTGGCTCCAGAGACAGGGGTGAAGTAGGTTGCTAGTACTAAGGCAACTTTACAAAGTGCAAGAA
Source organism: Ochotona princeps (assembly GCF_030435755.1). Classification (NCBI taxonomy): domain Eukaryota; kingdom Metazoa; phylum Chordata; class Mammalia; order Lagomorpha; family Ochotonidae; genus Ochotona; species Ochotona princeps. The sequence goes on along the minus strand of NC_080865.1, from coordinate 79,309,558 downwards.
ACTAAATAAATTTGTACAGATCAAGTGGGAGACTCAAAACAGAAAGGAAAAAGCAGTCACAAGCATCATGCTGTGTTTGGTAGAAAAGAAGAAACATACTCTGAGTTCCATGTAAGTGAGCACTTGGGTGGTGTTTATGAGTGTGGATGAGTGAGTGCAAGAGGGGTCAAGGATCTAAATTTAAAACCTGAAGCCAGCAATTACTATAAGACGATATGGGGGAATACTGCAGGATATTGGCATAGGCAAGAGCTCCTTTTGGGAAAAACTCAGAAGAATCGGCAATAAAAACAAAAATAGGCAAATGGAATTATCTCGGGGTTTAGCCTTGCCAGCAGGCCCCAAGGTCACCGAGGGTGAGCCAGAGGGTGGCCTTTGGCCACAAGAACCACAGGAGACAAGCTGGTGAGGCATGTCCGCTTTATTACGCACAGGTTACAGATTTTAAAGGTTAAGGAAGGGGAGGGCAGAAGGGAGCCTTCCGGCAAACTCCACGCCCACCAAAGACGCTGTAATTGGCTTTATGACACGTCTATCTCCCTAGATCTTCTGGTGATGTCAGAGGTCATGTTCAGGTATGCTTCCATTGACCTTCTAGCCATGTTGGAAGTCACACTCCACCTGTAGGCCAGAAGGCTGTGCCTCAGGCCACGGGGAAGGTTAGGTTTAAGCCACGCCCTCCAGGCAGCAGGGCAGGGGCCTGGGGTGATTGCCCACAGAATTACATCAAGCTAAGAAGTTTCTAAGCTGGTGAATAGTCACTCAAAAAAAGTGAAGAGACAACCAACAGTAGGGAGAAAATATTTGCAAACTATACGTCTGATAAAGGATGAATACCTAAAATGTGTAAGGAGTTCAAGAAACTCAGTAACAACATATTGAATAGTCCAATTATATAGAATAAGACATGAACAGTTTTCAAAGGAAGAAATACAAATGGCCAATAGATGCATGAAAAGGTGCTCAGAATCATAAGCCTTCAAGAAAAATGTAAGTAAAAATCATAATGAAATGTCAGTTCAACCCAATTGAATGGCCATCATTCAGAAATAAAACGAGCAAAAGAACAAATACTGCTGAGGATGTGGAATAAAAAGAATATTAATCCACTGTTGGTGGGAATGTAAATTAGTACAATCATTATGGAAGACAGCATGGAGATTTTTCAGGTATCTTAAAATCTACGGAATATTCTAGTCATCCCACTCTTGGGGATTTACCCAAAGGAAATGAAAGCAGTATATGAAAGAGTTTTCTGTATAGCATCTCAATTCATAGAGCTAAGATACGAAATCCACCCAGATGTCTATCAACTGACAACAGGATAAAGATACTTTGGTATATATCTGACAAAGTACTACTCAGCCATAAAAGAGAAACAAAACCCTGTCTTTTATAATAAAATGGATGTAGCTGGAGAATGGTTGCTTAGCAATATATGCCAATCCCCAAAAGATAAATGTGTTTTTTTCATATATGCAGTAGCTAGAACAGAATACAAAAATTGCAAAGTATAGCAATGAAGCTGACATCTTTGTGTCTTGATTATTATGTATAATCCTTGTCAATATTCTAGTAGAACAGTGATCTTTCTATGTTTCACTGGTGGAACATTACAGTTAGTGATGCCTTAAGACTGTGATTATAAAGTGAATCAAATTTATATCATCACAGAAATTAAAAATGGAGGAGGGAGAGTGGGAAGTATAATTCTCTTTTCTAACTGTATGCAATATGTTTCCTTCATATAAATTAAAATAGTATATGGTATTTGTGTGGCTTAGCAGGTGTATGATGTAGGCAGATAGGAATCTATTGTATTTGTGCATATTCTAATGTTTGTGAGCAAATACAAGTGAGTGTGAGAACCTCTGGTGTCTGCATAAGTTATGAGTGAGTGTTTGTGAGGTGTGGGTAGACGATTGGTGGAGGACAGTGAGAGAAAGGAGGAGAGAAACACAAACGATTTCAAGCAACCTTTTATGCTTTCAACACAGGAATCTGTTCCCCATTTGCCTTCTGAACCAGTTGTGCTGGGGACTCATTCTTGAATCAGCCTCTTTGTTGGGTGATGTATATTCTTTTTGCCAAGGATAAGTCATTTTTGTGAAACTATAAATTGGGTCATTCATAGGTATGGAAATCGGGTTTTTTGGACCAAGAGCAGCTTATGTATAAATACTCTTTTCCTTCAGCTCCGAACAAAGAAATGATTGAGGCTCAAATGCATTCAGAATCACGAGTCGCATATACCAAAATGGTTGATGGTCTGTCCTCATCCGACTTAACTGCTGGTGCACATGGGTCAAGGTGAAGTACTTTAGCAGGTGTTACAAAAGACATAAATGTTGGCAGCACTATAACCCCTTTGCCCTCTTTTGCTCCTGCTTTTCTTGACTGCAGGCCAAGGAGCTACACATATTGGTAGATAGTTTGAGGTATTGAGGCCAGGTGTAATTTTCCTCAAACACTGAACTCAAATAAAATCAATCGTACATATAATTCTTGTTTTGTTCATAGCCCTCTATTTTCCCTTTAAAATCATTAAAATAAAATTCCTTCAACTGGAACCTGCTGGTAGATCATTTGAATCCATGACAAGCAAATCAGAAAGTCTAGCTTTTCTTGTCAGAGTTGGCCTGATAACACCTAACCATATGCCTACATTTTTTTAATCTCTTGAATAAAGAAAACTGGAACAGGCTAAGATATATGTATATGTATATATGTATATATATATGTATATGTAGATATGTATATATATTTGTTTATCAAACAGTGATTTTGTTGGTAAGCCAAGCCACATCTCTGGATTGTACATGTGATCATGTGGTCATGAATCTTTTTTTTTGTTTCTTTTTTTAAAAAAATTTGTATTTAATGAGAAGGCAGACTTGCAGATAGAGTGGGAAGAACACAGAAAGAGTGATCTTCTGTCGGCTGGTTCACTCCCCAAATGGCTGCAACGGCCAGGGCTGTGCTGCAGCTTTCTTTAACGTAGTACTTAATACTATGGTGATTGTATAAGCAAAATGCAATCTTCGAAACTGGAAAATTAAGTATGTTGTGGTAGGATTAGCTAAGCCAGTGGCCTTATTTACATTTTGTCATACCTTCCTTCTTTGTGTCCTTTTTCTCTTCTGGACCAGCGTAGTGTCCCACCTTGAATTTAGTACTGTCTCCTGAGACTTCTCCATCTGTTACAACTCCGCATTCCTTCTTCGTCTTTCGTGACCTGGCATGTGTGATGAGTACTTGTCAGTTATTTGTGAAATGTCACTCAGTTTCTCTTGAATAGGCCGAAGTTCCGTATTTTTGAGCAAGGCTAACAGTATTGCCTTTTCATTGATTTTTATCTGAAATGTCTTTTTAAAAATGATTAGTTTTATCGGCCTGGTGTGATGGCTCAATTGGCTGATTCTCCCCTTGCAAACACTGGGGTCCCATATGGGTGCCGGCTCACGCCCTAGCCGCTTCACTCCCCATCCAACTCCCTGCCCGTAGCCTGGGAAAGCAGTCGAGGACGACCCAGAGCCTCGGGACCCCGCACCCGCGTGGCAGACCTGGAAGACGCTCCCGGCTTCAAACCAGCTCAGCTCCGGCTGCTGGGGCCACCCGTGGAGTGAACCAGTGGATGGAATATCTGTCTCTCCTCTTCTTTGTAAATCTGCCTTTCCAATAAAAATAATTAAATACATATATATATTTATTTATTATTGAGAGAGTTATAGAGAGAAAGAAAGGCACAGAAAAGTGGTCATGAATCATCCTTGATCTGCTTAAGCAAGCAAAAGTGGACAGAGTCCTTCTTTTCACTAAAATTGAAGTGATTGGTGATGACAGTTGGCTAAAAGTTTGGCACTGCATCTACTGGTTTACTCAGCACATTTAGAAATAGGTTTTGTGCTTTGGAATTATCTTGGTAATAATCCAAGAAATTATTACCCCAAATAGTACATTGCTGGCATTCCACATGCCTATTATCATGTGAATACAGTTGCATGCTTTGTCAAAACACCACAATGAGAATGTTCAGACATTCTAAAATGAGTGCAGAATGTTAATCACCTGGAGAAATAGAACAAAGATCCAAAATATGATTTTACCAGTAGCCAAAGTTCATGACTCTTAAATCTCTACAAGAGACTAGAAAAACAGGTTGAAAAATATAAGTCATATTTATACGTGTTTGTTCCAACCTAGATGTTAGCAATAAGAACATAAATTTATATTTCCCCAAATCCAACTGAACTTTTTCAGCCTGAATATGGTGAAGTAATCTGTAAAGGAGAGGGAATTTGAGGTATTATAAAGAAAAGACAACGAAGAACATTACTTTTATCACCAAGTTGCATTTTCACATATGTTGTGGTTTGCATTACAAGAGGTGTGTATGTTTAGCCTGGAGTCCAGTAATGTTAGTTCCCAAGTTCATACTGTTTCTAAAGAGCTGGCTGCTTAAACCTTGGGGCTCTGGGGAGGCCAGTGACATTCTCTGTGTGTTTGCAAGCTTGTGAGTTGAGTGCAGAGAACTGAGAACCCAATATTGCAGGCCTCTGCTAATTTCCTAGGCCATACGTAGGAAGCTGGGTGGGAAATGCAGTGGCTGGGACATGAGCTGATGCTAGTAGGCAGAGGATTAGCTTGTTGAGCCATAGTGCTGGTCCAACTAAGTGTCTTTTTAAACAGGCTCCAGGTTGCTTTCTGAAACTGTCAGTCAGGACATCCAAAGGCAGTGTTCTGAGTAGAGCCAATCATCTGTGTCGTGCAAATTCCTCCAATTGCCTGCTGGACTTCTCCCCACTGTGGTACAGCCCCTGAGGAGGCACATACTTGAAATAACTCACTTTTCTGTCTTTGGACGGGAGGAGTAATACACTGAGAGATGGCCCACTGAGAGAAAAGGGCTTTAAGGGTGGGCACAGATGAGAAAAAAGGATGAGCCTCCTAGTAGACTGTACACTGTGGCAACACTACTGTGGCTATAGGTGTGCAGAGTGAAGGCACCAACTTATTAAAATGCAGGTGGCTTACTTATTTTCTGTTCTTGGAGGGTGTCTTTGCAGAGATGAAAGAGAAAGATACAACTCTCACTTGTAGCCTCACCAGTTACTAAGTGCATGGCCTTAAGAAGCAGATTTAACTCTGGAACCTCTGTTTTGTGTCCTATAGAAAATAAAGGTAATCAGTAGTTATCTTGTAAGTCACACAACTGAAGTGTGTAAGAATTAAAATATTTGCATAGATTTATATATACATATATATGAATTAAAACTAGTTATTTTCACATTTAAGCATTTTTGGGGGGGATGATTAACTGTGTATTATACATTGGATGATCTGATTGAAAGAATAATTGCGTTACCTCTACTTTCCCATGCTATCCTCCTGGCTCCATGGAGCCCAGGTCAGAACGCGACTCTGCTATCCTCAGTCACTCATCACCCTACAACTGGAATTCAGGCCATCTGACTCTACTACATTTGACCTTTTTGCTTGGCAGTATTGGCTAGCTCATATGGCACTTCTTTGTCATTTAGGACACATTCCTTCCTCAAGGCACTTGATTTTTTTATGCTAGAAGATTGTTCGGGTAAATGTATGACTACATGACAATGTCTGTTATGGTAGTGGTGCTGTGTTTTGTAGTCTGCAACATGCATGACTGTATTTGGAGGCCCACTGTTTTGACAATGTTTTCCCCATTTCTTCTCAGTAAAACAGAACTACTCTACCTCGAAGTGTTAAACTCCACTATCTTGCTAATATATTACAGTTTGTTATCCTGGTCGTTCTTGTCATCTCAATACAATTGCTTCTTTGATCTGTGGTCTTTCTGTTACCTTGTGCTAGTTCTTTATCACTATGTAGCCGCAAATGTAACAGTTTCAAGAGACATCATTTATTAGCTCTCAGTTCTTTGGTGGGGTGAATCAGTTGTACCACATTCTGCATTTGGAACTTCACTATTTCTCTTATTCTTCATGTTGCTTAACTTCATTTCATTAACATCTTGGCCACCATACTTTATCACTTAGACCATAGTTTGTCATTGGCTTTAATTTTTTTCACCCTACTGCTCTCCCATTGACCCATCCTAATAGCTCGTACTTTCACTATTTCTTAACTCTAGGCTACTGAGAAAAGTGGGAATTCAGGATAATGTAGTGATGGATTTCAGTGCTGCACTTTGTCACAATTATTGAAGTTGTTCTTCAACAACAAATTTAATTCCCCGCAGGCCTAACTTTCCTGTGATTCCTACGACAATTTTTTCCCTATAATGTAATTTTAGTTATGTCAATCTGTGTTTAAAATCATGTAATAGCTTCCCATAGCTTTCAATGCAAAGTCTTGACACCTTGTTATTATGTATAATCATCTTCTGGAGATCACTTTTAACCATATCTCTGTTAGGACATTAGAAATTAGCCTACATATGTGAGCAGGGCCTAAGGAAACCATAGCATCCATGGAGCACACCTTATAAGCAGCCTGTGTTTCACAGTACTGAGTCCTTCCACTTGGGAAAAAAGCATGAAACAGAAGGGATATGGATGCAAATTCACAGGAAAATTGATCATTAAAAAGAAGTAAATTCACAGAGAGTGGCCAACTGCCAGCACATGCACAGAGAGACAGTGCAGGGCAGTGGCTCAGTTGTTCAGTAGGCCTAGCCTTTTATAGCTTAAGGGGCTTGGGAGTGTTCAGAGAGGTAGGGAGCTCACAGAGCGGGGGGAGTGGTCAGAGCCAAGTTAGCTTTCCATGGGCATTTCATACTTAGTAGGTTTTTCCTCTCTAGGGGCAAGGCGGCTGGAAAGGAATGCAGAGGGTGGTGGTGGGTGGCTGAAACATGGCCCAGGTTAGGCTGCTCCTTTGGAGTACAGGGCAGGAGTGCCTGGGGAGATTGACAGTAGTTACTGTCTGAAAAGCCTATGACTGTGGCTTGTGTCCTTGCGCTATCACTGCTTCATTTTCCGATACTCATAATGGTCCCAGCCTTCCCTGCACCCCCTAGGAGAGCTCCTCTGGAGAATCCTCTGTCCTCAGCCCTAAATGGGTTACCCATCAAATAGCACTGGATAATTGAGCCTTCCCAGCCTCCCTCCAAGGAGGACATTGCAAGGGAGTCTGACAGTGTGCGAGTCTGACAGCCCTGAGTGGAGAAGCCCTGGCAGCACCGTTACCTAGGCGCACCCAGCAGACCCTTTGGTCTGGAGAAGAGGAAGGAGGGGGAGGAGGAACAGTGGAAAGCACTGGACCCCAATCAGCAGATGCCCTGCTCTGTGCAGACTGTGAGCCCAGCTCTCAGTTCTATCCTGAGCCACACACCTTGCCTGTTAGGTGTATTCTCTCCATCACACCATGTCACCTTGCTTTCCCTAGTCTGAATGGGCACTTGTTCTCAGGTTCTGTCTGCACAGGTGCCCATGCCTTCTGACAGATGCCCTAGCCCATTAAATATTGCTACATTTATTTTTAAAGATTTCATATTGGGGCTGGTGTGATAACTCAACTGGCTCATCTGTCTACAAGTGCTAACATCCCATAAGAGCATAGGTTGGTGTCCTGGCTGCTCCACTTCTGATCCAGCTCCTTGTTTGTGGCCTGGGAAAATAGTGGAGGATGGCCCAGAACCTTGGGATCCTGTGGCTGTGTGGGAAACCATGAAGCTCCTGGCAGCTGGCTTCGGATCAGCTCATCTCCAGCTGTTGCGGCCATTTAGGGAGTGAACCAGCAGATGGAAAATCTTTCTCTGTCCTTCTCTCTATAAAACTGCCTTTCTTATCAAAATAAATCTTAATACTTATTTCATTTGATTTGAAACAGAAATTTAAAGGAGAGAGTGAGTGTGTGTGTGTGTGTGTGTGTGTGTGTGAGAGAGAGAGAGAGGGGGGGGGGGGGAGAGAGAGAGAGAGAGAGATTGAGATTGAGATTTCCCATTCACTGGTTTACTTCCTAAAAGGCTGCAGCAGCTGGAGCTGGGCTGGTCAAAAGCCATGAAACTCTTCCAGGTTTTTCATATGGGTTCAGGTGCCCAAGGACTTGGGGCATCTTTTACTATTTTCACAGGTGTATTAATAGGGAACAGGATAGGAGATGGAGCAGCCAAGAGTTGAATCTGCAGCCATCTGAGGTGCTGGCACCACAGGTAGAGGCTGAGCTTGCTTTGCCACTGCTCTGGTCTCTAAACCTTGCTACTTTGCATACCAGTGCTGTCTCCTGTCTGAATTCTTTCTTGTATGAAGACAAGAACCTACGCCACCCATCTCTGCTAATATCTCTAACCTCACTAATGCCCCATGAAGAGCCCTGCCTCACACTATATGAAATGCATAACTATTGTGCTTTGCTTATTCCATGCGTTCTCAGGGTTTCATGTCTTATGCTCAGCTCACCTGTTTCTCTGACGTTGATTTCCATCTCTTCTACTTATCCTTTAAGGCATTCTTGAAATATAACCTTTACATGAGGTAATCTTATTTATTCCTTCCTGGAGAAACTCTTACCCCTCATTAAGTCGCAGTGAAGCTGCTGGCCTGAGCTTATCCATCTCCTTTCTTCTTTCTTTTCTTCTGACTTGCAGAGGGAGATGTGCACACAATAGGTACTCAATAGACATTTGAATAATTGGGTCTATTCTCTCTAAGAAGATAACAGGCACATTTACTTGGAGCTATTAATCAGCTGAACCAAACTTTGAATAATGATTTCAGTTAAGGATCTGATTGTAATTAGGAGCTAGAGCTACTAGGATCTTTAATCCTATGGGATTTAAGCTTTGCTTCATGATTGTGTTCATTCTCATATATTTTCTGCGTCTTGAAGTGAAATGGAACAGGCAGGTAATGAGCTAGAAATCATATCTCCTCTGCCCTCTGTAATACAGTCGGCCTTGCCCAGGAAGTGCTTCCCCCCACCTGGGGCCTGGAGGGGGCATTGCGTAGCCACTCCCTTCTCCAGACTAAAGAAGCCTGCCGGTGGAGAAGAGTGCTCTCTCTTCCTGTGGATAGGGAGGTCTGAAGACAGAAATCTTTCCCTCCCTCCCGCTCTTTCCATACCTTCCTCCCTCTCTCCCTCCTTCTCTCCTTCATTCTCTCCTTCATTCTCTCCTTCCCTCTTCCTCTTCCACCTTGTGCTTTTTGGCCCACTTGGTTCCTGAACAGGCCCACAGTGTCTGTGATATTTGTGCTTGTACTTAAAATGCTTTTCAAGAAAGAGACAAGAACCTAGGGAAGAAATCTTAGGCCCGATCTAGCCCACAGCAGAATCTCCCATGTTTTTCTGAGAAGTTAAAACAAGCTAAAAGACTGTGAAAGTCAAAGTGTTTCATCATTACTCATAATTAAACATTTTAGCTGAGTGATCATTCTGCCATCTGCAAATTCAAATTGTGTAGAAGAACATTGAAGGAGTATACCTTCTGTGGGGAAGACCAATAGATACTTGCTTTTAATTCTCCTCAGCTTTGTTGTGTAGGCTTTTCCTGCCTTGTATGTCTCGCCAATTAAGATTTTCCAATTTCCTCTGTCATACCAAGGCTATATCTTTGCATTTGTTTCATAGCTAAACAAGAACTGAGTATGATATGTAGAGGAGTTGAATTTGAATTAACTTTGTGCAGTGTAGAAGTCAGAGCAAAACTTTGCCTTCATCAGCATCATTTATCTTAGATCAACTATGGGTGATAAAGCCCAAGGAATTTTGCCCCTATTATTCAGAGTGTTGAATGAAGGTATTTGGTTGGGTTCCTATCTTTTTCTTTGTTTGCTTATTTTACTTACATAATCTTAATATGTTCCTCAAGTATTTGTTCCACAAGTATTTATATGTTCCACAAGTATTTACATGTGACTTCAGTTGCACTGTAAAGAGTCATTTTAACATCTTTTTGTAAACAAATGTGGTTTTATTATATAAAAATTAAACTGAAATATCAGGTTAAATAGCTAACTCAATTTATTCTCATTTTAGGAAAGAACAATGGACTTTCTCTTGCTCTGCTAATTCTCAGACATTCTTAATTTAGAGCGCTTTCCTTTCTGTGGATTAATCCTTTGTATATATGCATAACAGGCTTCTATGGTCAAGTCTTTAGTGGTCTCTTGTGAGTACAGGTGCTCCTGTGGCTTCTAACAGCTTACAGTCTGTCTTTTCCATTCCTTTTGAGCTGAAATTTCTGGAATGATGCACTCATTGATGGAGAATACAGTATTGACATCACAGAGGGGGATTATTGGATAACCAGTGTTATGAAGAGTGCTTTTTAAGCGCAGAACTGACCATGAGTATTAAGAATACTGGTTAGAAAATGAATTTAGATAAGGCCATAGTAGCAATTCAGACTAAATGAGTCTTCAAAAAAATTTTCCACAAATCAAAAGGATTATAAGAAATTAAAAAGAAGGGTTCATTTGCCATTGTGTTACTTTGTATTAAATTTTTACTGACAGATCTGAATAAAAACCTTGGCTTGCTTGCTTCTACCTCCTCACTTTACAGGCAAAATAACTTAGACCCAGAGCAGGCAAGGACTTGCTTAAAATATACCTCTGGTTCATGACAGAAGTGGGGTTATCCTCAAATCTTAGCAAACCTCTGTGTATTTGACCATTCTGTGCTGTTTTTCTGTATGCGTTTTTATGCCCCAGACACTTTAACAATAGGAGAATCACTTGAATTAAATCAAGTCACTGTCTTTTAGAAATCATCGATATTTTCCCACCCCCCTTGGGTATACTCCATCTGTAACAGCTGAGGGGATTAGCTAGCAACATGCTTGGTTCTTAAGATATTCTTGCTACTTTTCAAAAGGAATGATTTGAAAAATGCTTTTTACATGCTTAGTAGAGTGTGCAACTCGGGTGCATGAGAGAAACCGCTTTTGTACTATATGAGAGCTCCTTTGTTGCTTTACACTGTAGACCTTTTTAAAGGGAGGAAGGGGGACAGAGGCTATTATGCTGTTTCACATTTACAATTCAGAATTATGTCCTTGGTGATGCTGAAAGGAATTTCACAATGGGATATTAGAAAGTGGTAGGACTATTCAGGCAATTATTTATCAGTCTATTTCAAGGCTGTCCATGTTGAAAAAAAAAGTGATCAAATACAAAATGAAATACTACACAATGAGTTGGATGAAATCTTGTACGTACTTTTGGTTGCTAGGGAAACATCTTCTTTTGTCTCTATTTAATGTGACTTCCCTCTCTGTAGCTTGACTTCTTGAAAGTAGATACTTGTTTGTTAAAAGGGAACACAGTTCCAGATTTGTGGCAAAAGATTAAACCCTAGCAAACACTCCAACTTATTTGTCTTGAATACAACTCAGATAAAGAAAAAACATTGTGTTTGCTTGCAACGGATTGCCTAAGGAAAAATGGTGGTGGTCAACCGTGGCCTTTTGACGTTTTCTTCTTCAGTGTCTTAGCTCCTTTTGAAGTTGCCCTGTGGATGATCTTTATGACGCCCCGACAGATTCTCCTAAAGCAGTTCCTCGGAACAATCCCCATGCCCTGCATCAGTCACATTGTAGTTATCCCATGCCCAATCTTTTAGGCATTGTTTATTGCATTCCAATGAGATAACTAGCTGAAATTGGTGGTTTTAGTAAGTCTTAGTTTCCTGCCACATCCTTGCCCCTTATTTAAATCATTATATGCACATTAATTTTGCTAAAGCAACATTTCATCTCTTGTTTCTCAATCTTGGCCCTAGTGACTTTTTGGATCAGAGAATTAAGTCTTTGTGGAAGGTAAGTCAAGCACTGGGGTTTTCAGCAGCACCCCTGCTGTTACCCTCTGGATGTCAGTAACTATTCTCCAGTGGTTATCACTTATTGCTGAAAGTCACCTGGGAATCTAGTTATCTCCACCTTGAGAATTGGCTTAGCCTAGCGGAACTATCCAAATGATGCATCATTTACAGATAATATGAATTTTGGTTAATTGTTTTTTTATGGAGGCTTTTTAAAAAATTTTATTTTTATTGGAAAGGCAGATTTACGGAGAGATGGAAAGACAGAAACAGCTTTTGTCTACTATTTTACTCCCCAAGTGGTCACAATGGCTGTAGCTGAGCTGATCTGAAGCCAGGAGCCAGTAGCTTCTTTCAGGTCTCCCATGGGAGTGCAGGGTTCCAAGGCTTTGGGTCATCCTCTACTGTTTTCCTAGGCCACAGGAAGGGAGCTGGAAGGTAAGTAGATCAGCCTTGATACAAAGTGGCACCCATATGGGGATCCCAGCACATGAAGGCAAGGACTTTAGGTACTAGGCTACCAAACTGGGCCCTCTGGAGGAATTTTTAATAGGTCTGATAATGCAGTTTCCATTTATATTTGTAATGGAATATTGGTACTAGAGACTTCACCAAGACTGTAAATCTGATGGGACAGGAATGGGAAGCATGCGGTTGTTAATCACGTGCTTAATATAGTGATCCTAAATTTGTTTTCTGCCCCCATGCTGTGAAAATGACACCTGGGTTGGGGGTTATATTAAAAGTGAAGGGGAGTCCATATGGGAGGAGTTGAATAGCTTGTATACTTTGAAGAATTCCCCCTAGGGGCCCAGCATGGTGGCCTAGCGGCTAAAAGTCCTCACCTTGAGCACGCTGGCATCCCATATGAGCACCGGTTCTACTCCCGGCAGCCTTGCTTCCCATCCAGCTCCCTGCCTGTATCCTGGGAAAGCAGTCGAGGATGGCTCAAAGTCTTGGGACCCTGCACCCGCATTGGAGACCTGGCTCCTGGCTTCGGATCGGTGCAGCACCTGCTATTGCAGCCATTTGGGGAGTGAATCATCAGACAGAAGCTCTTCTACTCTGTGTCTCCTCCTCTCTGTGTATCTGACTTTACAATAAAAATAAAATAAATCTTAAAGAAAAAGTCCCCTGGGCGGGGGTGGGGTGGCGATGCCATGGATCAACAGATTAATCCTTCATCGCAAGTACCAGTCTCCCATATGGGCACCAGTTTGTGTCCCAGCCGATCCACTCCCCATCAAGCTCCCTGCTTATGGGAAAACAGTGTAGGATGGCCTAAAGCTTTGGGACCCTGCACCCATGTGGGAGATCCAGAAAAAACATCCTTGCTCCAGGCTTTGGATCAGCTCAGCCCCAGCTCTTGTGGCCATGTGGGGAATGAACTAGTAGACACAATATTTTTCTGTCTTTCTGTCTCTGTATAAGTCTAACTTTCCAATAAATAAATCTTGAAAAAAAAGTCCCATAGGAATAATGCCATGTAACATTCCTCCTCCAATCAAGCATCTTTGAGAATTGCTGGTATATCTTCCCCATTGGTGGGAGAACACACACACACACACATATATGCATACACCCACAACTGGCTAATGAATTCATATTGACAGTGAGATTATATATAGGCTTTGACTAATCAACCCCTAGTTACAGATTCATAAGGAGCCATATCGTTACTCTCTAGTTTTCTTTTTTTATGATGCTGTGACTTAATATAAACATAAATAAACTCACTGGGAGAAAGTTAAGCCATGTGGAGAGAGTTAAGGGAGAAGGCATGGAACACATCTTCAGTCTAGATAGGGAATACATGATGACTAATTGCTTTCATGCAGATGTGAATTTTGAGCTGGCTGCTGCTGTAAAGCTTCCACAGAGTATAGCAATTAGTAAGTGTGGTTTCTGGGAGTGTAGTAAGAAGAATGCTCTCTTTAGAAGGTCAGGTCATTCAATGATCAGAGAGAAAATATTTGAGGCACCAGAAATAATTTGAGTGGCCAGAGTTAACTCAGAAAAATGGTGATTTTGTTTCAGGTCCTTCTATCTTAGTCTTGTGGCATCAGTTTCCTGCATCACCTATCTAGTACTATTAGATTACATCTCATCTCAAATGATGACCCCTTTCTCTCATTCATAATTTGTATACAGCAGAAATGTGTCCACGTGGTGGTGAAAGAAACTGGCAGAAGGTTAGGTTGAATGAACTAAGTGTGTAAATACTGGGAATAAATTTTGGTTTCTTTATAAAAGATTTATTAATTTTAAAGTTACTCAAAGAAGGACAGAGTCGTTTTCCATCTGCTGGTTCATTCTGCAGATGGTCACAATGGCTGCGGCTGGGCTAAAAATCTAGTTATCTCCAAGTTGAGAATTGGCTTAACCTAGGGGAACTATGCAAATGATGCATGATTTACAGATCATATGAATTTTGATTGATTTTTTTTCTGGTTGTATTTTTACTAATGAAAACAGGAGTTGCTGATGAAACAGGAGTTTGAAACTCCATCTGAGTTTCCCATGTGGGTGGACAGGCCCAAGCTCTTGGGCTATTCCCCTCCGCTTTCCCAGGCCATAAAGAGGGAATTGAAGATTGGCAATGGAACCGTTGGGATGTGAACCAGTGATCACATGGGATGACAGCATCATAGTTGGCAGCTTAACTTGCTGTTCCACAATGCTAGCTGCAATATTTGCTTTTTAATAGTGCTTAAGTAAATGCAGTTCACAGTTCAGTACTATTTGGCATGAGAGTCATATTCCCCATCCTCATGATGCTTACAGGCTAATAGGAAAGATGAATGGTGAGCAAATACGTGGATAATCATGTTTTATAAGAGGGAAGGTACAAGGATTGAACAAGGCTTGAATTTTTTTTCTAAAGATTTATCTATTTGAAAGAGTAACAGAGAGGGATAACAGAGATGGACTAGACTGTAATGGCTGCAGGTGGGCCTCTGTGAAGTCAGGAGCCTCTTCTGAGTCTCTCCTATGAGGATAGGGACTCAAGCACTTGAGCTATCTTCCATTGCTTTCCCAGGTACATTAGCATGGAGCTGCATCAGAAATGGTGCAGCCAAAACTTGAATTGGCACCCATATGAGATGCGGTAGCTTCACCTACTATGCCAGCCCCAAGGAATGAATCGTAAACAGTGGCATCATGTGGAGATACTTTGGGTAGGATTGGTAGTTTCGTATACCCTTGAAAACATACCCTATAATTAGCAGAGTACTTCCTTACCCTATCAGCATTCCAGCCATTGCTCTGGGGGCGGGGGAACAGAGCTTTTTGTTCCCTGCTTGGGTTTTCTAATTAAATTCCTATCTTGGCTGTGGTTGGAGACCTCACAAAGTGGGGCAAGCAAAATAATGTGCATCAAATATTAATCATTTCTGTAATACCAAGTTGTATTTTAGTATAGAAATTCATCATGGATTCTTTTTAAAGATCACCTATTAAAGGAGAAACTCATATCAAAGACAGACTGAAGCATTTATGCCTAAATCCTCCTTACTGTTCCTCTGCAGGGTGTCTTTTCCTCTATCCTGTCACTTTTCTGTTTGTTCAAGCCACTTCAATTCACAAACGCCATCTAGATTTTGCACCAGCGGACTCTTCTGGTTTCTTTCCTGAAGGGCTATTATCCACCATCATCTTTGCTCATTTATGTAACTGTGTTTGGGAAGCTCATGTTGGCCAGAAACCAATTTGGTAGCTACCCAAGTAGCTCAGGAGGTACTGTGTTAGACATGGGAGATCATTTTGAGTTTTATTTCCCAATAATCCTGTGAAAACTATCATGTGTAGACTTTTGAGAGATTAATGTTTTTCTTAGGTTTTAAATTCTGACCTTATATTTTCTTCTTAAGGTGCCACAGGGTCAGAATACTTCCTGGTACTACCTCAATTTACTCCTCATTCATGACAAACTCCTTACTGGAACGTTCAGATTGAGTCTGTGCCTGTATTGACTGTTCTTTGCAGATCTGAGAATAGAGTTGCAAGCTTTGGAAATCTTCTGGCATGATATTTAGTTTAATGTGTGTTTTTCTGGCAAATATATTTACATTCTGGCATCCTTACTGGTGTCCAATGCGTTATTGAACATGGATGACTCTAGAATCACATGTAGCTAGTGAGGCTAATGTAGCCACAGGTGTTGTTTTTGCTCATGGACTTGAAGACATTATTAGACTGGGCTAGCACAAATTAAAAACTGAATGTGACTAGTTTAATTCCTGCTCCCAGCTGTCTCCTTAAGGGTGAGCCTTATCACATCTTTCAGTAATATGACCAGGCCACTTGAATACAAGACAATAATAGGATTTACTGGGTAGGTTATTCCAAGTAGAAATTTGATTCTGGATTGAAAATTAGGTTTTCCATGTAAGTGATTTCCAGACACTTTAAGTGAGCCAGGACTTTAAAAAAAAAAAAAAAAGGATCTGCGGTGTAGAATCTAAGGTTATATACAGCCAGAGTAAGCAGGGATAGAGACATGTTGTACATGATACAGAAACACAATAAAGTCTTTGAGGGTAGTATAATCAGATATCCAGAAATGTAAATAGAGAAGCACAAAGTTTAAGTCCTGTCCCAAGTTGGGGAGCACATTCTTCTTGGATTCTTTCATAGTTCAGATTGAGGGTAGAAATTTTGACTGAATGAAAGTAGTCCCTAATCCACGGATATAATCCCGGAAGTAGCTAAAGATGCATTGCCATCAGGATCAGTTACATTAGGAGAGGTTGTATCTAGAAGTAAATGTTGAGTCCAGTAATCAAAGTGATTATAATAATAATGATAAAACAATGAAACTAATATAAAATATTTATTAGGTGTTAATAGGCTTCACACTATTAGGAGTTAGATGAAATAATTGGTAAATAGGACCAGCATGAGAAATGGGGTGTCCTTTTCAAAAGTATGCAAGATGCTTGCTTCATCCCCCAAAGAACCCAGTTTTATCATGTGAAAGTAGTGAAGTCTATGCAATATCCTTGTTTCTCTGCCAAACCTGCAGCTCCCCATTCCTCTGAGTTTTCAGTTTTATTACTAGAATAGAAAGGAAGTAGTGATCTCACCCTTCTGAGCTTTCAGCTTACCATGAGACTAGAGAAAAGTAATCGGTCATACTCTTCTGATGGCTTTTGTTTTGAGCAGGCTGACAGGATTAGGATTCCGCCACTTGATGAGTTTTACCTTTACCCTCAATTATTTGTTAGTTGCTACACTGGTGCTGTTTTTCATTTTTCTGTCCCAAAAATTGTGTTTAAAAGATTCCACTTTTGACCATATTTTTCGGTCCTTCTCTCTTGAAGGCACCTCTCCTGACTGATGTGGCAGGAGTTTCTGGCTTATTATTTATTGGTTTGCTCACGCTGTTTGTACTAGGCGATTTTTAAGTGTTTATATAGATTTTGCAGCCTGGGATAGATTGATCCAAAGCTATTATTAATATTTTCAGGCATATGCTGATATGAATTTTAGTAAAACATAGGCTCTCCATATACACATAATCATTAATATAATTGATTCACAGAATTTGTTTGTAATGTACTCTGATAGACACTGACCATCTCTCAAGAAGACAAAACAGAAAAATAGCCCCCCCCCAAAACAAAATCATATAAAGTGAGATTAAAAGTGAAAAATGACTTTGGGAAGATAGTATAGGAAAAATAGAATCAGACAAGGGAGAGCTACAGTCTGTTTTTTTTTTTTATTCTCTATACAACAAGACATAAAACTCCACTCATCCATTTTTTAAAAAAGAGAAAAAGGTCCCATTTTAGAAAAAAACATGACATTGGAATGTGAAATGGAGCCTAAAGGAGCTGCATATTCTCAGGCACTTTCTTGTCATTCATGAGTAACAGGCAGAAAAAGATCAAGTAAGGATTGAGGGAAGTTCCTAACAGATGTTAATTTTGGTGCAAAAAAGTTTGACATCCATGCATGCAAAGGGTATTTTAAAAACACATGGAAGGGACTGGTGTTGTGGTAAAGCACGTAAGGTTGCAACCTACCATGCCAGCATCCAATATAGGTGTTGGTTTGTGTTCCACCTGCTCTACTTCTGATTGAGCTCTCTGCTAATAGTTTGGGGAAATCAGTGAAGGTGGAGCCAAGATCCAGGAGCCAGGATCTCCATCCAGGTTTCCCACATGGGTGGCAGAAGCTCAAATACTCTGGTCATTTGTTGCTGCCTTCCTCCAGGCATGTTAGCAAGGGACTGGATTAGAAGTCGGAGTGGGTAGGAGTCTAACCAGTGCCCAGATGGGATGCCAGCTTCACAGTAGCTTAACTCCGTATGTCATAACATCAGCCCCTAGCATAAACTTCTCTTTTTGTTTCTTTTTCCATGAACCCCTGTACTTCGTATACATCCCTTCTTCCCTCTGTTCCCACCTATGACATAGTTTGTGTGTTCAGATTGAGGGTGTGTGGGTGAGAATGGCAATGGTAGGGGTGCTACGGGGAGATGAACTTTTTGGCTCTGCTGTTATTTTTGGGCCTGCTTCTGCAATGACACTTTGCCTTGCCCTGCTCTCATCCTTCAATGGTATCCTTTACTAAGCTCTTAGAATCAAGCAACATCTCCAGAGCCCACACAGAGGCTGTAGGCAATCAGTGCAGTTCAAATCTTACTCTCATTTCCTCTCTTGACTTCCTCTTGAACCTCATGTGCCTTCATCCATTCATTTTCACTTAATGATTTAAATATCTTCTTATTCCCATTTAGAGGTTTCTTATTGAAATCAATGTCCCTTCAAAGTGCTGAAAGGAAGAGATGAATTTAAACTATCCAAGTAAATAGCCAATCACTGATACATCAGACAGCATCCCATCATCCACTCAGTAATCTCTGAAAGGAAAGATTGCTTCTGTTGTACAAGATGGTTGACTTGATTAAACTATTTAGTGTGTTTTATTCAAAAAACGATACCATCATCAAATGTTATCATGAATATTTACATAGTTATTAAGGTAAAAAGTTTTTTTGAATGTTTCAGTTAGATTTTGAAACTGTTCTGTTGACTGTTGGGCTCTTTCCTTCAGGTTCACACATTTCTGTGAGTAAGCAGATAGCTGAATTCTTTTGCAGAACTGAAGGGGCCAACACTGTAGGCCCTATGGCATATGCCATTCCTGTATAAAGTTTTACACAGGGGTTGAGGTTGGCAGATCACATGGTTCCATTCTCGGCAACAGAGTAGGCATTTGGATGATTATTTAAAATTAGGTAGTGTGATGGGGCCCGGCGGCGTGGCCTAGCGGCTAAAGTCCTCACCTTGAAAGCCCTGGGATCCCATATGGGCGCCGGTTCTAATCCCGGCAGCTCCACTTCCCATCCAGCTCCCTGCTTGTGGCCTGGGAAAGCAGTTGAGGACGGCCCAATGCATTGGGACCCTGCACCCGTGTGGGAGACCCGGAAGAGGTTCCAGGTTCCTGGTTTTGGATCGCACAGCATCGGCCTGTTGTGGCTCACTTGGGGAGTGAATCATCAGATGGAAGATCTTCCTCTCTGTCTCTCCTCCTCTGTGTATATCTGGCTGTAATAAAATGAATAAATCTTTAAAAAAAATTAGGTAGTGTGATGTAGTAGACAGTGTACAAAATGCTCATCCAGTATGTATTAATTAATCACTATTACCAGATTACATATCTAGTAAGGGCCAAAATGAGATCCTAGCCCAAGTGTCTGAGTAGATGTCATGTACCTCTGAACTCTAGCTATAGTGGCTTTCACACATATCCTATCTTACCCTAAAATGATGACTGCCATATTGGATTTAAGACTTACCATGTTCCAGATAGTACATTTGACACATATCATCCCCTTTTCTTGGGGATTTTTCTGCCAGCAGGCCCCAAGACCACTGAGGGGTGAGGCGGAGGTGTTCTTTGGCCACAAGAACCACCAGGGACAGACTGGTGGGGCGTGTCCATTTGTTATAAAATGAACACAACTTATATAGACTAGGAAAGTGGAAGGTAGAAGTGCGGTCCCTAACAAGCCTCCTACGCAACAATGACATTGTAGCTGGCTAGAAGGCATGTCTATCAGGACCCTTCAACCAAGTCACAGGTCATGTTTCTCACACACGGAAGCTGAGCCTCAGGTCATGGGCATGTAGGCCATTGAGTCACGCCCACACCAGGTAGCAGGCAGAGATCCAGGGGCAATCTCTCACAACCTTTAATGTGTAACAACTGAGGAAATGGGATGACAAAACTCTTCCTTCAACCTCTATATATGTTGTATGTGTGTATGTATGTATATGTGTGTGTGTATATATATATGTAATTTTTTTTTAGAAACTAATTGATTATACTCATTATCTCTATTTTTGGGGACACTGTTCATCCCACTGGCTTATTCTGTGATAACTGTCCTATTTTTTGTGTTGGTTTCCTATGGCTGTCATAACATAAAGCCCATTAAAACAATAACTATTATCTGAATTACCCTGGGTTTGAAGTCTCACATGGTGTAACTGGGCTAAAATTAAGGTGTGAGGAGGAAAATATTCCTTTCTGGAAACTTTAGGGAAAAAATCATTTTCCTTACCTTTTTTAGTTTATAGAGGCTTCCCAAATTCCATATTCATCATGACACCCTCCCCCAACTTCAGGGACAGCAGTGTTACTTGTACTACTTCAGTTGTTACTTCTGAGATCATGCCTCCCACTGAATACAATCAGGCTTTCGAATGATAAGGAACCATGTGATAAAATTGAACTCACGCTCTAGAATAATCATCTCACCCCTTCTTAAGCTACTTAATTTTATCACATCTACAATGTTCCTTTGCCAACTGAGCTTCCATTCATAGGGATGAGGAGATGGACATTTGGCAGGGGGGAGGCATTATTCTGTCTTTTACATCCCAAATGTTTCTATTAAAATTGCTGGACATCATTGTTGAAAAATCAAATGGCTACTTTTAATTCATACTTTAGCATGCCTCTTGTCTACATATAACAGTGCAGACATATTCTTTCTTCCTGAAACACTCTTAATTTCACTCCTTACTTGTGACCAAACCATTTGTCTCACTTCTCTGGACTTCTTCTATTTTGTTTTTGAAAAAACTGTGTTCTTTAGAATCCAATTTTAAATCCAATTCTTTTTATCTGTATGAACTCTTCTTTGATTATCTCATTCACTTCTATGACTTAAGTTCATAGAAGATGTGTATCACAAAAACATTCTGCATAGATTTTAAAATGTTTATACCAAGATAAACTCTTGTATTTATTTTATTTGAAATGTGGAGAAACAAGTCTACAGAAACAAATAGACTTTGAGTTCTATACATTGCTTTGCCCCCTCAGTACCTTCAAAAGTTAGGACTAGGTCAAATCAAAGTCAGAAATTCAATTTAGATCCCCAGTGTAGGTTTCTGGGACTCCCAGCAGGTACGTTAGCAAGAAGCTATACAGAGAGGAGGAGAGACAGAGAGGAAGATCTTCTGTCCGATGATTCACTCCCCAAGTGACTGCAATGGCCGGTGTTGTGCCACTAGGTCACTACGCTGGGCCCTGAGTATCCTAAGTTTAATAGCACTGTTAGCAGCCCAATATATTTAATGAGTGCCTAATTTGCACTAATTGTTAATGCTATTTGCTACAGATAGAATAGTGAGTAAGACAGATATTGTCCCTCTTGTAGGGAGGAAGTTCAGTCTCACCTACCACCTCACAACACTGAGTTTTGCAGGCAGTACTAATGGAAGGGATCTATCTTGTCTTTTCTGGAGTGTAAGAACTTTTCATTCATGCTCTACCCGAGGACAGCCTTTACTATTAGGGCTTGCAAGCATTACTACCTGATCAAAGGAAATTGGTGAAATCATTTCCTCATATGATCCATCATGATATGTAGAGATTTAGAACTTATTCCTTTCTTGAACATCCAAATCTCAGTTTTGCCTGCTATTAAAAGTATAGCTTACTGGGCCCGGCATGTTAGCCTAGCAGCTAAGGTCCTCACCTTGCAAGTGCTGGGATCCCATATGGGCACTGGTTCTAATCCCGGTGGCCCTGCTTCCCATTTAGCTCCCTGCTTGTGGCTTGGAAAGCAGTCATGAACACCCCAAAGCCTTTGAACCCTGCACCCACGTGGGAGATCTGGAGCAAACTCCTGGTTCCTGTCTTTGGATCAACTCAGCCCCGGCCATTGCAGCCAGTTGGGGTATGAATCAGCAGAGTGAAGATTTTCCTTTCTGTCTCTTCTCCTCTCTGTGTATCTGACTTTCCAATAAAAACAAAGAAAACTATAGTTTACTGATGATATTCTTTCCTCTTTCCTCTATTCATTTCTGTGCTCCACTGAGCAATTCATTGCTACTGTGTTGCCTAGGATAAGTGTTCTCCTTATCATACAATATCACATAATACATTTATTCCCCCCATTTAATTTTCTGCCTGGCCCTCATACCATACTTCTTTATTATTTCTTGCCCAACTGATTATTACTACTTTTTAAAAAAAGATTCAGCTTAAATCTTACTTCTTCAATTCTATCTTGGCAAACTACTTTCTTATCCATTTTGGAACCCAATTGACAGGCGAGTGCCAACAGACTGCTTGAGGACTGTGAGCATTCTCTCCTCCAGTCAGACTGTAAGTCCCACCAGGGCTGGTTCTGTCTGTAAATCTCCTCATTGCAACAGACTGGAGGACTGATTGAGAATGCTATGCATTTGTAGCAGCATCATTTAAATGCCACTTGGGAACAAATGTGTGTGAGACACTCAGCATTCGGTTTGTGAAGTTATTTCATTCAACAACCGATATTTATTAATTACCTCTGTGGACCAGATACTGTACTAGATTCTGATGCTTATTGGATAGACAAGCTTGACTCCTTGTCCTCCAGAATCTTACATGATTAGGCTAAAAAGACATTGGCTAAATGAATATAGTATGATAATTGCTATAATAGGGTGTATAATGGAAGGTCACATAAAAGTACAAGAAGGTTGCCCTCAATCTGTGTATAGGTAGGAAAGGCCCCCCAGGGGAAGTCAGGCCTGAGCTGATGTTTTTTTTTTTTTTTTTTAAAGATTTATTCATTTTATTACAGTCAGATATACAGAGAGGAGAGACAGAGAGGAAGATCTTCCGTCCGATGATTCACTCCCCAAGTGAGCCGCAACGGGCCGGTTCTGTGCGCCGATCCGAACCCAGGAACCAGGAACCTCTTCCAGGTCTCCCACGTGGGTGCAGGGTCCCAATGCACTGGGCCGTCCTCGACTGCTTTCCCAGGCCACAAGCAGGGAGCTGGATGGGAAGTGGAGCTGCCGGGATTAGAACCGGCGCCCATATGGGATCCCGGGGCGTTCAAGGCGAGGACTTTAGCCGCTAGGCCACGCCGCCGGGCCCCTGAGCTGATGTTTTAAGGAGGCAGATGATGCAAAACATTGACTGTCAATTACTTTTGACTTTACAGGCTGAATAAAGTGTAGATCCCATATCAACTCCAATGTGATGGGAAGACACACTTTTGTTTTAGGGGTACCTCTTAGGCTTCTTAGTACCTTCAATTCAAGAAAGTACTCAAGAGCCAGAAAGAGTTTCTGCATTTTCAGAATCCAAGCAACCTGGTGATTGTTGGCAAAGCCAGGCCCTTTGGATGAGGTGCCAGTTTAACACAACAGCTATTTGAAGTCTAGAAAGTATGTATATGATTACAAGTGGCAGATTGACCACAAAGTACTCAGTATCAAAGCTTCCATTGCATGGCCAAATTTTATTATGCTTATCAAGCATCTGTAGTGCTTAATAATCATAATCTATCCTTTGTCTAAGAATAAATGTCATTGCTGACTGTACACAGTAAAGGAGACTAAATTGGTTTAGCAAGCTTCTAAAGGTCACTTAGAGGCTTAAAGAACACAGAACTCCATTACCATCTTATTTCTGGACTGTACTTATCTCAATATTCCATAGATGTTTGTAGAAAGGATAGCATTTTAGAGTGCCGCCACAGAAGTCAAAGGCTGAGCTCACACGTTCAAAGTTTTAAGGATTAACACTCGACTCTAGAGGCCGTTCATCAGTGGTTGTTAAAAATTAGCTTTTGGGTTCCCAGAAGCAGCAGGAGAATCAAGAGAATCCAAGGAGCATCTTCAGTTTTGGCTGGACTGTAAGGAGAGCAGGTGGTTGGGAGTAATTAAGATCTGATTCCTGGTGGCCTCTCACCAACATAATTAGGTGCCTTCAACCACTAATGAATCTCACATTCATGTTGGCCTATTTAAATCATCCTGGAAAGACTTGGCGACAGAGATGTGTCTTGCATCACATTTGATAATAACCTGCTGTGCTGTCTGTCCCATGAGCTCACCTGTCCTCACAAGTGAGGACATTTTTAATCACCTGCCACTTCAGCCTAGCCACATATTGGGAGGCCAGTCCTGTCTGAGATAGTGGGAATTTGAGGAACCACAGGGAAATGGTTTAGCACGCTCTGCACTACTTCTCATCATGACTTAACATTGTCATTGTCTATAAAGCAAATAATGTGGACTTACTTCATTCTTGTGACAGTGAACTGCCATTGGACTCTAGTCCTTGCAACTGTGTTTCTGTGTTTCTCTATTTTGAGTCTTTGGAGAGTAGTTCCTGCCCTCATTCCTTCTCTAACTTCTTAGAGGTCAGAAATAACAAACTCAGGTGACCTTAAGCTGAAACTTGAAGAACACAAAGTATCCAGGAGTGGTAAAATCAGAAGGAAAAATATTCTGGAAGCATAGAACAACTGGTGCAAATTTTTAAAGACAATGACAGGTTGGTATGTTTGCAGATAGAATGGAAGTTTGTACACAGTATAGTGAGTGGATGGGAAAAGAGTGGAATGAAGGAGATTAGAGAAGTAGATGAATAAAAAAGAAGCTAAGCGATGCCTCACAATATTGGGTTGACCACTGTGTGAATATGGTAATAATGCTTTTTGAAAAGAAAAACGCTAACGGGGAAGTCAGGAGGTATATGTGTGGTGGTAGGAGAAAGTCAGTTCTTTACAGACATGTCAATTTGAAATGTGTCTTGTATATACAAATGTAGATACCAGAGACTGATTTAGAATTGGGATATACATTTAAGAATTCTTAATGTATTTACTTATTTATGTACATGTGGTTTAGATTATATATAGGGAGTGTTGATGGGCTAAAGAATGGATCTAAGCTGTATGACCTGGTACTTTAAGGGGTGTAGCAGAGAAAGATGCAACACTGGAGACAGAGGAGGGGCACCCATCAGTGTGGTGCAGTGGTTAAGCCATTGCCTGCAATGCTGCCATCCCCAATTGGATGCCAGTTTACATCCTGGCATCTCCACATCTGGTCCAGTTCCCTGCTAGTGTGCCTAGGAGAAACAGTGAATGTTGGCAACGCCCGCGTCGCCACGTACCCCGAGCCGAGCGGAGGGACTAGGGTTACAAAAAAGACAACACAGAGTGAGACAACACAAGACAACACGCAGTACACAGAATGCCAAATGCGAAAAAATGATCGATCTTTATTGAAACTCCAAGCTTTCTTTTATACTCTGCCTAGCTCCTCCCAGTGTCTATCCAGTCCTCAAGTGACCACCCTAAATCCCTTGAGTTCCTCCCAGTAGTGGCCACCCTACATCCGTTGAGTTCCTCCCAGTGCTTATCCAATCCTCTAGTGGCCACCCTAAATCCCTTGAGTTCCTCCCAGTGTTTATCCAATCCTCTAATGGCCACCCTAAATCCCTTGAGTACCTCCCAGTGTTTATCCAATCCCTTGGCAGATAACTTCACAAATAGGAAGCAGGAACTTGCGGTTAAGCCAGTGGCTAGATGTATCAGGCCAAAATTGCCCATCCTGTTACCCTCTGAGAAACAAGCTAAGCTGTGGAGTTAATCCTTAGGAGACCGGGGCCTGCAAGTGGACAATGACTGGAATATTTGGGCCCCTGACACCTATGTGGAAGACTCAATTGGAGATCCAAGTTTCTGGCTTTGGCCTGGCCCAGTCCTCACTGCTGTGGGCGTTTCTCAGAGCATAGCAGCAGGTGAAAGTCTCTTTTTCTCTCTCTCCTTTCTCCCCCAATAGACTTCTCCCTCTCTTTCTGTATTTTTTTCCCATTCAAATAAATAAAATGAATTTTTAAAGAGCAGAGGTAACCAGCTGGAGGAAAACCAAGGATTTTCAAGAAGGAACATGAGGTTTTTTTTAAGATATAATTATTTTTATTGAAAAGGCAGATTTTACAAAGAGAAGAGACAGAGAGAGATACTTTCCATCTGCTGGTTCATTCCACAAATGGCTGCAATGGGCAGAGCTAAGCTGATGGGAAGCTAGGAGCCAGGAGCTTTTTGAAGATCTCCCATGTGGGTATAGAGACCCAAGGATTTGAGCCATTCTTTGCTGCTTTCCTAGGTCATAATCAGGGAGCTGGACCAGAAGTGTAGCAGACAGGACAGGTGCCCATATAGGATGCCAGTGCTACAGGCAGAGGATTAGTATCCTATGCCACCCTGTTTACTCCCAAAGTGTTTGAAGAGGAGGAAGTATCAAGTATGTAAAATGTTATTGAGAAATCAAGAGCAAAAGCAACAATCAAATTTCACTGTGTGCCATCAATAATTTTTGACTCTACAAGTTTTAGGGTTTAGTGTCAACAGAAGCCAGAGTATAAAGTGTTGCAGAAAGAATGGTGTGCAAAGGAACAGAGACAAAAATGCACAATTATTTGAAGAATAATGACATGGAAAGGGACCAAAAATCAATCATATAACAGTCTCTCCCTTGTCTGCAATTTTTCTTTAATGTTTACCTGCAATCAAAATGCAGGAAATTTTTAGAAATAAATAAGTAAATAAGTTTTTGGAAATAAATAAATTTTAGAAATAAGTAACTATTTTAAATGGAATACTAGCCTGAATAGTGTGACAAAATCTTATGCTGTTTTGCCTGTCCTGCCCACCAGGTGGGTCATCCTCTTGCCCAGCATATCCTCACTGTACATGCTTCTCACCATCTTGGTTATTTGAGTATTTCAGTATCACAGTGCTTCTGCTTAACCACAATTTTACCCAATAATAACCCCAAAGCACAAGAGTAGTGATGCTTGGACATTCAGATTGATAAAGAGAAGTAGTAGAGTGTTTCCGTTAAGTACAAATGTAGAAGTGTCACAGGGAAAAAGTCATATGCTGAAATCGCAAGATCTATGAAATCTGTCCATCCATGAAATTGTGAAAGCATAAAAGTAAATGCACCCTAGTTTTGCTTTTGAAACTCAAAATGCAAGTTGATGAAAAGCACTTAGTTAACGTAGACAAGATGTTGAATGGCTAGGGTATAGTACTCCTGGTGATTTTACTCATATACTGGGGGGTCTTGGAACATATACCTTAAGGAGAAGGAAGATTACTATATACAGAAGGGATTGAAAGCCAAAGTATTTTTTAAAGTGTCATTTATTTTATTGGAAAGCCAGGCTTACAGAGAAGTAACAGAGAGAAAGATCTTCTGTCTGTTGGTTCACTCCCCAACTTGCAACAATGGGCCAGAGTTGAGAAAATCCGAAGCCTGAAGCCAGGATCCCCTTCTTATCTTTCACATGGGCATAGAGTCCCAAGGCTTTAGGCCATCCTCCACTGCTTTCCCAGGCCACAAACAGGGAGCCGGGTGTGAAGTGGAGCAGCTGGGACAT